>NC_084794.1:155319857-155976857 GCF_963169125.1 Humulus lupulus | reverse complement strand
GTAGTAGCTTGTAGTATTTTAGTTTTCGTGGATATTGGTTCAAGCCAAGATTTAGTTGGAAACTCGTAGAAATAGTTATAGATCTTATAAGTTTAACCTATAGTTTAGAAATATTAATTTTAACATAAGGTTTGATTAATATAGCTGGTCCTAGAAATATTATTTATTATAACCTAAGGTTTAGATAGAATAATTAAGAGTGTGACACTTGTCACATGCATGTTTATTAAAGATTTAAGGATTTTAGATGAATAAATTAATAAAAGATAGATCTAGAAGCTCTAGAACCTTCCAGCAACTGTTAGGATCACGTTTTACTCAGCCAAAGTTGTTTTAACAAACTTCAAGTGTGCTGAAAATGTGCAAACATTTTTAAAATATCAGTGTAGGCTGATATATCGCAGCTATAGGGACCGATATTTCGCCTAAGGTTGATACGGAAAACACGTCGACTTCCCACGAATGAAACCATGGAAGCTCAGGGCATAGGTAGGGGCGATATATCTCCTAGGGTATGCGATATATCGACTCTTGGAGCCATTTTTGAAACTTTGTGGATTTAAATTAGAAACAACCCTCAACCACCTGGACATGTTGTTGAACGTTTTTGACCGAGTTCTGGGCATCTGTTTAACCAAAAATTCAAATTTATTCAATTATATTAATTTATTTATTCATTTTAAAAGGGGTTAGTTTCACTCCTTGAACTCTATAAATAGAACCTAGTACTCAGCCATTTCATTCATTATTCAAGCATTCTTCAGAGGCTCCAAGCTGCTAAGTTTATTCTAGAGAGAAAACAGTAGGGTTTTGGGATAAAAGCTTTTTCAATCTAAGCTTTTCTAAACACTTGGAAAGTAAGATAGAGTGACATCTTGGTATTGAGGTGTAGATCAAAGTCTTAGACTATCCAAGGTATTCTTATCCTCACATTTAGTTCATTATAGTTATTTTATTTTCTTTCAGATCCTAGCTTGATTTTATGGCTTCTTGGTTAGGTATTTAAGTTTCTTGAAACTTAAGGTTTTTCGGCAAGTTTCTATCTTGATGGTTTATATCTCTTTTTCATCTCCATTTCCTTAGAAAATCATGTTTTTTTTTACTGTTTGTTTTAGGAGTTTTCCAATCCCGTTCTTGTCTCCAATATCCCAGTTTTTGGTAAGGAAAGTAGGTTAGATTATATGTATTATGATATGCTTATATGCAATGATATGTTATGTGCTATGTATAAATATGTTTTGTAGTCACTTGGGGCTTATAGTTGCTTAGATAGCAAACCCCAAGATTTTTATCATTATTGTGGATTAGAGTTATGATTTACTCTACTTCGATTAGTACACAGAGGACCAAGATGCGTTATCATATACTGCTTTGTGATCTAACCTACCTCGATTAGTAGACTGAGGACCTAGATGGTCCTAGATGGTTTAATCACATACCATGGTAATGCGTTAATGACCATTAATATTGTAGTCCTATATGATATACGTTTTTACGTCATATGTTTTGTAGTATATGTTTTATGATATAGTCTTATGATGTATGATATATGTTTTTAGTAGATTTTCCTTGTTGGGCATTAGGCTCATTCCTTTTATTTTAGATGGTGTAGGAAAATGAGCTTGGAAGGTAGGATGGATTCGTGGCAACTTGGCATGTGTATTGGGTATGGATTGCTGGAAGATCGAGGATGACGTTGTTTCAAGTCTTTTAATTTATGTTCTTATGTATTTCTGCACTTAGTTTTTAAACAATTAATTAAAGTTTATGTTTATGTTTTTATGTAAATAACGATGGGATCCCATATTTTGTATTCCGTACCGTATTTCAGATTTTAAATAAAGTTCTAATATTTTATGTATATATGTATTCCAAAATAGTAGCGATGCCTTAGTAGTTTTTAATGGTCCAAGGTTTAGAATTAGTCGGGGCATTATAGTAACCTAGGCCACACGCGTCGCGGTGCCCCAGGGCTGGGTCACGGCTCGCCCTCCTCGAACCCAGAAATCCTGGGTTTTTCTCATGTTTCTCCCAACCAACCTTCCGCATAATTTCTCCAGAATTTAACCTAAACAAACCCCCCATCCACAATCAAGCTAGCTATGAATTCAAGACCTTAATTCACAAATTTAAACATAAAACCACCACAAATTAGACTGAAGTTTCTATCCCAAGTCAGTGGAAATCCATCATTCAATTACTTAACTTAAATCCCATTCTAATAAACTAAATTCTCCAAATAAACCGGTTATGAACTTACCTTAATTATGGTGGAATTCTCACAAGTTCCAGCTAAATTTCCAGCTCGAATCACCCCTAGCCTTCCCTTTTGTTTTCCTTCAAAGAATACCAGCTCATAGCCTAAGGTTCTGCCCCTTTTCTTCCCCAGCTTCAAGCACAATGAGAGAGATGAGAGAAGAGTTTGAGATGTTTCTACCTCTTTCTACATTAGTCCTAAGTTCTAAGTACATCCCTTAATTTCTAGGCAAAAGACCCTATTGCCCTTCTAAATTAATTAATCCTCAAGTTGTCCCTAGGGGTAAAATGGTCATTTCCCCTAGTTCCCACTAATTCCTCAAACATTCCTAATATTTACCCACTAATCCCGCCATCCAATTAATTACCAATTATTTATTCAATGTCCAATAATTTCCAAATTATTCTCTAAATTCCCAAAAGTACCCCTAGGCCCCTCCCGAGCCGGGTATTGAACCCCGCTGTGACTAATTCGCCAATCCGCTCACTAGGACCGCCTCGAGCCATATGCTGAAAATATATCCACATAATAATGTGGTCTCAATAGTTTATCACATATAACCACATTTATGCCCTCAATGAGCCAAAATTACAAATATGTCCTTACAAGCTATAAAGGGCCCATATGCATATCTAATACTCACAAACATACATGTCACATAGTCATATAATCATATTAATCATGCATGACACATAGTCATGCATTAAATTATTAAATCACACATATACCAATTATGCTCTCCCGGCATGCTAATCAAGGCCCTTAAGCCTTATTAGTGATTTTGGGTCGTTACACTTACCCATTCACAAGCTAAGGGTAAAATCATTGTTTTGTTTTTTTTCTTCTCAAAACACTTTTTGCTACAATTTTCCCCCAAAACTGAGGCACCCTCCTTCCCCTTCCTTTTTCATTTCTCTAACTCTGAAAAAGAGCAAAAAATCAAAGTCTCTTTCCCTCTCATTTTGCCCCTCTCCATTTCCCTCTCAAGGAAGGACTCCTTTGTAGCTAGGGTGCCAATCCTAAGTAAGACCAAGCTCAAGGTAAGTGAAATCCTCTATTGTGATTGATTCTTCTACTTCTCATTCAAATCTGAAACCCTAGGGTTCCTTGTGCATGCATGTGATCTAAAAGCCATGCATGACCCTTGTGTTCTAGGGTTCAAGAGAAGCCTTACTAGTCAGATCTCCAAGTTGAGCACCATCATCTACATGCATGCAAGCTTAGAAGGAAATTTTTGAAAGAGGTAAACCCTAGAACAAACTCTTTTTAAGCATCCCTCTCATTTTCTTTTTCTATCTCTCTGATTCTTAGTGTTTATGGGAAGGGATTTAAGTATGTGAAGTGGTCCGAAACCCTAAGAGCTCAACCACCCCAAAGGCTTGAACATAAATAGCCAACATTCTTGATTCTTACCATAATATGTTAATGGCCTTAGAAAATATGATTTGATTGTTGTTTCGTGAGTTAAATTAGTTATTTGGGTTGTAATAAGGTTATTTAATTGGGTGATGATTCATGCATGTGGCTTATGTAGTGTTTGGTAGCTTGGAATCCAAAGTTCCATAGGATTTATTAATGCATGCTTGCTGCCAAAATTTTACAGTGGCTTCAAAGGGCCAAATCATACTTAAACGACCTAATTATTCAATGAAATATTTATAATGTGTTATTTGGAAAGAGAACAAGATTTTAACATCTTGAACCACTGAAAAAGGTTTTATATAACTCAAGTTATGAGCTTTTTGGGAATCTAGTGCAAGCTGGATTAGGGTTTGTTTGTTGTGTCCTTAAAACTTTGAACCGTTAGTTGAGTGGGTATATTTTATAATTTTTGGCTGAACGTTTTATTGAATATTCTTGACATATTTAATATTAATCTCATGAAACTGTTTCCAAAAATTCTTTGTATTTTTAGAGTTATGATTTTTCAAATTTGGGGGTTCAAAATTAGAATTTTGCAAAAACTGAACAATTTAAGTAAGCGGTTTAGAAATGACGACGTTACAAAGTTGGGACTTTGTAACAAAAAAGACAGTTTTCCAACTCTTAGAAAATATTAGATTTTTCTAACAAATTTCTACTAAACCTTTTTATTCACAAATTTTGTTCCTAATGGACTTTAAATCATTTTAACTTGATTAGAGAATGTTCTTTAAATTAATTAAAGAAAATTTTTCTTAAAAATAATTAACAGGTCCAATTGCCCACTTTTGAAACATAAATACTAAAATCAAATTTCCTTAAAAATAGACCAAATAATCCTTCTAGAGGGTTATTACTTTTTAAAGGCTATTTATTTTCAAAATAATTTTAGAAATTAAAAAGAATAAGAATTAGTAATTAATTCTCCATAAGAGAGGTACCTTGATGGTATTTTCTAATAAGAGAAAAAAATGAGTATTTTCTTAATAAGATGAATTAATGATGTTTTTACAAAACTTGCAAGAACGGATAGTAGACCCCGTTACTATTAGACTTAAGACTACGCGGGCTCATTAACGATTAAGAATACTCAAGGGTACGCCTTGGGTACTAAGATAACTAAGGACTCTACCTTTACACTTGTTATGGAAACCAGTTTTCACTAATGCTTAAGAATAAATTTTCTAAACACTAATGCATGATAAGAATTAAGTATTAGACTTTCAATGCCCAAATTACAAATGAACAATCTTAGATGATTACCATAATTAATTCGAGTCACTATGTGGTTTCACTACAATGTTATCTGAGCGGGAAGGCTCGCTTCTGGATAGAAGATTTCCACAAGCAAGCGCTAAGGAATCCGGGTAAGAAAACTTATGATTTGTTTGGCTACAACACGATCATGACTAGTTTAGATAACTAAGATATAAGCTAATAATTATAACTAGTCTTAGAAGGTTTACTCAAGACCATGGTCCTAGAGGGTTCGCATACTGATGACTAAGGTAAGCAGTCTAGCTAGCTACCGTGACGACTATGAACTCTGGCTAGCCACCGGGAACTAAGTAAGAAACCGGGTTACCACCAGTGACTATGTAACTAAGATCGGTTGGCCACCGCAATATGTAAGAAGTTCGGTTTAGCACCAGTGACATAAGAGTCCGGTTAAACTCTGTGACACATTAGTAAGTTGATCCCGGAATCAAGTCTCTATGACTAAGAAAGTATGCCGAATTCTTCTTGGAGTCTGGGTCACCGGTGTAACTAGTTTACACCCGTCGACACTATGGTAATATATGTGAAGATATGTTAAATTATGTTTGATTGTTCCTACGAAACCCTAAGTAAGTATGTATGTTAAAATTAATGAGTATGTAAGAAAACTAAGTATGCATGATAAGAACGTGAAGTATGTTAGGAATGTTATGTATGTTACCAGTTAAGACTGTATGTATGCTCTCAGATCTTTTACGTGCAGGTGTATTTTCATGATATGAATTTTTGTTATGAGGCATTACCATAAGTTTGCCAGAATGTTCACACGTTCTTAATTTGTATGCTAGGGTTTCGATTTCACTAGAATCCTATTCTTGGTTGGTTATCTGCCTAGTTACAGTTGGTTTAAGTTCTTGCTCTGTTTATGTGGTTATGTTTGTTAAGTTATTCTTACTAACTATTTCGATTACCTATTTGTTTCGTGTTGTAGGTAAGCTCAAAGGCAAAGTGGATTAGTGAGTGCTGGCGTTTATCTATGAAGATGTACATGTGGATTGACCTTTTGGGAATTTTATGTTTTGGGGACTTGAACCCATATGACAATTAATAATTTATTTTGGGCTTGTTGAATGTTTTTAAATTATGACATTGTAATTCACTTTAGCAAATGGTTATATTTTTCTACAAATTATGTTAAGAAGTTTTATGGTATGTTAAAGAAAAATAGTCATATGGTTGAACTTTGCAATGTAGTTTTTTCATGGAAAGCATGACAGAGGGAATGTTGTGGGGATTGAACTAGCATATAGGAGAACCTATTGACCCCATATGGAGGGTATTTTCATTCAGAGTATATATATTTTATATTGTTATGAACATTGAGTGGAATTTCGTTATTACAATCAAGAGACTTTGAATTCTTGTTTCATGAGTTTTACCATTGATTTGATTAAATAGATATAGTTGAGTTTTTATTTGGATTTTTGTCATCTTCTCAGATATAGGTTTGGCGTGTACAAGTTTCTTGGGAATAGTAAAATTGAGAGGTAATTATCTCTCTTTATATAGTATTCAAAAATGTATTTCTTTAAACATGAATATATAAAACATTGTTTTCGTAAAGCCCAAATGTAATAGAAACTCACCTAGCATGAATAATCTTCACACTTGTTTTCTTTAGTCAAGACCAATTGTATGATATTGAACATGTTAGTCCACTTTTCTCCAACTTTATTTAGTTGAAGGACTTAATAATATTCCATTACTTTCATTATAAATATAGCAGAAATATCATACAACATACAACTCTAGTCTTTCTTGACCATGCTCAACACTTTATTAAATCATCCAGAATAATTATTTTGTGAAGAGTTTTTAAAAATAAGTTATGTTTATAACATTTATCATGATAATTGTGACCATATTCATGTCTTTTATTGTTCCCACTTTTGAATGCATTTCAAAATATTTATTAAGTATAAGACATTGAGTTGATCATCATCACTTTCTATAATTATTGTTCACGGGATGTGATCATCATCCAATTTCAAATGAATTATATATAGCACACATTGTGTTGATCTAAGACATTGAACAGGGCTAGAACATGTAATATTTTTATCAACTCAATGTTCTTAAAGTAGCTCAATTTTGAGTCTTTTTTGTTTCCCAAATTTGCGCTTATTCAACTAGTTTTGCAACTTTTTAATTTTAGTGGGTTTGCATTATATAATGCATCAAAATGTCGAAGAAGAAATAGGAGAGGTCCTAAATGGATAACAATTCAGGTATTACTTCAACATAAACTCTTTACTTATGGTAGTCTTTTTTTTTAATTAAAGAATTAATTGATATATAAAGATGAGATAGGTTTTGGAAAATTGTATGATGTTGAGTAATAAGAATGAATTATTGATATTGATTGATTATATATATGCTGCGAATATGTTTGATTATGGTCTAGTGTTATTTTTGCTGTAGGGGGTTAGTGATTTTTAAGGGGAAACTCTGTTGAAATTTCAGTAGAATTAAGGGTTATATAATATATTATCGATAGTTTAGAACCTAAGTAAATAAATACTAGATATTTTGTGTGTGCTTTATTTTGAACATATATTTCAGATTGTTGGGATACTAAAATTTTGAACATACATTTTATAACTTAACTTACTAAAATGTACGTTAAAATTTTAGTGTCCCAAATAACCTAAAAATGTATAGTGTGGATACTACGTGATACTTTATATTAAAGAACTCATGACAATCACAAATGACCAGAACGAGCTTCTTGAAAAGAATATAAGTGATCTAATATATATTGTTAATATATTACTTAAATTATGTTTTGTGTCATCTAACTATAAAAATTTCCTTTTTTCTTTTATTTTGTGCAATTTAATGGGAAAAAAAGATTATACAATGGATGAAATCAATGAGTTGTGTGAAGAATGGATTGAAGCCCTTATAGATCATATGCTATAGACTAGATTTGAAATCCCTACTGTTAATACAAATTGGTATTCTGTACAATATTTTTACATTTCTGGATTGCACTATATACTTTTCTAAGGCAATTTTTGCATTGGAAATTAAAAAAAATATAATTCTTTTTTCTAAAATAAGCATGTATTTACGGTAGTTCACGAAAAACCATCGTTAATACCTACTTTAAACGACAGTTCGTACAAAACCATTGCCTAAAATAATAATAGACGGTGGTAATGAACCACATATTCTACCTCCACAACATGGAGAGGCGGGGACTAAAGACGACAATTTTTAAATGCCATCTAATGTATATTTTAAAGGCGGTTGCCCACTATCATTAACTATATTTTCTTTTGAAAGAACTATACTCGGTAGCTTTAAACCGTCGTTAAAGATAGAACTATCATCTATAGTCCTTTTAAATGACAATTCTTAATCGTTGTTATAACTCTTGTGAGAATCACCATCATAAATGACTATTAACGACAGTTGTGAACTGCCATGAAAAGTTGACATTTTTGTCAACACTCATTAACATGACGCTTTTCAAGTGCCGCCTAAAGACCTTTAAAGATAGTTATGCAATGTTAATAAAAGTTGTTTTTTTAATTGACATATATTTGAACTTAAAAATGAACTTGCATGTAACATTCATTCGTGAGAGGGTTCGTTAAACTCGCCATGAAGTTGTTAAACTCTACTAGTTTATTTTATCGTCACTTCCTAACAAAATTCAACAATAATTAGTTTGCCAACTTATTAACGTTACCATATTACCTCATTAGATCTTAGGGTTTCATTTTAGATTTTATATCACATAATTTAGTTTATTGTTAACTAGCCTTTTAGATAAATCTCCATTAAAATAATAAAATCTCATTTATTATTCAAAAAGTGACAACATTTCTCTACTTCCCATAAAATAATTAATTTTGTTAAAATTAATTAATTCAACAAATACTCTTATACCATTCAGCAAAGTTAATTCAATAATTAATAATAAAAAAATATTAACCTTGCCAAGAAAATAAGACCTTAAGGCCACCACAATTTTACATTAAGTCACAATTATATAAAAGTTGAAAAAGATTTAACTATGTTCCCATTAATTAAATAAATTCTTTGATCATCCCTTGAAAAAATAATTTTACTTAATTATTTTGTAAATAAATTTTGCATAATCATGTATGAGAAAATACCTATTAAAGAACAGAAAAATCGTATTTTTTATGTATTAAATTTAAGGCATAAATTATAGTTGTGAGAATTTTGAACTACAAAATTTTACACAATTGTAACAAGTAATAAAGTGATAAATCAAGTATCATTCCCATGAAGACTATTATTAACTATAAAAAATTATTCTTTAATTCTAATTGATTCGACAAATAATAAATTCCAAATTTATAAAACTAGAGGAATAAAACTATGAAAAATAAAATCAAACAATAGATAACTCATTATTAATTTAATGGAATAAGAATTAGGGTTATTAACTTCATCAACTATCCACCTATGCCTCCCTAATGTGAATTTAAGAATTCCTATCTCTATTGTGATAGTGGATTACAATGGTAAATTATATTCTTACTATGAAATATAACTCTCTACAATAAGCAAATCTCCTACATCTTTGTGGTAAATTAACATATCGCAGGCATTAAACACGTAATCCCTAAGCTACACAAATCATATAGGTACTATTTACCCAAAAACGGTTACTGATGACGTGGCAAGGATTTCTCACACATGGTTGATACGTGGCAGAGTCGAAATAAGGAGATGCTGCTCGATTATCGACCATCTACACATTGCTTCGTCAAACCTCACGATTAGATACGACCAGGCTGGTCGTATGATTCAGTTTATTTCCTTAAAAGATTGTAATCTTGTAATAACTACGTTGATTATTTCCTCTTTATTGCCTTGATACACGGATATTAAGGATAGTTAAGGCCCATTGGCCCATGTAACCCCCCTTGAGCCTATAAATATGCATGAAAAAGCTCATGGAAGGGATTTTTGACCTTTTAATCTTTTTCTTGAATACTGAGAGAGAGCATATAGTGCGTTTATCCATCGTTTTGTTGTAATTCTCCCAAGGTATGTGAAACTCAAGAACCCTAGTTCTTTGATCATGGCATTGGGATTCAATATTAATAATAGCACCAAGTGGACGTAGGTCATTACCATTCATTGGGGCCGAACCACTATAAATCGTCTGTGTTTATTCTTTACCATTAGATTAAACTCTTGGTTATTATCTCATTTCTTGTCATATTATTAACTCTGTGTCGTTGGACAAATTGAGAGTCAACATTCTGGTGCTTTCGTTGAGAGTTGAACTCAAGAAGCTGTAAGAAAATCTAATGGCAAAGACATCTAAGAAAGCTGGACCGGTCGCTGGCGCTGCATCATCTCAACCTCCTCCTCCAAATGTGGTGGAGAATGAACCACATCCAGAGTTTGAAGAGGAGGAGTTGGATATGGAAACACTGAGGGCAACACTAGGGGTGTTGCAGGATGAGTTGGCCAATCTGAGGGCCAATCAGGAGAACGCAGCAGAGACGATGGTGCTGCAACAGAGAGAAATTGAACGTCAGCGCTAGGAGCTGAGTGAGGGGCAGGCGGACATGGACCGTTTTCAAAGGGATGCCATGGCTGCTCTTGAAGCAGCCATTCAATTGGCTCGAGGACAGGCTATGCCGCCCTCTCAGCCAGATCAGCCACCGAGTGCGCCACCGCAGCGGACTCCCAATCCCAGTCCTCCACTCCAGCCAGCAAGCCCTTAGAGGCCAGAGCAGGTTAAGGCCCATTGGCCCATGTAACCCCCTTGAGCCTATAAATATGCATGAAAGAGCTCATGGAAGGGACTTTTGACCTTTTAATCTTTTTCATGAATACTGAGAGAGAAAGCATATAGTGCGATTATCCATCGTCTTGTTGTAATTCTCCCAAGGTTTGTGAAACTCAAGAACCCTAATTCTTTGATCACGACATTGGGATTCAATATTAATAATTGCACTAAGTGGATGTAGGTCATTACCATTCATTGGGGCCGAACCACTATAAATCGTCTATGTTTATTCTTTACCATTAGATTAAACTCTTGGTTATTATCTCATTTCTTGTCGTATTCTTGACTCCGCGTCGTTGGCCAAATCGAGGGTAAACAAGTACTCTCGTTTAATATAAATTTATGACTATTTAACTATAGCATATTTATCCTTCATTTATCAGATCTCAGGTTAAAATCATCAAACATTCACAAGCATTAAACACAAGGCAAATAATTCACAATATTGATAGAGAATTCATAAAAACTTCATTAGTTAATCATAAGGTTTCAAGAAAAATCCATTAACACCCTAAATAAGAAATTAGCTCATGCTAAATATAATTAGATCCATCATTCTAAATATGAACATCACTACAAGAGAAAGTAAAAGAAGAAGAAGAAAAAGAATGATAAAACTAGTTGATCTCCAAGCTTTTGCCTCCACAGAGTGTTTCCTTTCGTCTCTTCTTAGGGTTTTCTTTTTCCTTCAAAAATCATCATAATGTTGCTTAAATAATAGTTTGTGCTTTGAACATGAAATTCTACTTTTACCCTTGCTTGAAATTCCCTAATATGCACATTGGCCGCTCAAGCGCCGCGCCCGTGTGCACGATTCGAAATTGCCTTGTCTCTGACTTAACTAGCACTGCGACCCTACTATGGTTGTGCCACGGCTCTAATTCCTTAATTAATATCATCATGGCTCCAAAAGGATCGCGACCCTCATTTTCCCAGAACCTTCAGCTCTTTATTTCATCGTAGCGTCGCGACTCTAATGTTCGATTTTCGCTAATTCATTTCTTTCTCGAGGCCAAACAAGGCCATTTCACCAATTCTTCCATAAATATTGAAATATTAACAACAAAGGCAAAAAAAGCGTCATACTACATAAACATAACTAAATAAGCTCAAAATTTCCCTAAAATTACCCTATAAAACACTATAAAAACTACCTTATGAAACTCTCCAAAACTTAACTTTTGCTCATCCTCGAGTAAAATATTGTCATTTCTAAAACAACTAAAAAACATACATGAATTAAGTTATAACCTAGCAAACCCCAACCTCAAAAACACCATGCAATACAAGCTCAGAATTTTCAACTATGTTTAATCCAGAATGTAACGACCCAAATTCACTAATATGGCTTCAGGGCCTTGATTAGTATGCCAGAAGGGCATACTTGGTTTGTGTGTGAATTTATTAAGTTTAATGCATGATTTTATGATAAGAATGCTTGAATGGTTATATGAATGTAAATGTGATTATATGCTGTAATTGTGAGAACGACATTATTATGTGGGTAAATCTACAGCATGCGACTTGAGGCGATCCTAGGGAGCTAGTTAGCAGGAAAGTCACATCGGGGCTTAATAATTGACTTGGGGCAAGTCTAGGGGTATTTCGGGTATTGGATGGTTATTTGGGTTATCGGGTTATGGAAATAAATAATTGGAGATATATTTGAGGTTAGGAAGCTTAGGTTGGAATACTGGGGAATTTTACCATTTTGCCCTCGGGGACGTTTTCGGTACCCCAAGCCTCGGGATTGACTTAATTCCTAAGGATAGACTAAGTAAAACATAGAACACGGTGGAAACATTAAGAACCGACCTTCCCTCTTCTTCTCTTTCTCTCTCAAAGAAAACCACAAGAAAATTAAGAAAAACTTGGCTGGGATTCAGAGAATTGGAGCTGTGATTTAGGAGATTAGCTCAAGGATTTAGCTGATGATTCAATCAAAAATTAAGGTAAGCCACAAGCTTTATGTATGGTGGTTAAATTCTATGTTTATGGCTGAGTTTTGAGGTGTTTATGGGTTTTGACATTGAATGACTGAATTGAAGCTTGGAACTTGGGAGTTAGCTCAGAAATCTTTTAGAGAGTTGGTTCATTAGAGTAGGTAAGCTTGAATTTATGATTTAATGACTGAATCTTAGTGTTTTCTTGACTGGTTTTGATGTTTTTAAGCTTTTGAGTTTCAGAGATTGAAGTGGGATTTTGGTGAGTATCTAGGCTATGTTTTTGCTAGGTTGTGTTGCTGGAATCGTGTTAGAAGTTTTGTGATAATTGAGTAGTGGAATTGGGATAGTTTTGGATGGTTTTGAGTAAGTTTGAGAGTAAAAAATGGTGGTTTTTCTGGGTTCGATGGGGTCGGGCCACGACATAATTCTTGGAGCGCCGCGACCCTCTTAGGCTGATGAGTGCTGAAGATGGAGGGTGGGCCATGGCATGGGGCTTGTAGGGCCGCGTCCCGTGTCTTGTTCTGGGTGAGGATGAGCCTCTATTTGGGGCCATGCCGCGGCATAGGAAACTTGAGCCGCGACCCATAAGGAAATTTGGGTTTTTGGGATTTTAAGCATGGGAATTTAACCTAGGGTGCTCGGGATCGAATCTACTACCGTATTTGGTGGAATTCGATGTTCCGGAGACTAGAACCTTATCTAGAAGTCCTTTCACAATTATTAATGGTATTTCTTATCTTGGTTGTGACTAGGTATAAACTAGGGGCTCGTGAAATGGATTGTGCTCAAGAGGCATCTCACGTAACAAGTACACTTGGAAACTAAAGGTAAGAAAACAACACCCGGTTGTGGGTTTATAATGGGACTAAGGGTTCCCTATTTTGTATGCTTTATAAAGGATGGTATTATGCCATGTAAATAATAAACAAATGGCCTAATAGTGCTGGAGTTTACATTGGCGCACAGGGCGTGGCTCAGCCATTGGTAGCTGAGGACAGCTTATTATGCACTGAGCTCGGTTTAAGCGGATCGGAGTCAGTGGGGTAAAAAGAGGGTGCGACCTAAGGGTGTCGACCCTGATTATCATGTGATTTGATTGTCATTATTGATTGGTGGACTTGTCATGCTGAATAGCTAAGTGTTGGTTTGTTGATTCTTTGCTTATGTCTATGGGCTATGTAATTAGTGTGATATGCTAAGTGTGTGAACATGCTTTAAGGATTATTTAGCTGATATCATTGTTTGTACTATAATGTTATGTTTTCTTACTGGGCCTTGGCTCACGGGTGCTACGTGGTGCAGGTAAAGGCAACAGCAAGCTTGATCAGCCCCGATTCGAAGAGCTTTGAGAGCAGAATGTACATGATCAGCTGCTCAGCCGCCACGGTTGAGGAGGAGACAGGAACAGGAGAACCATAAATGTCTGTTTTGCCCTTAGAGTGGCTAGTGGTTGTATGTACTCTGGAAATTTTGTAAACTAACTTTTTAAATGTTGCTTCTTTTGGGACCCCTTGTGTAAAATGTTTAATTATATGAAATGTATCTTTTGAGACCAAAACGTTTTAACCCTAGCTCATTAATGGTTTCAGTAAAACATTTTTAACTAAATGACTTGATTAGCAAGCCCTTCACTTTTATAAATACACAGTGTAGCGGTCTTGGCTATCCAAGGCGTTACACAGAATTTCAGTAAAATCAATTCAATAATTAACTTCGATCTTTGCTACACCAATCAACCTTAACAAATAAATAACAACCAATCACAATACCATATACATGTCAAATATTCCAAATCGTTCCATCAAAACCAAATATTTCATATGCTTCCATAATTCATCTATCTCCCCTAATACGATAAAACATGCTCAAGAATCAAAAAGACTTTTTAAGCTTATAACAAAAGGCTTAGGCTCACATATACCATAAGCACACACCATCAATAAAACCAAATCTTTTTTTTAGCTTGGAAACCCACAAACAATCCCCAAATTTCCCAAAGTTTCTTACTTTTGGAGAATTCACCCTTTTGAATTTTCAATTTGTTTTTTCATTTTCTAATGAAACTACACTCCCCCAAACTTATTTCTTTATATTCTTATTTGGAGTGTAGTTCATTTTCAATATATTTTTTTCTCTCAATTTTTTTATTCGTCTATTGACACAAATTTCTGAATATAAACTCTATTATAAACCATCCCCCAATCACTTTTCATATGCTCATGGTATATCAAAAGGGAAGATAAATAACAAGGTTTCAATTAGGCGCTCAAAATAAGTGTCAAACAACAAAAGAATCATGTTAGGCTCAAAATTGGGTAACTAGGGATTTCATACATTAAAGTTGGCTTGAAAGGCTCAATCGT
This sequence comes from Humulus lupulus, assembly GCF_963169125.1. Lineage (NCBI taxonomy): Eukaryota > Viridiplantae > Streptophyta > Magnoliopsida > Rosales > Cannabaceae > Humulus > Humulus lupulus. The sequence goes on along the minus strand of NC_084794.1, from coordinate 155,961,806 downwards.
TCCAAAGAATTGCCTAAATCATCTTCCTAAGCATGCATCATTCCAATTTCAGCTCAATCAACAAACTATGCAAGTTCTAGAATATTTTCAAATCTCAATCCACAAACCCACTTAACATGAATACACTAAATGATTGTAATAATTTTATTAATTAATGCTTTCATGGAAATTAAAACTCAGATCAAAGCTAATCACTAAATTAATTTCACCAAGCACGCAGATTCACATAGTTCTAAAAACATCAGTCACATCATATGGTTTTAAGTATCATCACTTTCAAAACAACTTGATTCAAAACTATAAACTAAAAACATGTAAAACATGCAAAACAATTAAAAACCACTAAAAACAAAGTAAAATCTCCACAAACTTAAAGTACACATTGCCCCCAACGTATCACAAAAAGAATAAGGAAAGAGGATGTGCCAAATCACGCACCACATCAGTATGGTGGTTCCTTTTTTTTCATTCTTTTGGGTAGGCGTGCCACAACTCATTTCTTGGGCGGCACAACTCCTTGGCCTTCGTGAAATATTATTGCTCCCTGCTAAACACCACGCCGCAGCTCTAAATAGGGGCACCATAACCAAATAGATACCTGCCTAAATTTGCATTTTTAATAGTTTTCATGATTTTCACGGTTCATATTTACAACCTAAAGTCTAAAATAATCCAAAATTTGAAAGAAAAACTAAAAACAACATAAAGATGTAACACTTAACATAAAAAATAATTGTCCAACTAAAATAAAAGAAGAAAAATACTAAAAGATCTTTGGATGCCTCCCAAATGGCACTGTCGTTAACATTATTTAGCAGGACGCTGAACCTCCTCTTCAAAATTAACGAGGATCTAATCCACCAATTAAATAATACTACACATTAAAATCCAATGAATAGACTTGATTTTTAAAATTGAGAAAATTAAGAGTTCTGACATCCTCATCTTTCATATTTCCATAAAAAATCAGATGCATTTTTTGATGAATAAAACGAGTACCCCTTTAATATTTTACCTTCTTATTTTTCATACTTGTAGGACTCCTATCAACATCCACTGCATCAAATCTACAATAAGTAGGAACTTTAGTTGCTGCAAACACCTTAAAGTTCACTTCCTCTTTTTGCACTCACAATTGTAATTATCCTTTTGCACATCGATTAATGCTCTCCCAGTAGCCAATAATGACCTTCCAAGAATTATTGGGATGTTTGCATCCTCTTCTATATCCATAACAATGAAATCCTCAAGAAAGATGAATTTTTCAACCTTTACCAGAACATCCTTAATCACTCCGCGAGGGTGTTTGATTGAGCGATCCGCCATCTGAAGCATCACGGTTGTTGGCTTAGCTCCCAATTTCAGTTTTTGATAAATAGATAGAGGCAATAAATTCACACTTGGCCCTGAATCACACAATGCTCTCTCAAAAAACACATTACTTATAGTAGAAGGAATGTTGAAAATACCCGGATCCTTGAGCTTGGGAGGTAACTTCTTTTGAAGTATTGCTCTGCACTCCTTAGTAAGTGCCACTGTCGCATAATCCTCCAATTTCCTTTTCTTTGATAGGATCTCCTTCATAAATTTAGCATAACTTATCATATGTTCAAATGCCTGAACAAACAGGATATTGATGTGTAGCTTTCGAAATATATCTAGAAATTTAGAAAATTGCTTGTCAAGCTTATTATTTCGAAGCCTTTGTGGATATGGAATCTTGATATGGTGATCTATGCTTATTTCTGACTACTTTCTCTCAAGGTTCTCAGTAACCTATTCTTATACTTTACCCTTCTTCTCATCAACCACTTTTGGCATTTTTAACTCCTTACCACTTCTCAAAGAGATTGCATTGCATTGGTCTTTAGGATTAACTTCAGTAGTACTCGGTAAGTTTCCTTGAGAACGTTTTGTCATTAAAGTGGCCAACTAACCAATTTGAGTCTCCAAACTCCTGATAGATGCCCTTGTCTCAATCATAAATTGATGCAATACATCAAACTGTGGTTTAGGTTGCGTCATTAAATTTTGTTGTTGTGGGAGTCTAGCCTGCGGTTGATAGAATCCAGGAGGTGGTTGTTGGAAAGACTGTTGTGGTTGTGGCTGTGGAGGTGGGAACTATTGCTGGTTTTTAGGGAAATGCTGCTGTGCGGCTTGGTTATTCGTCCATGAGAAGTTTGGGTGATTCGTCCACCCTTGGTTAAGTGACATTGTGAAGGGGTTGTTGGTTGGCCTTCAGAAATTCCCTATGGCTTGCACTTGTTCCATGGACATATTATTCATATCCAGGGTAGGGCAATGATTTAGTGGATATGCACAACCACATGTCTCACATAAATTCTGTACTTGTATGGCTTGGCATGAGAGATTGGCCTGTTGTAATTGTTTCGTCAAAGTTGGCACTTGAGTTGTAAGCATGGAAATAGCAACCAATTCAATCATACCAGCCACCTTCTTTGGCTGTCCCCTCTCAGTTGGCCACTGGTAGTTATTCATTGCCATCTCCTGTAACAATTCATAAGCTTCATTACCACTTTTTCTCATGAACACACCTCCTGCTGCAGCATCTATTATGGTACGATTAGTACCATTCAATCCATTATAAAAGTTGTGGACCAACATCCACTTCTCTATACCATGATGCGGGCACTTCATTAGCAACTCTTTGAATCTCTCTCGTGCATCATACATCGATTCCCCTTCCATCTGGTAGAAATTATTAATTTCTCCTCTCAACTTTGCAGCTTTTGCTGGAGGGAAGAACTTTGCTAGGGACTTCTAAGCTAACTCCTCCCATGTTGTGATAGAATTGACTTGCAGCGAAATTAGCCAACTCTTCGCTCGATCTCTTAGAGAAAATGGGAATAATCTTAGACTGATTGCATCATCACTCACCCCATTCATCTTAAAAGTTGCACACAACTCCAAGAAATTGGCTATGTGCAAATTAGGTTCTTCAATAGGCAACCCCCCAAAATGAACATTGGCCTGTACCATTTGTAGTATTGTCGACTTGATCTTAAAACTATTCGCAACAATAGTGGGGTGTTTGATGCATGAATGCACTCCCGTGATCGTAGGAAGCACATAACCTCTAAGTGTCCTTGGTCCTTGTTCCACTGGGTCATCTGCTACATTTGGAATATTATTAACATTAGCAACATTGTTTGCGGCATTCCCTTGATTTTTAGCCATGTCAAAGTCCAACCTTCTCTTAATCTTTTGATTTTTTCTGAAAGTTCTTTCAATTTCAAGATCTACTGGTATCAATTCCTTTTGTCTACTTTGTCGCATATACCAATATTTCCTTAAAGCACAATGTCAGCCATAAACCGATTGAAACTAAAATAAAAACTAATTTAGAATAAAAATTAACTATATTGATATTAAGAATTCCTATCTCTATTGTGATAGCTGATTACAATGGTAAATTATATTCTTACTATGACATATAACTCTCTACAATAAGCAAATCTCCTACATCTTTGTGGTAAATTAACATATCACAGGCATTGAACAACTAATCTGTAACGTCCCAAAATTACCTAATAAGGCTTAGGGCCTTGATTAGGGAGTAAGGGTGGCAATATATGGAATTATATGCTTATTTGTTATATTTAATTGTAATTATGTGGATTATGTAATAATATAGCTACTTGTGCATGTTTAGGGATATTAAATATGCGTGTGGGTCTGTTTCTTATTAGAAGGGAAAACGTTATAATTTGGCTCGTTGCGGGCATAATTGTATATTTATGAGCATATATGTGATATATGTGTGAGACCACATTATTATGTGGTTTATTTGAGTTACTCGGAACGAGACGATCCTAGGGAGCAAGTTAGCGGGAAAGTCACAATGGGACCCAATACCTGACTCGGGGCGAGTCAAGGGGTATTTTGGGTATTCGACATATAATTGGGTTATCGGGTAATGGAAATGAATAATTGGGGATATATTTGGAGTTAGGGAGTTAGGAGGAAATACTAGGGAATTTGACTATTTTGTCCCCGGGGACGTTCTTGGTACCCTGAGCCTTGGGATTAGCTTAAGTCACTTAAGCCTTAGGAAACATAAGACAAAACACAAAAACACTTCTCACTGACCGACTCTTTCTCTCTCCTTCACTCTCTTCCTCTCAAAGCTTTCTTAAGCTAACCTTTTATGAATTAAGGAGAATTTCTAGTTGAAACATGGAGAATTGAAGCCTAAACTTGGGGAATTAGTTCTGTTGAAGCGTAACAGATTAACTTACAGTTGAGGTAAGCTCTAGATTATGTTTTTTTTCATGGAAATTTTGTTTTTGCTTGGCTGTTTTAGAGAGTGTTCTTGAACTTTTTAGCTTGAGAATTGAATTGGTGTTTGGATGAATTTTAAGACTGGATTTTTGTTGGGGTTTGTTGATGGGAAGATGTTAGAACTGTTGTAGGGGTCGAATTATGGTTTTGGGGTGACATTAGGATAGTTTGGATTGAATTTGGTTGCTGGAATGTATGAAAAATCTGGGTTCACAAAGCCAAGTCGCAACTCTGTTCTTGAGGGGTCGCGACTTAGCTTGAACCCAGGGCCTTGGGAGGTCTCTGTCTGGAAGGTGCGCTGCGACCCTCAAGGGCAAGTCGCGACCTGCTTCCCTTTGACAAAGGGGAAGGCTCTCGGGTAGGAGGGGCGCACCGCGATCCTTAGGGTCAGGTCGCGGCCCGCCTGGGCATTTTTGGCCTTAGGAAGTTTTAAAAAATGGGAACCTTTTTCCTTAGGGCTCGGGATCGATTCCACTACCCGGTTTAGTGGAATTGGAGGCCCCGGAGGCTCAGAGTCGGTCCAGAAGCCTTTATTTGCTTATTATTGATGGAATCCTATATTATGGTTGTAAGTAGGTTATCGCTAGGGGTTTGGAACTAGGATCGTGCTCGAGGGTCATTCTTATTTACGCTATACTTCGACTTGAGGTAAGAAAATTGCACCCAATACGTGTTATATGTGATTAGGGCTTGGCCCGACTGTTTTCAATTATCATGACTAGGGCTTAAGCCCCAAGGATGTTTATGTTTAAGCTATTGTTTCACATGTTGGTTGATACTTGCTTCAGTGTTTTATGTTCATTCTATCTCTATGGATAGTTACTCAGAGCTACGGGCGAGGGTACCAAGTGACTCTATGGTCACGTAGCTAGGGCATAGGCCCCGGGGTTGGTTCTATGGCCAACTATTTAGGGCAGCGGCCCCAAGTTGGTCTAATAACCACTTGTTTGTAACTGAATGACTGTATATGTAGGTTATTATTGATGGGCAAGTTAGATAAGTATCTGGGAATTTGTATTTTCTTTTTATGCACATGTTGAGTTTTCTTGCAAAGCCTTGGCTCACGAGTGCTTTGTGGTGCAAGTAAGGGGAAGGGAAAGCTTGACTAGCCATGAGTTGGAGAGCTTCAGCGGCAAGGATATCTCAGAGGAACTAGGGTTGTAGCCCTATTTTTGCCGCTTAGGATAATCGAATGTAACTTTTGATATATTTACAATTTCTTAAAATTTTAGTTGTAATATTTTGGGATCCCATGTCTGTATGAATCTTTTTAAGTAAAAGTCAACGATTATTTTGACCAAAATTTTTAACCCTAACCCTTGCTATTAACCATAGTTACACATTTTTAAACCAAACGACTTGGTTAGTAAGTCTGACACAATTTAAAGTACACAGTGTAACGGTCCTGGATTAGGAGGACGTTACATAATCCCTAAGCTACGCAAATCGTACAAGTTCTCACATTTAATATAAATTTATGATTATTTTTACTATAGCATATTTATCCTTCACTTTTCAAATCTCAAGTTAAAATCATATAAATCATGTAAATGGTGATCAAGCATTCACAAGCTTAAACACAAGGCAAATAATTCACAATATTGATAGAGAATTCATAAAAAACTTCATTAGATAATCATAAAGTTTCTAGAAAAATCAATTAGCACCCTAATATAAGAAATTAGCTCATGCTAAACATAATAAAAACCATCAAACTAAATATAAACATCACTACAAGAGAAAGTAAAAGAAGAAGAAGAAAAAGAATGATAGAACTAGTTGATCTCCAAGCTTTTGCCTCCATAGAGTGTTTCCTTCTGTCTCTTCTTAGGGATTTCCTTTTAAAAATCTTCATAATGTTGCTTAAATAGTAGTTTGTGCTTTGAAAATGAAATTCCACTTTTTCCCCTGCTTAAAATGCCTTACACATGGACCGTTTAGGCAAGTCGCGACCCGCCTCCCCCTGAGGCTTGGGGCTTGAGTCTCTGACTTGGGGGCGCGCCGCGGCCCTTAGGGCCAGGTCGCTGATCGCCTAGGGGATTTTGTCCTAGGTTGGTTTTTAGAATTAGAAGGGCTCGAGGGTTCGAAACTAAGCACTCGGGACGATTTCTACTACCCGATTTAGTAGAAATTGAGGTCTCGATGGCTAGCTAATGTTTCCTAAATATTTATATGGAGTAGAAATTGATGATTACCCATTGGCCACTATGACTAGGTTAATCGCCAAGGCTCAGGACTGAAACTTGTGCTCAGGACCGTATTGCATTCTCCACTCGAAATTCGAGGTAAGAAGACTGCACCCTTGTGTGGTTGAGAACGGGACTGAGGTTCCAAATTATTGGTTGTTTGTACTGTGTGTTTGTAAGATTGATGTTATGTACAAGAATGAACGACCTAAGAGAGCCGAGGTTGACGGTAAGCATACTGAACGGAGCTCGGCCTAAGCAAGCCAAGGTCAGCCAGATAAACAAAGGGCTCGGCCTAAGCGTGCCAACCCTAAGCAATTGCGTATTTGACTTTGGTATGTATTTTGAGATGAAGTGTTTACCATTATATGGTTTTATATATGAATTCTGTTAACTGATTGAACTCATTGAGTTAAAATTGGTTGTATTTAACTGTTGCTTGGTGTGCTTGCTATTATGGTTTTCTTGTTGGGCCTTGGCTCACGGGTGCTACGTGGTGCAGGTAAAGGCAAAGGGAAGCTGGACCAACCATGAGTTGGAGAGCTCTAGGGGCGAGGTTTACATTGTCAGCTGCTCGTCCGCTACGACCGAGGGATAGTATAGGGACAGAGCCTTAAATTTTGTATTTTTCCATTAGAGTGGCTACTAGTAGTACAAAATTTTTGGGAGTTGTAAATTGTCTCTTAAAACCTGTTTTTGGGATCCCATGTACCAAACATCTATTTTAATGAAAATTAATTGTTAATGATCAAATATTTTAACCCTAACTTGATAGTTAACTTTAGGAACACTTTATTGTTTAAACGACTTGATTAGCAAGTCTTGCACTATTTTAAAATACACAGTGTAACGATCTTTGTTATCCAGCGTGTTACAACTTGGTATCAGAGCGGTCTAGGTTTAAGGGTTCCTAAAGATTGGCTGGGCATATACACTCGCCACTAAAGACAAGCTCGACTCAGGGTTGGGTAACTGTATATATGTGATTACATGCTTAAATGTTTTAATCTGTATGATTGATAGAGAGCATGAGTACGGGTAGAGCCTATCCCTTGAATGCTGTGTGGTTATGATGGGGCATGGATATTATCATTGTTGTTGTATGTGAATGAATATTTGAATGCTTGTTTGGATCTTGATTGCTTGTGGGTGGTTGAGTTTCAATGGTGGAATATGGAAAGACTGTTAACCTGTCATCATTGCCTGACCGCCGAGTCATTGATTGTAGATAAAATTGGATAGCTATGCATCCAAGGCGATCTATATGACTAACTAGCACAGGGTCTGAGGCTAGAGATGATGATTAATTCCAAAACCTTCCTCTAGTCCCTGAGAACTGGCAGCGGATACTTGCAGATATGCAAGCCCGATTACAAAGTCAAGAACAGCAGATCCACCTCTTAAGACAACAGGCTCCATCAGGGAGTGCTACACCTATTTTTCCACCAGTAGTGGCACCAGTTGTACAACCACCTGAGGTTGGGAACATATGTGAGCCACTGTATGAGCGGTTCAGGAGACAAAATCCTCCAACCTTTGAGGGAGGACCAGATCCATTGAAGGCCGAATAGTGGATGAGTATAATCACTTATATCCTGGCTTTTATGTGGGTGGAAGGTAATGACAGGGTGGCCTGTGCCACCTATATGCTTAGAAAGGATGCCTGTATTTGGTGGTAGGTGGCATCACAGACCAGGGATATATTCTACTTTGAGTTGGGATGGGTTCAGAGATCTGTTCAACCAGAAGTATTATAATGTTGCCATTAGGACAACAAAGGTGAATGAATTCATAGGGCTAGTACAGGGAGACATGACAGTTAGAGAGTATGCCTTGAAGTTTGATAGGCTGGCAAAGTTTACACCAGACTTAGTGCCTACAGATGCGGCCAGACAGGATAGGTTCATCTAGGGGCTTAATGCCATGATAGCCTGGGATGTGAGGATTACATTAGTATCTGGGCAGACGACTTATGCTCAGGCTATTGAGAAGGCTCTTATCGCAGAAGAGGCAGAAAATAAGATTTGCATGGAGAATGCTGCGAGATAGGATGTTTGCAGGGCAGTTCCTACATCCACATGGTTTGGTAGGGGTGGAGGCCCCAATGATCTGAAGAGGAAGACTCCTGACACTTCGACCACTGTTGGTCCTATAGGAGGGGTTAGGGTGTTCAAGGTGGCTGCCAGAGAGGCGATGAGACATGGAGAAGTTATCCAGAGTGCACGAGATGCAGGAAGCGCCATCTGGGAAAATGTCGGGCAAAGGCTTGCTACTTATGCGGGGTGGTGGGACACCTCAAGAGGGACTACCCAATAGGGAAGAAGGAGGAACCAGGGAAGGTGGAGAGCTTGTCTCCAGCTCGAATGTTCACCTTGATGCAGGTAGAGACCTAGGCTAGTCCCTCGGTGGTGATAGGTCAGCTTTCTAGCGTTGGCTCCTCTTATACTGCAATAATTGACTCTGGTGCTACACATTTATTTGTTTCTAGTAAGATAATTGATAGATTGTGTAGACCTAGTGAGTATTATACTGCGGGGTTTTGGAGTATACTACCTACAGGGGAACTGGTAGTTTCTAGAAGATGAATTAGAACATTGCCAGTGATGGTAGATAGTAGGAAATTATCAGTATATTTGATCAAGTTGAGCATGGACGATTTTTATATGATCCTATGGATTGATTGGATGGTCAGATATGGGGCCACTATAGATTGTAGAAAGAAGATGGTGCCCTTTGAGCTTGAGGGTGAGGACCCCTTTGTTTTTGTGGGCACTGTGCATGGACCCTGCATACCCATAGCATTAGCATTGAGGGCTAGGGACCTATTGTAAGGTGGTTGTATAGGTTTTCTAGCAAGTGTGGTGGACACCACCAAGGTTATGCAAGCAAGGCCAAGAGAAACCAAATTAGTACGCAGGTTCTTAGATGTCTTCCCTGAGGATTTACTAGGACTGACGCCGCACAGGGAGTTTGTTATTGAGTTAGCATCGGGTACTAAGCCGGTGTTGAGGGCACTATATAGGATGGCTCTGGCGGAGTTGAAAGAGTTGAAGATACAGTTACAATAATTTCTTGATTTGGGGTTTATCACATCTAGTATATCACCATGGGGAGCTCCGGTTTTATTTGTGAAGAAGAAGGACGGGACTCTGAGAATGTGTATAGACTACATGGAGTTGAACAAGTTGAAAATCAAGAATAAATACCCTTTACTAAGGATCGATGACTTGTTCGATTAGCTGCAGGGAAAGACGGTGTTCTCGAAGATTGATCTTCGATCTAGTTATCACCAGCTATGGATCAAGGACGAGGATATACTGAAGACGACCTTCCGTACGAGGTATGGACATTATGAGTTACTGGTCATGTCATTTGGTTTGACCAATGCCCCAGCATCATTCATGGACTTAATGAACAGGGTGTTCAAGGACTTCTTGGATCAATTTGTGACTGTCTTCATCGACGACATCTTGGTTTACTCCATTTCAGAGGCAGAACATGAACGACATCTCCAACAGGTATACCAGAGATTGAGAGAGCATCGATTGTATGCCAAGTTTAAGAAGTGTGAGTTCTGGTTACCAAAAGTGACATTCCTTGGTCACATTGTTGGTGTAGATGAGATTAAGGTGGATCCAGCTAAGGTAGAGGCAGTGATGGATTGGCCAAGGTCAAGGAACGCCTCAGAGGTGAGGAGCTTCCTTGGGTTAGTGAGATATTACAGGTGGTTCGTGGGAAGGTTCTTGAATATTGCTGCACCGATGATAGAATTGACATGGAAGAATTTGAAGTTCTTCTGGTCAGATAATGGTGAGAATAGCTTCCACGAACTGAAGCGACGGTTGATTACTGCCCCGTTGTTGAGCCTTCCTTCGAAGGGAGGGAAGTTTGTAGCATACAATAATGCATTGAGGTTGGGATTCGGACGTGTGTTGATGCAGAATGAGAAGGTTATTGCTTATGCATCACGACAGCTGAAGGAGTATGAGCAGTGGTACCCTACCCACGATATAGATTTGGCAGCGGTGGCATTCATATTGAAAGTTCGGCGACATTACTTGTATGGTAAAAAGTGCGAGATATACACCGATCATAAGAGTTTGAAGTATTTCTTTACCCAGAAGGACCTGAATATGAGGCAGAGGCATTGGCTGGAGTTGGTGAAGGACTATGATTGTGACATCCTTTACCACCCAGGGAAAGCCAATGTAGTGGTAGATGTGCTGAGCCGGAAGGGCCCGTGATAGTTGTTTAGCTCTGCACAGATATCGAGAGAGTTGGCAGAGGAGATGTCCAGAGCGAGGATAGAGGTAGTTGTGGGCCGGTTGGCCAGTATCACTCGCCCTGAGTCGAGTTTTCGACCCTGTTGTGATTTTCTAGCTAACGGCTCCCTAGGACTGTCTCAGATCGTGCAACACAGATATACCACAAGTGTATCACAATTATCACATTTACACCCTGAACGGGCTAAAATTACAAACGTGCCCCTAATAGCCAAACGGGGTCCACATGCATATTTAATTCACCTAAACATGCATCTCTAATCACATATTCATACAAATTCACATATTATAATAATAAATCACTCATTGCCCTCCAGGCACACTAACCAAGGCCTTAAGCCTAATTAGCAAATTTGGGACGCTACAGTACATCTCCATGGGGTTTCCAATCTATAGTATCGGATCGGGATCCTAGATTCACCTCCAAATTTTGGGGTGGTTTGCAGAAGGCTATGGGGACTCAGCTGAAGTTTAGTACGACCTTTCATCCTCAGACTTATGGACAATCTGAGAGGAATGATTCAGGTATGGGAAGACATGCTTAGGGCATGTGTGATAGACTTTGAGGGGTATTGGAGTAAGTATCTCCCATTGATTGAATTTTTGTACAACAACAGTTATCAATCAATGATTGGAGTAGCTCCATACGAGATGTTATATGGAAGGAGGTGTAGATTACCCATTCATTGGGATGAGATGGGTGAGAGGAAGTATTTTGGACCGGAGATGGTTTAGAAGACTAATGAGGCTATCAATAAGATATGAGCTCGAACGCTCGCTTCGCAAAGCATACAGAAAAGCTACGCTGATCCTAAGCGTAGGGACGTGGAGTTCCAGGTAGGGGACCACGTGTTTCTGCAAGTCTCACCACTGTGAGGGGTGAGAAGGTTTGGGAAAAAGGGCAAGTTGAGCCCTAGATTCATAGGACCTTTTGAGATCCTGGAGAGGATCAGGCTAGTTGCCTACAGGTTGGCATTGCCATCATTGTTATTGGGAGTTCATGACGTATTCCACATTTCTATGTTTCGAAAGTACGTTTCAGATACGACTCATGTGTTGAGGTATGAGGATTTGGAGTTGCAGACAGATTTGTCATATGAGGAGCGGCCGGTTCAAGTCCTATACAGGAAAGACAAGGCTCTATGGAACAAGACGATTCCTCTAGTCAAAGTGTTATGGAGGAATAACAAGGTCAAGGAAGCAACCTGGGAGCTTGAGTCAGTGATGCGAGATCAGTATCCCGAGTTATTCAGGTAAATTTCGAGGATGAAATTCTCAGTAGGAGGGGATAGTTGCAACCACCCAAAATCGCTAATAAGGCTTAGGGCCTTGATTAGTGTGCCGGGAGGGCATAATTGGTTATGTGTATGTTTAATTGGTTAAATGCGTGACTACGTGGCATGCATGATTAACATGATTATATGGATATATTATATGTATGTTTATGAGTATTAGATATGCATGTGGGCCTTTATAGCTTATAAGGGCATATTAGTAATTTTGGCCTGTTGAGGGCATAAATATGATTATATGTGATAAATGGTTGAGACCACATTATTATGTGGATATATTTGCAGCATATGGCTCGAGACGGTCTTAGTGAGCGGATTAGCGAAATAGTCACAACAGGGTTGAATACCCAGCTCGGGGAGAGCCTATGGGTATTTTTGGGAATTTAGAGAATATTTTGGGATTTATTAGATATTGAATAGGTATTTGGCAATTAATTGGACGACGAGATTAATTGGTAAACATTAGGAACACTTGAGGAGTTACCAGGAACTGGGGGGAAAAGACTATTTTACCCTTAGAGAAATTAAGCGGCTAAGTAACTCAAGGGGGGCATTTTAGTCATTGTATTGGTTGAGGATGAGATCAGCTTAGGCTCTAAGAGTATTTAGAAATCACTAGACACATTAGGAAGACCCCAAAATCTCTATCTCTCTCTTTCTTTCCCTTCTCTTGCACGATTTCCATTCCCCTCTTTCTTGCTTGGAGAATTCTTGGTGGACTGAAGGATTAGGCCAGGGAATTCAGCCGTGGAAACCTAGGGGATCACACTAGGATCATTCAGAGTCACTGCTGGGGATTTGAGTTACAAGCAGAGGTAAGAATTCTAGTTCTTAATCTTTGAATTTTTGGTTGGGTTTAGATAAATTTTGAAGTTCTTTGGTTAGCTTTTGAAGTTGGAGGTTAGGGAGAATTAAATTTTTTAGTCTAGGCTTTAGGTGTGTTTCTGAGGTGATATTTAGAAATCTCAAACTGGTTTTGACTAGGGTGTATTTTCGAGTTGAGTTTTGGGAGCTAGGAAGAATTGGAGAAAACCCATAAATTTTTGGTACGTGGGGGCGTCTCGCGACCTAGCTCATGGGCATCGCGGCCCGCATGCCCAGATAGCCCTGGATGTGCTCTCTATCTTGAAGGCACGTCATGGCGCACCTCCCCCTAAGACTTGGGGAGTTGAGTCTCTGACTTGGGGGTGCGCCGCGACCGTTAGGGCCAGGTCGCGGCCTGCCTAGGGGATTTTGTCCTAGGTTGGTTTTTATAATTAGAAGGGCTCGGGGGTTCAAACCTAAGTGCTGGGGATGATTTCTGCTACCTAGTTTAGTAGAAACCAAGGTCCTGGTGACTAGCTAATGTTTCCTAAATATTTATATGGATTAGAAATTGATGACTACCCATTGGCCATTGTGTCTAGGTTTATTGCCAAGGCTCAGGACTGAGGCTCGTGCTTGGGATCATATTGTATTCTCCACTCGGAATTCGAGGTAAGAAAACTGCACCCTTGTGTGGTTGAGAAAGGGACTAAGGTTCCCAATTATTGGTTGTTTGTACTTTGTGTTTGTAAGATTGATGTGATATATAAGAATGAATGACCTAAGAGAGCCGAAGCTGATGGTAAGCATACTGAATGCAGCTCGGCCTAAGCGAGCTAGGGTCAGCCAGATAAACAAAGGGCTCGACCTAAGCCTGCCAACCCTAAGCATTTGCATAATTGACTTTGATATGTATTTTGAGATGAAGTGTTTACCATTGGTTGTTTTTATATTTGATTTATGTTAACTGATTTAACTGTTTGAGTTAAAATTGGTTGTATTTAATTGTTGCTTGGTGTGCTTGCTATTATGGTTTTCTTGCTGGGCCTTGGCTCACGAGTGCTACGTGGTGCAGGTAAAGGCAAAGGGAAGTTGGACCAACCATGAGTTGGAGAGCTCTGGGGGAGAGGTATACATTGTCAACTACTCGTCTGCCATGACTGAGGGATAGTATAGGGACAGAGCCTTAAATTTTTTATTTTTCCGTTAGAGTGGCTACTGGTTGTACAAAACTTTTGGGAGTTGTAAATTGTCTCTTAAACCCTGTTTTTGGGATCCCATTTACCAAACATCTATTTTAATGAGAATGAACCATTAATAATCAAAATCTTTTAACCATAACCTGATAGTTAACTTGAGGAACACTTTATTGTTCAAATGACTTGATTAGCAAGTCTTGCAACATTTTAAAATACACAGTGTAACGGTCTTGGTTATCTAGGGTGTTACACTAAGAAAATTCTGACCTCTAAGGCATTCTTGGGTTGGGGTCAATCCCTTACGGCCTCGATCTTAGTTGAGTCTACTGCTATCCCATCTTTGGACATTATGTGCCCTAGGAAAGTTACTTGTTCTAACTAGAATTCACATTTGGAAAACTTAGCGTAAAGTTGATGTTTTCGGAGCTTGTTAAGTGTCAGTGTCAAATGCTCCTCATGCTCATCCTTAGTCTTAGAGTAAATTAGAATGTCATCTATGAAAACCATTCCCAACTTACACAAGAAGTCCTTAAATACTCTATTAATCATATCGATAAATACTACTGGGGCATTAGTGAGTCCAAATGACATCACTAAAAACTCGTAGTGCCCATAACAAGTTCTGAATGTCATTTCGGGAATATCTCCTTCCTTCACCTCTAATTGATGGTACCTGGATCACAGATCAATCTTAGAGAACACTACCGCCCCTTGCAGTTGATCAAAAAGATCGTCTATCATAGGCAAAGGATACTTGTTATTGATTGTGACCTTGTTGAGTTCTCAGTAATTGATGCATATTCTCATACTCCCATCATTCTTCTTTACAAACAGTACTGGTGCTCCCCACAGTGAATGACTAGGTCGTATGAACCCTTTCTCCAAAAACTCGTGTAATTGGGTCTTGAGTTCCTTCAACTCTACAGGTGCCATTCAGTAGGGTGCCATGGATATCAGTGCTATTTCTGGTGCAAGTTCGATCACAAGTTTGATTTCTCTGTCTCGGGGAAACCTAGTAAGTCTTTGGGAAACACTTCTGGAAACTCAAAACTATGTGAACATTTTTTGTTTCATTTTGGTCTCTCTATATTTATCTACAACATTTTCAAAGTATGCTAAACAGCCATGTTGCATCATATTTTGAGCTTCCAATGCCGATATGATAGGTGTTCAAAATCCTGTCAGTTCAAACCTTTATCTGGTTTGAACTCTATTGTTTTCCTTCTACAGTTTATAGTAGCTCAAAACTAGTTAACCAGTCCATGCCAAGAATTACATCATATTCTGACATCTCTAATTTAATGAGGTCTGCTGTACATTCCCTTCCCTCAACTACTATTGAGACTGATTGTAACCACCTAGATGACAACATAATCTCTCCTGATGGTAACAGTGTACTAAAACTATTCTTGAAGAGTTTACAAGGAAATCCTAGATTATCAATTACATTTAAGGCTACATAAGAATGAGTTGTTGCAGAATCAATGAGGATTCTACAACTTATAAAAGAAATAGAGAGCTGACTTGTGACAATGGTGTTGTTGTTGGCTGCCTCTATTGGAGTCAAAGCAAAGACTCTAGCTGGCACTAGATTGCCATTATTGCCTTGCCCAGCTCCTGCCCTCCACTATGGCCAATCCTTCTTTAGGTGACCTGTCTGACCACACTTGTAGTACTTGTTTCTGCCTGCCTAACATTCCCCTAAATGTCGGCTTGAGCATTTAGGACAGTTGGGGTACTCAACTTTGTGGTTATAGTAGTTTTTGTGGTCGTCATTGTTGTGAAAGTTATGATTGTTATGGTTGTTAAAATTTGGCGTTGTGGTTCTAGGTCTCTTGTAAATGCCAGTGCCCTACCCTTACTAGGCCTTCCTCATATTTCCCTCTTGGAAGACCTTGTTTTTGTTGGCCTCCCTTCTTGCAGCATTGTTTTTCCATACACGGTTCTCTAAATACTCTGCATCAAGGGCCTTATCCAAAATCTCAGCATAACTAACCACTTCAACGTTGGTCATCTTCACATCTTTGGACCCTCATGGCCTCTGTTAGAACAATTTTAGGGGAAAACCTTGCCAACCTATCGAACCTTTGGGCATACTCTGTGACAGAAAGGCTGCCTTGTGTCAATGATACGAACTCATCAACTCTGGTTTCTAGCACTGCAGCACTATAGTACTTTTTACTAAAGACTTGTACAAAGTTATCCCAGGTCATGGTGTCTAAATTTTGTGTATGCTTAACCGCATCCCACCAAATTCTTGCATCCATCTTTAGGATTGCTAAGTATCTTGTTGTCCCTGGTAATCCTTTGCTTGTACCAGTAGCATTTGTCTTGTTTCATCATGTCGCAACTCATTACTTGTCCTCATTGTTGCAGCGGTTTGTAGCTTGTCATTGTCCTTTATGTTGAACTCCGTTGTCATGGATTTACTTGCGTCACTGCGTCCTTAGTCTCCATTTACTCCATCGTGGTTTTGCTATTGTTCGCTACCAAATGTTGTGGCTGAGCCCTTTGTTTATCTGGCTGATCCTAGCTCGCTTAGGCCGAGCTGCGTTCAGTATGCTTACCATCAGCTCCGACTCTCTTAGGTCATTCATTCTCATATATCACATCAATCTTACAAACACAAAGTACAAACAACCAATAAGTATAGGGTGACTTGTGCCATTTATATGCTATGGGATGATGCCCACATTTGGTGGGAAGTTGTATCCCGAACCCAAAATGTCACTGTTATGAGTTGGGATGAGTTATGGGACTTGTTTAATGAGAAGTACTACAACAACGCAATTTGAACTATGAAGGTGGATGAGTTCACTGGTTTGGTTAAGAGAAACATGACTATGATTGAGTATTCCCGGAAATTTGATAGGTTGGCTAAGTTTTCTTCTAACTTGGTACCAATCGATGCAGCCTAGAGAGAACGATTTTTTCGAGGAATAATGTAACCCCCCAAACTCCAGGGACCGTTATGGTGCGCCTTGTAAACAGTGCTAAACTCGCTAACCGAGTCATTTGGCCAAAATCGTGAACTAAGTATGATTAGCGGTTTAGGGATTAAAAACTTTGGTTAAGATGTAACGTTTCACTAGAACGTTTAATATATACATTGGGATCCCGAAAATAAAGTTTCAGAGTCCATTACAGAAAATATTTACAACAGGCCGTTCTAAGCGGCAAAATAGGGTACAACCCTAGTCCCACTTTAAACCTCGGCCGTGGCGGACGAGCAGCCGCATATGTCCACGTCATCACCTAAGCTCTCCAACTCAAGGATGGTCTAGCTTCCTCTTGCCTTTACCTGCACCACCTAGCACCCGTGAGCCGAAGGCCAGCAAGAAAACACGGTATAACATGATATAATATCAACAATAACCAAAGTAACCCTTCAGAACCAACGGTCCATATAGATAGGAGACAATAACCAAAAGTCACAATATTGAGCATCGCTCCCTCTAGCCATGTGACGATAGGGTCACCAGGGCTTAATCGATAAGTTATTCTTTCTTAAGTTTGATTAGGACAGGTGCAAGGTGATTAGTCACCAACATAACCTTCCTCACGACTCTAGAGTCGAAACTATGGACAACGTCCCTTAGCCATGTGACAACCAGTCACCGGGGTCATATACCTTGGCTATAGTCATCTGGTCGTAGACCAGGCAAACGCTTATAGTTCTCATTGACCTTCCGGTCGGTCCAGCACTAATACCCCATATGAGTCATTCAATGCCGACCTCGATTAGATCTAATCTTTATTTGGCCCGGCGTTTACAACGCACTGCCACCTCTGACCCTTGGGTCAGTAAAACACGACCAGTGCTCAGCCCGTGGTGAACTTAACTAATAAGTCACAGCTTCACAGACGGATCTGACACCATTGTCGATTCTGACTAATAAGTCAGGGCCATACACAGGTAAGCCATGCCACCAAACATATACCACATGTCCAATAACCATAAACAAGGTATTTAGCATGCTTACTTAACAGATATTAGTACAATTAGGACTATGCATTAACACAGAGGCTCAAGCTCTGAACGATATCACACCCAGTATACAAAGCATGTCCTAATCACAGGTTTCTCGTGCATCATATGCAATATATCCAACAGTCCAAAATGCATCAATAATAGCCATGAATGTCACGTTTAATAGTCAACCAACATGCAACAAGAATAGCCATGCATGTCACACATAATAATCAACCGACATGCATCAATAATAACCATGCATGTCATACTCAATAATCAACCAACATGCATCGATAATAGCCATGCATGTCATACTCAATAATCAACCAACATGCATCATTAATAGCCATGCATGTCACATATACATAGGGTGTAGTTTTCTTACCTCAAAGTCGAGCTAGAACGATTAAAAGAACGACCCTTGAGAACGATCAACTTCTAGTCCATTAGCAGTCACCTAGTCATAACCAAACATAAAACCTCATCAAAATGAGTAATTAAATACTTCCAAACCCAACCCAAGCCTCCGGAATATCAAATCCCACTCAACTAGGTAGTAGGTTCGATCCTAGGCCCTTAGAGTTAAGTTCCCATCACAAAACCACCATTTAGTATTTTTTTTTCCCTTAAGGTCCGCGGCCCTACATGGACCATGCCGCGGCGCGCCCCCCTGACAGAGCCTCCACCACCTTCTTCAAGCTAGGGCCGCGGTGCCCAAGAACAGGGCCGCGGCCCAACTTCGCACCAGCCATTTTTCTTCGTTTTTCCACTTCTAAAACCTTCCAAAAACCCATCTAAACATCTCCAAATCATCAAATCAATATTACCAAACTTCTCAATGGTCCAAAACCACCAAAACCTGAAGCTCAAACCAACCAAAAACTCAACAATTCACAAAGTCCAATCCTAAGCTTAAAGACTTAAGAAACTCAAAACTTAACTCAAAAAAACAGAGCACACCTTAAATTCATAACTAGAACTCACCTCAAACACAGTTTTGAATCCCCTTTGATGGTTGTTATAGGTTCCCTAGCTGCCACCTTTAATCCCCTAGCTCAACACCTCCATTTGAGCTCTCAAAATTCAAAGAGAGGTGAGGGAGGAAATTTGTACGGGATGGAAGGGTAAAGGAGAGGATAGGCTCTGTTTTAGTATCAATCTACATCCCTTTATGTCATATATATCCTTAGGGTCAAAAGAACAAAATACCCCTAAGCCAAATAAACCCCTCTAAAAGCTTCCGAGGGTAAAACCGTCCTTTCCCGTTTATCTCGTTAATTATAATTAACGCTCTCCAATTCCCGCTAATCTCAACATTCCCAAATACCAATAAATCATATCCCATTACCCTTTAATTCCCAGTAATGCTCTAATCATTAAATTCACCCCGAGCCCTGAACTTAAACCCGTTATGACTAGACCGAACACTTACATCTCATGATCGTCTCATGTCGATAGCTCGAACCAATCCACCTTATAGTGTGGCTATATTAATTAATCACAATCATGCACCCAAAATATACAATTACGCCCACAGTGGCCAAATTACCAAAATACCCTCGTAACTATAAATACTCCCATATGCATGTGTTTACAGTCATATAATAATATAATTCACATGAACATGCATATAATCATTAAATACTATAATAAATCAATTATGGCCCTCCCGGCCTCCTAATCAAGGTCCTAAACCTTATTAGGAAATTTGGGGCATTACAACTATCCTCTCCTTACAGAAATTTCGTCCTCGAAATTTACTCAACAGCTCGGAACTAGAATTCCACTTACTTGTCACAAATTCCTTAAGTCATTCCTTGACTTCAGTATTTCGATAGCCTTACCTTAACCCGAGGTACATTCTGTTCAACAGAACCTCATTACTTATGTCACAATCTGAACTGGCTATTCCTTACCGGAATACTTAACCTAACCTTCAGATTCTCATAATTCAATTTATAAATTCCTTCGGCCCATGCCCACTGCATGGAAGCACATAACTCTCTGTATACAACTGCCAGTGCCAAAAGTAAAACTGATTCAGAGTCACCCTGCTCTGACCCAATTAGGTTCCAATTGCTGAAGCAAACTAGGGCTTAACTTGAACTGGGGTTTCCTCACTTCTCTCTATAGTAATACTTTAGAGAAAACACATTCTCCTACCTGGAATTCCACATTCCTACTTTCCAGTTCAATAATACTTTCCCTCTATTCCGAGGAATGAGCAACCAAAATTCAAGCTCCAGCAATCTCACAAATCCCCTGAACCACCTCAGGATCAAGACATATATATATATATTTCCTCACTCATCTTATAAGATGTTCCTCCAACAATAATTGGATAACCCTCTCTCTCTGATTTACCACCAGTCTGAGAGTGATAAACTGTACTGAGTTCCATTTATATACTCATCGCCTTCCTAACCCTTCCAAAACCTGGAAGTCACAATAAAGTCTTCATCTGATAAGATAGACCTTGAGTTCATGAAGGCTCTCTATCCTTACTGATAAAATAAAGTCACTTGGACTACCAGTCCACAATGTCTTAATGCCAAATCATACCGATCCATCAACCTAGGAATCCCACCGCGAAACTCACCACGATGCTCTCTTATTCCCACTATAAAATACCCAAAGGCTGTAATGGCCTTGCTGTTTCCTGATATTCTGCCTCGATCTGCTAACAGGTTAAGAACTTTACACATGCCTTAATATATGTCCCTTCATCTCAGGCCATCACTATAAAGATTTCACATCATGTAACCCTTTCACGATGCCTGAATGAAGCTAATAAAAGAATAGAGTGAGATTCATCAGAAATCTCTCAGTTAATCTCAATGTCCATCGGATCCCAAATCCGATCTCTATACCACCATAAACTCATGTCTGTCACCAAACAACCTTTAGCTAATCCAGCTAAAGCTTTCCATTCAATCTTGCCCGTTTGTGGCTCACTTAACCATCTTTCCCTTTTACTTTTCTCGAGATAATAATCTCAAACAATAAACTGGCCACTTGGCCCGCCAGAAACTCTACCCAGTCCTGGCCAGATCCTTTAACCAACATGTTGCATAGGCAAGTACTTTTCTCTATCACTAGGATGTCATAACAATCCTCAAACTGATCCTGGTCTATGAAGACCCAACACTTTCTTCCCAAGGCACCTGAAATATCTTTACTATCCATGGACACTCCTGTCCCCAAGGCACTCTTCACTCTTGGCAATTCTCCACAGAGAAAACACCACTATACCATCGTCCAAGACGGTCATAAATCCCATTCAAATCTACCCTTGAATGCGCTATACATCTTATTCACAAACACTTAGCATCAAACAATTCTCAAGATAGATTCAGCACTTGCAGTGCTCTAATCTGATACAAGCACAATCTTTTACATAATTTTCTTCTCCCTGATCTCTAACTGGTCCTAACCAGATCCAAGATCCACCTTTAAGAATTCCATCTTACTCAGCAACTAACTCTTTAATTTTTATAACTCCACTGAGCCACCCAAAAAAATACTTATATCTGATTCTATTTCTGGTACTAGACCAATCACCATTCTAGTCTCTTTCATAGAAAGGAGCCCTGGCAGACCACCTGGGAACACATTCAGAACTCACAGACTAGTCCAGTCTGTCTTGATCTCACTAGCACAATCTAAGTGGTATCCACCCCGCTGGCTAAGAGTTTCATGCACCTCCCTGCACAAACTCCAGCCCTCACATCCGGTATCATAAACATATCGAATTCAAGCATAATGCCAATTGTCACAAGACTTTCCGCTAACAAACTCAAGAATTACCATACTTTCCTTGCCATTCAAGACTGTTCTTTAATTACCTAACCAATCCACACACTGGATCAATCATAGTCAGTCATAACTAACTCATGAAACCAACGATGAGTCCTTTCCATAACCCAACTTATTCCTTAAGTTACCAATACCATGCTACTTTTCCCATCGCAACATAACCATGTGATCCACATATGCCATCCATATACACACTAACAAAAGAGCAACATGTCGCCAAAGCCAAACAACATAATTCACAATTCAGAACTAGAAAACTGACCTGTCATCCCCGAGGAGCTAGTCTCGGTCTCAGATTCTGATTGCCCTGGAATAAACACTCGAGTTGGAATCGAGCTGTTTTTCCCCCTTAGCTCACGCTCTGCCTCTCGGCTTGGGCAATCCCTCTAGAAATGTCCAACCACGCCACAAGCAAAGCATGACCTCGCTCGGCATTCTCCCACATGACGCCTCCTACACCGTGCGCATATGGGACGAGTTTTCCAGCTTTCTTTCTTACTTGTTCCAATAAGTGGAGGTACCACTACCTGGGCTCTATGCTCTCCAGCACTCTGCTGCCCAACTACTATTCTCTCAACAGCAAGAGCCTTCTCTACCACCTGAGCTAAGGTAAAGACTTCATTCACTGGGGCAACTCTAATGCCCTGAGCTATTCCAGGATTCAACCCCTGAATAAATCTTTCTTTCCGAGCTATATCTGTGGGTACCATGCTTAAGGCAAACTTGGACAACTCATCAAATTCAGTAACATACTCAGTCACTGATGCATTACCCTGAAGAAGATTCAGAAAATCATTCATCTTGGCAGTCTTAGCTACATCACAATAATACTTCTCATTGAACAGCTGCCTGAATTCTTTCCAGTCCATCACAGCTGTGTCTCGTGTCTGGGATACTACCTCCCACCATATCCGGGCATCATCCCACAATACACATGTAGCACAGATCACCCTATCGTGACCCACCAGTCCCATACTATCCAGAATGGAGCTGATCATACCCATCCATTGCTCAGCTCTGAATGGATCTAGGCCTCCCTCAAAGATTGGAGGATAAAACTTCAGGAATCTTCCATAGAGAAATTCCCATCTATTCTCAACCCTAGGCTGAGCTGAAACTGATGCCACCCCTGGCATAGCAAAGGAAAACGTACCACCCAACAAACTCCGTTGTTGCTTCAAATACCTGATCTCTTCCTCCTGCCTCTGCAATCTTAATTGCAAGTCTGTAAGCATCTGCTGAACATTCAGAGATGCAGACGAAGAACTAATACCCTGGCTGTAACTCCCAGCCCTTGTATAGCTATCACCAAGCCTCATAATCTGCCTTGAATATAAACCTGCTGATTCAATCTGCAGTCAATAACTTGACCCATTAATCATAATAACCATGTCAAGGGCTTTCTCCCATGGGATAAACCTTACCACACCACAATCATAAACCACTTGTAGTGCTGCAAACATGCCCATGGCATTCATACATTATTCATAGTCCCTGCTCTTCCAATACTCAAACCATGCCTCAACTCCAGCATGCAATAACACAATTTACATATTCACAGAGCAGGTAATCATATGATCACAGTCATATATATATATATTCACGGAGCATATAATCACATAGTCAAGAGCTAGGCTCTATCAGAATCTCATGCTCCCTAATACAATGTGCAGGTAAATAATTCACATTTTATTTAAACAGCTATACACATAGCTACAGAAATAGTTACCATTCCTTGAGTGAAGCAATCTTCAGTGATGAGTGTACATGCCCAGCTTGTCTTCAGGAACCATAAACCTTGGCTCGCTCTGATACCAAGTTGTAACGCCCCAAACTCCAGGGACCGTTACGGTGCGCCTTGTAAACAGTGCTAAACTCGCTAACCGAGTCATTTGGCCAAAATCGTGAACTAAGTATGATTAGCGGTTTAGGGATTAAAAACTTTGGTTAAGATGTAACGTTTCACTAGAACGTTTAACCGAAAATATTTACAACAGGCCGTTCTAAGCGGCAAAACAGGGTACAACCCTAGTTCCACTTTAAACCTCGGCCATGGCGGACGAGCAGCCGGATATGTACACGTCATCACCTAAGCTCTCCAACTCAAGGATGGTCTAGCTTCCTCTTGCCTTTACCTGCACCACCTAGCACCCGTGAGCCGAAGCCCAGCAAGAAAACACGGTATAACATGATATAATATCAACAATAACCAAAGTAACCCTTCAGAACCAACGGTCCATACAGATAGGTGACAATAACCAAAAGTTACAATATTGAGCATCGCTCCCTCTAGCCATGTGACGATAGGGTCACCAGGGCTTAATCGATAAGTTATTCTTTCTTAAGATTGATTAGGACAGGTGCAAGGTGATTAGTCACCAACATAACCTTCCTCACGACTCTAGAGTCGAAACTATGGACAACGTCCCTTAGCCATGTGACAACCAGTCACCGGGGTCATATACCTTGGCTATAGTCATCTGGTCGTAGACCAGGCAAGCGCTTATAGTTCTCATTGATCTTCCGGTCGGTCCAGCACTAATACCCCATATGAGTCATTCAATGCCGACCTCGATTAGATCTAATCTTTATTTGGCCCGGCGTTTACAACGCACTGCCACCTCTGACCCTTGGGTCGGTAAAACACGACCAGTGCTCAGCCCGTGGTGAACTTAACTAATAAGTCACAGCTTCACAGACGGATCTGACACCATTGTCGATTCTGACTAATAAGTCAGCGCCATACACAGGTAAGCCATGCCACCAAACATATACCACATGTCCAATAACCATAAACAAGGTATTCAACATTCTTACTTAACAGATATTAGTACAATTAGGACTATGCATTAACACAGAGGCTCAAGCTCTGAACGATATCACACCCAGTATACAAAGCATGTCCTAATCACAGGTTTCTCATGCATCATATGCAATTTATCCAATAGTCCAACATGCATCAATAATAGCCATGCATGTCACGTTTAATAGTCAACCAACATGCAACAAGAATAGCCATGCATGTCACACATAATAATCAACCGACATGCATCAATAATAACCATGCATGTCATACTCAATAATCAACCAACATGCATCGATAATAGCCATGCATGTCATACTCAATAATCAACCAACATGCATCATTAATAGCCATGCATGTCACATATACATAGGGTGTAGTTTTCTTACCTCAAAGTCGAGCTAGAACGATTAAAAGAACGACCCTTGAGAACGATCAAATTCTAGTCCATTAGCAGTCACCTAGTCATAACCAAACATAAAACCTCATCAAAATGAGTAATTAAATACTTCCAAACCCAACCCTAGCCTCCGGAATATCAAATCCCACTCAACTAGGTAGTAGGTTCGATCCTAGGCCCTTAGAGTTAAGTTCCCATCACAAAACCACCATTTAGTATTTTTTTTCCCTTAAGGGCCGCGGCCCTACATGGACCATGCCGCGGCGCGCCCCCCTGACAGAGCCTCCACCACCTTCTTCAAGCTAGGGCCGCGGCCCAACTTCGCACCAACCATTTTTCTTCGTTTTTCCACTTCTAAAACCTTCCAAAAACCCATCTAAACATCTCCAAATCATCAAATCAATATTACCAAACTTCTCAATGGTCCAAAACCACCAAAACCTGAAGCTCAAACCAACCAAAAACTCAACAATTCACAAAGTCCAATCCTAAGCTTAAAGACTTAAGAAACTCAAAACTGAACTCAAAAAAACAGAGCACACCTTAAATTCATAACTAGAACTCACCTCAAACACGGTTTTGAATCCCCTTTGATGGTTGTTATAGGTTCCCTAGCTGCCACCTTTAATCCCCTAGCTCAACACCTCCATTTGAGCTCTCAAAATTCAAAGAGAGGTGAGGGAGGAAATTTGTACGGGATGGAAGGGAAAAGGAGAGGATAGGCTCTGTTTTAGTATCAATCTACAGCCCTTTATGTCATATATATCCTTAGGGTCAAAAGAACAAAATACCCCTAAGCCAAATAAACCCCTCTAAAAGCTTCCGAGGGTAAAACCGTCCTTTCCCGTTTATCTCGTTAATTATAATTAACGCTCTCCAATTCCCGCTAATCTCAACATTCCCAAATACCAATAAATCATATCCCATTACCCTTTAATTCCCAGTAATGCTCTAATCATTAAATTCACCCCGAGACTCACCCCGAGCCCCGAACTTAAACCCATTATGACTAGACCGAACACTTACATCTCATGATCGTCTCATGTCGATAGCTCGAACCAATCCACCTTATAGTGTGGCTATATTAATTAATCACAATCATGCACCCAAAATATACAATTACGCCCACAGTGGCCAAATTACCAAAATACCCTCGTAACTATAAATACTCCCATATGCATGCGTTTACCGTCATATAATAATATAATTCACATGAACATGCATATAATCATTAAATACTATAATAAATCAATTATGGCCCTCCCGGCCTCCTAATCAAGGTCCTAAACCTTATTAGGAAATTTGGGGCATTACAAATAAACCCGATGATAGCACAAAATGTTAGAATCACCTCAGTATCGGAGTTATTACATATGCTCAGGTAGTTTAGAAGGCCTTTACTGCAGAGGGCACAGAGGATAAGATATGGTGTGAGAACACTGCTAGGTGTGATGCACGGAGGATGGTACCTCCATTTACTAGGTCTGGTAGGGGCGGAGGCTCAGTGATCAGAAGATGAATGTTGTGAATATGTCCGACACTTGTAGTTCAGATAAAAGGTTCTCAGGTACTCATAGTGGCCGTCAGGGCGGGAGTGAGATCTGTAGGAGCTATCTAGAGTGTGCTAGGTGTATGAGGCACCATTTGGGAGAATGCCTTGCTAAGGCATGCTTCCTTTGCAAGGTGGTGGGACATCTCAGAAAAGATTGCCCGCAGTCAAAGAAAGAGGAACCGAAGAAGGGCGACAATCTAGTTCCAACCTGAGTATTCACGCTGACCCAGTCAGAGGCTGAGGCTAGTCCTTCGATATTGATAGGTCAGATTTCTAGCGCTGGCTCTTCATATACTCTACTGATTGATTTTGGTGCTACACATTCATTTATATCCAATATGGTGATTGATAAATTATGTAGACCTTGTTATTTGTATGCTGTAGGGTTTGAGACCTTATTGCCTACTAGGGAATCGATAGTTTCTAGCAGATGGATTAGATCCCTACCAGTAGAAGTGGACAACAAGGAATTGTCAGTGGACTTGATTGAGTTAGCTATGGAGGGCTTTGATATGATTTTGGACATGGGTTGGTTAGCAAAGTACGGGGAGACTATAGATTGTAAAAGGAGGATGGTTACTTTTGAACCTGAGGGAGAGGACCCGTTTATGTTTATGGGTATTGTGAACGGGCCTCGTGTTCCTAGGTAGTGTGGTGTATACCACCAAGGCTGTACCAGCTAGACCAGAGGAGACCAGATTGGTTTGCGAGTTTCTAGATGTGTTTCTAGAAGATTTGGTAGGATGTCCAGTGCATCAGGAGATCGAGTTTGTTATTGAGTTTTCACCAAGGATAAAATCAGTATCCATGGCATCTTATATAATGACCCTAGTAGAAATAAAGGAATAAAAGGTTTAGTTGCAAGAGTTACATCATATGGGGTTTATCAGACCCAGCTTATCACAATGTGGTGTGCCAGTGTTATTTGTTAAGAAGAAATATGGGACATTGAGGATGTGTATTGACTACAGGAAATTGAATAAGCTGAATATCAAGAACAAGTATTTGCTTCCTAGGATTGATGACTTGTTTGATCAGTTACAAGGCAAGACCGTGTTTTTGAAGATGGATCTTTGTTCTGGTTATCACCAACTGAGAATCAAGGAGGAGGATATTCAAAAGACAACCTTTCGCACGAGGTACAGGCATTAGGAATTCTTGGTTTATGTGAGTTATATTATGATATGACTATTATAGCATGTTTCGGTGTATTAAGTATGCATGTTGGCCCATGTCTTATTAGAAGGGTATTTTTGTAATTTTGACCCATTGAGGATATATTTGTAAATATATGTGTTTTGTGATTGAGACCACATTATTATGTGGATATATTTGAGTTATTTGGCACGAGATGATCCTAGTGAGAAAATTAGCAGAAAAGTCACAACGAGGTTTGTTGACCCTCGAATTGGTCAACGACATGGAGTCAGATAAACGATATAAAATGAGATGAAAACAAGAAGAAATCAAGACGAAAAGGTAAACGACACAAACAATATATAGTGGTTCGACCCGAATTAGATGGTAATGACCTATGTCCACTTAGTGCTCTTATTGATGTAGATTCGCCACACTGTGATCAATGAAATAGGGTTCACGAGTTTCACAAGCTTTGGGATGATTACAATTTCAGTGAATAATAACACTATAATTTTCTCTTAGAATTCAAAAGGTTCAAAAGTCCTCTTCCTTGAGCCCTTTGATTCTTATTTATAGGCTCAAGAAGGTTACATGGGCCAATGGGCCTTAATTACAATTACAACTTGCGTATCTAGATAATACGAGAAATTACAATTAATGTTGTGTATCCTAATTTCAGCACGGGTCTTTCCCTCAGATCGTATGCAGTTGGAAAATAAATTCATGGAAGAAATAGACAAGGAGTCCATGTACGTTCCATATAGACAACACGATTTTCATGATGGTTGTATGAGCTAGGGATGCATAAATTGATAAGCACGAGCTTATAGTATTTATAAGGCATGGCCTCCATGATACGAACTTGGTGGTGTGTTCAGCTCGGGGTGAATTGAACATATGGCATGTCCGTAGATCCCCGAAGACCCGGATACTTTATACGATCGTTTATGGCCAGCCTGTGATAGTTAATGCCCCAGATATTAGGAGTCTATTTATTTCATGATCAGGTCATATCCTAGTCTAAATGGGATTATTCCATAATAAATGTAATAAATACGCAAATCTGTGATTGACTCACGGGGTTACCCAAACCTGTCCAAGGAATTTCTCTATAAATACTGAGAATATTGGACAGGAAAGGGGACGATTATTCTGTAATACCGAAACGCTGTCAAAATAGAGAGAGAAAAGCAGTAAATATGTAGACTCGTGGACTAGGTGGATTTTAACCACTGAACCACGTAAAAAGACCAGTGTTCTTGAGAGTTATTTTCTTACTTCGGTTTACCATCAAGCACTAATTCAACCTTGTTATTTCTTAATTCACTGTTCGCAAAAAACCGCGTCAACAGTTTGGTTCTTTCATTGAGAGGAAAATTAGTGCTTTCATCAAAATCCCAATCAAATCTCATCATGGTGGTCACTCGATCGATGCATGACAATGAGATGGAACAGCCTGGTGGGCAGGGGCCCACCATACTGCTGTTTCAAATGAGCATGGCCCTGAAGTTCAGCAATGACCTGGAAAGCAACCGGTGGGCCACAACGATACTGGGAGTTCGGCGTCATTGCCGCTGAATCCAAACCCAGACTACTTAACTGCAGTAGAACTAGAATACATGCAGTTAAGGAGCCATCTTGCTAAGGAAAACAGGCAAATCGAGGAGCTTTTGGCCTGGTTACCCCCTCTTGCAACCGATGTTAATGTCAGAAAGAGGCAAAGTGGGTCTCATAAGTCCCACAGGAATAAATGATCCAAACCAAGTCGGTCAGTCAGAACTGCCACCCCAAGTTCTATGCCCACAACGCGAGATCGCCAAAATGAGGTCATCAGCAGGTTAGTCGATCGGTTAGAACTGCGACCCCAAGTTCGGTACCACCGTCGCATGCGCATGGGAATACCCATGGAAACCGACAAGGGGGAGTCGGGGAGGGCTCACAGAGAAAAAATTGTTCCGATCAATCTTCCTGCATCACGATCGGATCACCAGGCAGAAAGAGCTAAAAATGGTAGGGCAGAGCGACTGCGTGCTAATTTAGAATTGCCTCGCCAGTTAGGCATTCCCCATCACCCATAAGACTTCCGACACCACCTCATTCTGCACGGGATATTCTTGTTCATGGAAACAGCAGGAGAAGTCCTCCTCCGTCTGCCCCTACATATGTCCCGCGGACTCGAGTCAATAGTCTGGATCCTCAGCCTCAACCACGAGCAGTGAGCTTCGCTAATGGAAGTTATTGGACTGAGAGCCACTGAAGTGGCAGGTCCGAAGACGATCTGAGAAATCACCTGAGTTCGGCTCAGAGTCCCCAATTCGATCCACAGCCTGATCTACGAGATCGTTTAATGTAATTCCTAATAAGGTTTGGGACCTTGATTAGGAGGTCGGGAGGGCCATAATTTATTTATTATGACATTAAATGATTATATCCATGTTTATGTGAATTATATTATTATATGATGATAAATACATGCATATGGGTGTAATTATAATTATAAGGGCATTTTGGTAATTTGGCCCGTTGATGGCGTAATTGTATAATTTCGTGCATGTGGGTGAGTCATGAATGGTACCACAATATATGTGGATTTTTTCGAGCCTTTCGGCATGAGACGATCATGAAATGCAAGTGTTTGGTCTGGTCATAACGGGTTTAAGTTCGGGGCTTGGGGTGAGTCTCGGAGAGATTTTAATGATTAGAACATTACCTGGAATTAAAGGGTAATGGGATATAATTTATTGGTGTTTCAGAATATTGAGAATAGTGGGAATTGGAGGGTGTTAATTATGATTAACGAAAATAGGTGCGAAAGGACAATTTTGCCCTTGGTGGCTGGTAAGGTTTTATTTCAGAGTTTAGGGCATTTAGGTCTTTTCACCCCTAAAGGATTTATATCAGCCACTAAGGCTGTAGAAGTTTACCAAAACAAAGTGTTTCTTCCCTTCTCTCCCGATGGTCACTCCTCTTTCATTTTCCTTTGGATTTTTAAGCCCTTTTTGAGGAACCAAGCTGGGGAACCAAGCTTTGCCAAGTTAGGGTTGTGTTGAACCATTGAAAAAGGTGTGTTGCTGAGATTAAGGTAAAATTCTAGCCATAAAAACATTAGTATTTTCTCTGTTTTTCCATTTGAGTTCCAGCTGGTTTGTGAGTTGGAAAGTTCAGTTTCAATGGGTGTTTTGGCTAGGGTTCTTGGGGTTGTGACGCTTAGGACATGTGGAGGTGGTATTCGGGTTCATTTGGGACTTAATTTGATGTTTGGAAGCTTTTGGTTTGGGTTAGAAATGGTAGAATTGAAGGAAGAGATTTCTGGGCAATCTTTGGCTGAAGGTAGTGCTACAGCGCCCAGTAAGGGGCGCTACAGCACTACCTGCAGGGAGTGCTGGGGCAGTTTGGCTCTGTGAAAAGCACTGGGGCGCTAGGAGGGTAGCGCTACCCTGATTCTTCAAAATCCCGTTTGGAGTGTTTTTAAGGGATTTTGGATCGGGGTTTCAATCCTTAAGGCCCGGGATCGAATCTACTCACCGTATGGGCATGTTTCGAGGTCCCGAGATTGGGGTTTAGATCAAGACCCTATCTTTGTTGATTTTCATTAATGAAGGTTAAATTTGGTTATGACTAGGTGACTGCTAAAGGATTAAAGGATCGATCGTTCTCAAGGGTCGTTCAATTGTTGTTTCTCGCTCGAACCGGAGGTAAGAAAACTGCACCCCATATGTGACATGCATGGTTATTTTTTATGCATGTTTGATTATTAAGTGTGATGCATGTGATGCACGAGAAACATGTGTTTAGGGCATGCCATGAATATTCAGTATGAGACTGATCAGAGCATGAGTCTCTGTGTTTGTGCATGATCATAATTATGCTAGCAACTGTTAAGTAAGCATACTGAATGCCTTACTCTACGATATTTGACATATGATACATTTACTGATAGCAATGCTTACTTGTGCATGGTACTGACTAATTAGTCAGAATTGGCAAAGGTGTCAGTATCAACTGTGAAGTTGTGACTCATTAGTCAAGTTCGGCAATGGTATTGGGCACTGGTCACACAGTGCTGACTCATAAGTCAGGATGGCCTTAGCGTGTTCAATGCAAGCCAATAAAAGATTGGATCTAATCGACATCGGCATTAAATGACTCAGAAGATCGTTAATACCGGACCGACCTCAAGTTCGATGAAAACTAAAAGCGCTTGTGTGACTTACCCATCAGTCACTCATCTGTTTTAGCTAGTGACTACCCATCAGTCACTCATTTGTTAAGTTAGAGACTTACCCATCAGTCTCTCATCTGTTTAAATTAGTGACTTACCCAGTAGTCACTCATCTGTTTAAATTAGTGACTTGCTTGTCAGTCACTCGTTATGGTTTACCAGAACCTCAAAGTGATATTCACTCACCTGTTCAGAACTATAAGCTCTGTATGACCATTCTGATCATCATTTGCATGGCTTTGCGTGCTGAGCCCCGTAGTGACTTGTTTTTCGGTCACTCAGTAAGGTTTACCAGAACCTCTAGTGTTTAATCATTCATTTGATTAGGATTGACTTGATAGTCATCCAATCAGAAGGGCAGGATTTCTTATCCTTGATTCCCCAGCAATGATTGAATTTATTTGCATGCTTGAATAAAGCTATGTTTGCTTGGCAAGGCAGATATGATTTGATATCATGATATGATTGTTCATGAGCATATTGAGTTTTCTTGCTGGGCTTCGGCTGACGGGTTTTATGTGGTGCAGGTAAAGGCAAAAGGAAGATGGACCATCCTTGAGTTGGAGAGCTTAGGTGACGATGTGTACATATGCTGCTACTCGACCACCACGGCCGAGGTTTGAAGGAGAGGAATTAGGGCTAAACCCTGTTTTGCCGCTTAGATCAGCCAGTTGTAAATATTTTCTTGTAATAGACTCTTAAATTATATTTTTGGGATCCCAATGTATACAGTAATCATTCTAATGAAACGTTATATCTTAACCAAATTTTTTAATCCCTAAACCGCTAATCATACTTAGTTACACGATTTTGGCCAAACGACTCGATTAGCGAGTTTAGCACTATTTACAAGGCACACCGTAAGGGTCCCTGGAGATTAGGGCGTTACAATTTGTTATAAGAGCCTGTTAAGGTTTATGGGTTACTGAAGACAAGATGGGCATGTACACTCGTCACTGAAGATATCTTCACTCAGGGAATGGTAACTATTTCTGTAGTTATGTGTTTAAGTGCTTAAATAGAATGTAAATGCTTTACCTGCACATTGTATTAGGGAGCATGAGATTCTGATAGAGCCTGGCTCTTGACTAAATGATTATATGTTCCGTGAATATATATATATATATGATTGTGATCATATGATTACTTGCTTTATAAATATATATAATTGTGATATTTGCATGTTGGAGTTGGAGGCATGGTGTGAATGTTGGAAGAGCAGGGATTATGATTGATGTATGAATGCCATGGGCATGTGTTTTAGCACTACAAGTGGTTAATGAATGTGGTGTGGTAAGATTGATCCCGTGGGGGAAAGCTCTTGATATTCTCATCATGATTAATGGGTCAAGTTATTGACTGCAGATTCAATCAGCAGGTTTATATTCAAGGTAGATGTGAGGCTTAGTGGTTGTTATACAGAGGCTAGGAGTTTCAGCCAGGGGTTGAGTTCTTCATCTGCCCCTCAGAGTTTTCAGCAGATATTCACATATTTGCAATCGAGATTGCAGAGGCATGAGGAAGAGATTAGGTGTCTGAAGCAACAACAGAATCTGTTGGGGAGCACCTCTTCCTATGTTGTGCCAGGAGTGGCACTAGCTTTGGCTCAGCCTAGGGTTGAGAGCAGATGGGAATTTCTCTGTGGAACATTCTAGGAGTATTACCCTCCAGTCTTTGAGGGAGGCCTAGATCCATTCAGAGCTGGGCAATGGATGGGCATGATTAGTTCCATTCTTGATAGTATGGGACTGGTAGGTCACGATAGGGTGGCTTGTGCGACATTTGTATTGCAGGATGATGCTCGGACGTGGTGGGAAATAGTATCCCAGACACAAGGTACAACTGTGATGGACTAGAAAGAATTTAGGCAGATGTTCGATGAAAGATATTATTGTGATGTAGCCAAGATAACTAAGATGAATGAGTTTCTGAATCTCGTTCAGAGTAAGACATCAGTGACCGAGTATGTTAACAGATTTGATGGGTTGGCTAAGTTTGCTTTAGACATGGTACCCACAGATGTAGCTCGGAAGGAAAAGTTTGTTAAGGGATTGAATCCTGGAATAACTCAGGGCATTAGAGGTGCCCTAGTGCATGAAGTCTTTACCTATGCTCAGGTGGTAGGGAAGGCTCTTGCCTTTGAGAGCATCAGAGAGCATGGAGCTCAAATAGTGGTATCTCCACTTATTGGAGCAAGCAAGAAGAAAAGCTTGAAGACTTATCCAATATGCACTCGGTGCAAGAGGTGTCATCTGGGAGAATGCCGAGCAAGGGCATGTGTTCTTATGTAAAATGTTTGGATATCGTAAGAAGGATTGCCCAATGCAAAGGAAGGATGAGCAAAAGGGGATGGACAGCTCGACTCCAGTTTGAGTGTTCGTCCCGATGCAGTCGAAATTTGAGACTGAGACCGAGACTAGTTCTTCAGGGGTGGCAGGTTAGTTTTCTAGCTCTGATTTCTAAGTATGCTGATTGGTCTTGGTGCCATGTTGTTCTTTATTTTTTGTATATAGAGAAGCATGGAGTTGTTATGCAGATCACATGGTTAAGTTAAGATAAAAAGGATCACATGGTTAAGGATGTTCTTCCAGGGGATTTACCAGGGTTTTCCTTTATGTGAAGAGATAAAATAGTAAATGGTTGGTGCCAGGAATGGAATCAGATTTAGGGCACTGTTTTGAATGGCTCAGTAGAGTTGTAAGAAGTAAGGGCTCAGTTAGTGAGTAATGTGGTATTCTTTAAGGTGGATCTTTGATCTGGTTAGTACCAGCTAGAGATAAGGAAAAAGAGAATATGCAGAAGTCTGCTGTTATAACAGATAGGGGCACAGGAAGTGCTGAGTTATGATTTGAGAATTTGTTTAATGCCAAGTGTTTGTGAATCATACGAACAGAGCATTCAAAGGTTTATCTGAATGGGATTTGTGATTGTCTTGGACGATGGTATTGTGGTATTTTCTCTGTGGAGATTTTCCAAGGTCTAGGAACGTCGTAAGGGCAGGAGTTTCCTTGGGTGGTAAAGATATTTCAGGTGCCTTGGGAAATAGTTCTGAGTCTTCTTGCAGATCAGAACCAGTTAGTAGGTTGTTATGACACCTCAGTAACAGAGAAAAGTGATTGCTTATGCAACATGTTGTTTATAGGATCTGACCAGAACTAGAGTAGAGTTTCTGGTGGGCCAGGTGGCCAGTTTTATGGTTGAGATTATTATCTCAGAGAAGGTCAAAAGGAAAGATGATTAAGTGAACCACAAATAGAGAAGATTGAGGGGAATGTCTTAGCTAAGGATCATGCAGTGTCAGATATGGGTTTGTTGTGATATAGAGATCGGATCTGGAATCCGATGGACACTGGGATTAAGTGGGAGATTCTGGATGAATCTCAGGTTATTCTCCTATTCTCTTCATTCAGACATCATGGAAATGTATCAGGATATGAAAGCTTCTTAGTGGTGGCCTGAGATGGAGAGGGATGAAATGGAATGTGTGGTAAGTTCTTAACCTATTAATAGGTCAAGACAGAGTATCAGAAATCAGCAAAGCCATTACAAGATTTGAGTGTTTTGTAATGGAAATAAGGAAGCATCGCGATGGGTTTCGCGGTGGGGTTGCCAGGTTAGTGGGTCAGTGTGATTTGGATTGGATCATTATGTACCAGTTTTTCCAAGTGAGTTCACTTTTATCGGTAAGGACAAGTAGTGTAACTAATCAATGTTTAGATTTCTCTGTGAGAGAGAAATAGTGAGCCTTCATGGAATTCAAGGTCTATCTTATCTGATGAAGACTCTATTGTTACTTCCAGGTCTTGGAAGAGTTAAGGAAGGCGATGAATATATGGATAGAATTCAGTATAGTTTATTGTTCTCAGACTGATGGTAATTTAGAGAGAGAAAGAAAGTTATCTAGTATTGGAAAGATATCTTATAAGATGAATGTGGAGTTGATTCTGGACCAAGTGATGGTTCAGGGGATCATTGAGATTGTTAGAGGTTGGAGCTTCGATGCTCACTTCTCAGAATAAATGGAAAAGTTTTACTGAATTGAAAAGCAGGAACATAGAATTCCAGGCAGAAGATCATATCTTCCTTAAAAAAAAAAAAGTATCATCATGGAAAGGGGTAAGGAGTTGAGGGCAAGCTAAGCCCTAGATTATCCTGGCAGTTTGAATCTTGGATAGAACTAGTTAGGTTGATTTTTGATCAGCCTTAACTTTGGCACTGTCAGTTGAATACAGAGTGTTATGTAATTCCATGCAGGGGACATGGGTTAAAGGAACTCATGAGTTTAGTTATAAGAATCTGAGGGTTAATGTTAAGTATTCTGCTAAGGAATAGCTGTTGGATTAGCTTATACAAGATCTTTATTTATTTTCATGTATATCTAATATTAAACAAATTAATACGAGATAGCCTAAAACATGTTTCTAAAATTGAATTCAAAGAGAAACAAAGAATAGAATACTTACAGTATACGCAGCGGAATTAAAGAGTCCTTCCTTCAGTTTCTCTAACTCTGGTATCCTTTCTGTCGCAGAGTATTATCAAGAAACTGAACCGATCTTCTATTTTCTTCACGATCTTCTAATGAATCCTTAGAACCACCTAGACTAGTGTGGGCAATTCTCAACACATGAGATAGATATAGAGAGAAGAAGAGAAAATAACAAAGAGGCTTAGAAAAGGACTTGTGTTTAGAGAGAATCTAAAACTATCAGAAAATCTGACTTGTGACTTATCAAAACTTCTGTTTTGACTTCTCTCTAAGCACTCCTTTTATAGACTCAATTAGGCCATTTAATTTAATTAAAAAATCAATAAAATAACAGCCATTTTGAAGCCCTAGGTCGAAATTATCATGGGCTATAGGCCCGTGAAATTTCCCATTTGATTATAAGCCCATTGGACTTAAAATCAAGGCCTGTGTTATTTTCTATTGATTTAATTAATTAAATAATTATTTAAATCCTTTATCAAATTAATTATTTATAATTTGAACCTTGATTTAAATTTATTTATTAATTTAGATACCAATTTATCTTAATTAATAAATCTGTCATAATTTCTCTTTTCTTCTCAAAATTACACAACTCTGTGAAACTATCCAAAATTGACCTGGTCAACTTTGATAATTAAATAAATTAATTGAGACTATCTAAATGATTTTAGCCAAGGTACAATGGGGACCATGGGCCTATGAAATCAAGCTCCAATAAGTTATCATAAATCTAACAAATAAATTTACTAACTTATTAATTCCTCGTGACTCCACTATAGACTTGGAATTGCACTCTTGAATTCATAGAACGCTCTATAACAAATATAGATACACTATTAATTATCCATTGTTACAACCATAATTGTCACTCAATCCTCTATAGACGGTCTACAATGAGATAGGACTAAAATACCGTTTTTGTAACGCCCTACTTCCTTAGAGCCGTTACTAAGTGAGTTTTAAGACAAAACAGTGTGCAATGAACTCGCTAACCGAGGTTTTGAAACAAAGGTGTGACTAATTAAAAGTTAAGGTTGTAATCTTAGAAAAAATTTCGTTGTTTCAATAAAACTTCTAGTATTAAAGATTTGGGATCCAAAAAATAAGGTTTGAAAACTATTTACTTCTTAAAATAAGTTTACAGTTGATCAGTTCTAAAATCATAGATTATTACAGCCATTTTCGAATAAACCCCCAACCAAAGCAGTCGGGCAGGCCAAACATGTACGCGTCGCTTCACGCTCTCCGTACTCATGGTTGGTTGACTCAGACATTGCCCTAACCTGCAACACAGAGCACCCGTGAGCCGAAGCCCATCAAGAAAACTCATGCAGAACATAACATATTCAATCTATACAGTTTATCATATCAGATAATCCACAGATAAACAAGTCAACCATTAGACTAAGCAAACACGGCCATGCCGCCCCAGAACATTTACCATAGCCTGGGGTCTCGGTTCTCACCGCAAGGATCTTACACATATCCTCTGGGTCCCACCCTGACCATAAGCATCCCATGTGCTAAGTGTTACTTCCGGCCCCGCTGCCGTTCTCGGCCTTGTCGCCCTCGGCCATAGTCGTTCATTTCACTATAATCATATATAGCATAAATCAAACAACACTCAAACAAATAACAATTCATTTAAATCTGCACCCTAACATGTAATGCAATATAGGGCCGCGCCCGGCAATCATCTCATCATGCGACATGCAATATAGGGCCGTGCCCCGCAATCACACTATGGGCCAATGCCCCATCCTACGGGTGTTATAGTTTTCTTACCTGTATCCCGAGCTTTCCGATGCACCACGGTCACGAGCACGGTCCTCTAGCACGAGCCTCTCCGAAATCCTTGTCACAACACACATAAGACACTTTTAACAACCTTAAATGAGCTTCCAGGCCAAGTTCTAGTACTCGGAACGTTGAACTTCAACAAACATGGTAAAAGACTCAACCCCGAGCACCCTAGGTTAAATTCCCAAGCTTAAGATCTCAAAATTCCAAAATCCCTTAAGCGCCGCGGCATAGGCCACCCATGCCGCGGCATGGCCCCCAAACAGAACCCCCAAAGGCTCAAAAACAGGTAAGGGCCGCGGCATTGCTTGGGCCATGCCGCAGCCCGCCCTTCTCCTTCAGCATGCAACTTCTTCGAAGGGCTGCGGCTCACCAAGAACCATGCCGCGGTCCGACCCTTCGAACCCAGAAAAAAACCACCATTTTTCTCTCTAAACCTCACCTTAAACCATCCCAAACACATATCTCAACCCCAAAACTCAAATCCAAACTTCATATGAACAATCTAACAACCTATAAACACTAGAATCAAGATCAAAACACAAACATACCCAACAATCCACCCTTAGATTACAAAATCAACAACTTCAAACTAAAACTTTAAAAACTTAACTCAAGCTTTAAATTTCACAAATCAAAGCATAAATCAAACTTAAATATGCATAAAATCCTTACCTTAAGTAGAGAATTCACCCAAAAGCCTCCTTGATCTCCTCCTAAACTCCCACTTCATCCCATTTTTCTCTTCTTCTTCTTCTTCTTCTTCTCATTGCCCTAACTTTCCTTCTCTTTATTTTTAACAAAGCCATCAAATAAACCAAATGCCCAAACCGTGCACCCTATAATCCCAGCTGAAAATTGTCTACACCCCTTGCCAAATGACCATGCTACCCCTCCAAATACTCCTTTCCCAACTAAGTCCTCAAGGGCACTCTAGTCTTTCCACTTATATTTCAATTCTACCATTTTCCAACTAAACTTGTTACTCAGAGCAGTAACTAATGGTTACCCAGGTTACTCAATCACCAATAACCATTACCCGCTAAATCTCAATTTAACCATAACGATTCCCAAAGTACCCCTAGGCTCCTCCCGAGCCGGATATAAAATCCCGTTGTGACTTTTGAGTAAACTAGCTCTCTAGGACCGTCTCGGCACGTGCATCACAATAATAACACCACACTCACGTGGTACAATTCACATAATACAATTATCACATATCAATGCAGTTATGCCCAACATGGCCAAAATTACAGTTATGCCCTTCTAACACAATCCGGGCCTACATGCATACTAATATACATAGTCATGCATCTCAGATAAACAAATAGTCATATAACATGCTTTAAATCATAATAATGCATTTAACTCATCAAAGTCACACATAAATCCCATCATGCCCTCCTGGCACGCTAATCAAGGCCCTTAAGCCTTATTAGCGAATTTGGGTCGTTACAACTATCCCCTCCTCATAAAAATTTCGTTCTCGAAATTTATCCAAACACATCAGTTAGAAAACCCGCACTCTGACCATGATTTCCAAGGTTCACCGCCTTACTTTAGTTCCCAACAACACTCTTTCAGGCGTAACAATCTTGCCCCACGAGATCTTGTCTAATATACATACTCTCAATATCCCCTCGTTTACACCGCAACCCTGCCGAAGCCTCCGGGTCTGCCTAGATTACAATGACCAATTCATTGTCTTCTTCCTGATTCCAGAGATACTCAAAAACCATCATCACTTCAGAATTTTATGTTGAATTTAGAGTCAGAACTCTCCCTTCTTTCTCTGAACACACAGATCCTCGTCTGTTATTACGCAGAGGTGCAACACTTTCCTTCCGGAGCTTTATTTCCTCATAATTTAACAATTTACCAGCTCTTTATTCTTTCAGATAGGCAGACACTCCTGCCTTAAGAATTCCAACAACCTCTTTGGCTTTCTCTCTGAACTAAAGCCAAACCGTAGTATTCACTATCCTTCACCTCTTATGAAGCCCTATGTCGCGTTACATTAACAAGATACCAGCAACTGCCACCACGTCTAACTTACCAGGGATTACACTACCCTTAATATCTCATGTTTTCACATACTCAACGCTCAATTCTTTAATATATCCGATAACCTTTCAGACTGCCACTCCACTTGCAATCAACTGATAGTTCCAAGTTCCCACTCTGTTCTTTTCGTTCTCTAGATCCCTTCCAAGATTTAAAATATTATAGGGTCCCAATTCTGTAACATCGACGTTCTATCCCGAAACCAGTTCACTTGACCCAACAACATTAACTCCCTCAACTAAGTTAAAGCTTTTCATGTCCAAACACTTTACTCAAAGTCTAAAGTGGTCTATTCCCATGATACACTACCACATCACCTAACCCCTCAGGGTCCAAAGGAAAACACTAGATTCTGTCACCCGCTCGACCCTCGCGGTACGACGTACCCTAGGAGGTGGAATGATATCCATTCAGAATTCTCATTCATAAACCAAATCTAATTGGATCCTTCATCCATTCCTAGTATCCTAACTTGTACCACCTTAGCAGGGTTCTTCCCTGCTTCGACCCAAGCCGACGCTTCAGATTCCATAGCTCTGTGACACCCACCAGCTAACCATTACCTACTAACGTTACGCCAATCTCAGTCATTGCCTTGTCCACTCCATTACAGTCTATGACGTTATTCCTTGACTGACACACACCTCTCAGTTAGGAGTTCCGCCTCCAATTAAATCTCCTCTCTTTCAATCGAGGATTTCAAACACTGATCATCCGTCTGCTACTTTTCACCGCATCTGGGTCTCAACGTTAACCTTCTTACTAATACCCAACACTCAAGTACCTTATGCCATGCATAACTGTCAACTTAACGTTCCAAGGATATCAACCATGATCCAATCTTTCATTTCCCGCAAGGTGCAATCCATCCTCGCGTCAATTTATTCCTCGGCGTGCCCAAATCGTGATGCACTCCCATATTTCCATAACCCTACCATAGATCGGGTCCTTTATGCAATGACTCTTTACTTAACCAAAACACACCCATATTCCAGCATCACCAGATATCAATCAATTCTTACCTTGTCTTCTGTATTTCTTTCTGATTTGATGCTACTCATTCCGTCTAACCTCAAGTTTTACTGTCTCCTCATCTCTGCTGTAGTTGTCTCCGGAGGTGCTTGTGCAATAGATGACATGCTTACCAGTCTTGTTATGCCTTCAATTCTTCAGATAACCATCATTAGCTTCTTTGTGGCTTCATATCAATTCTTCTCTTACCTGTCCTTTCTTGTTGTAGCTCTAATCTGAGTACTTCTGACGACACCCAAACTAACACTCCGTAGAACCTTACCTGAGACTCCGCCTTTTGGGTACAACCATCTTCCGCATAATCATTTGCTCACCATTTCCGTCTGGGAGTAATCCACACGCACTGCTCGTGAGCTTGAAGGGGACTTGCCCATACCGTTCATGCATTCTCTGCCTAAAGAACTTACCTGTGCTGCTGTAGCTTGAACCATTCTAGAGTCATTGTTACCAACTCCTCACACCCTACCCGGTGCAAACTAGACAAATTCCCGAAATGTCTCTACCCTTGGTTTCCAACTGGTAATAATCAGGTCATAGATCAACTCTTGGAG
Source organism: Humulus lupulus (assembly GCF_963169125.1). Lineage (NCBI taxonomy): Eukaryota > Viridiplantae > Streptophyta > Magnoliopsida > Rosales > Cannabaceae > Humulus > Humulus lupulus. Next base: position 155,919,895 of record NC_084794.1, on the reverse strand, counting down.
ACATCGTCCCTTCTTGTATCCAACCTTGTACTTTTCGTTCTAATCTGACGATGCTAATCAATCCCCGTAGTATAACACTCTGGCTACACCAGGGTCAAATTCCTTCGATTGCTTCAATAGACTTTCTGTCAGCTAAAACCATCTGTCACCACATTCCTTATACCAATCCTATCTGTAGTCTAACCTTGAAATACTCCCGAGTCTTCCTTTACATACTCCAGAGGATATCCTCAACAATCCATCTGCCAGAGTTTCAAATTTCTTCTCAATAGGTATTAATGTCCTCAGCCTCTCAAATGGCACCTTTGAGGCAACCTCTCTATGTCCATCACCCTCTCGGAGCATTCTCAACACCGAGTTCTTTCAGTTCGTTACATGACCAAAGCATAAACCATTCAGTTAAATACTCATCCTTGAGGACTCAGCCTCGAACTTTGAATGTATCGACGCATTCCAGTTCTCCGTTTCCCTCACCATGGGAAATCCATCCTAACATATCGAGTAATTTCATGTAGAAGTCATGCCCTCACCTGACCTCCTCTCAGGTGGCATCCTTTCCCTCATGCATACCAAATAACCTCCCTGGTTCCTGTCGCCAACTCGATAACTACCTTTTCACTTAGGCTTCTTTCCAATCTCAAATTAGGTGCCCAAGCACTGTCTGGGGTCCTTCTACCTCAAAGATTGAGAATCCGACCTCGCTGCGTCCTATCAACAAAAGTACCATCTTGTCAATCAGACTTTTCCCCTCTCTTGGCAAAACCAGAAGCCACAACACTATCTGGGGTTCTTTTAACTTGATTATCACGAATCTATCTTTACTAACTCCATCAAAGGGAGCACTGCCCTTGCGGTTCTAGCACTCATGCTCTATACATCAACCATCAGTTCCTCGAACAACATGGCCCTCTCCGCCATCCACATGCAGACGATAAATTCTTACATCAGGGCGGCCCAAATGCCTTTGGCTATTCCAGATCTCATATCCTTAAATGGTTCGCCGTCAATTCCAGATATATCCATCAGTATAAATTTCCGAAATGAATCACCCAATTCACCAAACCCATTGATTTACACTGGTGTTACCCTATCAGTCCCAAACCAAACTTATCAGGCCTCTACTTTCTACAGTTCAGATCATGCCTTTATAACCTCTTCTAACCATCCATCATCTAGGTTCTTGCCAACCCATTAAGCCAGTACCTCAGCCCGAGTACCATTTCCAGGCATGTCCCTGCCTCAACATTTAACACAACCCTCTAATCTGGATCTCTCATCCTCTTAACCAAGGGTGGAATTAACTCTGCCCATCTATTGATAAATTCCTTGTCAGCCCGAACTCTCCTCGAAACCCGAGGATAACACCCTTTAAGCCTTTCATTTAACACCCTTTTTCTGTCCATACCCTCAGAGTAAGCCAACACTCGTAACCTTACTGTTAGAACATCGAAATCAGCTATTTCCCCAGAGAAATCCGCTGTTCTTCTATCCCATCTCCACTAATAAACTCCACAGCCTACTCACACACTAGTGACCCTCTGCTGCTGCTCTCAGGGATAACTGGAGATCTCAACTCCAACTTATATCTAGAATCCCTTTCCAACACAATATCAGGTCCCCAAAACCCTTCTAGGAACAAACAACACGAGCTCATCTGTCAAAACTGACCAACTTCTGAACTCTGTGGTTCAAACTCTGAACCAAACCACAACTAGATCCAAATAACCACAGTTATTATACACACACAACGCATATATAGGCCAAATTCACAATGATATACATTTAGCTACCAGATTTTAACATCACTAAGTGTATCCACACTCATCATGCTTCATACAAGCCAATAAACAAATATAACTTATGAATTTAATTTAGAAAATTAACCACATACACTCAATATGTAAACCATTATGCCAATATTCATCCACCTACATAATAATGTCATTTAGCATGCATTAATCTCAACATGCAATAGTCAAGGGCCAGGCCCTATCAGTATCTCATGCATATGCCAACTCATTTCTCATGCTCCATATAAGTAAGCAGGCAAACAGGGCATTCAAACCTATATTCAAACATGTCAATCATTCGTACCAACCAACCCTGAGTCGAGCTTGTCACTGACAGCGAGCGTACATGTTCGGTTAATCTCCAGAACCAATAAACCTTGGCTCGCTCTGATACCAAGTTGTAACGCCCTACTTCCTTAGAGCCGTTACGAAGTGAGTTTTAAGACAAAACAGTGTGCAATGAACTCGCTAACTGAGGTTTTGAAACAAAGGTGTGACTAATTAAAAGTTAAGGCTGTAATCTTAGAAAAAATTTCGTTGTTTCAATAAAACTTCTAGTATTAAACATTTGGGATCCCAAAAATAAGGTTTGAAAACTATTTACTTCTTAAAATAAGTTTACAGTTGATCAGTTCTAAAATCATAGATTATTACAGCCATTTTCGAATAAACCCCCAACCAAAGCAGTCGGGCAGGCCAAACATGTACGCGTCGCTTCACGCTCTCCGTACTCATGGTTGGTTGACTCAGACATTGCCCTAACATGCAACACAGAGCACCCGTGAGCCGAAGCCCAGCAAGAAAACTCATTCAGAACATAACATATTCAATCTATACAGTTTATCATATCAGATAATCCACAGATAAACAAGTCAACCATTAGACTAAGCAAACACGGCCATGCCGCCCCAGAACCCTTACCGCAGCCTGGGGTCTCGGTACTCACCGCAAGGATCTCACACATATCCTCTGGGTCCCACCCTGACCATAAGCATCCCATGTGCTAAGTGTTACTTCCGGCCCCGCTGCCGTTCTCGGCCTTGCCGCCCTCGGCCATAGCCGTTCATTTCACTATAATCATATATAGCATAAATCAAACAACACTCAAACAAATAACAATTCATTTAAATCTGCACCCTAACATGTAATGCAATATAGGGCCGCGCCCAGCAATCATCTCATCATGCGACATGCAATATAGGGCCGTGCCCCGCAATCACACTATGGGCCCATGCCCCATCCTACGGGTGTTATTGTTTTCTTACCTGTATCCCGAGCTTTCCGATGCACCACGGTCATGAGCACGGTCCTCTAGTACGAGCCTCTCCGAAATCCTAGTCACAACACACATAAGACACTTTTAACAACCTTAAATGAGCTTCTAGGCCAAGTTCTAGTACTCGGAATGTTGAACTTCACCAAACATGGTAAAAGACTCAACCCCGAGCACCCTAGGTTAAATTTCCAAGCCTAAAATCTCAAAATTCCAAAATCCCTTAAGCGCCGCGGCATATGCCACCCATGCCGTGGCATGGCCCCCAAACAGAACCCCCAAAGGCTCAAAAATAGGTAAGGGCCGCGGCATTGCTTGGGCCATGCCGCGGCCCGCCCTTCTCCTTCAGCATGCAACTTCTTCGAAGGGCCGCGGCTCACCAAGAACCATGCCGCGGCCCGACCCTTCGAACCCAGAAAAAAACCACCATTTTACTCTCTAAACCTCACCTTAAACCATCCCAAACACATATCTCAACCCCAAAACTCAAATCCAAACTTCATATGAACAATCTAACAACCTATAAACACTAGAATCAAGATCAAAACACAAACATACCCAATAATCCACCCTTAGATTACAAAATCAACAACTTCAAACTAAAACTTTAAAAACTTAACTCATGCTTTAAATTTCACAAATCAAAGCATAAATCAAACTTAAATATGCATAAAATCCTTACCTTAAGTAGAGAATTCACCCAAAAGCCTCCTTGATCTCCTCCTAAACTCCCACTTCAGCCCATTTTTCTCTTCTTCTTCTTCTTCTCATTGCCCTAACTTTCCTTCTCTTTATTTTTAACAAAGCCATCAAATAAACCAAATGCCCAAACCGTGCACCCTATAATCCCAGCTGAAAATTGTCTACACCCCTTGCCAAATGACCATGCTACCCCTCCAAATACTCCTTTCCCAACTAAGTCCTCAAGGGCACTCTAGTCTTTCCACTTATATTTCAATTCTACCATTTTCCAACTAAACTTGTTACTCAGAGCAGTAACTAATGGTTACCCAGGTTACTCAATCACCAATAACCATTACCCGCTAAATCTCAATTTAACCATAACGATTCCCAAAGTACCCCTAGGCTCCTCCCGAGCCGGATATAAAATCCCGTTGTGACTTTTGAGTAAACTAGCTCTCTAGGACCGTCTCGGCACGTGCATCACAATAATAACACCACACTCACGTGGTACAATTCACATAATACAATTATCACATATCAATGCAGTTATGCCCAACAGGGCCAAAATTACAGTTATGCCCTTCTAACACGATTCGGGCCTACATGCATACTAATATACATAGTCATGCATCTCAGAAAAACAAATAGTCATATAACATGCTTTAAATCGTAATCATGCATTTAACTCATCAAAGTCACACATAAATCCCATCATGCCCTCCTGGCACGCTAATCAAGGCCCTTAAGCCTTATTAGCGAATTTGGGTCGTTACAGTTTTACCCCTCATTGTATTTTATCCTTAAAACACTTAGTTCCTTGTAAATGATATTTCAGTAAACTAATTTAATTACTGAAATGAGATCTCTATTATTTAACACCTCTTGAACCAAACTAAAAGGAAACCATTGTTTCACTTCTTCATCAGAAGCTATAGATGTTCATATCTATGATTAACACTCCCACTCAATTGTACTACCGAGTTCCCAAGATGTAAGTATGGGCTAGTCCGTAGGGTAAGCTGGTAACGAACAAGTCAAAGAACTCAAATAATACAATCAGTTAGAATACTAATCACTCAGAATTGAGATTGAATTGACCTATGGTCAACTATATGATATGACTAGAATAGATAATAACGGTATGTTTACTTATCTTATCAACTGTCAATATCTGTCCAGTCCGATGTAACAAATACATCCGATCTTATGTACTTTGCTAATGTTCTAGAAAGAACATAAGACTGTAATGTGTAAGTAGATCATATCGTAGATTGGCAAGTCAGTGTAAATCTGGTGCACTGACTAATCTTAGGACTAACTTATTTTGAACATATAATCATATTTATATTCCACTGTGATTACGTCACTATAAATAAGATTAGCTATATGCTCGGGATTTAATAGAAGTTTATATTAAAAAAATAATCATGAAAATAAAACATGTGAGCAAAGTGATTAACCAAGTCAAAAAATGATGTCTATTCTTTTATTGATAATAAAATGGGATTACAAAGAATTTGGGTTTTAATTAGGGCATAAAACCCCAACAATAGCGAGTTCAGATTGTAACAGAAGTAATAAGGTTCGGAGGAACAGAGTGTACCTTGAGTTAAGGTATGTTACAGAAACAGTGAGGTCGAGGGAGCGACCTGAGAAATTGGAATCAATTGTGCGGAATGTTTATTCCGGGCTGTTTAAGTAAATTTCGAGGACGAAATTTCTGTAAGGAGGGGATAGTTGTAATGCCCCAAAATTCCTAATAAGGTTTAGGACCTTGATTAGGAGGCCGGGAGGGCCATAATTGATTTATTATGTCATTAAATGATTAAATGCATGTTTATGTGAATTATATTATTATATGATTATAAATGCATGCATTTGGGTGTATTTATAATTATAAGGGCATTTTGGTAATTTGCCCCGTTGAGGGCGTAATTGTATAATATCGTGCATGTGGGTGAGTCATGAATGGTACCACAATATATGTGGATTTGTTTGAGCCTTTCGGCATGAGACGATCATGAAATGCAAGTGTTCGGTCTGGTCATAACAAGTTTAGGTTAGGGGCTCGGGGTGAGTCTCGGGGTTATTTTAATGATTAGAACATTACCGAAAATTAAAGGGTAATGGGATATAATTTATTGGTGTTTGGGAATATTGAGAATAGTGTGAATTGGAGGGTGTTAATTATGATTAACGAAAATAGGTGCGAAAGGATGTTTTTGCCCTTGGTGGCTATTAAGGTTTTATTTCAAACTTGAGGGCATTTAGGTCTTTTCACCCCTAAAGGATTTATATCAGCCATTAAGGCTGTAGAAGATTACCAAAACAGAGTGTTGCTTCCCTTCTCTCCCGATGGTCATTCCTCCTTCTTTTTCCTTTGGATTTTCAAACCCTTTTTGAGGAACCAAGCTAGGGAACCAAGCTTTGCCAAGTTAGGGTTGTGTTCTACCATTGAAGAAGGTGTATTGCAGAGATTAAGGTAAAATTGTAGCCACAAAAACATTAGTATTTGCTCTGTTTTTCCATTTGAGTTTCAGCTGGTTTGTGAGTTGGAAAGTTGAGTTTCAATGGGTGTTTTGGCTAGGGTTCTTAGGGTTGTGACGCTTGGGACATGTGGAGGTGGTATTTGGGTTCATTTGGGAATTAATTTGATGTTTGGAAGATTTTGGTTTGGGTTGGAAATGGTAGAATTGAAGGAAGATATTTCTAGGCAATCTTTGGTTGAAGGTAGCGCTACAAGGCCCAGTAGGGGGCGCTACAGCGCTACCTGCAGGGAGTGCTGGGGCAGTTTGGCTCTGTGAAGAGCGCTTGGGTGCTGCCCTATTTCTTCAGAACCCCGTTTTGAGTGTTTTTAAGGGATTTTGGATCGGGGTTTCAATCCTTAAGGCCCGGGATCGAATCTACTCACCGTGTGGGCATGTTTCGAGGTCCCGAGAGTGGGGTTTAGATCAAGACCCTATCTTTGTTGATTTTCATTAATGAAGGTTAAATTTGGTTATGACTAGGTGACCGCTAAAGGATTAAAGGATCGATCGTTCTCAAGGGTCGTTCAATTGTTGTTTCTCGCTCGAACCAGAGGTAAGAAAACTGCACCCCATATGTGACATGCATGGTTATTTTTTATGCATGTTTGATTATTAAGTGTGATGCATGTGATGCACGAGAAACATGTGTTTAGGGCATGCCATGAATATTCAGTATGAGACTGATCAGAGCATGAGTCTCTGTGTTTGTGCATGATCATAATTACGCTAGCAACTGTTAAGTAAGCATGTTGAATGCCTTACTCTACGATATTTGACATATGATACATTTACTGATAGCAATGCTTACTTGTGCATGGTACTGACTAATTAGTCAGAATTGGCAAAGGTGTCAGTATCAACTGTGAAGTTGTGACTCATTAGTCAAGTTCGGCAGTGGTACTGGGCACTGGTCACACAGTGCTGACTCATAAGTCAGGACGGCCTTAGCGTGTTCAATGCAAGCCAATAAAAGATTAGATCTAATCGACATCTGCATTAAATGACTCAGAAGAGCGTTAATGCCGGACGAACCTCAAGTTCGATGAAAACTAAAAGCGCTTGTGTGACTTACCCATCAGTCACTCATCTGTTTAAGCTAGTGACTTACCCATTAGTCACTCATCCGTTTAAGCTAGTGACTACCCATCAGTCACTTATTTGTTAAGTTGGAGACTTACCCGTCAGTCTCTCATCTGTTTAAATTAGTGACTTACCCAACAGTCACTCATTTGTTTAAATTAGTGACTTGCTTTTCAGTCACTCATTATGGTTTACCAGAACCTCAAAGTGATATTCACTCTTCTGTTCAAAGCTATAAGCTTTGTATGACCATTCTGATCATAATTTGCATAGGTTTGGGTGCTGAGCCCCGTAGTGACTTGTTTTTTGGTCACTCAGTAAGGTTTACCAGAACCTCTAGTGTTTAATCACTCATTTGATTAGGATTGACTTGATAGTCATCCAATCAGGAGGGCAGGATTTCTTATCCTCGATTCCCCAGCAATGTTTGAATTTATTTGCATGCTTGAATAAAGCTATGTTTGATAGGCATGGCAGATATGATTTGATATCATGATATGATTGTTCATAAGAATATTGAGTTTTCTTACTGGGCTTCGGCTCACGGGTGCTATGTGGTGCAGGTAAAGGCAAAAGAAAGATGGACCATCCTTGAGTTGGAGAGCTTAGGTGACGATGTGTACCTATGCAGCTACTCGACTGCCACGGCCGAGGTTTGAAGGAGAGGAATTAGGGCTAAACCCTGTTTTGTCGCTTAGATCGGCCAGTTATAAATATTTTCTTGTAATAGACTCTTAAATTATATTTTTGGGATCCCAATATATACAGTAAACGTTCTAATGAAACGTTATATCTTAACCAAATTTTTTAATCCCTAAACTGCTAATCATACTTAGTTACACGATTTTAGCCAAAAGAATCGATTAACGAGTTTAACACTGTTTACAAGGCACACCGTAACGGTCCCTATAGATTAGGGCGTTACATTTAAACTTGCAGAGAAGAAATTTAGCTCGAAATGAAGGAGTTAGTTACACTCTTCATGGGGGAGGTCCTTCTGAGGTACGTGATAACGGGAATGTCCCACAAAACCAAGCCCAGACTTGGAGGGACAACAACCCGCAGAACGCATACAATAGGACGGGAGCTGTTGAATAGCCCCAGAATAACAAAGGAAACAGGGAGCAAACCCTCGAAAGGTTAACCCAGATGGAGGAGCGAATGAAAAGTCTCCTATCGGAAAAAGAGAAAGATGAGTGTGATTCAGAGGATGAACTCGAGCTTTTCGCCTTGAATATTGCGGCGACTGCATATCCACAGGGTTTCAGGATGCCACATTTGTCAAAGTTTTATGGAGATGAAGATCCGTCTGACCACTTGGGGATGTTCAAGAGCATGATTATGGCCCATAGCATCGGGCCTGAGCTAAGATGTTTAATATTCCCCTCGACTCTGATTGGGCCAACTAGGCAATGGTTCAAACAGTATAAGAGGCATTCAATCAGCTCGTGGATGAGCTTTTCCACTGATTTCAAGAGAGCATTCCAGGCTTCTCAAGCAGCTAGGATTAAAGCTGACTCTCTGTAAAATGTAAAGCAATGGCGCGGCGAACCATTGAAAGCATACCTAAGTAGGTTTGCAAATGTTGTTGTACGAGCTAGAGACGCCGACGAGAGTTCTAAGCTCATGGCAATGAGAACGGGAATCCTTGTTGGAGGCGACCTGTGGCAAGAGCTACAGAGGAAAGGAGTTAGTACTATTGATGAGTTCTTGAACCGAGCTCAAAGGTGGGTTAACCTAGAAAAGGCACGAGCTTCAGTCACAGGAACCAGCCAAGTCCCTGTCCAGCCCGTTGGAGCGGTAGCAGATGTAGCGGCTACGACTCAAACCGTTACCCAGAATAACCAATGGGGGAATAACAAGAGAAAGGGAAATGGTGAGGCCGACCAGAATGGAACAAAGAAAAACAAGTCTGTGGAGAAATTAAACTGGTCTACACAACATAAACCGATGTCACAGATACTAGAGAACGCATCTTCTTGGAAAATTATGCTCGCCTTCCGTGGAAGAAACTAAAACCGTTAAAGAATCAAAGGGCAAAGAGAGATCCTTCAAAATTCTTTCAATTCCACAATGATATCAATCATAATATTGATGACTCTAGACACCTGAAGGATGAAATCGAGACTCTCATCAGGGCAGGACCTTTAGCTCAGTAAGCCCGGAATCGAGCAACTCCCAGTCAGCCCGCTGGACAAAGCACTCTGTCAGCTCCGGAAGCTCCAATGAGTTTAAGCGGAGCTCATGTGAGTCAGGAAAATCCTCCTCTGATAACAGGAGGAGATATAGCCACCATTTCGGGAGGACCTCATTTGGAAAGCATGAGTAGAGGTTCCCAAAAGAGGTATATCAATGAGCTGAAATCCCATAACATAGTCGAGTTTGTCCCGGAGCAACGGTTGTCAAAGCAGTAGCAATTGGAAAAACAATCAATCAATTTTACAGAGGAAGATGCTAGCCATGTCCAGTTCCCACATAACAATCCTTTGGTGATAACCATTCAGCTCACCAACCAGAGAGTCCGGAGGACGCTAGTAGATAATGGATGTTCCGTGAATCTACTCTTTAGGTCCACCTTAGAAAAAACGGGATTGTCTATAACTGATCTAATGGCTACCTCTGTGATTCTATATGGGTTTTTTGGTGAAGGGTAGGCAACTATTGGAACAATTGAGTTAGTGGTAACATTGGGTGAAGGTCCACGAACTGTCTCCACGCTTCTCGAGTTCGTGGTCATCGATTGTCCAGTCGCATACAATGCAATTTTGGGCAGACCTGCGTTGATGGCGTTCGAAGCCATAACCTCTCTCCACCACCTGGCCCTCATCCACGGGAATATGCACTGTTAGAGGCAATCAACTAGCTGCCAGGGAATTCTATAACATTTCCATGAAGGGAAAATCACAACCCGGGCAGCAAGAAATGGCCATAAGTGACGGGGTTGAGGAGTCCCCGGAAGTGGAAGTTGCCTCCGGGATGGAAGAACCTCAAGGAATAAAGGATTGAGACGTCGCCCCAAATGATGACATTGATCCATGAATAGACGAGGACAGGTTAGAGCTCTAAGCTATTGAGGAGCTCGAGGAGGTAAAAATAGATCCCACGGATGCTTCAAGAGTCGTTAAGATTGGAAAAAATCTTGGCGATGATAGGAAAAATGAGCTGGTTTAATTTCTGGAAGGGAATCTAGTTGTTTTTTCCTGGTCTCATGAAGACATGGCGGGAATAAGCTTGAGTGTGATCATGCACACCCTAAACTTGGATAAAAGAGTGCCTGCGAAATCCCAAAAACAGAGACGTTTGGGAACAGTTCGAGCTGAGGCATTGGAAGAAGAAGTATCTCGGTTATTAAAGTGCAGGTTCATTTGTGAAGCAAATACCCGATCTGGGTCGCGAATCCTATCCTGGTACCAAAGCTGAATGGAAAATGGCAGACTTGAATTGATTTCTCTGACCTGAACAAAGCATCCTAAGGATTGCTTCCCATAGCCGAGAATTGATCTTTTAGTAGACGCCATCGCGGGACACGAACTCATGTCTTCTATGGATGCGTACTCTGGATATAACCAGATCGCGATGAATCCCGTGGACCAAGAGCATACTAGCTTTATGACTCCAACGAATGTATAAAGTTATAAAGTTATGCGCTTCGGGCTGAAGAATGCCGAGGCTACCTACCAACGGTTAGTTAACATAATGTTTGTTGATCAGATCTGGAAAAATATGGAAGTGTATGTCGACGATATGCTAGTCAAATCCAAGATTTTCGATAACCATGTTTCCAATCTAAAAGAATGTTTTGAAATCTTGAGGAAATACAATATGAGGCTAAATCCCCAGAAATGTACTTTTGGAGTAGCGTCGGGAAAGTTTCTGGGATTCATAGTCAATACAAGGGGATAGAGGCGAACCCAGAAAAAATTAGGTCATTATTGGGGATACCTTCCCTTCAGTGGCCTCAGGGTTTCCTTCTTGGGGAGGCAGGAGCTCATGGACTATTGGAAGGGTAGCCTATGTCTTTCTTAAGGCCAAAGTCTGGCCTTCACCAATCAATTTGCACGCCAGCATCGTGATGTCAGTCACGAGCTGGCGGTAATCCTTCTGGCGGGCCGGAAGCCCAGATAATGTGTCATACTGACCCCCGAGGGTCGCAACTTTTCTGTCTACGCGAATATGGCAGGACAAAAAATGGTAAACTCAATTAGCATAAATACAAAGAGTATGTCTATTAAAAAAGATAGAATGATTTCGTGAGCTGAGAAAAGGAAGAAGACTTACGAGGACGGTTGAAGTATCGATGCTCGCAGTTGCGGAACCCATTCGACATAAAGAATTGATCCTTGTTGTCGTTGGAGTGGCTGGGGAGTTCAATAACCGAGGCTGAGTTTGAGAATCTAGTGAGGTAGTAAAACCCATCACCTCGCCCTCTTTGCTATGGGTTGTCCTTAAGACAGAAGAAGTGGATGATATCTGCCGGAGTGGGGACCTCCCACTAGTGTTTTAAAAAGAGGTATTTCAACCCCACCAGAAGTTAGTATGAGTTTAGGGGGAGCTGAAATAGCGCCAACTTCACGTAGTTGAGGAAGTTAGAAAAATATTGGTCAAGGGGAAGGAAGGCCCACGCCTTTAAGTGCTCATCACTCTAGGCCGCGAAGTCGTCCTAGAAGGGTGCGCAGCTCCGTTCCCCTTCGAACGGAGGTCAGGCAATGAGGACGCCAGACCCGACCTCCATATTGTGGCTCAACATTATTTTATTGACCCTTCCTTGGGTCATGATCTTGGAGACGATTTGTCTTTGCCTCGAAGAACGCGTTAGGGTCAATCACGATCTCCTTCTCCACCAAATGGCCGAAATGAGGAAGAGGAGATTCGGAGGCGATCTCTTTTCCCTTGTTGGTTTGTTGAGACGATGGGCCAGGTGCATTTTTCTTGGCTACGTTCTTCTGGGGTACGCTCTTCTTTGGTGCCATTAGATCGCCTAACGAATAAGAATGAAGAGTCACTTAGTAGGCGACCTAAGATTTTGTAAAGGTAAAGACACGGAAGCACGAAGGAAAATGGTGTCTTTTGATATACGAGTTGAATAAGTCTTAACCCGTGCATGATGCCACATGCTACCCTACGCTACGCACCTCAGTTTCCCAATAGATCCCTGACGTTTAGGGATCTGTGTGTCAGAAAATTCGGCCATTACTATCCTTGGGGGTGGTTTAAAAAAAAAAAACCACCCAAGAAACGTGTTCCCTAAGCAATCTTATTTTTGGACCCTAACCTTTCATCTTCTATAACTCGAATGGGTATTTCCTAAAATTTGCCATAAATTACCCAAATATACCGAGAAAATACCCAGTTTTGTGAATGTGATAGTTTTAGGAGATACTCTAAACCTTCTCAGTAAACCTAAAGTTGAAACCTATGTGCCAAAAACATCGAGAAAACACCCTAATATCCACTACAGCAAATCATGGATGAACATGGTAAATAAAAGGCAGAAATCAGTAAAGAAAGAGTTTATTTGAAATGACAATACTTATAGTGCGTTCGTCGGTTGATGAAGTATGTTTCGGAAACTTGGGAGACTCACTCCAGAGTAATCAGACAATTGGGTTTTGCAGAGATTTTGAAATGAAAGATTTTTGGTTTTCTTTTCTCTGAGAAAGAAGAGGGGTTTGAAAGCACAGATGAGAGACGATGGAGAATGATTTCGGATAAAAGGTGAAGAACTGTGGAAATTGTCTACCCTAGTTATACATAAATGACATAAATCAATTTGAGCCATCTGATTAGGTCAATAAAAGATCCAAGGGCTATGTTTCAAGGGACAGAATGACGGCAAAAAGTTGACAAGACAATTACTGCAGTCCTCGAAACCCATACACCAATTGTAGCGTTCCACGTGTCCAGTAGTCAAGTAGTGGGAAGGCAGGGTTTATTGCTATAGAAGTCTAAAAGTCCCTACTATGTAGGTCAAAAGATGACGTCATAAACCACGAGCAGGGACTTGGGGGGAAAATGTGTATCCTAATTTTAGCACGGGTCTTTCCCTCAGATCGTATGTAGCTGGTAAATAAATGCATGGAAGAAATAACCAAGGGGTCCATGTACGTTCCATATAGACATCATGATTTTCATGATGGTTGTACGAGCTAGGGATGCATAAATTGATAAGTGTGAGCTTATAGTATTTATAAGGCATGTCCTCCATGATACATGCTCGGCGGTGTGTTCAGCCCGGATAATTTATACGATCATTTATGGCCAGCCTGTGATAGTTAATGCCCCAAATATTAGGAGTCTATTTATTTCATGATCAGATCATATTCTAGTATAAATGGGAATATTCCATAATAAATGTAATAAATACGCAAATCCGTGATTGACGCATGGGGTTACCCAAACCTGTCCAAGGAATTTCTCTATAAATACTAAGAATATTGGACAGGAAAGGGACGATTATTCTGTAATACCGAAACTCTATCAAAATAGAGAGACAAAAGCAGTAAATACATAGACTCGTGGACTAGGTGGGTTTTAACCACTGAACCACGTAAAAAGACCAATTTTCTTGAGAGTTATTTTCTTACTTTGGTTTACCATCAAGCACTAATTCAACCTTGTTATTTTCTTATTTCACTATTGGCAAAAAACTGCGTCAACAAATGCATAATTTACAAGATTGCACCTGTGAAAGAAATACATGAATATATGCGACTAGGCTGGTCGCACTTAAGTATGATGCTTGATAAACTGACAATCTTCTGATTGATGGCCGAGTAGGATACACTTACTTAAAATATCCATGTGCCTCCCACGTGTAGACCAATCCTGCCACGTCATCAGGTAGTCCATTTTTGGGTAAACATTTGCCCCCTAAGTTTATTTTACTGCGACCAACATAAAGTAAACTTAAACAACTATCCTTTCGTGTGACTTGTCAAATCTGTCAGAGCCATCAGTGCCTTCTCGAAAAAGGCAACCGATCATGTCAATGCAGTTTCCCAAAAAGAGATTTGACGGCTATCACATTTTTCCATGCCTCGAAAATCTTTCCTCATCATTACCTCATTAATCGAGCTTCGACCATTATAAATAACTCCTCAAATTTACTTTTTACTTTTTACTTTTCATCTTTCCTCATGAACACTGAATAACGGAGCATAAAGACCCCAAAAAACTCAGACGATTTCGACGATCCACGGAGCTTCTATCCAGCCACCCGACTCAACGTCTTAGAAATTTGCGCCAATCTTTGTCCAAGCAAGTTTCTTTAACTTCTTCATCTCTGAAATTCCATGCAATAATTATCTTTTCAGTTTTCTGGTTTGTTTTGGATTTTGAGTTCCTGAATGTCCCTAAAGAAATGATTTACGGTAATTGGGCATTTAGATATTAACATGATAGGATAAGGAAAAAACACTAAATGAGGCTTAGGAATTGGCTTGGGGGTTAGGATTATTGATTTGGGACATAAAATCGAAGTAAAAATTTGATTTTTAAGCATCTAGAAAAAATGGGTTTTTCCCGCCCTCTCTCAGAGTCGAAAAGTTTTTCCTAAACAACTTTTCACTTCTGATTTTTAATCTGTTTTCCAAGCTGTTCGCGTACTATTTAGTGTTTATGTTAGGATGATGCTGGTAGTATAAAAGATTAAATTTTATACACGAGCAACGTTATCCCATTGTGTCCACTTCTTTAGCTTTTTGGCCATAGATTCTCACCACCCCTTCTCTGATCGCATATTTTCATGCACGACCTGTGGGGAGGTGAGAGGCCAATTCACGATGACTTGCTCGCATTGCTGCTTGAAGATCAAGATCAGCCGTCGCTGTTAGTCTCGGAAATTCCCTTTTCTCAACGTAACCCCACAAGTAGACCTTTGACCAGTCCAACCAATATGGGTGCATAAAATCCATCTCTCAAAAGAAAAAGAAAAACAACCAAACCTTCTGCCAATCAACCTGCTCCTTGGGCTGAAACTCTTTCGACCAGCCCTCAAACTGAAAACACTTCCCAGCCAGAAAATCAAACAAAAGCCTGACTTGGAGATGTCCTTCAACCAGAGGTCGAACGGTATGTAGCACCTTCTAGCAATATTACAGCTAAGATGGTAGGGCATTATCTCAAGAAGTACAGACTTCTTGGGATAACCCTAGTCAAGCCTTCAATCGACCAGTGGGCAAACCTGCTTGGGGGTGCCTTCAGCGCTTGGTCAAGGTATCACATTGAGGCAGGGGCAACTTTGCCTCTTCATCCGTTCTTCCAGGGGGTGGCCAATTATTTCGAGGTCGCTCCCTTTCAAATCACCCCAAACGGATATAGAGTGTTTTCTGCTCTCTATATTTTTTACAACCACAAGAAGTGGCATGTTCCTACACCACATGAGATCAATTATTTGTTCGATCTCAAATCTAAACCTAACCACAGAAACACGGGGTTCTTCAATTTCTACCACCAGAAATCTGCTCGCACCAACCTAAGTGATATTACCCACACATCCAACGTGGGAAAGTACTTCCAAGAGTACTTCTTAACACCTGACCTGGTTGCCAACAACCTAGCCTTCATTGAAGGAGGTAAGTCATTTATTTACTGGTCGTTAGATTTCGTTTAGTTTTCCTATACATTATTTTAGAACTTCGGTGTCATTCAAGTCCATGGCATCGACCGGCTCCCACTCTAGAAATGGAGATACGAGAAGCATCCTTGGCCAACATGAAAAATATTGAAAAAAAGTGTCAAAGAGCTGGTGATGGAGAACAATCTAAGGCTGGTTGGCCTTCTGGCACCTCACCAGGACGTGAGGGAATCAACTGCGGGAAGTGCTACTGGGGGAGAAATTCTCGAGCAGCATCAAGATGTGTCACAACCCTCGAGGAGGAAAATGGTATTGACCATCAGGGAACCGTCAAGCACCCCGTGAGCAGCCGCTATCCCTGCCCAGCATGGGAAAGGAAAGGAGAAGCTTCTTGATCACCCCGAGCCTATACTTGAATCCTCAGACGAGAATGGTACTGACTTCTCACTCCTAGACAGTTTGCCGATTCCCTGTCATTTATTTGACGAGGATAGCAACTTTAAATACGTGCCTAGTTTAAATTCAGACTTCTTCAAGGCAGAGAGTGAGTGTAGCTGTAGTACAATAAATAATGTAAAGATCAGTGGTTGTAGCTCGGGTATTTTACTTATAACTTATTTTCTCTCTATTTGTTTGTCATTTTTGCATAACAACTTGCCCTGACTAATCGTGCACTTCTTTTATTTATTTATGCAGACATGCTTGCTGAGAAGGCATTCGACTTGTACACCAATCCCACCTTCTCTCCTCCTGTGAGCAGGAAGAAATTGAGCTGACGCCAGCCTGGGGAAGGTTGTAGTGACCCTTCTACAAAGAGGCCTTGGACGGAGGACCCTCCTGCACTAACTCCTTTCAAAGAAATAATTCCTCCTCCAGTCCCTGTCGACTAGAATCCTCCAGCACCCGTCGACCAGACTCCTCCTCTAGCTCCTGTCGACATAACTCCTCCAACTTCCGCTAAACAGACACCTCTTGGTCAGCCAAAAAAAGTTCCAAGAGAAGATCTTATGAAAATGGCCCTCAACTCAGCCAAAGATAGGCTGACAATGTTATCAAGGCACAGACGCAGCCGAGAGGCCATCAACGACACTGAGTCTATGGAATTCAACCAGATCTTCAACCGTGTGTTTAATGAAGTGCTCAGCGTGAGTCACCATTCTTGCTGAGCTTTATTTGTTTGTCTTGCCAATTTATTCCCACTAACAGTTTATCTTTTTTTTCATCACATGGAGTTTTAACTATGAGTACAGGTTGGCACTGCTCGGAGGCATTGACTGCTCAGTACGAGAAGAGGCTTGGCGAACAACTCAGAATGGCTGAGGCCAAGCACATCGAGCAGCTCAAAACAGCCAATGCTAAGCACGCAGAGTAGCTCAAGGAGGTCGAGCCCAAGCATACTGAAGAGTGGTGAGTAGCTGAGGCTAAGATCACCAAGCTCGAGGAGGAATTGAAGAAGAAAGTGGACTTTGTTGCCAAAATTACTGCCTCCAAAGATAAGTACAAGGAAGCCTTGCTGATAAACTACTGAGAAGCCCACAAAATTCAATCAGAGTTGCAAATCAGCCGTAAAGAGGTTGCCGACCTTGAGGAGACCAACGCACGCAACCTGGAGAAGTACGAGGAAGCGACATTCCAGTGATTCTACATGTTCTACAAAAGCAACCCCATGGCTGACTTTACTTATCTACCTGACCCTATAAGGGAGGTTGAGTTGGCGAAGTGTGCTGCTCGCCTGGAAGAGGAGGAAAAGGCTCAGGGATCCCTTGAGATATCCCTAGCAACAGACATTGAGGGTGTCAACGAAGGTGTTGGGGCCACAGTCGACCAGCAGCCTCAGCAGAATCCTTCAGCTGCTTCATAATTTCTCCTTTTTTTTATTTAAGTTTAATTTTTATTTTAAGACACACGAAATACGGTTCGTGATGTCAAGACAACTTATTATTTTATTGCTGCACGGGCAGCTTTTCTTTTAATTGACAATTACATCCGAGCAGTAATTGCTCACGGTGTAAAGGATTTCAATGTTGATATTATAATATTTGCATTTTATTATAACATCTGTCCACATGACCGAACTTAGCATAACACTTTGTTTTGAATTAACAAAATTTAAACAAAATCTTGAAAATTAATTTAAGTACCATAATATGATTTCCCTTATTTTGCTTGTGTGCTTACATATACTTGTTGATATGCTTTGCTTGCCTGGTACCTTATATGCCCCCCAAGTGATTGAGGAGTTTAAGGTCCTCGATCACTTGCCTTGACCAAGACCTATTCGAACACTACTGCTCGTAACAAACTTTGTAAAATATAGCAAAACAACACACGCAATGAGAAAATACTTGTAATAAATATAATAATTGGCAAGAATAACTGGTTGTGCACATTTCCTTTTATTTCTCGTAATAAATGGACAATCGTGTCTGTACGAGTGATCAAGAGATGATCTTACACTTATAAGCGATAAGTAATATGACTAACTGACCCTTGTTCATAAACTTGTAAAAAATTAAATTAATACAAGCCAATTCTTTAAAAGGAACTCGTTTATTGATAATAATTGCTCAGGTGTTCACTATTCCAATAGTGAGGAATGAGATCTCTATTTAAGCGAGCGAGTTTGTAGGTTCCTGGTTGAAGGACATCTTTGATTTGGTATGGCCCTCCCAAATTAGGTCCAAGCACTCCAGCAACTTGATCGCGGGTGTTGAGGAAAAATCTTCTAAGTACCAAATCTCCCACATTAAATTTTCTTTCTCGTACTTTAGAGTTGAAGTACTAGGCGGCCTTTTGCTGGTAAGCTACTACCCGGAGTTAGGCTTACTCGTGCCTTTCATCGACCAAATCCAGAGATTCCATCAATAACAGGCTATTAACCTTCGATGTGATGGCAGATCTAATTCAATAGGCAACATAGCTTCATACCCATAGGGCAAGGAAAATGGAGTATGGCCTATTGCTGTTCGATGGGATGTTCTATACGACCAAAGGACTTCAGGCAACTGCTCTGGCCATGCCCTCTTCGCTTCTTCAAGCCTTTTCTTCAGAGTATCCTTTAGTGTCTTGTTGACAGCCTCAACTTTTCCATTTTCCTGTGGATGAGCTACTAAAGAAAAACTTTTGATAATCCCATGCCTCTCGCAAAAATCTGTGAACAGATCACTATCAAACCGTGTGCCGTTGTCTGAGACAATTTTTCTTGGCAATCCATAGCGACATACAATATTCTTGACGACAAAATCTAGCATCTTCTTGGTCCTTATGGTAGCAAGTGGTTCAGCTTTGGCCCACTTCGTGAAGTAGTCAAGAGCAACCATAGCATACTTGACATTGCCCTTTCCTGTGGGCAAAGACCCAATCAAATATATTCCCCATACTGCAAATTGCCATGGGATTTGCATTTTTTTAGCTAATTAGGGGTTGCTCAGGTTATCTTAGAAAATCTTTGGCATTTGTCGCACTTTCGAACAAAATCCACAGAATCTTGATTCATTGTTGGCCAGAAGTATCCTTGCCTTAGGATCTTTTTTGACAAACTTTGCCCCCAGCATGATCCCCGCAGAAACCTTCATGGCCTTCTCGCATTAATTCTTTGGCCTTTTCTTTTGAAGCACACCATAAGAGTGGCATTGAGTACCCCCTTCTGTATAAAAATCCGTCGACCAGGATAAATCGAGCAGACTGCCTCTAGAGGGTCCTTGCTTTGTTTCTATCCGTCGGCAGTACGCCATGCGTCAAGTAGTCAATAAAGGGTGTCATCCACGTGTCCACTGATTGGATTACCAAAGAGGTTTCTTCTGTTTTGATGCTTAGGGCGAATAGCCATTCAACAGGAACTTTATTCAAGGTGTCATCATCTTTTGCACTTGCTAATTTTGCCAAAGCATCAGCGTTTGAGTTCTGGTCGCGAGGTACTAGCTGGAGAGTATATTTTTCAAATTGCGCCAACAAATCCTTTGTTTTGTTCAAATAAGCAACCATATTTAGGCCCCGAGCTTGATATTCTCTAGAATTTGATTAACCACTAACTGGGAGTCACTATAGATTTCAAGCGACTTTATGTTCATATACTTGGCTAATCGTAATCCTGTGAGCAAAGCTTCGTATTTGACTTCATTATTAGGCGTTTTGAAGTCGAATCTAATTTCACAGTGGAATCTATGCCCTTCAGGTGTGATTAAAATCATACCTGCTCCAACATTGTGCTTGTTGGAAAAGCCATCTGTGAACAATTTCCAAGAGGGAGTTTGACCTTGAGGCTCAGGCTCTTCTATCAGTTCAGTGTCCTAAAGTTTAGTGAACTCTGCAACAAAGTTTTCCTGAGCTTGTCCCTTCATTGCTGCTCGTGGCAAGTAAGAAATATCAAACTTTCCAAGTTCAATTGCCCATTTCAATAATCGACCAGCGGCTTCTCGTTTTTGCAGGACTGGCCATAGGGGCTGGTCGGTTAATATTGTGATGGGGTGAGCTTGGAAGTATGGTCGCAACTTTCTAGAGGCTAAGATCAAGCAGTAGGCTAATTTCTCAATGGGCGGATATCGCAGTTCTACTCCCATTAGCCTTTTGCTTATATAATACACTACTTTTTGCACATGTTCCTCCTCTCTTACCAAGACAACACTAGCAGCATATTTTGTGACCGCCAAATAGATGAACAAAGTTTCTTTTTCAACCGGTTTAGACAAAATTGGTGGCTGCGCCATATGGGACTTTAGAGCCTGGAAAGCCTGCTCGCACTCTTCCGCACACTCAAATTTTTTATTGCCCCTAAGTAGATTAAAAATGGGACGGACTTATCTATGGATTTAGAGATAAATGTACTTAAAGCGGCCATCCTCCTGGTTAAACTTGGAACATATTTGATCTTTATTGGCGATTTCATATTGACCAGGGCCTTGATCTTTTCAGGATTAGATTCGATACCCCATGAGTTCACTATAAATCCCAAAAATTTCCCTGATCCAACTCTGAAGGAAAAATTAAGGGGATTCAACTTCTTTTGATATTTATTCAAGATGTTGAAGCACTCTTGCAGATCCCCAATGTGTTCTTCTGCCTTCTTTGACTTAACCAGCATGTCGTCAACATACAATTCCATGTTTATACCGATCAACTCTTTAAACATGTGATTGACCAGTCGCTGGTAAGTCGCACCAGCGTTTTTCAAAACAAAAGGCATCACTTTATAATAGTAGAGCCCTGTATCGGTATGAAAGCTAGTGTGATCCTCATCAGGTGGATGGATACTGTGGATGCTCAAAATCCCATGCTTGTGACAGGTCCAAAACATGCACATTTGGGTCTCTGCCGCAAAAAGGGCCTTGCGCAGCTGGCCACACCTCGCCCATGGCAGCACCTCGTGCACCCATGGCATCCTAGACAGCCTTGCCTCACCTCGGCCATGTCACCAGGGCCTCGCAAAGGATGGTCCCGCCTCGCCTCGGCCATGCCACCAGGGCCTCGCAAGGGATGGCCTCGCCTCGCCTCAGCCACGCCATCGTCTCACATCCGCCTCCTCTCAACGCACTCAGCGAGGGCCTCGCGAAACCACTATCTCGTACCCGTTTCCCCTCAGCGCACCCAGCGAGGGCCTTGTGTGACCATTGTCTCGCGCTTCGCACATCATGCAGTGCCTCGCGTCTTGCGCACCAACATGCGCCTCGCTAGGGGAAGCGTCTCGCACACCAACAGGTGCCTCGCTAGGGGAAGTGTCTCGCGCACCAACAGGCGCCTCGCTAGGGGAAGCGTCTCGCGCACCAACAAGCACCTCACTAGGGGTGGCGTCTTGCGCACCAATAGGTGCCTCGCTAATGGAAGCGCCTCGCTAGGGGAAGCGTCTTGCGCACCAACAGGTGCCTCGCTAAGGGTGGCATCTCGTGCACCAGCAGGCGCCTCACTAGGGGTGGCGTCTCGCGTGCATGGTAGCATCTCTTGAGACAAGCCCACTTCACTCGGTCATGCCTATTCCACTAATGTGGTCAGTGATTGTCACATGAGCCTCATGCCACAAGCGAGGCATCATTCTCTTAACATTAAGTTAAGAAAACTTTACGAAACCTGATAGAGCACAATAACTTGTTCAGAGCAAGTTCCCCAAGAAGACAAGCATCTCATGGAGGCAGCCGCATCCTTAGGGGCCCCGCGAGACATGACATCTGC
The DNA here is from genome assembly GCF_963169125.1 of Humulus lupulus. NCBI lineage: Eukaryota > Viridiplantae > Streptophyta > Magnoliopsida > Rosales > Cannabaceae > Humulus > Humulus lupulus. Next base: position 155,897,803 of record NC_084794.1, on the reverse strand, counting down.
AAGTCATCTCGCGTCCTTAGGGGCCTCACGAGACGTGGCCTCCCTAAGGCATCTGACGCTGCATATATAGCAAGCCTCACAGCGATTCAATGAGAAGTCGAAAGAGATACGAAGCACACTTACAAACCAAAAGGAAGTAGAGTACGGAGACAAGGCCCACGCCGGACAAGTAGTGGTCGTACAAGTAAGGTACCAGTTGTGTTCCTCACCAGCTAGTCTCTAACACTCGTACTGGGCAAGTAGTGGAGGCACAATCAAGTACTAAAGTGGAGGTGCTCCCACAAACTCTGACCATGTACTGGAGCCGACACCACTACACCTGATACCACTCTCCAAACACTGTACTTGCCTACAATCTGGTTCCCTGGACCACAATGTATCAGGGGCCATTAGAGTCCACTATAAAAGGAATTCCATTTCCACATGGAAGGGGGTTGGAAAAAACAATGTAGCACTACACCATAAAAAATACAAGTTCATTTCAATATTTTCTTTCTGCAACTATTCTTTGAGCTTCTGATTAGATCTTTGAAGTTTTTTTTTTATAAGCTCTATATTTCAATTTTTCTAACTTAACTTGGTTGACGAGTTCTCACCGTCAACCTGAAGTGGCATCGACAAGCTGGTCGATCCTTGGGAGCGAGAAACAATCTTTAGGGGCAGGCTTTATTAAGGTCTGTGAAATCCACGCATGTTCTCCACTTGCCATTTGGCTTGGGAACCAGTACAGGATTAGAGTCCCATGATGGATAAAATGCTACCCTAATGAATCTGTTCTCCTTTATTTTCTCGACTTCTTCCTTTAAAGCCTTAGATTTGTCTTTATCGAGCAGCCTTCTTTTATGTTGTACTGGTGGAAACTTTTATCTATGTTCAGGACAAGGCTGATAACTACTGGGTCGATTCCAACCATATCTTTATGCGACCAGGCAAAGACTTCCTGGTTCTTCTTCAAAAAATTCCACCAACGTTTGCTTTGTTGTTGTCTCTAAGTTTTTACCGACTTTCACAACTCTGGTCGAATCTACCTTATCGAGTTGAACCTCTTCAAGGTCCTCGACTGGTCCAACTTCCTCATCAAAATCCCCAAAGTGAGGATCTAAATCCCTATCCTCACTTTGGGCAACACCCTATTTGGTGACGAGCTCACCTGATTGGGTTTGTATTTCATCATCCAATTGACACTCTTTTTTGGCTCCTTCCCTTGATCCACCTCTCTTTGCCTTAGTAATCGAGGAATTATAGCATTCCCTCGCTTCTCGCTGGTTTTTCAACATGCATCCTACTCCCGTGTCAGTTAGGAACTTCATAGCGAGGTGCCAGACCGAGGTTATGGCTCGTAGGTCAACCAGAATAGGCCTTCCAATTATAGCATTGTACGCAGAAGGACAATCAACTACTATAAAGTAGTGAGTAATGTCCTGTTCGCAGGTGCAGTTCCTTCTGTAACCGAAAGCTTAATTGATCCTGTTGGCGCGAGCCCTTCGCCAGAAAAACCATAAATGATTTGGTTGCATGGCTCCAGGTCTTTTTTTGACAATTTTATTCTTTCCAATGAAGACTTTTACAAAATGTTCACAGAGCTCCATGTGTCCACTAACACCTACTTAACCATCATATTGACTATTTGGACATGTACGACCAGTGGGTTCGAATGAGGGAATCAGACATAATGAGCGTCAAGCTCAGAGAAAGTTATTAGCTCTTCCTCTGTTCGAGCTTTCTTGGGAGTTCGCTCCTCCACATTCAACATTTTGATGTCTTGGTCATGGCGTAAGGTCTGAGCGTATCTCTCCCTTTCCTTCCCACTATCTCTTGCAAGGTTTGGGCCACCACAGATGGTTAGCAATGTACCCACCACAGGAGCTGGTTGTAAAGGGGGCGAGCATTGGCGTACAGGCGCCTGCTCGTTGCCTCCTTGAGCCTCTCGCTTAGACCTCTAGTGGCTCGTACATATCTCTTCAAGAGTCCTTATCTGATAAAGAACTCAATTTCATTTTTCGGTTGGTTACACTCATTGGTGACATGACCATAGTCGTTGTGGAAACGAAAAAAATTCATTGTGTCTCTCTTGGAGATATCCTTCCTTATTGGCACTGGTCGCTTGTAAGGGACATTGGTGCTGGTCTCTAGGTACACCTTCGCTCTGCTTTCGACAAGGGCCGTGTAGTTGGTGAATCTTGACTTGTACCTATTGCCCTTAGGGCGCTTATTTTCAGACGTTGATGGCTCGTTGTTCGCCCTTTTCCCACCATTTTTCTCGTTGCTTTTGCAGTTGCCATTAGGTTTATCTGACCCGTTGGCGGCTTTAGCGGGATCTTCTTTTGGTCCCTTGTCTTTTGCAAGCGACTTCCCTTCGTTGGCAATCGCGTCTTCGAGCTTAATGTACCGGTCTTCTCGATCAAGGAATTCTTGGGTACTCTTCACCCCATTCTTTCTCAAACTGTTCCAGAGGGGTGAGTGGCGCCGCACTCCAGCAGTAAGTGCCATCATCTTTCCCTCATCGCCAACCGTTTTAGCTCCAGTTGTCGATCGCATAAAACGCTAGACATACTTCTTCCTTCTAGTGAATCTCGACTAGTTGGTGGCTTCAAATGGATGTACTCCACCAGGGTAGAATTGCTTCACGAACATTTCCCATGGCACTATGCTAGCAGAAGGGAATTTTGAAAACCATTCCTGAGCAGTATCGGACAGGGTGGCTGGAAAGATTCTGCAGCGAGCATCATCCGACACCTTCTGGATGTCCATCTGTATCTCAACATAATTCACATGAGATACCGGGTCCCCATATCCATCAAATTTGGGCAATACTGGCATCTTAAATTTGCTAGGGGTTTCTACCATTGTTATTCTTTGTATGAATGGAGTGCCTCTTCTCCGATCATACTCGATGTGGGATGTTCGGCTCCCTACCAGCTGTTGGACGACCTGAATCAGCACATCGATCTGGGCTTGCACTGCGTCTGGTATCGCTGGGGCGACTGGTTCTGGAGGAGCATAGCCATCGTGCCCGTCACGCCTATCGTTAAGCACATCCCTTAAGTTACCATCTCTATGCCTTTGCACGCTAGCGCCCAACTAGTCAAAGACCTTAGGTTGCCTAAGCTGCCCCCAGCGTTCTGGCTCGCATGCCTATTTTCTTTTGGTGGGGGGTTTCTTTCTGCACCTCTCTCCCCTTGACCTCGAATAACATTCCCTCGGCCGGAATAAGCTTCGTTGTAGTCATGACCATCCCAAAAACGTGATTGGCTATGGTGCGACCTGCTGATCGCACTTTTTCATCCTCTTGCTGGTACCTCTCGAGCATTGGGGGGTGGCCTACATTGGTCGGTGGGTCCCCGGGCATTATTATGTCATGGGGGGCCCCTAATCACAGAGCCTGGCTTGGCATGCCTTCTGTTAGCAGAAGGACGTTGTCCCCTGCTCGGTGGATTTGGTTCCTCAGCAATTTTGTGTCTAGGGGTTCAGGGAGGCTGCCCAATCCTATTATGCCTTTGATGCTGGGGATTATCTCGACCAGCACGAGAAGGTGGCTGCTGCTCAGGATCTTGACTTGGAATATCTTGTTGAGCAGCAGGATGTTGCTCTAGCCTCTGAGGGCTTCTCGGCTGAGGTGGAGGACTTGGGTCTAGGCCTTGTTGTGGTGGTGCACTTGGTGGCTGATCCAGTTGAGAAGTTGGTGTGGGCTTTCCCCCTGCCAACTGAATGGCTGCTTCCAGGGTAGTAGTGGCATCCCTTTGTCAACAGACCATGTCAGTCTACTGCTCATTAAATTCTTGACGTGGATGGTCAATCTCCCTTTGTTGCAACACCATCGTCTCATCCACATTCTTCTGATTGGCCCTCAGATTGGCCAAATCCTCCTGCAACACAATCAGTGTTGTCCTCAGGGTCTCAGGATCCATTTTCTCCTCTTCAAAATCCAACTGTGGTTCATCTTCAGCCACATTTTGCGGAGGAGGCTAGGTGGATGCAGCACCAGAAGTCTGTCCTGTCTTTCCGGATGTTTTGGCCATTTTATTTCCTTGGAAGTCTTGAGTTGAACTCTCAATGAAAGCACCAAAATGTTGACCCTCAAATTGTTCAATGACACAGAGTTAGATAAACGATATAAAATGAGATGAAAACAAAAAGAAATCAAGACAAAAAGGTAAACGACACAAATAATTTATAGTGGTTCGACCCCAATTAGATGGTAATGACCTATGTCCACTTAGTGATCTTATTGATGTAGATTCCCCACACCGTGATCAATGAACTAGGGTTCATGAGTTTCACAAGCTTCAGGATGATTATAATTTCGATGAATAATAACACAATAATTTTTTCTCAGAATTCAAAAGGTTCAAAAGTCCTCTTCCTTGAGCCCTTTGATTCTTATTTATAGGGTCAAGAAGGTTACATGGGCCAATGGGCATTAATTACAATTACAACTTGCGTATCTAGATAATACAAGAAATTACAATTAATGCATAGTTTAGAAGATTGGACCTGTGAAGGAAATAAATGAATAAATGCGACCAGGCTGGTCGCACTTAAGTATGATGCTTGATAAACCAATAATCTTCTGATCGATGGCCGAGTAGGATACACTTACTTAAAATAGCCATGTGCCTCCCACGTGCAGACCAATCCTGCTGCGTCATCAGGTAGTCCGTTTTTGGGTAAACAAGATTAAATACCCAGCTCAGGGTGAGCTTAGCGTTATTTCGGTCATTTAGCACATTACCAGGATTTATTTGGTAAAGGGAGTTATTTGGTGATTACTTGTGGATATTGGAATTAATTGGGAAATATGATGTTATTTGAGGATTACTGGGAAATGGTGGCAAATGCCCATTTTTCCCTGGAGGGCATTAAAGAGCTACGGTCTGGTCAAGGGGTATTTTGGTCTTTTTCCCTAGCCTTGGATTGACTTAGTCAAGTGGAAGCCTTCAAAATCAGGAAAACCAAAGAAAAACACGTAAGTAGCTCACTTCTCTCTCTCTCTCTCTCTCTCTCTCTCCCTCTCTCCTTTTCCTTTGCATCTATGGAAGTGTTGGTGGAGTTCTTTGATTTTGAGGAGAATTGCTTGAATTTGAAGCTTGGAGGAGCAGAAATTGGGTAAAAAGTAACTTATGGTTGAATTGCTTAGTTGAGGTAAGGATCTATACTCTAGTTTTTGGTGAATATATGGTTTGTTTTAGTGTTCTTGAGTTTTGAACTTAATGTTTGGATTTTGTGTTGTGATGAGGTTTTGGCTAGGTTTTTGATATTAATATGCTACCTATGATGTGTTTTTATGAGTTTAGAAGTCAATTATGGGTTTGGTTGATGCTTGGGGACTGATTTTAGGGGTTTCAGTTTGGAGAAAATTGATGGAATACACAGTTATTATGGGTTCGCAAGGTTGAGTTACGACGCTATTCTTGGAGCGTCGCGACCCGCATGAACCCTGTGGCCCAGGTGGAATTTCGAGCTGCCTTGGCACTGTATCACTGGTAGGCTACGCCATGACGAGTGTTTGGCAGATTTGAGCTGGGAGCTCTCTGCCTACTTGAGCTTCGCGCCCCATGTAGGGTGCACCGTAGCTCTAATTGGAAAAATGGACAAATGAGGTTTTGAGATGCGATGACTCAATCCTAAGGGCTCGGGAAGGATTCTACTACCCAATTTAGTAGAATTCGAGGTCCCAGAGGCTTGGAATTAGTCTGGAAGCCTTTATTTGCTCATTATTAATAGTTATTCGTTGTTATGGTTGTAATTGGGTTCACCGATTGGCTGAGGAAGAAAGAGTCATGCTTAGGGTCGTGATACATGTCTCGTTAAGGACCTAAGGTAAGAAAATTGCACCTAATCTGTGGTTAGGGCTTGAGCCTGGTCATTGAACATGGTTATAAGTATGATTGAGATGTTTTATTAAACATGTCTGATTATATTGAGCATATTTGTGATAAATAATTTTTGCTCATCTGTTTTATTTGATTAGAAGGCTTGATTTATGAGTCAATGGCAGCAATAGCGTGCTTAGCGCCGATCGATATGGTTAGGCCTATCCAGGAGCGTGACATACGCTTGAACAACCTTATGGTTGCTTCAAAAATGAACCACTAGGTATGCTTGACTAGCACTATGCCTACTTATCAGTAAATAGGGCTACGGGCCCTTGTGTGACTCTACAGTCACTTATCTGGATTGAATGCATGCCAAATAAGATTTTGAAATCTGTTATTAACTGCTTATGAGCATGTCTATGTTTTCTTGTTGAGCCTTGGCTCATGGGTGCTATGTGGTGCAGGTAAGGCAAATGATAAGCTGAACCAGCCATGAGTTGGAGAGCTTCAGTGGCGGCGTGTACATATGCAACCTACTCGACCGCAAAAGGCCGGTGATTCAAAGAGGAACTAGGGTAAAACCCTAATTTTGCCGCTTAGGCTAGCATGTTTTGTATTCACCTATTGAGTTGCAAATAACTTTTCAAATGTTTATTTTGGGATCCCATCTATGAACTTAAACTTATAATGAAAGTAAATATTCATTTGACTAAAAGTTTTAACCCTAACCCGTTAATTACTTCTAGTTACACGTTTATGTCCAATTGACTTGATTACCGAGTCCAACACTATTTAAAATACACAGTTTAACAGTCTTGGCTATCCAGGGTGTTACATGACAAGTGCCATTAATTTTCTAAAATACCTCGAGCAGCTCAAAATGAGTTAAAACAGATGCAATGCCCCTGGTCGTTCACAATTTAGAGAATACACCTGATCGGATCTTTACTGACAAGAAATGGTGGTGCTAAATATGCAGGTGTAGTTGTCGACTATTTCACTGGCTGAAGCTAAATCGCTCGCAAAAATCTCAACGAAGGTTTTAAATTTTGACATCAAGATTGTAATTTGTTGTTATGGACTACCAGAGAAAACAATGTCAGATAATGGCACACATTTTGATAGTGACATTTTGACTAATTTCTATGAACGACATGGAATAACAAAAACCTTCTCATATGTGGAGCATCCGCAAGCAAATGAATATGTCGAATATGTGCATAAGAGATTGAAGAACACCCTGAAAAAAATAATGAAGCATGCAAAATGAGGCCATAGAATAACACATCGAACAACAACTGGCCATACACAATTTTCTCTAGCATATGGGTATGAGGCCATGCTACTAGTTGAGTTAGACTCACCTTCACACATAAGGCCAACATACGACCAGGATAGCAAACACCAATTACTAACATAATCATTAGATTTGATAGATGAACATCGAAAAAGGACACAGTTGCAAATAACAGCTCATCAGCAAAAAGTCGCTTGATATTTCAACTCTAAATTACGTGAAAGGAGGTTTCTAGTGGATGACTTAGTACTTAGAAGAATTTTCCTCAACACTCGCGACCAAGTTGCTGGAGTCCTTTGGCAAAGTTGGGAAGGCCCATATCAAGTCAAAGAAATCCTCCGGTCATGAACATATAAACTTACTCATTTAAATAGAGATCTCATTCCTCGTCATTGGAATGGAGAACACCTATGCAAGTATTAGCAATAAAACATCTCATTTTCAAGGGGTGGCTTGTATTTACGCCATTTTTTTACAAGTTTTGAACAAGGGCTAGTCATATTTTGACTGGTTGCTTATAAGTGTAAGATCATATGATCACTCGTATAGACACAAATTTTGTATATTTTTTACGAGAAATAAAAGGAATTGTGCGCAGCCATTTAATCTTGCAAATTATTGTATTTTTTTACAGGTATTTTCTCTTTACGTGTGTTGTGTTGCTATATTCATGATCATTTACAAAGTATAATTACGTTCAAACAAGTATTGGTCTATGGCATGTGACCGAGCGCCTAAAGCCCCTCGATCACTTGGGGGAATATGAGATACTAAGGCTAAGCAAAACATATGAAAATATGGAAACACATTAGCAAGATAAGGGAAAGCATGCAAAAACACTTAGAATATTTTTTCAAAATATTAATGGAAGAACATATAGTGTTATGCTAGGTTTGGTCATACGGGCAAGTGTTATAATTATAAAACATTATAATACAAAAATGATTATCGTTTACACAATGAGCAATACTGCTCGGATGTAATAAAAAACTAATACAAAGAAAAGTGAACTGCGTTAGGTAGTATATTCTCTTGACACTACGAACATGTTACTTGAGTGTTTCAAAATAACAAATAAAAATATTACAAATACTACTAGGCAGGAGGAGTCTATTGGGGCTGCTAGTTGACGGTCGGTCTAGTCTCATCTTTACCCCCATCAATCCTTGTGGCCAAGGAGATTTCCACAGAAGCAGGAGGGTTATTGTAATGCCCCATGTCACTATGGCTGCTTCCTGGAATGATGACTAGCCTTACAAACGAACGCGAGTCTTTCCAGTGTGCTTTGCCCTCACTTGCACGCTTCCTTGGAAAACTTCCTAGAAGGTCACCCATCATGAGACTACTCCAGGTCAAGCACGCTTCACTTTGGAGTTCTCAAGTGATGGACTACTGAAAAGAAGATGTATCTTGTAGGCATAGGTAGTATCCATCAATCAATTTAAGCCTTCCTCAATTGTGTAGTCCCATACCTACACAATCTTAGAATCGTCACACTTGACCTTCCCCAGGTGATGTGGGATTGCACAGTTTTTACCTAGTCTTTCCCCTGCGGATCAGAATATTCTGATTGTCACAATCTCCCTCCCTTAGGGGTCAAACGTCCCCATTGGCCACACTTCTGGATGGGTCAATGCTCTAACACCATTTTTCCTCACTATGTTGCTTCTTAGAATGACGACTGGCCTTACAAACCAACATGAGTCTTTCCAGCGTGCTTTGTCCTCACTAGCACGCTTCCTAGGAGAACTTACCAGGAGGTCACCCATCATGAGACTACTCCAGGTCATGCACACTTAACTTTGGAATTCTCAAGTGATGGGCTACCGAAAAGAAGATGCATCTTCTTTTCGGTAGCCCATCACTTGAGAAATCTAAAGTTAAGCGTGCTTGACCTAGAGTAGTCTCATGATGGGTGACCTCCTAGGAAGTTTTCTGAGGAAGCGTGTGAGTGAGGAAAAAGCACGCTAGAAAGACTCGTGTTGGTTTGTAGGCCCAGTAGTCATTCCAGGAAGCAGCCATAGTGACATGAGGCATTATAGTTATTCTCTTCGGCTAAGCGAGAACAAATTTTTTCAAGTTCATCCTGCTTTATCTGCTCGGGAAGATAATCAAAATTTTCATTTTGATTGTTCTTTCAGAACATATAAAAGCAGCTAAAAAATGTTTCTTTGAATCACTTCGAATTGCTCGCGTTTGTTTCCTTGAGCTACTTCACTTTCTCTTCAAGCTCATCAAAATCCTTCCTACTTGCGACCAGGTCCTCTTGTTTCTTGACCGCCTCATCATGGTTAGTCTTGGATGCAACTTTGTGTTTTTTTGTTTGATTGAATTGCTTTGTCCAAGTCATCCTTAGTCTTTTTAATCTCCTTAGTCAAATTATTGATAGTGTCTGTTTCAGTCTGCTGCTCGATGACCCACCGTTTCTGCTCCTCAGGAAGCTTGTTGCTCTCCTCTTCAATGTGCCTCCACCCATTTTTCAAAGTCAGGAGGGCCTGCGATCAACATAACATTCAGGAAGAATATAAGAAAAAACCAGATGTACAAAAATCTCGAGCAACAAAACACTAAATGAAAGAAAGAACTTATGCCGAGGAACTCGTTAAAACTCCGACCGAGGACCTGGTTGAGTTTTGCAGTTAGGAGAGAAGCAAATGGCTATTTTCTTAACTTGTGTTGGGCCACCTTGTGGAGCTCGTCGATTGTCAAGTTGGTGGCATCACTCAACATCTCATTGATGAAGGATCCACCTACTTGCTCGATGGAGGACTCTGGCTGAGGGTAAGGCAAATGAGTTGTAGTATTTTAAGATGGTGGAGTTGTTTCTCTAGTCGAAGGGACGTCGCCTAGTCGAGTTTTCTTAGCTGGAGGAGACACACTCGTACACCCAACTTCTCTTCTGCTCGATAACTTATAAACTCAGTAGACCCCATAGAGGTATTTTAGTAAATAAATAATATTAAAACAACTTATGAAAACCAGACGTTAAAAACTAAACTTTAAAATGAAATAATTGAAAATCTTTACAATACCATGCACTAGATTGGGATCCTAAGTAAGAAAAACAAAAGATCTTTAATGTCTTAACCAAAATAAAATAATTTGCTTTTAAAAGAAATTGATTGACATAAACAAGTCTCAAAACTAATAAACTAAACTTGAAAACAAATTGGAAGCCCATTCACTTATAACCCATAAGGTTGGTTGATCACAGTACACACACCCAGGTTGAGATCCCGCCAACCCATCACCACCAAAGTCATTTAAGCCTCATATTTACCTTTATCTTCACCACAGAAGAAACTAATGAGCTAACGCCTAGTAAGGAAGCATAAACAATCACAATAGAATAACTACCACACATGTCATTAATAACAATATCAATCATATCATTAAATTTCTCTACAATACTAAGCACACTTGTAAACAACAAACATTGGTCATTGGGAATAATTAAATATTGTGAGGTACCAACCTTTTGGACTTATTAGTCAAACTGGAGCATATTGCTCAACTTACCTTCCTATATGACAAAACCTGATTCAATCCCAACACTCACACTAGCACAAGCAACTAAGCAATCACATAAATTTCCACATATCCTAAGTTATTTCGTGTGAGAACTTCCTTACCGCAGCTCCTTGCACACTGTTTACTGGTAGGATCACAAAACACTACATCTTATACATGATCAAAGATAATATCATGCTAAAAATAAATTAATATTTCTAAATTAGAAATCTAAGATTTGTTAGAAACCTAACGTCTGAAACTAGACTTGATTTTGAGATCCTAGGATAAAATTATTAAAATACCCTTAACCTTAGAAATTACCAAAATACCTTTATTTTGGATTAGTAATTATTTATATACATTTATTTAACATCTTTTCATAATTCAAAGTCAAGGAAATAATAGTTAATTATTAGTAGATTAGATATTATTAAGGGCATCCATGACTACAAAAGAAACAAACAGTTAGTCAAGTATATACGAGCAAAATGAAAAATAAGTATGAAGTGTAATTCTAGGGAAAATACCTGATCTACGAATACTAGTCGTTTCATTTTCTAAACTACGACTACTACAACATGCACTATCCACCTCAAATAAAACTAAATTAAAGCTACTAGTCGAAGAAATAAAATGGCCATCCCTATCGAACAAGCTATTTGGGATGGGCAAAATTGCACGGAGTATAGACAAAATCATACCATTTTCAACCTTAGATGAATCATCTACCGGACCAGGGTGTTCGGGAAATTTTTGTTTCCCCTTTCCATGAGTGGGAGGAATTGGTGCTGGTGGGGAATTACACTGGGCTCTCTGATGCTGACCCTAGTTGCTCGATGCCTAGGCGATTAGGAGAAGTCTTAAGGCTGGTTGAAGGGATTTTCTCCCCAGTGCCTTAACCAATGGCATACCTGCGGTTGGCTCCTTTACATCATGGTGGGGTTCAGAGAGACCAACCAACCTCATGTTATTTTACATGACCAGTTCTTCGACACTTTTCTCAATAGATGTCAGACTGGCCAAGATGGTGGCCCTCTCCATCATAGCCTGGGTAGGTTCTGGTTGATATCATGGGCCTAAATTGGAGGAGAAAATTATGACAAACATAAAAGAACAACCGGTAAAAGAGAAAAGAGTAGGATAAGAAGAAATTAGCCCCAGGTAAAGGACATGTTTTCCGCGACCAAATCATTTGTAAGAAAATACTCTTAGTAGTATTTTCCTACATTGGATTTGTAGGTGGTGTCTGTGGGGGAAGGTGAGAGTGGTTTCTTGGTGGTAGAAATGGAAGAACCCTGTGTTATTCTAGTTAAGGTTGGACTTGAGATCTAAGAGGTAATTGATCTCGTAAGGAGTAGGATCAGGCCATCTCATATGATGGTAAAGGATATAGAGTGATGAAAGTACTCTATATCCATTCAGGGTTATTTCGAAATGGTCTATGTCAAAATAATTTGCGACCCCCCTAAAGTAATCATGAAGAGGCACCGCTGCCCCTGCTTCGATGTTGTACCTCGACCAGGCGCTATAAGCACCTCTGAGCATATTGACCCTCTGGTCGGCTAAAGGCTTGTATAAGGTTATCCCAGTATGCCCATACTTCTTGGGATATTTGGCCACCATCCTGCTCGAAATCACACTAGGAGGGGCTATGTACCAGGGTACATCCTTTTTATTTACGCCAACTTCGATAAGGGTGTTGGTAAGGAGTAGCTCAAAAGCCTGCTCAATGGTTTCTGGCTGAGGGATGGCTGTAGAACCTTCATCATTGGTCACATATTGAACAACGTGAGGATCTGGGCTAGTAAAAGGGTTTGTCTAGGAAATCTGGTCGATGGATTTGGCTGAGGAGTATGAACTTGAGATAGCGGTAGAATAGGCTGCTCAGTATCTTCAAAGAACAAAGCTAAGAGGTCGTCGTCTCTTGGCCTCTCACTTCACCAATAAGCGTGCATAAATATATGAGAAGAAGAAGGGGAAGTTAGAATCTACGACCAATAGAATGAATAGAACTAAGAAGAAAATAAATACTGCTCATGGATAAGAATTCAGTGTCTAGTTGACCAAAAGTATTTAACAACAGATAGATTCTAATATGTGAGCAGTGAATGTAACAGATCAAAAGCTAAAATCAAAAGTTTTCTTTTCATCTTCGTTACAAGCGGGAAAAACCCAGATTTTTTTCAAAACCTAAAATCGAAGCGAAAATTCAATTTTGGACATAAAACCATTTATGATGCTATATTAAAGCCTACCTAATGTCTTTGCGTGCCTAAACACTACCAAAAATGCCTTTAAACCCTAGAATTGCACATAATAATTACCAAAAAGTTTCAAACTTCTCAAGAACACTATTCGGTATTCTGACAATAGTTACAATTTCATTAATCATGGCAGTCATGTGAAAAAACTACTATAAAAGAGAGGAAAGTGGTGCAATAAGTTACTTGGACTGAAGATTGACGAAGAAATTGCTTAAAAATTACTTGGACCACCTTGAATTGATCTCAGAATGGCTGAGTTTTGCTTAGAAAACTAGAGTGTTCTTAAAGAGAAAGAAAGCTAAGGTGAAAAGTGAAAAAGGAAGTGAAAAGGTATATATACTCGAGTACTGTAAGTTAAAAGCAATGGTCAAAAATGGGATATTTGAAGAATGGGGAAGTGTGAAGGCATCAATTTTTCTCTTGGAAAAAGTAAATCATGATTATTTAATTTTTCAATGAAATAAAAGTACAACTGAAGTGACAGGTTAGACATTGCTGATGGGATAAGTTTATTTGATGATGACCGCATGATAATAAACATGGGAGGAAAATGTTTCCCTCAAATGAGCATGATGATGTAGCACAAGAATATGACATGTGGTAAGCACATGGTAGCATACTCAGTGAATACCTAGTCAACCCTCGACTAGATATAATTATTTATCTTCTCGTACTGATTGGGTCTACAAGCATAGTGGCGTAGTTATTGATTAAGGTAGTTGCTGGTTATGACCAGAGCTGCTCAATGGTACATGAAGAATCCTCAGAATTAGTTGAAGACGAGATATTTGTGTAATAGTTAGTTAATTTGTATTGTTTTGTTGCCGTTTATTACACAAATTATGTAAGGCCCACAACCCATTTATGTACATTCCTATGTCTATAAATAGAGACTTAGTGAATCATTTTTTTCTTATGTTGTAATTATTTAACATCAGAGGAATTCATAGATCTATGAATTTTTATACACATTCTTGTATTCTCTCTCAAACTCATGAAACTCAGTTGATTCAATTTATCTGATCGGCGGTTTTGGAAATTCTACATTAATTTAAGTACTAAGTGGACATAGGTTATTACCAGTTTGGGGCCAAACCACTATAAAAATCTTGTGTCGTTTATTATATTCAAGTTCAGTTCTCATTTCATATCTTTTATTTGACTCAATGTCGTTGGCCAATTTGTGGGTCAACAAATTTTAATTTAAATGCTAAATAAATTACAATAAATTTTTTAACATACAATTTAGTTAAAAATTAGCACATTAAGATTCATAAAATATTCACAAAGTAATTAAAATAATTATTTAGGGTAAATAATTAAGTTAGGAATAATTCATTAACATTTTTGTGGTTAAATAAGAAACATGAAACTAAGACAATGCTCTACCTAGAAGGATTTTAATGATCTTCGGATGACCACACTAGGAGCACACTTAGTGATTGTCGATAATGTTGTTGTATAATTGTTCTTAGGTATTAAGTTGAGCCTAAAATATAATGTATGGTGCACCATATAATTTTAAATAATTAGGGAGTAGACACAACATGTTTAATTATATATTAAGTTGATTAGGATAACATAATGGACATAAATTGTGATTGATTATGTAAATATAGTAACTTTACCCCACGAGATTTTTATTATCTCTATATAATTAATTAGGACATCATATTAAATTAATTCTCTTAATTTACCTACATGAGTTATGATATTTAATTTAATAGTTTTATCATGAAGTTCATTGAGATAAGACCATCGAATCTTCAGTTTTTTTAAAATTTTTGATCAAATCTATGATAGTGTAAATATAATCTTATTAAACTAAAAATTTATCCCACGGGAAATTTTTGTTTATTTAGATTCAATCTTCATTATGTTTATACATTAGTAAAAACATAATTTCATTTAAACATAAAAAAAAATTCACATTAATAAAATTGTAATCCTATTCCTGGAGCATCACAATCCACGACCTTTTTTGATGTCCCAAAATAACATCACGAACATTAGGGTACTTATTCTAAAGTGTGAGAGGAGAGCATTCTCCTCCATCCATCATCACCTGCCATCATCACCACTAGAACTCCAATTTTATTAGTATGTTATGAATCTAATATGGTTAATGTAAATATTAGCACACGGTGGATTGATTCTGAATCAACAATCGACATTTCTAATTTTTTACAAGGTTTACAAAACCTAAGGAAGCCAGTGGTAAGTGAGCAAAACATCTTATCCAGCAACAAGATGGGCTCATGTCTGGACGCTATAGAAACTTCCACTTTAATTTTAAGTAGTGGTTTTGTTTTATAGTTAGAAAAGACCATTTATGTTCAAAGTTTCTCAAGAAACTTGTTTTCTTTTTCAAGAATTGTACCTTTAGGATATTCCTTTCGCATTTCAGAAACATCTTTCAATTTATTCTATAAATCTAGTTGTTTTGGGAATAGTACAATGTCTGATGGCCTTTACCACATCAATCTACAAAATAATACCACTCATAATACTACGCATGTTTAAATTGACATTAAGATATATGCTATGAATGAGGATTTTCCTTTATGTAACGCCCCACATCACTATGGCTGATTCTTGGAATGACGATTTGTAACACCCCACATCACTATGGTTGCTTCCTCGAATGACGATTGGCCCTGCAAACCAACACAAGTCTTTCCAGCGTGCTTTGTCCTCACTCGCACGGTTCCTGGGAAAATTTCCCAAGAAGTGACCCATCATGAGACTACCCCAAGTCAAGCACTCTTAACTTTGGAGTTCTTAAGTGATGGGCTATTGAAAAGAAAATGCATCTTGTTGGCATAAGTAATACATATCAATCCATTTAAGCCCTCTTCAACTGTGTAGTCCCATACCAACAAAGTCTTAGAATCATCACACTTGAACTTCCCCAGGCGATGTGGGATTGCACAACTTTTACTCACTCTTTCCCCCTGTGGATCATGGGTTTCTGAATGCCACAATCACCACCCTTAGGGGTCCGACGTCCACGTTGGCCATACTTCCAGCTGGGTCAAGGCTCTAATACCATTTGTAACGCCCCACGTCACTAAGGATGCTTCCTAGAATGACAACTGGCCCTGCAAACCATCATGAGTCTTTCTAGCGTGCTTTGTCCTCACTCGCACGCTTCCTGGGAAAATTTCCCAGGAAGTCACCCTGTGAACACTGCATATTGTGAATGATACTGAAAGGCCCATGATGGTCCCAAAACGGGTATGTTTTAAAAATTTATACTCGCAAGCGCACGAATCGTATTTATAGAATAGTGTTCGTGTAAGCACGAGGCCGAACCCAAAGGAGTTGACTTAAATCAAAAGAGAAAACTATTTTTACCAAAATGAAATAAATTTCTAACCTAGTTCCAAAGATTGATGTGTTTTGTTTTAAAATAAAGAAAGAAAATACTAAAAAAAAAGTAAAATAAATAAACTAAAAATATTTGTTTTTAATAGTTATTTATAAAATTATTAAGATTTTAGAATCCACAAAATATAAATAATAATATTTATTAATATGTTGACTTCCCAATTTTTAGTGATAATTGAAATCAATCTAATTACCTTTTCCAAAACATTATACTTCCTTTAAGCTCTCTTTAATTCAAAAATATAGATTTTCCTTCACTTCAATAGTATAACTTCAAAGCATTAATTGTGAATCAATTTAATGAAACTACAAAAAAATCAAATAATGTTATTTCTAAAGCAAAATATAGTATTTTTGTTCTAAGCATTGGATGTGAACAATTTAATGACACATCTTAATAAAAGAATACTATGCTTTTGCACAATTAAGAACCAAGTAAAATATGTTCTAACAATCTAAAATACATGATATTATAGATGAAAGAAATATTTAGAAGAAGAAAAATCATAAACTTTATTGCTCATTTTGGGAGGTCAACATAAAATAAACACTATATAGTTATATCTTGGTTCATCCTCCACCTTAATAATTTTAAGTGGATTAGAAACCCATAACTATCAAAAACAAAATAAAAATTACAACATAAATAGGAAAATTTGGAGGAGGAACCTCCAAATTATTCCTCTAAAAATACATAAAAACTAATCTAAGAAAAGAAAAAGATGGAGAGAATAGAGAGATGGAAGAAGTGGTGTAAGAGAAGGTGTGCTTGAAATGGTGAAATGAGACTCATATTTATAGATAAATTCTTTGGTAAAGGATAACACTCCTATTGGTCTAAAAAAAAGCACATGGATTCATGCTCAAAATTGTCATCTTTTCCTATAGTTACAAATCCAATGGTGGAGAAAGAAGCACATGGATTGATGACATGGCATTGTCAAGAATTGGATTGGGCCTTTCATTTTGGGCTTGATTTCTTCATTTCTTTATACCAACATTTTATCAACATTTCATTTGCCCCAACAAATACACATACATAAAGAAATTAAACACACATAAATTAGTAACAACATAATTAAACAAAATAAATACAAAAAATAAATAAAAATACATAAAATCAAAATAAAACTAATAAATTCAAAATTACTTAAAAAATTGATAAATTAATTTAAAACTCAAGAACTAAGCAACAATTGGCTTATAAAATGTGGTAAAATAACTCTATTTTGTAGAGTTATCACACCCCCAAACTTAATGTTTTGCTAGTCCTCAAGCAAAAGAAAAATTAAAAACACATTTTTTTTTTTAATTGGAGATATCAAATGTTTTCCTCAAAAATTGCATAATGAAAGTAGCTCAAAGAAAATTATGAAGAGACATTAAGCTCATATAATTAATCCAATAGTCAATCTTGCTTTCAACAACTAATTTTCAATATGGAAACACAAAACTATTTACCAAGTAATCATGTGGAATTTTGGAAAAATTTATGCAAAGATAAAATAATTAAATCTCAAGGAATGATGAATTAATTTTTTTTCGTACCAAAGTCCCATAGGTTCGTTTTTCTTATCTCTCTCCACTAATGTAGAACAACACAAAATCAAGGATCAATAGGACTTTATAGGCTTGTAATGTGCGGGTAAAGAAAAAGGTGAGAAAAATGATATTGAATTTAAGCTTAGATCACTTTTTCCTAACACATGAGTATTTCCGAACTTTTCACTAGACATCACAATATTTCAAGTATACGCCATAAAATTTCCATAGTAATTCTTTCCACCCATTTGGAATCTTCAATTTTTTTTTTTTAGCTTGCCACAATATTTTTGTTTGTTTTTTTTTTTTTTTTTTAAGATGTGGCTTTCCGAATTTCTTTCCTATTTTCACTTTGGTAACAAATCAAGATGCATAGCTCTATGATATTTTCTCATGTGTAAAGAATGAAATTCATGAAGAAGTTTTAGATTTCACATATGGGTAAAACAATAACAAGGCTCGTGTTTAGCTCAAATGGGGTAAACTAGGGAATAATGTGCGTAACGGTGATTAAGTCAAAAGGCTCAAACGTTCCAAAGATAGCCTAAATCATTTCCCTAATGATGTGCTTTTCTAGGATTTCGCCTCAAGAGATAATTAATCGAATTCTAGGACTTGTGAGATTTACAAAATTTTATGCTTATATAAATTAATCTAAATTACACAAAAATTCTTAGAAAGATAGAAAGTGTTCTTTTATGAAAAATCTATATTTAAGCAAGACTAACCCAAAGATTAAAAATAGAGCTTAAGAAATATTCACATTTTTCTAAGAACTAAATTCAAATTCAATTTATCATCTAAAAATGAAACATCACCAAAAAATTTTTTTTTGAACATTTTATAATAAAAAATAAAAAAAAACACATAACACTACCCCCAAACTTAAACAAAACATTGTCCTCAATGAGCAATAAATTTGAAAAATTTAAGAAAACTCCCTTGAATGTATGCTTCCATGATTTGGCTCCTTCGTTTTTGGGCTAGAAGTTTCCTTCAACCTTATTTGAACTTGAAAAACATGAAACAAACACAACAAACGTGAAATACAAAAGGAAATACAAAATGGAACTTGAAACTTATGGGTTGCCTCCCACAAAGCGCTTTAGTTTATAGTCTTTAGCCCGACTATTTTTTTTTTTTTTTTTTATCCTACACCCAATCGATGGTGTAGAATTTCATTTGTAGGGTGAACTATAATGTTGATGCAAATGCCATAAATGAGAATTGAAAGCATCACACGTACAAAGTAATTAGAGACATGCAATTTTTGTGGCATTTCAATGAAGTAAGAAAATTGCACATCTTTTTTATCCTCCTTTTCAAATTGAGTATGTATGAAAATTTGCTCAATTATTGGCTCTTGAGGTACAATTGTATTTTTTTCATTTTCCTCGTGAGCCCCATTAATCAATTCATCAAACTCATTTGTTTCAATTAGCAATTGGATGCTTATTACAGGTTCTTTGAAAACTTCATTCATTTTTTCACTCTCGGTTTGCACTAATGGATCGGGAATGGGTTGACTAGGAAGAACTTGTATTTCCGTCTCTATCAAAACAGTTGCAAGATGACCTATTTGTTTCTCGATGTTGGAAATGGATCGAGACTGATTTTGTAAAATTTGTTGGGTTGACTGCATGAACTGTTGTAGGGTATCCTCTAGAGATGGATTGATTTCTTGTTGAGGAGGATATGACAGATCGGGTTAGGAATAACCTAGATTAGGCATGTTGAATTGATACACATGGTTCATTGGAGACAAGTTTTGACTCCATGTAAAATTTGGATTATAGGTGGGATCAAATGGGATTTCTGAGGAATTCCCATAAGCATGCACATCATTGGTTTCATTATAATCAAAGTGCGATGATGCATAATAGTTGTACTCAGGCTTCCAACTAAAATCAATGGGATTTTCCAAGGGATGACTACAATTCTCATGGTGATGAGAGTGAAATGCACTGTTTATCTCCCTATGGTCATCTTGAGTTTGCCTAGCTTGTAAGACATCTAGTGTTCTAGACAAATTTTCTATTTTAGCGTTGATGTCTTCTCTTTCCCTAGGATGATATGCATTGTTAAAATTCCTAGTACTATTCCAAGGGCATCCATTTTGGCTCATGTAACCTATGCTACCAATAGGAAACATGGCAATAACTCAATGACAATTTTTTTGTGAAAATCTCAAGAAACCTTTTTTGATATGGAAGGTCAATTGAAATTGCAACCATAGAGCATAATTAGAATTTCAAGAGATTTAAATTTTATTTTTTTTGCAAATTAAAATTACAAGAAATAAACACAATTAAATAACAAAACAAAATTAGCAAACATAAATGAAAAATTAAATTAAATGACAAAGACAAGAAACATTTTCTGATGTGGAAGATCAGTCGAAACCACAACCACAGAGCATACTTAGATTTTTTTTTTTTTTTTGACAATAAAAAATAAAATAACTAGTAGAAGAATTTTACTCACCTTGACACAAATTGTTTCTCTTCTTTGCAACTCCCCGGCAACGGCGCCAAAAACTTAATGGACCCAAAACGGGTATGTTTTAAAAATTTATACTCGCAAGCGCACGAATCGTATTTATAGAATAGTGTTCGTGTAAGCACGAGGTCGAACCCAAAGGAGTTGACTTAAATCAAAAGAGAAAACTATTTTTACCAAAATGAAATAAATTTCTAACCTAGTTCCAAAGATTGATGTGTTTTGTTTTAAAATAAAGAAAGAAAATACTAAAAAAAAAGTAAAATAAATAAACTAAAAATATTTGTTTTTAATAGTTATTTATAAAATTATTAAGATTTTAGAATCCACAAAATATAAATAATAATATTTATTAATATGTTGACTTCCCAATTTTTAGTGATAATTGAAATCAATCTAATTACCTTTTCCAAAACATTATACTTCCTTTAAGCTCTCTTTAATTCAAAAATATAGATTTTCCTTCACTTCAATAGTATAAATTCAAAGCATTAATTGTGAATCAATTTAATGAAACTACAAAAAAATCAAATAATGTTATTTCTAAAGCAAAATATAGTATTTTTGTTCTAAGCATTGGATGTGAACAATTTAATGACACATCTTAATAAAAGAATACTATGCTTTTGCACAATTAAGAACCAAGTAAAATATGTTCTAACAATCTAAAATACATGATATTATAGATGAAAGAAATATTTAGAAGAAGAAAAATCATAAACTTTATTGCTCATTTTGGGAGGTCAACATAAAATAAACACTATATAGTTATATCTTGGTTCATCCTCCACCTTAATAATTTTAAGTGGATTAGAAACCCATAACTATCAAAAACAAAATAAAAATTACAACATAAATAGGAAAATTTGGAGGAGGAACCTCCAAATTATTCCTCTAAAAATACATAAAAACTAATCTAAGAAAAGAAAAAGATGGAGAGAATAGAGAGATGGAAGAAGTGGTGTAAGAGAAGGTGTGCTTGAAATGGTGAAATGAGACTCCTATTTATAGATAAATTCTTTGGTAAATGATAACACTCCTATTGGTCTAAAAAAAAGCACATGGATTCATGCTCAAAATTGTCATCTTTTCCTATAGTTACAAATCCAATGGTGGAGAAAGAAGCACATGGATTGATGACATGGCATTGTCAAGAATTGGATTGGGCCTTTCATTTTGGGCTTGATTTCTTCATTTCTTTATACCAACATTTTATCAACATTTCATTTGCCCCAACAAATACACATACATAAAGAAATTAAACACACATAAATTAGTAACAACATAATTAAACAAAATAAATACAAAAAATAAATAAAAATACATAAAATCAAAATAAAACTAATAAATTCAAAATTACTTAAAAAATTGATAAATTAATTTAAAACTCAAGAACTAAGCAACAATTGGCTTATAAAATGTGGTAAAATAACTCTATTTTGTAGAGTTATCAGCCCAGGCCTCACGCAAGGCCGAAGCTCACTTCACCTTGTTTACCTCGCTGAAGTTCCTATGGACCCATGCCTAGGGGTCACGCACCCAGGCTCCTCGCACCACCAGTCGCGTGCCCAGGCACCTCGCGCCACTAACCGTGCATCATCTCACGAGGCCATGCCTCGCAGGCCTCATGCCAGGTGCCAAGAAATTTGCACCACATCGTCTAGCGAGGCCACGCCTCGCAAGCTTCGCCTAGGTGCCCAAAAATGCCACCGCATCGTCTCGCAAGGCCATGCCTCGCAAGCCTCGCCCAGGTACCTAGGAATGTGCACTGTCTCACAAGTCCACACCTCGCCCAAGTGTCTAGAAATGCACATCGCATCGTCTTGTGAGCCCAGGCCTCGCAGGCCTCACCCAGGTGCCTAGGAATGCGCACCGCATTGTCTCGTGGGGCCATGCTTCGCAGGCCTCACCCAGGTGGCCAGGAACGTGCACCATCCCATATCGCGAGGCCACTCCTCGCCCAGATGCTCAGGAACGTGCACTGTCTTGTCTCGTGAGGCCACGCCTTGCAGGCCTCGCCCAGGTGCCCAGGAACGTACACCGTACCATCTCGTGAGCCCACGCCTCTATGATATGAGCATATGCCTCATTAATGAGGCCCTTCTCTATTTTCTAAGGAAGGTGTCACCAGTAGGGCGCGACTCCCACATGCTTATCTCACTCATGGCTGCAAGTCCTCTTATACTTAGCAAAATAAAAAGGGGCTTGGAGCAAGGGTGTATCTTGGATATACGAGAGCAACCTTCAGGTACAAGGCACAGGTACGGGAATAGGCTGTACGACCATGAGGAGCACAGAGATTTGACTCTGAAGTCCGCACTAGACAGGTAGTGATGGTACAAGTTAGTACCAATGGTGAAGGCACTACCTGGATGTCTCTAACCATGTATCAGGGCTGACACCACAACCACCTATGCAACTACGCCCGGTGCCACTTCTCTGACACTCATACTAAATAAGTAGTGGAGGCATTCCCACGGACCCTGACTACTACCAATGCCACCACACTGACAACGTACTTGTGAACAATCTGGTCCCCTGGAACCACAATGTATTAGGGGCCATTAGAGCCCACTATAAAGGGAACCTCACTTCATCATTGAATGGGGTTGGAAAATTCTTGTATGATCAGATTAATCTAAGAGAAAAATACGAGTTTTCTTTCTATATTCTACTTCCGATTTTCCTTCAAGTTTCTATAAGTTCATTTGTATTCATTAGATATTGATTTATGTTTTTGAGTTTTCCATCTATATTTCGTTGACGAGCTCTTACCGTCAACAGTTAGGGCCGTCTAGGGGAAGAATAAGTTCCAAGCAACTGTTCTTCCATCAATTCCGGTAGCAAAGATCCAGAGACGCTCTAAGAGGTTGAGAGAACCACAGGAGGTTGAGGTACACCTCGATGGAGATCAGCTGAAGGCCTCCATGAAGAATCCTCCGCCACCCGGAAATGTAAATGCATCAAAGGAGCCAGGAGTTCCCAAAGATGAAAGGGAGGCCTCGTCCCCGGCCATCCCACCTGATGAGCATCGTTCGAGGTCAACAGCTACCCCCGCGAGAGATGCCGGTGAGTTCCCATCCCCAAAGCCACCACAGGTGCTGAACTCCGGCTGGCAAGATCCGGGCCCATCGACGCACAGACCTGACAACCATCCCCGAGTTTATTTTGTGCGCTCGAGTTCTAAGTCTTGATTTTACGAAGAGGAGACACACAAACTGTACCGGAAGAACCAAAGACTAGAAACCACCTTAGAAAACATGAAAGAGGTGTTGAATGGCCTGCTACAAGGGAAATCAGACGTATCTCTCCCTAGGCGAAAAGATAGGGGTCAAGAGGGGGCAGAAACCACAGTCCCAGTGGATGATTGGAGGACTCGACTCTCCACCCATAATACCCCCGGCCAAAATAGTGCCAACGCCTCGGACCACTGAAGGAGCCCCAGAAGCCAGAGTAGAAGAACAACGCTGACCCTTGTAATGAAGTTGAAGTCACTTCAAGGAAAATATCCTAAGACTTACGGGAAGAGCTCAACAAGAAAAGGGCGGATAAAAGGACTACACCTCATATGGAACCCTAGGAAGACAAAGGAAAGGGAAACGCTAACCCGTCTAATTTGAGAAACTCCTTGAACAAGAGGAAACAAGACCTAGACACAGAAATGAGGACCCTCCGGAGCAAGATAATCACTGCATCTGGAGGACAAGCTGTCGATGATGAGTTTGACCATGAATCGCCCTTGACTAAGGAAATCCAAGCCATCCAGCTCCCAGCCAACTTCAAGGAGCCTCATATGACCCCATATGAAGGAAATACGGATCCTAAGTACCATATGGACATATTTAACGACTTGATGAAATTAAGAAGAATTAGTAGTGGGGCCAGATGCCATTGCTTTGTTGTCATGTTGAAAGGACATGTGTATAAATGGTTCAAAAGACTCTGACCAGGGTCCATCACGTCTTTGCAAAAAAAATTCGATGAATTTCTCTAGCAACATCATGCCGTGCGTGATTACACAATGTCGGGCACCAGCCTCGCTAACGTGAAATAGGGAGAAAATGAGAGTCTAAAGAGTTATATCCATAGGTTCAATATGGAGGCAGCCAAAGTAGGGAGCTTTGTTATATTATTTTATAATATAATGTAATATTATATTATATTATAATAGAATGTTTTATATTAAATAAATGTGACAAAGAGTGTCACATATTGTAACATATTTGGTGTTACAAATTTGTAACTTCCAAATATTACCCTTTATTGTGTAAATTTGGTGTTAAACCAAATATTAAGATGAATTTCATTAAGCCATAAGTGAAATGGCTGTTAGAGATCTGATTTTAACCCCAATAATGTGTTTTGGGAGTTACAAAATCATTTGGGAGGGTTTGGAACCATTTGGAAAAATAACACATTTTTAAGTGCTAAAAATGGTCAATGGCTGCGGCCATTGAATGTTGGTGGCCACGGCCAGTGGGACAGAGAGTAGTGTCTGCAGCCATTAATGTCTCTGGCCGCGGCCACAGGCCAAAACTGACCATTTTTTTCCAGTTTTTTCAATCTATGTTGAACGGCTCAAAAAAACCCAAATAACTCCCAAATCTCATTTTTAATTCCATATTAATCCAATTAAACATTGGTAACAGCCATGGGGGTTGGTGGAATTTGAAATTCAAAGGGTGTCTCTAAAATCTATAAATAGGAGCCTATAGCTCACTTGAAAGACACAACATTTCTATCCATTAGAGCACTTGGCTAGAAACACCTTGAGGCTTGATAATTCCAGAAAGCATTTCCATTATCTGAGAGAGATCCCTTAGCGCTTGAGTTAGGGGGAAATAAGCTTTTGGACAAAGTTTCTAAACCTTGTTCAAGTTGGTGATCCCCAACCCTCTTCACTTAGGTTGTGTAAGTGAGAGTTTACTTGTGTTTCTTTTCTTCATTTTATTCTATTGTTTTTCTTCTTATTCTCTTGTTCTATTCACTTGTATATTTTTTTTAAGAGTTGTAATCTTTTCTTTTGGTCCAAACACTTTATTTTACTTGTAATCTTTTGCTTAGAGTTGTATTCTCACTATTATCTTCTTCTTCATCATCTTCTTCCTTTTCTTTGTTTATTTGTAATTTTCAGATATAGAGTTGTAACCTTATTTAATCAATCTATATTTATTTGTAATATTATTTCATAGAGTTGTAATTTTCTTACCCATTTCCATTGAGGCTATCTATTTTTTCCTTACATTCAAAAGCATATCCCTTTGTTTGTTTCAATGGAAGGTGAGACCATCAAAATCATGAATTAAGACCTAGTGAGGTTGGATAGGTTTGATGTGTCCAATTTCACTAGGTGGCAAGACAAGGTGAGATTCCTTTTGACCGCTCTCAAAATCGTCTACATTCTAGAATCCACTCTAAAACCTCTCCCAACGCCATCTGACAAGGACACTCCCGAGGAGGTGGAGAAAAGAAGGAAGAGGGATGAGGACAATCTGCTCTGTAGGGGTCATATCCTCAAGGCCCTATCCGATAGGCTCTATGACCTCTACACCGAGACCAAATCGGCTAGGGAGATATGGGATGCACTTGAGAAAAAGTTCAAGGCGGAAAAGGAAGGTACCAAAAAGTTTTTGATATCTCAATATTTTGACTTCAATTTTTTTGTTGATAAACCTATTCTTCCTCAAATTCATGAATTGCAAATAATTGTTAACAAATTGAAAGTTTTAAGGATTGAGCTTCCCGAGGCCTTTCAAGTTGGTGCTACAGTGGCTAAATTACCACCAACTTGGAAGAGCTATAGGAAAAGAATCCTTCATAAAAATGAGGATTATTCTTTGGAGGAAATTCAAAAGCATATTCGAATCGATATGTAGAGATAAACTTATGGAGGGGTCTAATGGAGAGACTTCCAAAGAAAATGCGGTGTCACAACCAAAACATCCCAAAAACAAAGGGAAAAGGGTAACAAGAAACCTTTGGGTCCAAAAACCAACCCAAACAAGTTTAAGGGCGAGAAAGGTCCTTTCGTTGTGTGTGGGAAAAAGGGTCACTATGCTAGAGAGTGTAGGCATAGAAAAGACCAACAAGGACCTAAGGTGAACGCAACTCAAGAGGAAAACACAGTTGCTACCCTTAGAGAGGTGAATGTGGTCCAAGGCAAGGTGAAAGGGTGGTGGTATGATACATGTGCCACCATCCATGTCACCTATGACAAATCATTGTTCAAGACCTTTGAAGAGTCAAAGGGCAACCATGAGATTCAAATGGGCAATGAGGGAAAATCCAAGGTACTTGGCAAAGGTACCATTGAAGTATTTTTCACCTCCGGCAAGAAAGTTACATTTGTGAATGTACTTTATGTTCCGGTGAAACTTGGTAAGTGGTGATTTGCTTGGCAAGCTCGGCATTAAAGCCATTTTTGAGTTCGGTAAACTTATACTTACCAAATCAAATGTATTTTTGGGAAAGGGGTACTCTTGTGAGGGTATGGTTAAATTGTGCACCAATGATGTAACTTTCAATGTTATCAATAAAAATGTTAATTCCGCCTATATTGTTGAGTATGATTCTTTATTTTTGTGGCATCTTAGACTATCGCATATAGGTTTTTCAACCATGAAAAGAGTAGTAAAATGTGGTATGATTGCATGAAATATTAAAAACGATGGTAAATGTGAAACATGTGTTAAGGCAAAAATGATTAAGAAACCATTTCCTACTGTAGAAAGATCATCTAATTTACTAGATTTAATCCATAGTGATCTTTGTGAATTAAATGGTGTTTTAACTAGAGGTGGTAAAATGTATTTTCTTACTTTTATAGATGATTTTAGTAGATATACCTATGTGTTTCTTTTAAAGCATACAGATGAAACTTTTGATTCTTTTAAATTGTATAATTTAGAAGTTGAAAATCAACTAAATAAAAAGATTAAGGTGCTAAGAAGTGATAGAGGAGGAGAGTACTTCTCTAATGAATTCAATACATTTTGTGAAGAAAAGGGTATAATTAATGAGTGCACTGCACCTTATACACCACAACAGAATGGTGTTGCCGAAAGGAAAAATAGGACTTATCTAGAGATGATAAATTCTATGTTGGTGTTTTCTAAGTTGAACTTCAACTTATCGGGTGAAGCGCTTTTAACCGCTTGTCTCATTCTTAATCGAATACCGATGAAGAAAAATGAGATATCTCTATATGAGTTATGGAAAGGAAGAAAACCCAACATAGGGTAATTCAAAGTGTGGGGTGTCTAACGACTCGAATTTGCTAATAAGGCTTAGGGCCTTGATTAGCGTGCCTGGAGGGAAATAAATGAATTAATATGCTAATATGTGAATTTATGTGAACATTTGATAAAGATACATGTTTAGTTGAGTTAAATATGTATGTGGACCCCGTTTGGATAGTAGGGGTATATCTGTGATAAATGTGATAAATGCGATATGTATGTGATTTATCTGTGTAGCACGGCCCGAGACAGTCCTGGGGAGCGGTTAGCTGAAAAGTCACAACGGGGTTGAGAATCCGACTCAGGGTGAGTCGAGGGGTAATTTGGGTATTAGCTATTGTATGGGGTTATCGGGGTATGGAAATAAATATTTGGAAATAAATATTTGGAAATAAATCTAGGAAGGAATACTGGGGAAATTTACCATTTTTACCTCAGGGACGTTTTGGTACCTCGAGCCTTGAGGTAACCACATAGACTAAGTTAAATAAAACAAAAGAAAGAAATATTGAAAGACTTATTGAAACCGACTCTTTTCTCTTCTTCTCTCTTTCTCTCTCTACCAAGGAAACTCTTGGAAGCTAAAGGAATCCAACTGAGATCTCTGTGATTTAGGCTTGGGTTTTGAAGGATTATCTCAACTTTAGCAAAAGAACTTAGCCAGGATTAAGGTAAGGATTGATTCTCATTCTCTGTGTTGAAAAATCTGTGATTTTGAGCATGCTCTAAGTGGTTTTGGGTTTTGAATTTGAAGAGTGAATTGAGGCTGGAACCTAGGAAGTTAATCCAGAAAAATCTTGGAGGATTGGTTCTGCAGCTGAGGTAAGCTCTAATTTAAAGTTTAAAGGTTGAATTATAGTGTTTCCATGGCTGGGTTTTGAGGTCATGAGTTAGAAAATTTCTGAGATTGAAATGGATTTTTAATGGGTTTCTAGTCTAGTTTTCAGCTGCGTTTTGTTGCTGGAATCTTGTGGGAAGTTTGTGGATAATTGAGTTGTGGAATTTGAGTGATTGTGGGTGGTTTTGAGAGAGATTTAGGTGTCAAAAATGGAGGTTTTTCTGGGTTCGAAGGGCTCGGGCCGCGACATTGTTCTTGCTGAGCCACGGCCCTTCGAACCTGATGTGTGCTGAGAAAGGAGGGCGGGCCGCGGCATAGCCTAATTAATGTCGCGACCCTTACCTATTTTTGGGCTTTTGGAGGTTTCTAGTTGGGGCATGTCGTGGCATGGTTGGCTAATGCCGTGACCCTTAGGGATTTGGGGATTCTAGGCTTGGGAATTTAACCTAGGGTGCTTAGGATTGAATCTTTTACCATGTTTGGTGAAATTCAATGACCTGGAGACTAGAATTGTGATTTAAAGCTAGTTAACGAATTGGAATTTGATGGACGAATATGGTTAATGCGTTGTGATTAGGGCTTTGGCGAGGCTCGGTTTAGAGGACT
Organism: Humulus lupulus; assembly: GCF_963169125.1. Classification (NCBI taxonomy): domain Eukaryota; kingdom Viridiplantae; phylum Streptophyta; class Magnoliopsida; order Rosales; family Cannabaceae; genus Humulus; species Humulus lupulus. The sequence continues at coordinate 155,868,800 of NC_084794.1, read as the reverse complement.
CTGCTCAGGACATCGGTGCTCGGAAAGCTCAAGACTCAAGTAAGAAAACCCTTGTTCCCATAGAGCTTGTATGCAGATCTGAGCCCAATGTGTTTGAATTGCAGGGCGTAGCCCTTTGATTGAATTTTCTAGTATTCAGTACTTGTTTATTATGCTATGAATGCAATTATGTGAATGATCAGCAAGAGCCGGGTACGGTGTAGGCCAAGGTTGGCAGGGGCCGGGAACGGTAAAGGGTCGGGAATGGTGTTAGGCACATTGAGTGCAAGGCCGAGTACAGCAAGGGGCCGGGAGCAGTGTTGAGTACGTGGAGTGCGAGTTTCCAGGGCGAGTCCCTAAAGGATACCTGGGATATCCTCACGGTGTAGAACGCGAACCCAGGTCCTGGTAAAGCGCCTGGAACGGCTTGGCCGTATGTGCTTAGCCTATTGATAGCCTGATTATATGTCTGGTGTATGTTTTGCATATGTTTTCTGTTTATGGGATTTCTTGCTGGGCTTTGGCTCATGGATGCTCTGTGGTGCAGGTAAGGGCAAGGAGAAGGCCAACCAACCATGAGTGTGGCAAGCATGAAGTGGCGTGTACATGTTTGTTCTACTTGGCTGCCACAGCCAGTGGATTTTGGGAGATGATTGTAGTAAAACCTAGATTTTGTTGTTTAGCTGACTTGGTTGTATTTATATGTTGTAAATATTTCTAAACAGTATTTTGGGATCCCAAGAGTTAAACTTTTATGATTTTCAATGGTATAGAGTTATTTCTAAAGTTTTTACTCTGATTAAGGCTTAATTACACTTTTGCTTTAAAAACCTCAATTAGCGAGTAATTGCACGTTTTAAACTCACTTAGTAACGACTCTAAGGTAGTAGGGAATTACAACTTGGTATCAGAGTGAGCCAAGGTTATTGGTTCTGGAGATTGACCGAACATGTACGCTCGCTGTCAGTGGCATGCTTGACTCAGGGTTGGTTGGTATGATTGACTAATATGTTTGAATATGTGCTTGAATGCCCTGTTTGCCTGCTTAACTTATATAGAGCATGATGAATGAGTTAACATATGCATGATGCGAGGGCGTGGGCCGTTGTGTGTTATATGCTATATAAGTTACTGTTTGTGGATGGCTGATGTGCTTGGGAGGTGGTTTTGGATGTTGTTATCATGCCTGATGAGCGGCGTCATTGGTTGCAGGCATATTTGTTGAGATGCCTCGACAATCAGCTAGACTCCACGGCAGTAGGGCCAAGGATGACAACCAGGGTCAGGACCCTCCATCTATCCCACACAATTGGCAAGAGATGTTTGTCGAGATGGAAGCGACACTGCAGCGGACAAAGGAAGAGTTGCGACAGTTGAGGCAGCAGGCCCCACCTCAGGTTACTGGGCTGCCAGTTCAGCAGGTTGCTGCGCCAGTGCCGGTTCAACCTGTTATGGAGAACAGGTGGGAACCTTTGTATGAGAGGTTCAGGAAACAACATCCTCCCACCTTCGAGGGTGGACCAGACCCACCGTGGGCAGAGCAATGGATGAATATGATTTCCTCAATTCTAGATTTTATGAGGGTTTAGGGGAATGAGAGGGTAGCTTGTGCTAGCTACATGTTTAGAGAGGATGCCCGCATCTAGTGGGACGTGGTGATTCAGAGAAGGGATGTAACATTTATGACTTGGGAAGAGTTCAGAAACCTATTTAATGAGAAGTATTACAGTGTGGCAGTTCAAACTGTGAAGGTTGATGAGTTCGTCAACCTGACTCAGAACCGATTGACAGTGACAGAGTATGCATTGAGGTTCGACAGATTGGCGAAGTTTGCGCCAAATTTAGTGCCGACTAATGCGGCAAGAAGGGATAGGTCTGTGTAGGGGTTGAACATTATGATCGCCCGCGATGTGAATATTACTTTGGATACGGAGACTACTACTTATGCCCAGGTAGTGGACAAGGCCCTTACAGCTGAGAGGGCCGAAGATCAGATCTGGAAGGGAAGCGCTATAGGCACGATGCCAGGAGGACAGTGCCTCCTTTTGCTGGACTCAGTCGGGGTGGTGGTTCTAGTGAGCAGAAGAGGAAGGCCCCATATTCCTTTGTTCCTCCTAGTTCAGATAGGAGGGCACGGGGTTCTTCCACTGGCCGTCAGGGTGGCAGTGACAATTGGAGGAGTTTTCTAGTGTGTCCGCGGTGCAAGCGACGACATCAGGGTGAGTGCAGGATCAGGGCCTACTTTGTTTGTGGGAGTGCCAGTCATCTGAAGAGGGATTTCCCTCAGGTAAAGAAGGAGGAGCAGAAGCAGATTGACAGTCTTGCTCCTGCCAGGGTATTTACTTTGACACAGACCGAGGTGGAGGCTAGACCCTCAGTTGTGACAGGTCAGATCTTTAGTGCTGGTTCTCTGTATACTGCATTTGTTTGATTCAGGGGCTACCCATTCATTTGTATTTGCTAGAGTGATAGATCAACTTGGTAGACCTAGTGGTGTGTATGCTAGAGGATTTCAGACTTTGTTGCCAACAGGAGAACTGGTAGTCTCTAGGAAGTGGATTAGAGCATTGCTAGTAGAGGTAGATGGTAGGGAACTGTCCGTTGATTTGATTGAGTTAGAGATGGATGATTTTTATATGATTTTAGGAATGGATTGGTTATCAAAGTATGGGGCAACGATTGACTGCAAGCGCAGAATGGTGACTTTTGAACCAGAAGGGGAGGTACCCTTTGTGTTTGTGGGGATAGTTAGTGGACCGCGAGTACCAATGATTTCAGCATTGAAGCCTAGAGACCTGATGCATGAAGGTTGCATGGGATTTCTAGCGAGTTTTGTGGATACCTCTAGGGTGGTGTCGGTTGGACCGGGTGAGACTAGATTGGTGTGTGAGTTTCCAGATTTGTTTCCAGCAGATTTGCCAGGGTTGTCGCCGCAGCGGGAGATTCACTTTGTTATAGAGTTGGTACCAGGAGCGGAACCAGTATCAAGGACACCTTATAGAATGGCTCCAGCGGAATTGAAGGAGTTGAAGATTCAGTTGCAAGAGTTACTTGATTTGGGGTTATTCAGACCATGTTTCTCGCCATGGGGTGCTCCAGAATTGTTCGTTAAGAAGAAAGATGGATCCCTTAGGATGTGTATTGATTACAGGGAGCTAAACAAGTTAACCATTAAGAACAAGTATCCACTACCTAGGATCGACGATTTATTTGATCAGTTACAGGGAAGAACAGTGTTTTCCAAGATAGATATCCGATCAGGTTATAATCAATTAAGGATTAAAGAAGACGACATACCAAAGACCGCTTTCCGAATGAGGTATGGACACTATGAATTCCTAGTTATGTCCTTTGGATTAACCAATACCCCAGCAACCTTTATGGACATGATGAATAGGGTTTTCAGGGATTATCTGGACAAGTTTGTGATTATGTTCATCGATGACATCCTAGTGTACTCTCAGTCAGAGACAGAGCACGAGCAGCATCTACGGTTGGTTCTACAGCGGTTGAGGGAGCATAAGTTATATGCTAAGTTCAGTAAGTGTGAATTCTGGTTACCACAAGTTACATTTCTGGGCCATATTGTCAGTAAGGAGGGGATTCTGGTTGACCCAAGTAAGATTGAGGCGGTCAGAGATTGGCCTAAACCGAGCAATGTTCCTGAAGTGAGAAGCTTTTTGGGTTTAGCAGGGTATTATCGGTGGTTTGTTGAGGGGTTCTCCAAAATAGCTACGCCATTGATAGAACTGACAAAGAAGAAGACAAGGTATGTCTGGACGGACAGATGTGAGAACAACTTCAAGGAATTGAAGCGGCGATTGATCACCACGCCAAAGTTAAGCTTGCCGACAGATAATGAAAAGTTTGTGGTTTATTGTGATACATCCAGACAGGGTTTGGGGTGTGTGTTGATGCAAGCTGGTAAGGTAATAGCCTATGCATCAAGACAACTAAAGGAATATGAACAGAGATATCCCACGCATGATCTGGAGTTGGCAGCGGTGGTGTTTGCAATTAAGATTTGGAGGCATTATCTTTATGGTGAGAAGTGCGAGATATACACCGACCATAAGAGCCTAAAGTATTTCTTTACTCAGAAGGACCTGAATATGCGCCAGAGGCGGTGGCTAGAGCTAGTTAAGGATTATGACTGTGATATCCTATACCATCCTGGGAAGGATAATGTGGTGGCTGATGCATTGAGTCGGAAAGGCCCAGGATAGTTGTTTAGTTCGAGGCAGATATTTGACAAGTTAGCTGAGGAGATAACCAGAGCAGGGATAGAGTTGGTGGTTGGTCAATTGGCCAAAATCACTCTTCAGTCTACACTCCTTGAGAGGATCAAGGAAGCGTAGGGGAAAGATTCCCAGATGAGAGGTCACAGAGGGAATGCCTTAGTCGGAGTGACTATGGACTTTTCAATTTCAAAGATAGGGTTACTGAAGTATAAGGGTCAGATTTGAGTTTCGATGAATTCTGATATCCGGCGAGAGATCCTACATGAATCGCATACCACTCCCTATTCTTTGCACCCGGGTACGATGAAGATGTACCAGGACCTGAGAACTCTGTATTGGTGGTCGGGCATGAAGAGGGATGTGGTGGATTATGTGGCCAAGTGCTTAACTTGTCAGCAGGTCAAGGCTAAGCATCAGAGGCCAGCGGGGTTGCTGCAGCCTCTGGGGATCCCAGAATGGAAGTGGGAAGATATCACTATGGACTTTGTGGTTGGTTTACCGAGGACCGTGGGACAGCATGACTCGGTGTGGGTGATTGTGAATAGGTATACCAAGTCCGCCCACTTTTTTCCTGTTAGGACAACTTATATTGTGGAGTAGTATGCTGAGTTGTATGTAAGGGAGATTGTTCGACTTCATGGGGTTCTGAGGTCGATAGTATCCGACAGAGACCCCACCTTCACTTCCAAGTTTTGGGAGAGTTTGCAAAAGGCTATGGGCACGCAGTTACGGTTTAGTACCGCTTATCATCCTCAGACGGATGGACAGTTTGAGAGGATGATTCAGATATTGAAGGATATGTTGCGAGCCTGTGTGCTTGATTTTGGGGGATTGTGTGAGTAAGTATCTCCATTTGATCGAGTTCTCGTACAACAACAGTTATCAGGCGACAATCGGAGTGGCTCCGTACGAGATGCTTTATGGAAGGAAGTGTAGATCACCTATTCATTGGGATGAGACAGGTGAGAGGAGATATCTGGCTCCAGAGATGGTTCGGAGGACCAATGAGGCAATTGAGAAGATTAGAGCGTGAATGCTCGCCTCCCAAAGTTGACAGAAAAGTTATTTAGACCTAAAACGCAGGAGCGTGGAATTTCAGGTTGGTGATCATGCGTTACTGAGGGTTTCACCTTTAAGGGGAGTGAAACGGTTCGGTGTTCGGGGTAAGTTGAGCCCTAGGTTTGTTGGCCCCTTCGAGATTCTGGAACGAGTCGGAGAGGTAGCCTACAGACTAGCGATGCCTCCAGCTTTATCAGGGGTTCATGATGTTTTACATGTATCCATGCTTCGGAAGTATGTGTCAGATTCTACGCACATTTTAAGTTTTGAGAATCTGGAGCTTGATCAGGATTTGTCCTATGAGGAGAAGCTGGTTCAGGTTCTTGACCAGAAAAATAAAGTCTTGTAGAGCAAGACCATCACCTTTGTGAAAGTGCTGTGGAGGAACAGCAAGGTTGAGGAGGCGACATGGGAACTTGAGTCAAACATGAGGGATCGGTATCCCGAGTTGTTCAGGTAATTTCGAGGATGAAATTTCTATAAGGAGGGGATAGTTGTAATGACCCAAATTTACTAATAGGGCTTAGGGCCTTGATTAGCGTGCTTGGAGGGCAATAAATGAATTAATAGGCTAATATGTGAATTTATGTAAACATTTGATAAAGATGCATGTTTATTTGAGTTAAATCTGCATGTGGGCCCCGTTTGGATAGTAGGGGTATATCTGTGATAAATGTGATAAATGAGATATGTATGTGATTTATCTGTGTAGCACGGCCCGAGATAGTCCTGGGTAGTGGTTAGCCGAAAAGTCACAACGAGGTTGAGAATCCGACTCAGGGTGAGTCGAGGGGTAATTTGGGCATTAGCTATTGTATGGGGTTATCGGGGTATAAAAATAAATATTTGGAGATATATTTGAGGTTAGAATGTCTAGAAGGGAATACTGGGGAAATTTACCATTTTGCCCTCGGGGACGTTTTGGTACCCCGAGCCTTGAGGTAACCACATAGACTAAGTTAAATAAAACAAAAGAAAGAAATACTCAGAGACTTATAGAAACCGACTCTTTTCTCTTCTTCTCTCTTTCTCTCTCTACCAAGGAAACTCTTGGAAGCTAAAGGAATCCAGCTGAGAGCTCTGTGATTTAGGCTTGGGTTTTGAAGGATTATCTCAACTTTAGCAAAGGAACTTAGCCAGGATTAAGGTAAGGATTGATTCTCATTCTCTGTGTTGAAAATTCTGTGATTTTGAGCATGTTCTAAGTGGTTTTGGGTTTTGAATCTGAAGAGTGAATTGAGGCTGAAACCTAGGAATTTAAGCCAGAAAACTCTTGGAGGATTGGTTCTGCAGCTGAGGTAAGCTCTTCTTTAAATTTTAAAGGTTGAATTATAGTGTTTCCATGGATGGGTTTTGAGTTCATGAGTTAGAAAATTTCAGATATTGAAATGGATTTTTAATGGGTTTCTAGTCTTGGTTTCAGCTGGGTTTTGTTTTTGGAATCTTGTGGGAAGTTTTTGGATAATTGAGTTGTGGAATTAGGGTGATTGTGGGTGGTTTTGAGAGAGATTTAGGTGTCAAAAATGGAGGTTTTTTTGGGTTCGAAGGGGTCAGGCCGCGACATTGTTCTTGTTGAGCCGCGGCCCTTCAAACCTGATGTGTGCTGAGGAAGGAGGGCGGGCCGCGACCCTTACCTGGGCATTTGGAGGTTTCAGGTTGGGGACATGTCGTGGCATGGTTGGCTAATGCCGCGGCCCTTAAGGGATTTTGGGATTCTAGGCTTGGGAATTTAACCTAGGGTGCTCGGGATTGAATCTTTTTCCATGTTTGGTGAAATTCAATGACCCGGAGACTAGAATTGTGATTTAAAGCTAGTTAACAAATTGGAATTTGATGGACGAATATGGTTAATGCGTTGTGATTACGGCTTCGGCGAGGCTCGGTTTAGAGGACACTGCTCGGGACATCGGTGCTCGGGACTCAGGTAAGAAAACCCTTGTTCCCATAGAGCTTGCATGCAGGGCTGAGCCCAATGTGTTTGAATTGCAGGGTGTAGCCCTTTGATTGAGTTTTCTAGTATTCTATACTTTTTTATTATGCTATGAATGCACTTATGTGAATGATCGGCAAGAGCCGGGAACGGTGTAGGCCGAGGTCGGCAGGGGTCGGGAACGGTGTTGGGCACGTTGAGTGCAAGGCCGAGTACGGCAAGGGGCCAGGAGCAGCGTTGAGCACGTGGAGTGCGAGTTGCCAGGGCGAGTCCCTAAAGGATACCTGGGATATCCTCACGGTGTAGACCGCGAACCCAGGGCATGGTAAAGCGCCTGGGACGGCTTGGTCGTATGTGCTTAGCCTATTGATGGCCTGATTATATGTTTGGTGTATGTTTTGCATATGTTTTCTGTTTGTGGGATTTCTTGCTGGGCTTCGGCTCACGGATGCTCTGTGGTACAGGTAAGGGCTAGGAGAAGGCCAACCAACCATGAGTGTAGCAGGCATGAAGCGGTGTGTACACGTTTGGTCTACGTGGCTGCCACAGCCAGTGGATTTTGGGAGATGATTGTAGTAAAACCTAGATTTTGTCGTTTAGCTGACTTGGTTGTATTTATATGTTGTAAATATTTCTAAACAGTGTTTTGGGATCCCAAGTGTTAAACTTTTATGATTTTCAATGGTATAGAGTTATTTCTAAAGTTTTTACTCTGATTAGGGCTTAATTACACTTTTGCTTTAAAAACCTCGATTAGCGAGTAATTGCACGTTTTAAAATCACTTAGTAACGACTCTAAGGTAGTAGGGCATTACAGGGTGTCTTGCATATTGCAAGAAAAACGAACCTAATAGAACAAAGTTAGTTTCAAGAGCCATAAAGTGTGATTTTGGTTGTTATGCTAACAATAGTAAAGCCTATAGGCTATTAGACTTAGAGTCTAATATTGTGATTGAATCTAGAGAAGTTGAATTTTTTGAGAATATGTTATGTGACAACAATTCTCAAGCTTCAACATATCTAAAGGAGAATTTTTTATATGAGAACAATTCTCAAACTTGTACATCCAAAGTTGATTCTCAAGAGCATAATTCTCAAAAGGATGTAAAGCAACCCTTTGAACCTAGAAGAAGTCAAAGGCTTAAAAATCATAAAAGTCTAGTAGTGGATGAGATAGATTCTCAACAAATTTTATTCTACATGGAAGAAGGAAATAGAGAGGAAGTTATTAGGAAAATTTCTATTGTACTTCTCGTTGAGGATGATCCTAAGACTTACAGAGAAGCTATGCAATCGAGAGATAGTGCATTTTGGAAAGAAGCCATCAATGATGAGATGGATTTCATTCTTTCCAATAACACTTGGGAATTGGTAGACCTCCCTCTGGGGTCTAAGCCAATTGTGTATAAGTGGGTATTTAGGAGAAAATACCATACTGATGGCACTATCCAAACCTTTAAAGCTAGATTAGTAGCTAAAGGGTTTAGGCAAAAAGAGGGTATCGATTATTTCGATACTTATGCGCCTGTTGCAAGAACAACTTAGCTTCTATACACAACTTGTATGTTCATCAAATGGATGTCAAAATGACATTCCTTAATGGTGACCTCAATGAGGAGGTCTATTTGGAACAACCCGAAGGGTTTGTCCTACAAAAATATGAACATAAAGTTTGTAGACTTGTAAAATCCTTATATGGATTGAAACAATCTCCTAAGCAACGGCATGAGAAATTTGATCATGCGATCATGTCTAATGGGTTTAGACATAACAATGGAGACAAGTGTTTGTATTCCAAAACTTGTAAGGGATATGTGATCATTGTTTGCTTATATGTGGATGCCATGCTTATTCTAAGTAATAGCATGAAAGGGATAGAAGAAATGAAGAGGTTTCTATCATCAACCTTCAAGATGAAAGATCTTGGAGAAGTTGACACCATACTTGGTATCAAAGAAACATAGTGGCAGTTTTGCGTTAGGGCAAGCCCACTATGTTGAGAAAGTATTGAACAAATTTAACCATCTCAAGGTTAAAGATGCCAATACTCCATTCGATTATAGTGTAAAACTAGAGAAGAATGAAGGAAGAGCGGTGGCTCAATTGGAGTACACTAGTGCTATAGGGAGTCTAATGTACGCTGCCCAATGTACTAGAACTGATATAGCATTTGCAGTAAGTAAACTTCGTAGGTTTACAAGTAATCCAAGTGTGGATCACTGGAAGCCAATTGGAAGAGTCCTAGGTTATCTCAAGAAAACCAAAGGATTAATCCTTCACTTCTCCAAATTTCCTTCGATTTTAGAAGGATATACAAATGCAAGTTGGATATCCAATCTTGGGGACAACTTGTCCATAACTGGTTGGGTATTTACACTTGGTGGAGGTGCAATTTCTGGGGGTTCCAAGAAACAAACCTGTATATCTCATTCCACTATGGAAGCAGAGTTCATAGCTCTAGCTGCTATCGGCAAAGAGGCCGAATGGTTAAGGGATCTGTTGATAGAGATTCCAATAATCAAAGATAATGTATCTACTATATCGATACATTGTGATAGTTAATCGACATTGGCTAGAGCATACACCGGAGTGTATAATGGGAAGTCTAGACATATTAGTCTAAGACATGGATATGTAAGAGAATTTATTTAAAGAGGAGTCATCTCAATATCCTATGTGAGAACAAGTGAAAATCTGGCGGATCCTTTCACTAAGCCACTAACGAGGGATTTAGTGGTTGCATCATCTCAAGAGATGGGATTTAAACTCCCAAAGAGATTCACGATTGATGGTAACCTATCTTAACACTAGTTATTCAACTAGTGTTAGGTCCAATAGGTAACAATAAGTCAATCAAGTGAATATTAGTTGTACTCAAAACAAGTCCCATATGAGATATGGAGTACTTGTGTGTTACCAAGTTGAGGGTTAACACCGAAAGGTTTTTTTTCATATAATTCAGTATTGTGAAGACAAGTATTTTTTGTAACAAAATACTGTAAGAATTCTACCTATATGGACCTAGGGGTGGTTCCGCCTCTCATGAGAATTGGGAGTATTCTCAAGAATGTCCATGAATGGAAAGTGCACATGGCCATTCACGGTGCAAAGCGAGACGTAGAGGTCTCAAGTGAACATCGCAAAGATATGTGTGTTATCATGAAAAGATGGTTCAATGCCTAGTGCAACCAAATTTTCGACAAATTTTGTGATAATTACACTATAGTAAAGTACAAGTTGAAAAACACTTTGCTTTATGCACTAATGCAATGACTCCTATAAGAGAGAGTTCTTATTTAATCAAGTGGGGGATATGTTATATTTTAAAATATAATGATTGATTAAATAAGTGTTACAATAGATAACTATTTAATCTAGTGGGGGAATGTTATATTATTTTATAATATAATGTAATATTATATTATATTATAATATAATGTTTTAAATTATATAAATGTGACAAAGAGTGTCACATATTATAACATATAATAGAGAGTTACAATATTTAGATATATGAGATATATCCAAATAATGTAACATATTTGGTGTTACAAATTTGTAACTTCCAAATATTACCCTTTATTGTGTAAATTTGGTGTTACACAATATTGAGATGAATTTCATAAAGCCATATGTGAAATGGTTGTTAGAGAAATGATTTTAACCCCAATAATGTGTTTTGGGAGTTATAAAATCATTTGGGAGGGTTTGGAACCGTTTGGAAAAACAACACATTTTTAAGTGCTGAAAATGGCCAGTGGCTGTGGCCACTATATGTTGGTGGTCGCGGCCACTGGGACAGAGAGTAGTGGCTGCGGCCACAGGCCAAAATTGACTATTTTTTTTTTCCTGTTTTTTCAATCTTTGTTGAACGGCTCAAAAATCCCAAATAGCTCCCAAATCTCATTTTTAATTCCATATTAATCCAATTAAACATTGGTAACAACCATGGGGGTTGGTTGAATTTGAAATTCAAAGGGTGTCTCTAAACTCTATAAATAGGAGTCTATAGATCACTTGAAAGACACAACATTTCTATCCATTAGAGCACTTGGCTAGAAACACCTTGAGGCTAGATAATTCCAGAAAGCATTTCCAATATCTAAGAGAGATCCCTTAGTGCTTGAGTTAGGGGGAAATAAGATTTTGGACAAAGGTTTTAAACCTTGTTCAAGTTGGTGATCCCCAACCCTCTTCACTTAGGTTGTGTAAGCGAGAGTTTACTTGTGTTTCTGTTCTTCATTTTATTCTATTGTTTTTATTCTTATACTCTATATTTTGTTTAAGAGTTGTAATCTTTTCTTTTGGTCCAAACTCATTATTTTACTTGTAATCTTTTGCTTAGAGTTGTATTCTCATCATGTTCTTCCTTTTCTTTGTTTTTTTGTAATTTTTAGTTATAGAGTTGTAACCTTATTTAATCAATCTATATTTATTTGTAATATTATTGCATAGAGTTGTAATATTCTTACCCATTTCCATTGAGGAAATCTAATTTTTTTTTAACAAGCTTGACCCGTAGGGAGTTAAAAATGGCCATCATGGCCAGAGTACGCCCGAGAAGTAAGTTATGGGATAACATGCTTAAGAGAGAGGTCACAGATTTGGACGATTTCTACGAGCATGCATTGATGATCACCCTCGGAAAAGACCGGTCCCCACCAAGACCCTCAATCCGGGAAGGCCAAAGCGGTGCAAAGAAGAAGAGGGTCTATGAAGGGTAAAGAGATGATCACCCTCAGAAGCCCCAATGCATTATTGAGCACCATTAAAGCCCCTACACATTTTATACTGACCTCACCCACGCTAGGGAACATATCTTCATCACGAATGAAAACCAGGTCCCTTTCAAAAGGCCCCCGCCAATTAAAAAATACTGATAAAAAAGAGACCCCAGTAAATATTTCCAGTATCATAAAGATATCGGCCACACCACCGCAGAATGCACCCATTTGAAAATAGAAATCGAAGAGCTTATACGCATGGGAAATTTGGGCAGATACGTCCGCAAAGAGAACCAAAGGCCGGAAGAAGGAGTATTCTCGCCATGGGCAAGGGAGGTAGCCCCAAAGGTTCAAGGAGAAGTTAGGACCATCTTCGGAGGGCCAGGATTTGGAGGCGAATCAAGGAAAGAGCGAGACAAATATACCAGGGAGGCCAGGCGAAGTCCACCACTGTGCGTCTTATGTTTGGAGCAACGCCCCCAGAAGAGTTTTAAGGGGGAGAACGACTCGATAACCTTCACCGAATAAGACGCACGGGGCATGCATTTTCCTCATAATGATCCCTTGGTGCTGACTGTCCAACTTGCAAACATGAGAGTACATTAAGTCTTGGTGGATAATGGAAACTCTGTAGGCATCTTGTATCGCCCAGCTTTGGAGAAGATGGGATTGAACATCTGACACCTAAAGCCCTGCAATACCTTATGGATTTACAGGGGATTCAATACAGCCCTTAGGTACAATTGAGTTAGCCGTCACCATGGGAGAACAACCCAGACAAACCACCATAATGGAAAATTTTGTCGTGGTGGATTTCGCCTCAGCCTTCAATGCAGTATCAAGGAGACCCCTCCTAAGAGAATTGAAGCCGATAACTTCAGTGTACCACTCAGCTATGAAATTCCCAACTCCTGGGGGAATAACAAGCATGAAAGGAGAGCAGAAGAAAGTGAGGGAATGTTATAACACATCCCTCCGCACGGCCATAAAGCCATCAGTACCTATGGCAATGGTTGTGCATGAAGGTGAAAACCCATACGAGTTGGACCTGCGAGTCATGGAGGAACCTAAAGCTGAGCAAGTAGAGGAGTTGGAGGAAGTCACGGTCATGAATGAGCCGTTGAGGAATTTGAAGGTAGGAAGAAACCTTCCGGGTACTGTGAAGGAGAAACTGGTAGAATTTTTGAAAGCCAACCTCGACGTATTCGCCTGGAGTCACGAGGACATGGTGGGAGTAGACCCATCAATCATGTGTCATCACTTAAACATCGACCCAAAAGCAAGGCATGTGAGGCAAAAAAGGAGAGTGCTAGACCCAGAAAGATACGCATCCCTAAAAGAAGAGGTTGATAAGTTGAAGGCAAATGGGCTTATCCGAGAATCATTCTACCCAACATGGGTATCAAACCCAGTTTTAGTCCCAAAACCCAATGGAAATTGGAGGACTTATGTGGATTTTACCAAACTCAATAAAGCCTGCCCCTAAGGACAGCTTCCTAGGATACACCTGTTAGTAGACGCCACGGCGGGGCACGAGCAACTTAGCTTCATGGATGCATATTCTAGCTACAATCAAATACCCATGAAGTCGGCCGATGAAGAGCACACTTCGTTTATAACAGATAAAGGGCTTTATTGCTACAAAGTGATGCCTTTTTGGTTAAAGAACGCAAGTGCTGCCTATCAAAGGCTAGTAAACAGAATGTTCACGAATCAGATGGGGAGAAATATGGAAGTATACGTAGAAGATATGCTGGTAAAAAGGAAGAAGAGCTCACAAACGACCTCAGTGAGATGTTCGGTACCCTCCAAAAATTCAGAATGAAGCTAAACCCGCTCAAATGCACGTTCAGAGTTTCGTCAGGGAAGTTCCTGGGTTTTATGGTGAATTTTCGAGGTATCGAGGCCAATCCTGACAAAATCAAGGCATTTATAGAAATAAGCCCACCACAGAGCAAGAAGGAGGTGCAGTGCTTAACTTGGAGAGTAGCGACCCTTAATAGGTTCATCTCCAGGTCCATTGACAAATGCCTTCCTTTCTTCAACATCCTAAAAGGGAGCAAAAAGTTCGCTTGGGATGAAGACTTTCAGGAAGCCTTCACTAAGCTAAAGGAACACCTTGGAAAACCACCCCTTTTGGCTAAGCCAGAAGCATTAGCAGCCCGTGTACTATGTGAGAAAATAATTTGTAGACGCAGAAACCTGGTACCCAGAAATAGAAAAGTAAGCATATGCCTTGATAGTGGCTTCACAAAAGCTGAGGCCCTATTTTCACACTCATGTTGTTGAAGTGCTCACCAACACCCCTTTGCGTCAAGTCTTGCACAAACCGGAGACTTTGGGAAGGTTGTTAAAATGGTCTATTGAGTTAAGTCAGTTTGACATCACATACACCCCAAAGACCCCAGTCAACGAGCAGGTACTTGCAGATTTTATAGTTGAATTTGCACACCGACCCCATGAGGAGACAGAAATAGAAGAGAATGAACCAGTGAGTGAAAGGGAAAACCAGCCTGAAGAATGGGCCCTCCATGTAGACGGGGAATCTAACGAGGGAGGAGCCAGCGCTGGCATAGTAATGACGGGACCTGAAGGGAATAAGATGTATTGTGCATTAAGATTCGGATTCGAAGTTTCCAACAATGATGCAGGATACGATGCACTACTAGCTGCCCTACGACTAGCCAAGGAGTTGAATGTAACCCGTTGCATGTCTTTAGTGACTCACAGCTAGTAGTATTTCAGGTGAAAGGTGAATATCAAGCTAGTGGTCCAAAAATGGCTACATATCTCATCGAAGTGAAGGGGTATTTGGATCAGTTCAAAAAATACACCATAGAACAGATCCCAAGGGAGCAAAACACAAATGTCAATGCTCTTGCAAAACTTGCCTCTACCCGAGACGAAGACACGCTTGAGTCCATCCCTGTCGAGTACCTCTCCAAGTCGAGCATAGCAGAAGAGGAAATCCACATGGTCGATAACCCTAGGGAGTCATGGTTTGGACCCATCTTGAGGTACTTAAGTCACGAAACATTGCATTTGGACCAAAGAGATGCCCATAAGCTGACTTACAAAGCAGCCCAATACACCCTGGTATATGGAGTTTTATATAAGAGAGGCTTCTCCACCCCACTCCTACGATGTATTAACAAGGGGGAGGCTTTAAAAGTCCGACAAGAGATACACGAAGAGGAATGTGGAAATCATGTTGGGGGGCAGTCCACGACAAAAAATGCCATACGCCAGGGGTATTATTAGCCTACCATGGAGAAGGAAGTGAGCGATTTTGCGAAAAGGTGTGACAAGTGCCAAAGACATGCAAATTACCCTAGACAGTCACCAAATGAGCTGGTGAGCATGACTAGTCTGTGCCCTTCACTATGTGGGGAATTGACTTGATTGGAGCGCTACTAGCAGGAAGAGGAGGAGCGAAATACGCGATTGTAGTAGTCGATTACTTTACTAAATAGGTGGAAGCAGAGCCTCTAGTCAACATAACAGCTAAGCAAATCACCATCTTCATTAACAAATTTATCGTCTGCAGGTTTGGAGTACCCTACAAGATAATCTCTGACAATGGGACGCAATTTGAAGGAGTATACGAAGAATATTGTAGGGAAAAGGGAAACAAGAGAAGTTTATCTGCTGTGGTACACCCACAAGCCAATGGACAAGTGGAGGCCATCAACAAAATCCTAAAAAGGAACCTAAAAACAAAGCTGGAAAAGCTGAAAGGGGCCTGGGTTAAAGAACTGCCCAATGTGCTTTGGGCCTATAGGACTACACCTCCTTCCACCACTGGAGAGATGCCTTTCGCCTTAGCCTATGGCTGCGAGGCTATCCTTCCAATAGAAATGAAGATCAACTCCATCTGCACACAAGTGTATGATGACCAGGCTAACATCGCGGAATTAGGAAAAAAATTGGACCTGTTTGAAGCAAGGAGAGAAAGGGCACAACTGAAGTTGGCAACGTACAAGCAACAAGCCGCAAGATACTATAATTCAAGGGAGCAAGAGAGGGCATTCAGGGTCGGAGACCTCATGTTAAGGAAAGTTTTGCCCAACACTTGAGACCTGAGCGCGGTTGTATTGGGAGCAAATTGGGAAGGGCCCTACCAAGTTTCCCAGGTGGTGCCCCCTAACATCTACAAGCTGGCACGTTTGGATGATACCATGGTACCTAGAGCATGGAACACAGAGCATCTGATAACTCTATAAAAATAGAGTTATTTAACACTTTTTGTGCATTAAAATAGTTTTGTTCTCAAGTATTTTTAGTTAAATTTAGTGACTTTTAATTAGTTTTATTTAGTTTTTTATAAATATTAATTTTGACATTATTTAGTTTCCTATCTATAATTATTAATCTCAATTTTGTGTATTTTTAGGAGCTTAAATGGAATTATTGAAATTAAAGGAGATTAAAGAACAATTGATGCTTCATTCAAAGTCTATGTACTCACCAAAAGCCCAAATTGATTAGTGGTTATTTTAATTGGACACATTTCCAATTGGATTGGGCTCATGTCTAATGGGCCATCACGTATTGGGCTTTGGAAAAGGGAATTGACAAAATGAGACCTTACATCATATATGTGTATATATGTGATGAAGGAAAGCAAATGGGCACGTGATTAGCCTTGGACATTGCAACCAAGGGTATCATATGCATATGATATATATATCATCAAATGAAAAGAAGGGGCGGCTGCTACAGAGGGGACGCCGACAAAAAGCAACCAGAGAAAAAGAGAACAATGAAGAAAAAAAAAAAAGAAAAAAGAAGAGAAAGTTTATTTGCGTGTTATTTAGGGTTTTAGTTTTGCATTTTAATTTTGAGATTGGAAAATTTTCAAAGGAAGAAGAAGAGGAATTTGGAAGAAAAACTTAGAGTCTTGTGACAACTCTAAATTGAGTTTTTATTTCTATCTTTCTCTCTTTTTCAATTTTGTAATTTTTGCACAATTTATTATGAGCTAAACTTTTGAGACTTGAATGGTTAAAGACCCCCTTTTTCATGTATTTCAAGTTTGAATGTATATTTACGTAAATTCACCATTGTTCATTCAAGTGTTGTTCATAATTATTGTTTGTTGTTGTTTGGCCAACAATGGCAGATTATTAAGCTAGATTTAATACTGGAAATGTAAAATCTAGTAGTTGGTACTTGAATGATGCAAGAGAACACCCATTTTATAGGTTGTTCTTAGTAAGTAGAATAGGAATATTTTACTACCTTGCATAGCTTTGAGAATTGATGCCTAAATTATGTTCTTGAATCTGATTTAATATAGGAATATATTGGGTTAGATGATAGAACTTATTTCATGAGTTTTAGAAAAATCTCATGGGCTTGTAAGGAATTCTAGTTAACTTTGTGCGTTTTGCTGAAGTAATGCTGTAACAACTGGGCAGATAAAACATAGGGGGGATTTAGCTATTCAAGTCTATCATTCCATAGATACTTTTTCTTGCAGTTAATTTTCCAGTGTTTGTAGAAATATTTTAATCTTGACTCCAGTTTAATCATTTTATTTTAGTTCACAACATCCAATCTATTTATTTTCTTAAAATTCCAAATTATTAAATAATTTGTTTTACATTAAATTTGACTTGCAATCCCTGTGGAGACGATCTTACTTATCACTTTATTACTTGTTTGACGATTGCGTGCACTTGCGTATACAATTTTCACAACAAGTTTTTGATCAGTAAGACCTCCATGTCTGAGGCAAGAATGTTATTGTCCTGTTTGAATGTGCAAGTCTAATGTAATAGCTATGTGGTAGAAGCCTAACTTGAACTCCTTGATATGCAGTAAGAACGAAGTCACAATAGGTTACCATGTACTTCACTCATTTCCAATGAATATGTTGTGGCATTAATTGAATCTTCAGTAAAGACTCTTGTTTGAGCAAAATGATCGCACTATCTAAATCTCATTTACAATGATTATCAAAATGCGTGAACAAAATGATCAAAGTGCCTGATGAGATAAATCTCAGCAACCACTTGGGGGCAGAGTATATAGTGAAAAAAGGGTCCTAAACGAGACCCTTATATATATATATATAAAAGACCCCTTATAAATAAAGAAGAAGACCTTACAAGTCATCACTTTAGTTCACGAGGATTAGCTACCCTTATGAACATCAAGGAGGTCAAAAGGTCCTATAAGAAAAGCCTCCTAATAATGGTTGATACCTCCATCAGAGGGAAGACCTTAGGAAGAGCACCCACTAATAAGTCTAGAACATCCACCAAGTCGCCTAGCCAAAAACAGTCCCAAAAAAGACCCTTGTAAAAATAGTACTATGAATAATGATGAGAATGATGATTCTCGCAAGAAATAATAAGCGCACGCAAAAGTATATATAAGGATGACTAGAACCCAATTGGTCAACATATCCTTATAGATACAATCAAGGTGCACCAAAGAGAGACCTATCGAACCTTTTTTTGCGGGTTCGGAAGGACCTCAAACATAGAGGAACAAAAGCAGATAATCGCATATATATATACATAAAGAAGGAGTCACGATAATGTAGCAGGACTTATAAAAGTTCCAACAAAAAAAAAGAATGATAGGCTCAAGTGAGCATATAGCTAAATCGAATTAAATGATAATATCGCAGAAGCAGAATCTCAGGGCCTCCCACCGCGAGCATTCCACTCAGCCACCCTGGTGACGGCGTGCTCACCAAAGGAGGAGAAATCAAAGTTAGGATTTTTCTTCCACACTCCATAGATGGCACGCTCTATGGATTTGTACTTGATTTCAGCCAACTTTTCCTCTAAGAGAGTGACCCTCTCCTGCAACATTGCGGCCTTAGCTTCTGCTTCCCCAATATCGGCCTCTAGGCGAGCGACCTTCTCCTGTAGCATCACAGCCTTGGCATTCACCCTCTTCTTCTTTTTTGACGATGAAGAGGCCTTCGCTAGGGCCTTCTCAAGCTTAAGTTTGGTATCAGTAAGTTCCCTCTCGAGCTCGTGAACCTTGACCGTTAGACGATCCCTTTCGGCATTCAACAAGGAGAGGTCCTGCACCGAGTCGGCAAAGCGTTGGGCCACCAGAGAAACTTGCAAAAGAATAATAATAATAATAATGATGAGCAAACAAAGAATCCAAAACAAAAAAAAGGAGTAAGGCCAACGTAAGACGCATGAACTCACCCAAGTTGCGGAGAGCACAAGAGTCTCCCCAAGCTCCAACATGGCAAAATTCCCCAGACTTCTCCAATCAGTCTCAGGAAGACCCTTGGCGACTCAGATATACTGTTACCCATAAGAGGTCGCCATACGACCCACCCAAGGTGCCCCTTCTGAGTTAGGGGTGCCTGGCTGGGTAGGGACAGATGACTCACTCAGTGAAGGAGGAGGGGGCATAGGAACACCGAGAAAATGAGCCCTCGACAGACCAAGATTGAGGGGAGCATGAGGAAAAGTATCGTATTCCTCTGAAAAAGGACACACAAAGGACCCCGGCATGACCTGCGGACCGTGGGAGTGAGAGGCCATGTCATGGTCCACAGGGGCCAAAGGAGGGCACCCCCACGGAGACAGAGATGATCGACATGGACATTTGGGTTCTTGGGAAACCTCCTCGAGCACCCACTCTGCGTCGCCCCCATAAGAGTGATGCTCGACTAAAGGCACCTTCTTCCTTGACTAAGAAATGTGCCACAATGCATCAGGATCCGATATCGCGGATAAGTTGTGGCGGTTCAGGTTTGCCACAGTGAAGAGGCAGACGATTATTTTCTTGGCAGGGTCGGCATCGAGGAGTTTTTCCATTGGCGCTGACTCCGACTGGGGAATGTCAAGGTCAGTAAACTCCTCTGTACAATCAACATAATCACCAATATAATCATAAGCTCCAAAATAACCAATTCAAAGTAAAAGGAAGACAAGCTTGAAGTACTTACTTGGGGACGAGCAAAAGCGTTCACATACGTAAAGGGGACATTTTACGAAGAAAAAGTCTTGCTTCGTGGACCATGGGTTTGATACAGAACCCTTTATGAGGGAAACCTAGGAATTGACCTTCTGTAAGAAATAGAAGCCTTTGGATTTAGGGGTTGGCATGAGGTTATACATAAAATGCACCTCTCGAGCCGTAGGAGCGTGTTGGTTGAGCTCAGTAAACGCCATGTATAGGCAACTTAAGGTCAGCCAGCTGTTAGGAGCCAGTTGGAGCAGAGCAAGGTCGAAGTTATTAAGCATCATGATGGAGAACGTGTGCAAAGGAATGGTCCCACCCACTTTCAAGATATGCTCGCTCATTGCCACGCACCCCTGGGGGGGATTATCAGCCCGACAGGTATTGGAAAGAACATACAACTTGTATTCCTGGCCAATGCGATAATTCACAGATAGCTCCAACAACCGATTCTCTGACACATTGGACACAATAGAAGATGCCAATAAAGGACCTGAATCTTGCACCTTGAAAGCCACCTGCCGTCACACTCTCTATGCCATATTTGCAAAACCAAAGGAAAAAGGTGAGGAAGAAACAGGACAATTTACCCTCCATTTCTTCTTCCTAGCAAGGGTCTTCCACTGAGGCCCTGAGTGTGGAAGCATTAAGCAAGGGTGAATCAAAAACAAGGGTTGAGGGGAACCAGGGGTGACCCCATGACAACCATAAGGGGAGAACGGGGCAGGAGGTTTAGGCGTCCCTCCATGAACTCCAACTCCATCTGTAGATCTAAAAGGGTCACCCTAAGGTTTGCTATGTGGTCGCTAATGTCAAAGGGGAACGAAACTCTATCCATTCAAAACTGAGTCAATTTTACGCCTAAGTTCAGCCATTTTCTCAAGGTGACGTATACGAGCCTACCTCAAAGTGTCATAGTCTTGGTGGGGATCATTTTCGGGGGACTTCGAGTCTGAAGATAAGTCTACAAACTGGACCCCCGGAGGAGCACCTGATGATACCTCACATGCCATGGAACTTTGTCTTGTAGGTAATAAGGGTGCATGTGTGAATGGGGGGATTGCTATAAAAAAGAAATGAATGGGCTCAAAACCTCTAGACATGAACGCTCTAAATGACAAACTACGGGGTACAAACAAGGGCATGTAAATGGATCAACTCACAACGAGCTCCGGCCCAGGCAACCCATCCAGAGTAGTGCTAATTTGGACCCAATGAAATAAGAAAGAAAGAAAGTATACCTTATGTAAGAAAAATTGGGCACTGTCACAGTTGAGGGGAAGCCGAGGGTCTAAAGTACCAGCACGGTCAGAAGGAGGACAAGGGTCCAAAGCACTACCATGATCGAACAAATGCGAAGGGTCGAAGATTTGCGCCTGCAAAAATGGAGAAAAGAGGAGTTTTAATCCCCAAATACCTGTATGGATATTGGTATAAAAGAAATGAACCCAAATAATAAAAGGGAAGGACAACAAAAGTGAGGTTGTGAAGAATCGAACCCCTTACCTCTTGAAAGGAGTAAGGATTCCAAAACCACTAAGCTAAAGGGATAAAGTGTAAATAATAAGCTAGATATGAAGGCCTATTTATAGGAACCATATGCTCATCTTAGCCATCGAACCCAAGGCCTGATCAACGGTCAAGGAGGGGCCTTGGCACTTGCCTTAGGATCCGCAAAGCAGAATGATAAGCTCACATACACCCTCAAAATCTCACGGACGTCCTGAATGCATCGTACCTTGAAATATACAAGAGAGCCTGAAGACCCTCTCGTAGACTGGGGGGCAAGTTTGAACACCACATATTGTTCATGATCCTAAAAGACCCAAGCCTCACGTAAGGCCTTCGCGAGATTGACCTGTCTCACCCCGGGTGAGGCCCAAGCTCACTTCACCTTGCTTACCTCGCTGAAGGTCGTATGGACCTATGCCTAGGTGCTGCACACCCAGGCGCCTCGTGCCACCAGTTGCGCGCCACCAACTGGGCACCATTTTGCGAGGCCATGCCTCACAGGCCTCGCCTAGGTGCCCAGAAATGCGCACCACATCGTCTCGCTAGGCCATGCCTCGCAAGCCTCACCCAGGTCCAAGAAATGCACATCGCATCATCTCGTGAGGCCATGCCTACGTGCCCAGGAACACGCGCTGTCTCACAAGGCCATGCCTCGCAGGGCTCGCCCTGTTGCCCAATAATGCGTACCGCATCGTCTCGCGAGGCCACGCATCGCAGGCCTCGCCTAGGTGCCCAGGAACACGCACCGTCTCGCAAGACCACACCTCGCAGGCCTCACCCAGGTGCCTAGGAACGCGCACCGCATCGTCTCGTGAGGCCACGCCTCGCAGGCCTCGCCCAGATGCCCAAGAACGCACACCGTCTCGTGAGGCCACGCCTCACAAGCCTCGCTCAGGTGCCCAGGAACGTGCACCATCCCATCTCGCGAGGCCACACCTCGCAGGCCTTGCCCATGTGCCTAGGAACACACATTGTCTCGTGAGGCCACACTTCGCAGACCTCGCCCAGGTGCCCAGGAACATGCCCCATCCCGTCTCACAAGGCCACGCCTCGCAGGCCTCACCTAGGTGCCCAGGAACGCGCACCGTCCCGTCTTGTGAGGCCACACCTCTATGATATGAGCATCTGCCCCACTTATGAGGCCCTTCTCTATTTTTTAAGGAAGGTGTCACCACTAGGCATGACTCCCACATGCTTATCTCACTCAAGGCTGCAAGTTCTCTTATACTTAGCAAAATAAAAAGGGGCTTGCAGCAAGGGTGTATCTTGGATATACGAGAGCAACCTTCAGGTACAAGGCACGCGTACGGGAATAGGTTGTACGACCATGAGGAGCATAGAGGCGTGACTCTGAAGTCCGTACTAGACAGGTAGTGATGGTACAAGTTAGTACCAATGGTGGAGGCACTACCTGCACGTCTCTAACCATGTATCAGGGCCGACACCACTACCACCTATGCCACTACGTCTGGTGCCACTTCTCTGACACTCATACTAATTAAGTAGTGGAGGCGTTACCACGGACCCTGACTACTACCAATGCCACCACACTGACAACGTACTTGTGAACAATCTGGTCCCCTGGAACCACAATGTATTAGGGGCCATTAGAGCCCACTATAAAGGGAACCTCACTTCATCATTGAATGGTGTTGGAAAATTCTTGTAAGATCAGATTGATCTAAGAGAAAAATGCGAGTTTTCTTTCTATTTTCTACTTGCAATTTTCCTTCAATTTTCTATAAGTTCATTTGTATTCATTAGATATTGATATAAGTTTTTGAGTTTTTCATCTATATTTCATTGACGAGTTCTTACCGTCAACACACCCATTATGAGACTACTCCAAGTCAAGCACGCTTGACTTTGGGGTTCTCAAGTTATGGGCTAACGAAAAGAAGATGCATATTTTTGGCATAGGTAGTACTCATATATCAATTTATGCCATCCTAAACTGTGTAGTCCCATACCTACATAGTCTTAGAATCATCATTCTTGAACTTTCCTAGGAGATGTGGGATTGCACAACTTATACCAAGTCTTTACCCTAGCGGATCACAATCACCCCCTTAGCTGTCCGATGTCCCCATCGGCCACACTTCGGGCTGGGTCAAGGCTATGATAACATTTGTAACGCCCGACATCACTATGGATGCTTCCTGGAGTGACGAATGGCCCTGCAAACCAACACGAGTTTTTACAACGTGCTTTGTCCTCACCCGCACATTTCCTGGGAAAAATTCCCAGGAGATCACCCATCATGAGACTACTCCAGGTTAAGCACGCTTAACTTTGGAGTTCTCAGGTGAAGGGCTACTGAAAACAAGATGCCTCTTCTTTTTGGTAGCCCATCACTTGAGAATGCCAAAATTAAGCGTGCTTGACCTGGAGTAGTCTCATGATGGGTGACCTCCTGGGAAGTTTTCCCAGGAAGCGTGCGAGTGAGGACAAAGTACGCTAGAAAGACTTGTGTTTGTTTGTAAGGTCAATCGTCATTCCAAGAAGCATCCATAGTGATGTGGGGAGTTACAAATGGTATCAGAGCCTTGACCTAGCCAGAAGTATGGTCGATGGGGATGTCAGACCCCTAAGGGGGGTGATTATGAGAGTCAAAATGTCATGATCCGCAGGGGGAAAAACTGGGTAAAAAGCTGTGCAATCCCACATCGCCTAGGTAAGGTCAAGTGTGATGATTCTAAGAATGTGTAGGTATGGGAATACACAGTTGACGAGGGAATGGATTGATGGGTACTACCTATGCTAACAAGATTCATCTTATTTTCGGTAGCACATCACATGAAAACTCTAAAGTTAAGAGTGCTTGACTTGGAGTAGTCTCATGATGGGTGACCTTTTGGGAAATTTTCCCAGGAACCATGCGAGTGAGGACAACGCATGCTGGAAAGACTCATGTTGGTTTGTGGGCCAGTCATCATTCCAGGAAGCAGCCATAGTAACGTGGGGCATTACACTCTACATTATGGCACTAGAGATTGGGACATATCTCCATAGATAGAATTAAAATGTTAGTAAAAGGTGGATTACATAATACCTTAGACTTTGAAACTTGTGTGGATTACATTGAAGGAAAGAATACCAACAAGTCTAACAAAAGTGGTGTGTAATGGAGTTCTGAAACATTAGAAATTATTCATATTGATATATGTAGTCCAGACATTGACTCACATGGTCAGAAATACTTCATCTCATTTACAAATGGTTACTTATATTACATGTATCTCTACTTACTTGATAACAAACAAGAACTTTAGATGTCTTAAAGACATTTAAAGCTGAAGTAGAGAAATAATGCAAAAGAGAAAATTAAGATAGTGAGATCAGATAGAGGTGAAAAATATTGTGGTAGATACATTGAGGATGGAAAAACGCCTGGTCCATTTGCAAGGTTTCTTGAAGAGAATTAGATTGTTTCCCAATACCTCATGCCCGATACACCTGTGCAAAATGGTATGACAGAAAGGGGTAACCAAACATTATTGGTGCGGAGTATGCTTAGGAGCAACTCTAATCTTCCTAAATCTTTGTGCGTTGAAGCTCTAAATATGGTCTTGTACATATTGAACTGTGTTGAAATCAAAAGTCATTCCT
This sequence comes from Humulus lupulus, assembly GCF_963169125.1. Taxonomy (NCBI): domain Eukaryota; kingdom Viridiplantae; phylum Streptophyta; class Magnoliopsida; order Rosales; family Cannabaceae; genus Humulus; species Humulus lupulus. The sequence continues at coordinate 155,843,802 of NC_084794.1, read as the reverse complement.
AAAACGCCTTTTGAATTCTGGAAAAGTTGGAAGTTTAGTTTGCAATATGTACGTATTTGGGGATGCCCATTTGAAGTAGAGTATACAATCCACAAGAGAAGAAACTGGTCCCTAGGACCTTTAGTTGATATTTCATTTGATATGTTGAGATGTATAAGGGTTCTAGGTCTTATTGTCCATCTCACAACACTAGGATTGTGGAATTAAGCAATGCAAATTTTTGTGAAAGGGACTTGATTAGTGGGAGTGATCAATCAAAGAATTCAATTTCCAAGAAAAATCATTCAGATCCTTCCACCTTAATAGGAAGATTTATAGTGGTTACAATACCTGTTAAGTTCAAATGGATGTTGAACAACCATACCCAATCATTGAAAATCCACAAGTCGATGTTGATATTCTTGTGGATCAAGTTGTTTAGAAGTTGCCTACAATTGTGGAACAAGCAATTGAACTGCTTGCTCCCCAAGAGCTTACTGGTGTAGCCTTAAGAAGATTGACTAGAACAATAAAATTGATGATTTCTAGTGACTACATTGTTTATTTACAAGATGTTACTATAATATTGGAGAAAAAAAATGATCTATAGACATTTTCACAAGCCAGCGAAGAATCAAAGTTGTGGTACAATGCCATAAATGAAAAAATTAATTCGATGAAAAGCAACAAAGTCTATAACTTGATGTGTTTAGTAATGGGATGAAGGTCATTAAGTTCAAAAGAGTCTTTAACAAAGAAAGACTCATTAGGTAACATTGAGAGACATAAAGAAAGACTAGTTGCTATTTGGTTCACTAAAAAAGAGTGAATTGATTACAGAGAAACTTTTTTTCCTGCATCCAATAAAGATTCCATTGAAGTAATCTTGACATTAGTTGTTCATTTTGATTTAGAACTACAACAAATGGAAGGAGGTATAAATTAAACCACCAGAAGAATTCTCCTATAATGATGGTGAACATTTGGTATGCAAGCTTAAGAAGTCTTTCTATGGATTAAAACAAGCGTCCCACCAATGATATTTAAAATCCATGATATCATATATTAATTTGGATTTGAAGAAAATGTCACGAATCAATGCATATTCCAAAAGGCCAGTGGACGTAATATTTGTTTTATATGTTGACAATATTATCCTTGCAACCAATGATAAGGTTTTGCTACATGAGGTGAAACTATTCCTCTCAAAGAACTTTGAGATGAAGAATATGGGTGATGCATCTTATGCCATCGACATTAAAATCCATCAAGATAAATACTGAGGTATATTAGGTCCATCTCAAGAAGCCTACATCAACAAAGTTTTAGGGAGATTTTGGATGAAAGATTTTACATCTAGTGTTGCTCTCATTGTTAAAGGTGACAAATTTAACTCAAGCCATTGTCTGAATAATGATTTTGAAAGGGAATAAATGAAGAACATTCCTTACGCTTCTATTGTCAAAAGCCTGATGTATGCTCAAGTCTGCACAAGACCTGACATTGCATTTACAGTTGGCATGTTGGGACGATGTCAAAATAACTTAAGTTTAGACCACTTCAGGGTTTCATAGAAAGTGATGGGGTATCTTTATGATACCAAGAATTATATTCATATAATGAGACAAATTAACAATATAGAAATAATTAACTACTCAGATTCAAACTTCTCTGGTCAAATTGATTCACATAAATCAACATTTGATTATGTTTTCACATTTATTGGTCTCTATGTAACGGGGAACCCTGATTGATATACTTCCATTTTAGAAGTCAAATTCATTTATTGTTTTGAGGATACAATGTATTATGTATAATTATAGAGTTTCAGGTCTTAGAGTTGTAGATTCTATTTCTAGGTCATAAAGAAAATATTTTTATAAATACAAGTAAAATATTTATGGCTGAAACAACAATAATTGTAGTCGAAGCTACCATATTGTTGACCCTCGAATTGGTCAACGACACGGAGTCAGATAAATGATATAAAATGAGATGAAAACAAGAAGAAATCAAGACGAAAAAGTAAATGACACAAACAATTTATAGTGGTTCGATCCCAATCAGATGGTAATGACCTACGTCCACTTAGTGTTCTTATTGATGTAGGATCCCAACACTATGATCAATGAATTAAGGGTTCACAAGTTTCACAAGCTTTATGATTATTACAATTCCGGTGAATAATAACACTATAATCTTCTCTCTGAATTCTCCCAGTCAAAAGTACTCTCCCTTGAGCCTTTTGATTCTTATTTATAGGCTCTAGGATGGTTACACGGGCCAATGGGCCTTAATTACAATTAAGACTTGCGTATCTAGGTAATAAAAGAAATTGTAATTAATGCATAATAACAAGATTGCATATCTAAAGGAAATAAATGAAAGTATATGACCAGGCTGGTCGTCTGGAAGCATGATGATTGATAAACCAATAATATCCTGGTCAATGGCCGAGCAAGACAAACACACTCAAAGTCATCACGTGCTTGCCACGTGTAGGTCAATCCTGTCACGTCATCAGGGGTCATTTTTTGGTAAACATTTGCGCCCCAAGTTTATTTTACTGCGACCAGCATAAAGTAAACTTAGACAACAGACTTTCATATGCCTTGTCAAATCTGTCAGAGCTGTCCAGGCCTTCTCGAAAAAGGAAACCAATCATATCTTCGTAGTTTCGCAAAAACTGGTTTGACGGCTATTACACTTTTCCATGCCTCGAAAAATTGCCCCTCATGATTACCTCAGTAACCGTGCTTCGACCAATATACATAACTCCTCAAATTTTCTTTTTACCTTTTACTTTCTACCTTTCCTCAAGAACTCTGAAGAATAGAGCACCCAGAACCCAAAAGACCCAAATGATTCTAACGATCCACGGAGTTTCTGTCCAGCCACTCAACCTCTCAGAAATTTACACCCACTTTCATCCAAGTATGCTTCTTGAATTTCTTCATCTCTGAGATGCCATGCTATGTTTAGTTTCTAGTTTTTTTCGGACATTGAGTTCTTGAATGTTCTTGAAAAACTGATTTGGGGTAAATGGGTACATAAATTTTCATCTATATTTCCTGACTATTCGCTTCCATTTTGCAGTCATATCAGCTGAAGATCTATTCAACCTGTACAACGAACCTAAACCCCTTGCTCCTTCGAGCAAGAAAAAGGGAACATGCAACATCACGAAGAGAGCAGTAGCAACCCTCCAACAAAAAAGGCTCGAATTGGAGATCCTTCAGAACCAAAACCTTCTAGGGAAACAACACCTCCTCTAGCTCCCATCGACCAGAAGTCTCCACCAGCCCCCGTGACCAGACATGTCCTCCAACGCCTGCCAACCCAACTCCTCCAGCTACCGCTAACCAGACACCTTCTAATCAGACAAGAGAGGCTTCGACGAACATGGTTCTCAGTTCGGCCAAAGATAGGCTGACAAAGCTAGCGAGGCATTGACGCAGCTGAGAGACCATCAACAATATTGACTCCATGGAAGTCGATCAGATCTTTAACCGTGCACTGAATGAAGTGCTCAACGTAAGTTGCCATTTTTTTGTTGAGTTTTAATTTTTTATCTTGTCATTTTATTTCCACTAACAGTTTTACCTTCTTGCTGATCGCAGGGAGTTCTGACCATGAGCGCTGGCTGGCACCGCCAAGGGCCGTAACTGCTCAATACGAGAAGAGGCTTGGTGAGCAGCTCAAAGCGTCCCAGGATATAAATATCAAGGAGCTTAAGATGGTTGAGGCAAAATACACCGAGCAGCTTGAGGCAGCTAAGAAGAAAAATGCTGAACTGCTTGAACATAAGGCCAAGCTGGCCGAAGAGCTAAAACAGCATCAGGCTACCTTGACCAAAGCCATTGAAACTAAAGAGAAGTACAAGGAGGCTTCTTTTCTTAATTTCAAAGAAGACTTTAAGCTCCAAGATGATCTGGTCATCAGCAAAAAGGAGACTGAGAGGTTGGAGGAATGCAACAAAGAGCTCAAGGAGACCAACGCCAGTAACCTGGAGAGGTACAAAAGAGCCACTTTTAGATGCTTCTATATGTTCTGGAAGCATAACCGCGGGGCAAACTTCAGCTATCTATCAGAGTGTATGAGGCAGTCTGAGCTAAACAGGTGTCTAGCTTGCCTTGAAGAGGAGGAGAGAGCGAAAGTTCCAGCCTCCCCTGAAATTTCTTTGGCTACGGGCATCGATGGTGCAGACGAAGAAATTGGGGCCTCCGTCGACCAGCAAATTCCTCAAGATCCTCTTGCTTCATAATTACTTTTTTTTTTATTTAAATTTGTATTTTGGGACACACATACCTCGGTTCGTAGTGTCAAGAAAATATATTTTTTGCTGCACGGGCAGCTTTTCCTTTTAACTAACAATTACATCCGAGCAGAAATTATTCGCAGTGTAAAGGATTTCTCTTTTGATATTATAATATTTTCATTTTATTATAACATCTATTCGCATGACCGAATTTAGCATAGCACTTTGTTTTGATTTTAAAAAATTTAAACAAAATTTTGAAAAATTCTCTAAGTACCGTAGTATGCTTTCACTTATTTTGCTCGTGTGTTTACATATACTTGTCGATATGCTTCGCTTACTGGGTACCTTATATGCCTGCCAAGTGAATGAGGAGCTTTAGGTCCTCGGTCACTTGCCTTGACCAAGACTTGTTCGAACATTACTGTTCATAATAGGGATTTATAAAAAATGATAATATAGCAAAACAACACACGCAATGAGTAAATACTTGTAATAAATACAATAATTGGCAAGATTGACTAGCTGTGCACAATCCCTTTTATTTCTCATAATAAATGGACAATCGTGTCTGCACGAGTGATCAAAAATTTGATCATACACTTATAAGCGATCAGTCACAAGATTGACTACCCCTTGTTCATAAACTTGTAAAAAGTAAAATTAATACAAGCCAATTCTTTAAGAAGAATTTTTTATTGGTAGTACTTGTGTAGGTGTTTTCCATTACAATAACAAGGAATGAGATCTCCATTTAAGCGAGCAAGTTTATAAGTGCCTGGTTGAAGGACTTCTTCAATTTGGTATGGTCCTTCCCAGTTAGGTCCAAGCAGTCCAGCAGCTTGATCGCAGGTGTTAAGAAAAACTCTTCTAAGTACTAGATCTCCCACATTAAACTTCTTTCACGTACTTTAGAGTTGAAATATAGGGCGACCTTTTGCTGGTAAGCTGCTACTCAGAGTTGGGCTTGCTCGCGCCTTTCATCGACCAAATCCAAAGATTCAATCAATAACTGACTATTGGCCTCTTGATCGTATGCCATCCTTCGATGCGATGGCAGATCTAATTCAACAAGAAACATAGCTTCATGAAAATGGAGTATGACCTATTATTGTTCGATGGGATGTTCTACACGACCAGAGGACTTCAGGCAACTGCTCTGGCCATGCCCCCTTCACCTCTTCAAGCCTTTTCTTCATAGTATCCTTTAGTGTCTTGTTCACATCCTCAACTTGTCCATTTGCCTGCGAATGAGCTGCTAAAGAAAAGCTTTTGATAATCCCATGCCGTTCGCAATAATCTGTGAACAGATCACTATCAAACTATGTGTTGTTGTTTGAAACATTTTTTCTTGGAAATCCATACCGACACACTATGTTCTTGACCACAAAATCCAGCACTTTCTTGGTTCTTATGGTTGCAAGTGGCTCAGCTTCAGCCCACTTCGTGAAGTAGTCAACAACAACCACAACATACTTGACGTTGCCTTTTCCTGTGGGCAAAGACCCAATCAAATCTATTCCCCACACTGCGAATGGCCATGGGCTTTGCATCTGCTTCAGCTTATTAGGGACTGTTCGCGGAATCTTGGAGAATCTTTGACACTTGTTGCATTTTCGAACAAAATCCATAGAGTCTTCATTCATTGTTGGCCAAAAGTATCCTTGCCTTAGGATCTTTTTTGATAAACTCTGCCACCCAGTGTGATCCCCGTAGAAAACTTCATGGACTTCTTGCATTAATTCTTTGGCCTTTTATTTTGAAACACACCTTAGGAGTGGAATTGAGTACCCCCTTCTGTATAGAATTCTATCGACCAGGATAAACCGAGCAGGCTACCTCTCAAGGGCTCTTGCTTTGTTTCTGCCCGTTGGCAGTACTCCATGCATCAAGTACTCAATGAAGGGTGCCATCCATGTATCTGCTGCCTGAATTACCAGAGAGGTTTCTTCTACTTTGATGCTTGGTGCGAACAGCCATTCAACATGCACTATATTCAAGGTGCCAGCATCCTTTGCACTTGCTAATTTTTCCAAAGCATCAACGTTTGAGTTCTGGTCGCGAGTTATTTGCTGGAGAGTATATTTTTCAAATTGTGCCAACAAATCCTTTGTTTAGTTCAAGTAAGCAACCATCTTCAGACCTCAGGCTTGATAATCTCCAGTAATTTGATTAACCACCAAATGGGAGTCACTATAGATTTAAAGTGACTTTATGTTCATGTCCTTGGCTAATCTTAACCCTACGAGCAACGCTTCGTACTCAGCTTCGTTATTGGACACTGTGAAGTCAAATCTGATTGCACAATGGAATTGATGTCCTTCAGGCGTTACCAAAATCACAACTGCTCCAGCGTGGTGCTCGTTAGAAGAGCCGTCTGTGAGCAACTTCCAAGAGGGAGTTTGGCTTTGAGGATCAGGCTCTTCTATCTGGTCCTTGTCTGGAAGCCCAGTGAGCTCTGCAACAAAGTCTGATAGAGCTTGTCCCTTTATTTTCGCTCACGGCATATAAGAAATATCAAATTGTCCAAGCTCAACCGCCCATTTCAATAATCGACTAACGACTTATGGTTTCTACATGACTTGCCGTAGGGGCTGGTTGGTGATTACTGTAATGGGGCGAGTTTCGAAGTATGGTCGCAGCTTTGTGGAGGCTAAAATCAAGCAGTAGGCTAATTTCTCAATGGGTGAATACCACAGTTCTGCTCCTATTAGCCTTTTTCTTGTATAATACGCAACTTTTTGCACATGTTCCGTCTCTCTTACCAAGACAGTGCTAGCAACATATTCTGTGACCGCCAAATAGATGAACAAAGTTTCTTTTTCAACCAGATTAGATAGGATCGGTGGCTGTGACATATGAGACTTTAGAGCCTGGAAAACCTGCTCACACTCCTCCGTCCACTCGAATTTTTTATTGCCCCTAAGTAGATTGAAAAATGAGACACACTTGTCTGTGGATTTAGAAATAAATCTACTTAGAGCGGCAATTCTCTGGGTTAAACTTTGAACATCTTTTATCTTTGTTGGAGATTTCATATCGACCATGGCTTCGATCTTTTCTGGATTAGCTTCGATATGTCGTGAGTTAACTATAAATCCCAAAAATTTCCCTGATCCAACTCCAAAGGAACACTTAAGGGGGTTTAGCTTCATCTGATATTTATTCAAGATGTTGAAGCACTCTTGCAGATCCCTAATGTGTTCTTCTACCTTCTTCGACTTAACCAGCATATCTTCAACATACACCTCCATGTTTACACCGATCAACTCTTTAAACATGTGATTGACCAATCGCTAGTAAGTCGAACCAGTGTTTTTCAAACCGAAAGGCATTACTTTGTAACAGTAAAGTTCTGTATCGGTCCAAAAGCTAGTGTGATCCTTATCAGGTGGGTGCATACTGATCTGATTGTATCCAAAGTACGCATCCATGAATGATAGGATCTCGTGCCCTGCAGTGGCATTGACCAGCTGGTCGATTCTTGGGAGCGGGAAACAATCTTTAGGGCAGGCTTTATTAAGGTCTGTGAAATCCACGCATGTTCTCCATTTTCCATTCGGCTTGGGACTAGTACGGGATTAGAGACCCACGATGGATAAAATGCTACCATGATGAATTTGTTCTCCTTTAGCTTCTCGACTTCTTCCTTTAAAGCTTTAGATTTGTCTTTGTTGAGCAGCCTTCTTTTATGTTGTACTGGTGGAAAATTTTTATCTATGTTCAGGACATGGCTGATAACTGTTGAGTTGATTCCAACCATATCTTTATGCGACCAGACAAAGACTTCCTGGTTCTTCTTCAAAAATTCCACCAGCCTTTGCTTTGTTGTTGTCTCTAAGTTTTTACCGACTTTCACAAACCTGGTCGGATCTGCCTTTTCGAGTTGGACCTCTTCAAGGTCCTCGACTGGTCCCACTTCCTCATCAAAATTTCCAAAGTGAGGATCTAAATCCCTATCCTCACTTTGGGAAACACCCTATTTGGCGATGAGCTCACCCGATTGGGTTTGTATTTCATCAGCTAATTGCAACTCTTTTCCGGCTCCTTCCCTCGATCAACCTCTCTTCGCCTTAGCAATCGAGGAATTATAGCATTCCCTCGCTTCTTGCTGGTTTTCCAACACGCATCCTACTCCCGCATCAGTTGGGAACTTCATGGCGAGGTGCCAGACCAAGGTTATGGCTCCCAGGTCGACCAGAATAGGCCTTCCAATCACAGCATTGTATGCAAAAGGACAATCAACTACTACAAAAGTAGTGAGTAATGTCCTGTTCGCAGATGCAGTTCCTGCTGTAACTAGAAGCCTAATCAACCCTATTCGTGTGAGCCATTCGCCAGAAAAACCACAAATGGTTTGGTTGCATGGCTCCAGGTCTTTTACTGACAATTTCATTCTTTCCAATGAAAACTTGTACAAAATGTTCACAAAGCTCCCTGTGTCCACTAATACCCGCTTAACCATCATGTTAGCTTATCTGGATGTCCACGACCAGAGGGTTCGAATGAGGGAATCGTACATGCTGAGTGTTAAGCTCAGAGAAAGTTATTAGCTCCTCTTCTGTTCAAACTTTTTTGGAAGTTCGTTCCTCCACATTCAACATTTCGATGTCCTAGTCGTGGCGTAAGGTCTGAGCGTATGTTCCCTTGCCTGCCCACTATCTCCTGCAAGGTGTGGGCCGCCATAGATGGTTAGCAATGTACCTGCCATAGGAGCTGGCTGTAAAGGTGGCGAGTGTTGGTGTACAGGCACCTGCTCATTGCCTCCTTGAGCCTCTTGTTGAGAACCTCCAGTGGCTCATCTATATCGCCTCAAGTGTCCTTGTCTGATAAGGAACTCAATTTCATCTTTCAACTAGTTACACTCATTGGTGTCGTGACCATAGTCGTTATGAAAATGACAAAACTTTGTTGTATCTCTCTTGGAGATATCCTTCCTAATTGGCGCTGGTCGCTTGTACGGGACACTGGAGCTGGTCACCTGGTACACCTTCGCTCTGCTTTCAACAAGGGCCGTATAGTTGGTGAACCTTGGCTCATACCTGTTTCCCTTAGGGCACATACTCTCGGAAGCTGATGACTCGTTGTTCACCCTCTTTCCACCATTTTTACCATTCTCGTTGCCTTTGTCGTTGCCATTGGGTTTATCCAACCCATTGGCAGCTTTAGCGGGATCTTCCTTTGGTCCCTTGTCTTTCGCAGGCGACTTCCCTTCGTTAGCAATCACATCTTCGAGCATGATATATCTATCGGCTCGATCCAAGAATTATTGGGTACTCTTCACCCCATTTTCCTCAAACTGTTCTAGAGGGGTGAGTGGCACCGCACTCTAGTAGTAAGGGCCATCATTTCCCCTTCATCGCCAACTGTTTTAACTCTAGCTACTACTCGCATAAAATGATGGACGTACTCTTTTAAGGATTCTCCCTCCTTTTGGCAAATCTCGACTAGCTGGTTGGCTTTAGTTGGGTGCACATGACCAGCATAGAACCGCCCATAGAATTCCTTCACAAGCATCTCCCATGACACTATGCTAGCAGGAGGGAATTTAAAAAACCATTCCTGAGCAGTATCAGATAGGGTGGCCGGAAATATTCTGCAGTGGGCATCATCCGACACGTTTTGGATGTCCATCTGTATCTCAAACTTATTCACATGAGATACTGGGTCCCCATATCCATCGAAGTTGGGAAGTATTGGCATCTTCAATTTTCTAGGGGTTTCTGCCATTGCTATTTTTGTATGAATGAAGTGCCCCTTCTCCGATCATACTCTATATGGGATGTTTGGCTCCCCACCAGTTGTTGGACGGCCTGATTCAGCGTATCAATCTGGGCTTGTACTGCGACTGGTATCACTGGGGCGACTGGTGCCAGAGGAGCGTACTCATCGTGCCTTTTGCACCTATCGTTTAGTACATCCCTCAAGTCATCATCTATGCACCTTTTCTTGCTAGCACCCAACCGATCAAAAACATTAGGCTGCCTTGGTTGCCCCCCAACGTTTTGGCTTACAGGCCTATTTTCTCTTGGTAGGGGGTTATTTCCTCCAGCCCTATATCCTTGCCCTCGACCAGCATTCCCTCAGCCGGAATCAGCTTCATTGTAGTCATGACCATCTCAAAAACATGATTGGCTGTGGCGCAACCTGCTGGTCGCACTATTTTCTCCTCTCGCTGGTATCTCTCGAGCGTCAGGGGGAGGCCTGAGTTGGTCAGTGGGTCCCCAGGCATTATTATGTCATGGGGGGCCCCTAATCGCAAAGCCTGACTCGGCATGCCTTCTGTTAGCAAAAGGACACTGTCCCCTGCTTGACAGATCTGGTTCCTCAGTAGTTTGGCATCAAGTGCTTCGGGGAGGCTGCCTAGCCCTATTCTGCATGATGACCAGCACGAGAAGGTAGCTGATGCTCAGGATTTTGGAATGGAATATCCTATTGAGAAGCAGGATGTTGCTCCAGCCTCTGAGGGCTTGCTGGCTGAGGTGGAGGACTTGGGTCTAGGCCTTGTTGTGGTGGTGCACTTGGTGGCTAATCTGGTTGACGAGTTGGCACTGGTTGTCCTTGTGCCAACTGGATGGCTGCCTCCAGAGCGGCGGTGGCATCTCTTTGTTGGTGGTCCATGTCAGCCTGCTGCTCATTCAACTCTTGACGTTGACGGTCAATCTCCCTTTGTTGCAACGCCATCGTCTCAGCCACATTCTCCTGATTGGCCCTCAGATTGGCCAACTCCTCCTGCAACACACTCAGTGTTGTCCTCAAGGTCTCAGAATCCATCTCCTCCTCTTCAAAATCCAACTGTGGTTCATCTTCATCTACAGTCAGGGGAGGAGACTGGGTGGATGCAGCACCAGAAGTCTGCCCCGCGTAATGGGATGTTTTCACCATTTGATTTCCTAGGAGGTCTCGAGTTTGAGTTCTCAATGAAAGCACCAAAATGTTGACCCTCGAATTGGTCAACGACACATAGTCAGATACACGATATAAAATGAGATGAAAACAAGAAGAAATCAAGACGAAAAAGTAAACGACACAAACAATTTATAGTGGTTCGACCCCAATCAGATGGTAATGACCTACGTCCACTTAGTGTTCTTATTGATGTAGGATCCCAACACTGTGATCAATGAACTAAGGGTTCAAGAGTTTCACAAGCTTTAGGATTATTACAATTCCGGTGAATAATAACACTATAGTCTTCTCTCTGAATTCTCCCAGTCAAAAGTCCTCTCCCTTGAGCCTTTTTATTCTTATTTATAGGCTCCAGGAAGGTTACATGGGCCAATGGGCCTTAATTACAATTAAGATTTGCGTATCTAGGTAATAAAAGAAATTGTAATTAATGCATAATTACAAGATTGCATATCTAAAGGAAATAAATGAAAGTATGCGACCAGGTTGCCGTCTGGAAGCATGATGATTGATAAACCAATAATATCCTGGTCGATGGCCGAGCAAGACACACGCACTCAAAGCCATCACACGCCTGCCACGTGAAGGTCAATCCTGCAATATCATCAGGGGACGTTTTTGGGTAAACACATATCAGTATTAAGTATTTAACCTTGAAGGAGTATGTTAAAGCAATTTGTAGTGGTCATTAAACACGCAAGTATTGAATTGAATGATCGTAAATCCCTTGACTAAAGGCATGCCAATACACAAATTCAAGGATTACAAAGTAAATATGGAATTTTATTTCCCTTGTGTAATTTTTCATTAATAGTTATTAATGAAATTCTTATTTAAATATTTTCTCATAATCTTTTTTTAGGGTAAATATTTTCTCATATTCATGTGCATGCTAATTTCATTTGAAAAACTTTATCTTTATTAAACTTGAATAAACATAGGGTTTATTCATTATGTTGCATAGCCACATAAACTATATTTTCATGTAAGAAATACATTGTAATACATGGAAGACAATACTCGTCATTAAAGAAGACTTATCGCCATGATTCATGTATTTGTTACCTAACAAAGATAATCATTGGGCTAGAGTGATACTTTAGTTTAAATGCCAACCAAGTCGGAGAATGTTAGAATATTATGAATGAATCAGAATTGCCAAAAAATCATAATTCTAATTGAATTTGACTAAAGTCAATATTGGGATTAATTGACTCAATATTCTTAATATGGTCAACATATCGTCATTAATGGTCAAATATCCTGATTTCAATCGTGGCAGAGAGTTTGATGGAAAGTCTCACCTATATAAATATGTTTGGATTGGTTAAATACAAAGTGAAATTGGTCAAGCACAAAGAGGTGCAAAAACCATAACGATTTCACTAAAGTCAACATGAGAGGGTTGACTTTTGGTGTATGCATTTCAAAAATTATCTTTCTGAGTTCAAAGTGTTTCTTTGGAGTATATATGTAACGCCCTGGATAGCCAAGACCGCTACACTGTGTATTTATAAAAGTGTAAGACTTTTTAATCAAGTCATTTAGTTAAAAACGTGTCACTGAAACCATTAATGAGCTAGGGTTAAATGGTTTTGGTCTCAAAAGAAACATTTCATGTAATTAAACATTTTACACCAGGGATCCCAAAAGAAATAGCGTTTAAAAAGTTAGTTTAAAAAATTTCCAGAGTACAAACAACCACTAGCCACTCTAAGGGAAAAAATACATATATGGTTCTCCTGTTCCTATCTCCTCCTCAACAGTGGTGGTTGAGCAGCTGATCATGTACATTCTGCTCTCAGAGCTCTCCAAATCAGGGTTGATCAAGCTTGCCCTTGCCTTTACCTGCACCACGTAGCACCCGTGAGCGAAGGCCCAGCAAGAAAACATAACATTGTAGAAAAAACAGTGATATCAACTAAACAATCCTTAAAGCATGATCATACACTTAGCATATCACACTAGCAAAGAATCAATAAACCAACACTTAGCTATTCAACATGAAAAATCCACCAATCAATAATAACAATCAAATCACATAATAATCAGGATCGACACCCTTAGGTCGCACCCTCTGTTTACCCCACTGACTCCGGTCCGCTTAAACCAAGCTTAGTGCATAATAAGCTGTCCTCAGCTACCAGTGGTTGAGCCGCGCCCTGTACGCCAATGTAAACTCCAGCACTCTTAGGCCATTTGTTTACTTTTCATATGGCATAATACCACCCTTCAATAAGCATATAGAATAGGGAGCCCTTAGTCCATTATCAATTCACAACCGGTGCAGTTTTCTTACCTTCAGTTTCCAAGTGTACTAGTTACGCGAGATGCCTCTTGAGTGCAATCTGTTTCCTGAGCCCCTAGCTTATACCTAGTCATAACCAAGATAAGGGATACCATTAATAATTATAAAAGGGCTTTTAAGTAAGGTTCTAGTCTCTGAAACATCGAATTCCACCAAACACGGTAGTAGATTCGATCCCGAGCACCCTAGATTAAATTCCCATGCTTAAAATCCCCAAAACCCAAATTCCCTTAAGGGCCACAGCTTAAGCCTCCTATGTCGCGGCATGGCCCCAAACAGAGGCTCATCCACGCCCAGAACTAGACACGGGCTGCGGCTCTACAAGCCCCATGTCGTGGCCCGCCCTCCATCCTTAGCATTCATCAGCTTCAGAGGGTCGAGGCTCACCAAGAACTATGTCGTCACCCGACCCCTTCGAACCAAGAAAAACCACCATTTTTTACTCTCAAAACCATCCAAAACTATCCCAATTCCACAACTCAATTATCAAAAAACTTCTAACACAATTCCAGCAACACAACCCAGCTAAAACTTAGCCTAGAAACTCACCAAAACCCCATTTCAATCTCTGAAACTCAAAAGCTTAAAAACATCAAAACCAGTCAAGAAAACACTAAGATTCAGTCATTAAATCATAACTTCGAGCTTACTTTCTTTGATGAACCATCTCTCTAAAAGATTTCTGAGCTAACTCCTAGGTTCCAAACATCAATTCTATCCTTCAATGTCAAAATCCATAAACACCTCAAAACCCAGCCATAAACACAGAATTTAATCACCATGCATAAAGCTTATCTCTTACCTTAATTCTTGATTGACTCCTAAGCTAATCCTTGAACTAATCTCCTAAATCTCATCTCCAATGATATGAATTCCAGCCAAGTCCTTCTAAGTTTCTTGTGGTTTTCTTTGAGAGAGAAAAGGAAGAGGAGAGAAGGTCAGTTCTTTATGTTTCTACTGAGTTCTTTGTTTTACTTAATCTATTCTTAGGTAATTAAGTCAATCCCAAGGCTTGGGGTGCCAGAAACGTCCTCGAGGGCAAAATGGTAAAATTCCCTAGTATTCCCACTTAAGCTTCCTAACCTCAAATATATCTCCAATTATTTATTTCCATAACCCGATAACCTAAATAACCATTTAATACCTGAAATACCCCTTGACTTGCCCCAAGTCAAGTATTAAGCCCCGTTGTGACTTTCTCGCTAACTAGCTCCCAAGGATCGCCTTAAGTCGCATGCTGCAGAATTACCCACATAATAATGTGGTCCTCACAATTGTAGCATATAATCACATTTACATTCATATAACCATACAAGCATGCTTATCAAAGAATCATGCATTAAACTAATAAATTCACACATAAACCAATTATGCCCTCCCGGCAAACTAATCAATGCCCTTAAGCCTTATTAGTGATTTTGGGTCGTTACAATATAAGAGTACCCAAAAATTTTGGAATCATTTGAAGGAAATTAAGGGCGGTTTTGGGCACCCAAGGCAGTGGAGAGGGTACATGTCTCTACTCGAGTAAGAGGACAAATTACATGTCGCATGTTACTCGGCGACATGTCACCTATCTGAAGATATGAATTATGTATTTTTGCTCCAAAATGATGTGTTTGAAAGCTCTAATTCTATTGGTTAGACTTAATGACGGTTCCTACACTATTTAAGGGGTTCATTTGATATTTTAGTGAATTGATCACTCTCCACTCTCTCTCTGAAAATCTCTCTCTAACTCACCAAGATCACTAGTTTTCTCCAAAATATTCATCAAGAAAGCTAGACTTGTTTGAAGACCAAGGCTTGTACATTCCAATCTCATTCCAAATTTTAGTGGCTTCCAGCAATCTCTTATGGGAGGCCAGGAATAGAGATTTTTTTGGACAGCTAATTCTATTTGAGTTAAGCCTTTTGTTATCTCCATTTATTTACATAAAATCATAATCTTTACGATTTTATGTAACTAAGTTTTATCTATTCAAAGGTCTTCTCTTTCTCTTGATGTAATTTGTGTTATTCTTCCATTAAATCTATTGTTTTATTGTTATTGATTCTCATAAATTACAATATTCATTTTGTGATTTTAAGCATCATTTGTGATTAAAATATTTCTAAATTCTTGTTATAATTATTTAAATACTTAATCTTTGATTATCAAGATTTGTATTCATACTTTAAATATGATACTTTAATTATATAGATTTGTATTCATACTTTGAATATGATTGTTTGATTATCAAGATTTGCATTCATACTTTGATTATGGTTATTTAATTATCATGATTTAAATTCATACTTATAATATGGTTCATTAATTATCAAGATTTGCATTCAAACTTTGAATATGGTTCTTTGGGTTTGTAATATTTAACTAATTCCTTTAAACATGTCTATATATGTTATTGTGAGCCATAAATTCTCAATAATAAAAAATCTCTATCTCTAATTGTTGACAGCGAGAACTCGTCAACGAAGTTAGGTCAAAAAAATCAAAGGTTGGTAAGAAAATGATGAACTTAGAGAGAAAACTTGAAGTAATGTTGTAGAGTAAAAATTAGAAAAATGTTTATATTTCTCAATGGTTTCAGTGTACAAGAATTTTCCAACCCCTTCCTTTGTGAAGTGAGGTTCTATTTATATGTGATCACTAGTGGCTCTTAATACATACTTGTCCCAAGGGGACAAAAAGGTACATCTACATGCTGCAGGTGATCGTGGTGCAGGTGGTATTGGTGCTGGAGAAGTGATGGTCGACTCTAGTACATGTCAGAGGCATGCAGGTAATGCCATCAGTCTTTGTACTAATTTGTACAACCATTACTTGTCTATACTGGTGTCAGGGGTGTGGTAGGGGACGTTTTACTATGTTCCATCCTTGTACTATCACTACTTTCCTGGGGTGGATGTTGTGCCCGTACTTTGACTTTTCTAGGTTTGTACGTACATTGTACGTTAGCGTATCTCATTCCTGATTGTCACTTCTCACCTTTTGAATACATGCTCTATGCCATGTTTCTACGTATGTGCCAAGTATGGTCACGGGTGTTGATTATTTTCTGAAGGGGATTTTATATTCCATGTTTTGAAGTCCTTCACCATGATCACTTTGTAACGGTAAAGGTGAATGATCAGAAAGATGAGACTATGCATAGGTCTCTCATGCAATCTCCTTATTTGGTGTACCTGAGTGAAGATGACATTGACTCATGAAGTGGCCTTGCACCAACCCCCAAGAGGTCCTCGCGAAACGGTCCTGGGCTCGCAACATGGTCTCATGAGATGAGCTCGCGACATGGACTGGGCCTTACGACATGGCCCCGCGAGATGGATGGGGGCTTGCGACATTGTCCACTGAGGTCCTCGCAACACAGGCGAGACCTCACGACCCAAAAAATAATGTGATTCTAATGATTTGAACCACAATAAAAAATAATGAGACCCAATAGTCAATTTAGAACAAGAATGCCTTGGATCATTCTAAAATCAAATTCTCAAAAAAATAACAAAGAACCTTGACCGGTTATCTATAAAGTGGTATGAACCAAAGGTATAAGAAGGATATTATGGTTGTTTTTTATCATGGGATTGACAGTGTAGCGGAAGCATGAGATAATATTCAATGCAACAATAACGATTATTAAAGTTGTTATCCCCAAAATTTCGTTCAATGACGTGGCAATCAAAAGTGACAAGTGACAATGCATGGTAGTGAATGGCACATTAATAGTCAATAAATGGGTTGACCAAGAAGTGCAAAGGTTTGAAATTAATCTTCAGAGTTGTAATATTAAAGGTCAAGAAATTGATTTATCTGATCAGAAAGTAATTTGACTGACCAGATGAAATTTATGTCCAACTAGTCACTTCAGAAAATATTATTATCCGACCAGTAAAATGCTTTAGCCGACCAGTAAAATGTTTTGGCCGACCAGTCACTTTGGGAATCAGGTTTATCTGTCCAGTCAGCTTATGAAGATGTTTTAACTAACCAGAAGAGTGATATAGCTGACCAGTCTCTCTTTAGGGAGTGGAGTTGGCTGACCGGACATATTAGAAATTCAGCCTACTGACTCTTCAACAAAGTTTCGGTAACGAATTCAGTTAGAGCCATCCGTAGCTACAGCGAGAATCTCTCAGATATCCCGAAAAAATTTCATATTGTTGTATTTTAAATTTGATTATTAGTTAGAGTTGGTTAGAATAACCCAATTATCCTGATTATTGGGGGATTTTGATCGTACGATCCATGAGCCTATAAATAAAGAGCTCATGGCATCATTGAGGGGATTCTAATTCTGATTTTTCAGGGAAAGCGTTTGGAACTCGGGTATTCTTGGGGTATTTTTCTGAGAGAAAAATTGTATTCTTGAGAGAGAAATTCTGTACTTTTTCACTAACATTTAAGAAACTTAGTTGACACAGGTTCATCTGATCTTAAGTGTAGGTTCTATATATCACAACTCCAAGTGGATTAGCCTATTACCAATAAATTGGGGCTGCACCACTATAAAATGATTGGTGTCGTATTTTCTCTTCAAGGCTTATTGTAGTTTTGACGTCTATTCGTTGTTGGTAAAAATTGTGGTCAACATTTTTGGTGCATTCATTGAGAACCTGAATAGAAGAAACAGACTACTATCATATCATTATGGCGCCCAAGAATACCAATGTGGCATCCAAGAAGTCAGGCACGTCAAAAAAGCCGGCTAGATCAGAAGGTCCTAGACCGTAGAACCCAGAGATTGAGCCCAGGGTCTTTCTCGAGGAGACCACTCCAGAAGCTGAACAACTCGAGGAAGCAATAGGCGCTTTCCAAGAGGAGATGATGCAATTCAATGCTCGGCAGGAGTCTTTCATCGAGGAAATGGCCAGGCAGAAGGCTGCATTCGAGCAGCAAAAATAGGAGATGGATGCCAGGAGTGAAGAGATTAGGCAACGACAGGAGGAGGCTGACCGATGACATCGTGAGGCTGCACTTGCTCTAGAAGCGGCCACTCAGCTGACCCAGGCCAATGCACAGACCGCAGCACGAGGAGTAGCTACACGTAGAGAAAGGAATAATAATGCAGGTCGAAGGACCACTGGCAGAGCCAATTCTCGGGGACTGGACAGAGATAGGAGTAATCTCTCTGGTCGGGAGGATGATGGGGTCTGTTCCGGAACTGCTTCGACACAAAGGGAGAACTCTAGAACTCCCTCCAGGAGCCACTAATCAGAAACTTCTAGATTAGGAAGTCACCAATCGGGCAGAGAGAAGACTCCACCCAGGCAGGATCAGACCAAGACTCCTCGAGATAAGAAGACTTCGTAGTTTAAAGATGGACATGGTCGTGATGAGGCGGACAGTCATCAGACCAACTGGTCAAGAGAAAAAGAAAAGGAAGGCACTGACTAGCAAGGAGGAAAAGACTACCCGAGACATACCAAGAAGCCTCCAATACATCTCAGCGAGTAGCGTTGTGGGAGAGAGCAGGTCTCGCGTAGTAGGCCCTCTAAAAAATCAAAAAGTACGGTGTTTGATCGGTTAGGAGAACATGTTTCCCAGAAGGATGACGTTGTCACCAACAAGAGGAAGACTGTCCCGGTCGAAGGGTAAGATTTGAACCGCCCTGCTAGTCAAGTAGAAATACATGACGGCAGTGCACCAGAAAGAAACGCCCGACCAGGCGGTCAAGACCTTGAGACCCCGATGGTCGCCCCAGCCATCCAAGCCTAGCTTGACGCACTAACAACTGCGGTGCAAGGTTTATCAAAACGACCTTCTAGAATGGATGCGTTAGACAATAGGTGCGACAGTCCATTTTGTGCTCGAATTAGAGCATCCCAGTCGTCGGCAAAATATAAAGCACCAGTACTGCCAGTATATACAGAAAAAGCAGATCCCATCAGACATGTTGGGAAATTCGAGGACCAGATGGAACAGCTCGGGGTAAGTGACGATTATCGGTGTAGAGTTTTCCCAACCACATTGTCTGACACTACCCACGAGTGGTATTGGATGTTTAAACCGAATTCTATTACCTCTTGAGAAGCATTCAGGAAGGAGTTTTGTAGACAATTCAGTCCTACTCGGACTCCACCAGTTTATGCCAACCACTTGACAGATATCAAACAAGGAAATGATGAATCCGTAAAGAATTATATACAGAGATTCATGAGAGGGGCCAATAGAGCAACTGTTGTTGGAGACAAGGGGAAGATGGTTGCCATATCCTCTAGAATCACTTACTGGAGCCCTTTGTGGGATAGTATACATAGAAATCCAATTTCAACACTTCAAAATTTCTAGACCGAGCATACAAGTATATGAAATTGGATGATGCAATCGAGTAAGAGGAGAATGGCATAAACAATCCGAGTGGATTAGCTAACCCTCCTAAGAATGGTGGAAACGATCAGAATGGTGGAAAGAAACATGGGAATAACAGGTCTGACAACCATTAAGAAAAGAAGGCTAAGTCCAGTTCATACGAAAAGCCAACCAAGTATAAGCCTCAGTTCACTAATTACACCACTCTCTTGGCCAGTCGAGCGAAAATATATCTTGCTAGTCATGAAGAGGTTCCCTACAAGAAACCTCCACCCATCAGGAAAGACATGAGTAAGAAAGACATGAATAAGTTTTGTTGTTTCCATGGAGATTATGGTCACGATACAATGAATGCAATCACCTCAAAGACGAGATAGAATTTCATCTCTAGTCGAGCCAGTTGAAGAAGTACCGGGCAGAGACACCCGAAAGAGATGGAGGCAGCATCAATCCTGGGTTGAAACGATAGATATCTCCACCCTTGCAACCCGGGCATGTGGACTTAACCTTAGACACTATATGTGGAGGTCTACACACAAAGGGAGAGGTATGTCCGAACACTTCGACATGAGCTGGAGTGCTAGGATCAGATTGGGTGAGCAGAGCGCGATGAGAAACCACTGGAATGGCAAGCATTTGAGGATATATTATCTCTAAAATGCCGCTTTCAGAGTGGTAGCTTAATTTCAAGTTGTTTAACTTGTTATTTGAGTTTGGTTTAAGAGTTGGTTATTTGCTAACCAGTCATTTATTTATTTTTGAACAATTTTTGTTGTTTAAGACTCGTTATTAGACACGTTTTGTCCTTTTTTAAATTACGATTAATAAAAGAGACTACACGCAGCGTAGTTGATTCTTGCTACAAATGTGCATGTGTGTTAATTATCTGAATAGTGTTCAACTGGTCGGTAAAATCAGACAGTGTTCAATTGGTCGATACGTCCAAGCAATGTTCAACTGCTTGAATATTTTCATATATTCTATGTGTTTCACAAGAAATTAACTGCTCGAACAGATTCAGTCAAGTAGCAAGTGACCAAGGATCTTTCAACCCTCGATCACTTGGGGGGCACATGGGGTATACTGGTATATAATTTAACACAGGCAAGAAGAGCACAAGTTAAGATATTTGTTTTTAGGCTCACTTATAAAATTTTGAAGTCAAAAAAGGCCATTAAGCTAACTTGTTTGACAAAGCTTATGTAACTTGGAATTTTTCAAGATTTCAAATTAGAAGCAGATATTCGAGTGATAATAAACATTATGCTCATAAAATCACTACAACTAAATAGGAATTTAATGGCTACATGGGGGAGACATTGTAGACATTTAATGTCTCCCCTTAGGGGAGACGTTGTTCCAGGAGCCATCTAAAGTGGCCCTATGACGTCTCCCATGGGGAGACTTTGTAGACATTCAATGACTCATATAACTAGTCATCATTGGTTTTTGTATTTTTTTAAAACAATTAAATAATTATTTTCAATATATTAATTAATAGAATTAAATATATTAATTTTTTTTGAAATATAATTAAATATATTAATTAAAAAATCTAAATTATATGCAAATTTAAATTGTGAATTTTCATTAATAAAACTGAAATGTGTATATAATATGTTTTTGCTAGCTAAATATACAAAATTGTAATATTTTTTGTTAAACATACAAAATTAACAAATATGACACTAGCTAGCTAGACATATGGTAAGAAAGAAAAAGTAAAAAAAACCTAATATGTGGGACGATGACTTTGAATTATCTGTAGTATATGGTTTGCCCAGTGTTGTCGCATTTCATTAATCTGTGCTGGTGTATATGGCGTAGTGTTTAGCTACAAAAAATACAAAGTAAAATATATTAGTTAATTATTATTTGATTATATATACTTTAATAGTAAATAAATTGTTAACTTTGTATAAATTTATATACATACCACTTTCTTCATGTAACGTCCAGGTCGTGAATGTTCAATGTAATCCTTCAACATTCTCATCACATAATATCCACATGCCACATTGTCTGGTTGGTACGGACACTAATATTTAAATAAAATGTCAAGCAATTAATATAAAAAAAATATTAGTAAAATCCAAGTATAATTTTTTAAAATAATTAAAGTCGTAGTTACTTCCTTTCGGTTGCACAATTTCTATATTATTTGGAATCTCGGGAGGTTTTGGTAGACTAGTTAGAAAAAGGTTGAAAGCATTGACTATTACTGCCACAATTTCTTCACGGTTTTCAAGTTCTGAGTTCACCTGATCACAACAACAAACGTAATATGCATATGGGACCAATATAATCAACATCCAATGATCACAACACAAGAAAAACAATACTTGGTATAAGTCTCCAACGCAAATGTTACAAGGACTAAGTATCTGACAGTAACAAATTTTTTAACTTACCCATGGTTCCAGGGGACAATCATAAGTTGCTCACTTGATCTTAATTGACGACAGTGCTTGAACAGACCTTGAACACGCTCTTCAAATGAACTTCATTTAGTGGGTACAACATTAGCATTGAAAAATAAAAACTTATTTTGTCGCCCTTGTTCTACCAAAAAATTGTATAACAACCTATTAAAAAAAAAGTAGTAGTCAAAAATATAATTTACGAAATTTGTTGTTAAAATAAATCAAATAAGAAAGGTTAATTAAAAAACTTGTAAGATACCTCATGTAGCAAACGAAAACTCCTTGTCCAATCTTTTCCATTCGAATAAATTGAAGTATGTCCTCTTTGCATATGTAAAGACTTGAAATATCCTGACCAAATAAATCCTCATCTATGCCTTGATTGACACAGTCATCGTCATTCCAATGAGATATAATATTGTATAATTGTTCCAAAGGACTGGTGTCTAGTGTCAAAGGATCACTCAAATGTTGTATTCTTTCTCGGGGTTGTTGTGTTGCGGGAGCAATTTGTCATTCTGATATGTTATTACTTCTAGAAAAAGTCTGTAAAATAATATTAATAATTAGAAATCTTACAAACAAATTGAAATATATCATAACAAATATGATTATATAAGCATGATACATCACCTGTTCGTGCATATCATCAGATACGATGACCAATTCCTTAGGCCATGATATAGGATGCCCAATAGCCTAAATGACTATGTACATATTCTAATCAGGTTTTGCATAAGGAAGAGGCGTCAACGGCTTAATAGCGTTAGTAATCACCACTTGGTAGTTGTTACCCGACTCTTTGTCAATGAGCTTGCCTGATGCAACAATATTGGATAGCGAACCAATGGCTAACTGACAACTAGGTACCTGCACATTATAATAAGTAGCATTATGTATATATGTGTGTATGCATGTACATACATAGTCATTTTCAACTATCAAATTGAAATTACCTCAGACACAAATGGTGCTGGTGGGTCAGGCCGATGGTAAGATGGTGCTGGTGGGTCGGGCACATAGCAATATGGCCCTGGAGGGTCGAGCACATAGTAAGATGGCCCCGGTGGGTTTGGAACTACTAGTGGGACTCCAATATTGCATCCTGAACCACTCTGTTGGGCCATGAAAGATCTCAACATTTCCTCTTGTTTACGAAGACGTTCTTCTAGACGCACTTCTTGTTGACGATGCCGCTCTTCTTGTTGATGAAGTCTTTCCTCAAACTCATTTCTCATAGCGCTAGTCGAAACAATATCCTTCAATTTCTCTTTCATTTTGGTAGGTTTCAGAATATCCCAAAACAATGCAGGGGACACACCATGACCTTTAGCCCGAACACGCCTTCGTGGCTCGGGGTTGCCCAATGCCCTCATCAACACATCATCCGGGCCTTGGGGTTCCCATTGACCCTCCTCAATGAGTTTTTGATAATGAGCCTGTAAAATAAAAGTAATTAATTTGAGTTAGTTATATAAAAATAAATAGATTAAATAAGTTAAAAATAAAAACCAATAATGAATATAGCAAGTAACAATATATATAAAAACTTACAATGTTTTTTTGAACCTCAGCTGCCTCTCCAATAAGTTCTCCTTCTTTATTCTTCAGTCGACCCATCATCCATAAGTCAGCTCTATCAATATCAGATAATTTTTACCGAGTCTATTTTTGAAGCATCTCTTCCACACGCACGTAACCTCCTCTAGATAGGTTATGGTTGTATTTGTTCATTGCTCGGTATTCTTGCATCTGTAATCTCTTTTCTTTCCAGTCTGGTGTTAATCTTAAGTTGACAAATTCTAACCATTGCTCATCATTTATGATCTCCTCAAATCCATATGGTTTCCTAGGGGGAAACTCATCTGGTCTTTTCTCTAAAGCATTAAAGATGTGTTTCCTTGTTGTGTCAGGCTTCCACTATCTGAACATCTTTGCTGCGTCTTTAATTGTCTACTTTTTGGAGCTATATTCCAACTGAAAAGTTTTCTGCAAGTTTGAAATAACAATCATAAAATCACATATTTTAAAATCTTTAAGTAAAATAGAAGTAATTAAATTATACCTTCATTAAATCCCATATATGAGTTTTGGTCTTTGCTGGAACTTCGTTCCAGAAGTTTTAGGTGATGGGCACAACAGTCCCCACTATAGATCACAACGCTAAAGATCGATTACTTCTTGCAGTACCAGTTACTTGACCATACTCATTAAATGTTACAGGTATAATATTTCCTTCACTTCTATTCTTAATCAATTTGTTCATCCATGTTCATCCTCGCGCATTTTTTTCATCTGTAATCTCTGGTTCAATATTAGGATTTTGTTGAGGATTTTCCTCTTCATCATTATCACCAAAATGATCTCACATCTGTGAAACATAAAAATCAACATGATAGTTATATATATATAGAGAAAAAATATAACAAACAAAAACATATAATAAACAAACCAAAATCATTTTTTCAAGCATGACACACATAATTATATTATACCTCACATCAGGTTATCAATCCATAAACCTTCACCATTTGTAATGACCCACTAATCTAGACTAATTGGACCATTATCGAAACTATACATAAAACTTACATTTTTACGAAAATACCATAATTTATTGAGTAACTTGAAAATAAGAGTTATTTACAAATAAACAGAATACTAAGAAGGATTTTGGGATCCCATTGTCTTTAAAACAAAACAAGATTTAAAATAAAAGACATTACATAATAATGCGGAAAATACCCATAAAAACCATAAAAACATAAAAGGAGACTATATCCTCGAATCGAATAACGCTCGACCCCTTGACTCCATTCATCATCGATACACATTCTCCAAGCGCCACGAATCTTTCCGCCTCTAAACTTATTTTCCTGCACATAAACAGAAAGGAGTGAGCCTAATGCCCAGTAAGGAAAATCTAACACAAAGTCACATACATAATTTCATAAGAAAACATAAAGACTTAACATAATACATATAACATACACTTATTATAATGGCCATTATTACTTGGGGTCCCATAGACTAAACAAGCATATGCCCATGGGATTAGTGGGGTCCTACTAGCTAAGTAGGTCATATGCCCATAACCCATTTGGGGTCTTGTTAGTCATATGGGTCATATGCCCAAGCCTACAAACATACACATATATCATAACACTTTTAATAACATAAAACATATAGATAACATAATCACATAACATGTTGATTCTAGCCTATTTCCTTACCAAAGTTACCGAGATTATGGACTGAGTTGGGATTGTTGGAACACTCCTAAAACCATAAGAAAGAGTAAGTCTAAAGAAATGAGATGAAATGAAAGAGATGGAAAGACTAAACCATAGAAAACATACTTACCGACTTATATGCTTAAAAGCTTGGATTCCCTAACCAAAATAAGAATAAGGTTAGGGGACTGAGTAGAAGATTTTGAGAAAGGAAATAACATAAATACAGAAAGGAACTAGAGTTTTGGGTTTACCTCAAAGATTGCAAGATTACTCTAACATCCACCGAAATACTATAGCACTCACTTCCCAAAGTGTTTGATAAGCTTATGATGTTTAAGCTTATAGTTTTTCCCCAAACCAAGTGTTTACACTCTCACACTCACTTAACACTAGCAGCCTCTGAACTTAGAGCAAATGGTGAATAATGGCTGGGTACTAGGTCCTATTTATAGAGGTTGGGAATGAACATATCTTGATTTTACTTGAATAAAAATAATGGCTTTTTAAGTGAAAATCATTTGAATAATCGTTCAGCAGAGGCTGAAGACTCGTTCAAAAGATGCTGGACTGTTGAAGGAGTTTGAATGGCTGAAGGGAAAGGAATTCAAAAGTATTTGAATTCATGCTGGTGGAGGCGATATATCGCCCCCTATAGGCGATATATCGCCTGGACCTTTGTTCCCGAGGCGACCGTGCATCGATTCGTGTTTTCCGTATCTACGTGCTGCGACATATCGCCCCCTATAGCTGCGATATATCGGCATACGCTGAATATTTAAACACGAATTTACACATTTTTAGCTAAGTTTGAATGGATTAAACAGCCTTGACTAAGCCCTCAACGTACTCAAGGCTGCTGACTGACCCTATACATTCAAACTTTTACCCTTATTTAATTTAATCCTCAAAAATACTTAATCCTTAATTACCATTCAAAACATGTGCTTAAAATCCTATTGGTTGATGTCTAAACCTTATAATATAATAATATAATCCTTAATATCAGACACATTAATCAAACCTTAGGTTATACTTAATATTCTTAAACTATAGGTTAAACTTAGAAAATCTATAAGTACTACTATGAGTATCCAAATAACTCCCGGTCTGAACCAAAAATCTAAAGTAGCAATGATAACACTAAACATACTATAATACTACTAAACAATTAGCTAAGTAAAGTTCTTGGACTCTACACCATTATCACGTAAAAAAACACCATCATCATCAATTTCATCATCACATATTGGTGAGGTGAATGTGAATCAATCTTCTGTTAGGAAAATATGTATTTTGCCTCAATGGAAATAATAATAAATTACAACTCTATGCAATATATTACAAATAAATAATGATTGATTAAAAAGAGTTACAACTCTATAACTGAAAATTACAAATAAATAAAGAAAATGAAGAAGACGGTGAGGAAGAAGAGAATAGTAAAATACAACTCTAAGAAAAATGTTACAAATAAAGTAAAGTGTTTGAAATAAAAGAAAAGAAATGATTACAATTATTAAACAAGAAATACAAGTAAATAGAGAAGAACAATATAAAGATGAAAAGCAATATAATGAAAGAAAGGAACAAGAAACAAAAGATAAACAACTCTCACTCACACTACCAAAGTGAAGACTGTTGGGGATCACCAACTTGAACAAGGTTTGAAACCTTTGTCCAAAAGCTTTCTCCCCCTAACTCAAGTACTAAGGGATCTCTCACAGATTATAGGAAATGCTTTTGGGAATTATCAAGCCTTAAGGTGTTTCTAGCCAAGTGCTCTAATGGATAGAAAAATTGTCTTACAAGTGAGCTATAGGCTCCTATTTATAGAGTTTAGAGACACCCTTTGAATTTCAAATTCCACCAGCCCCCATGGCTGTTACCAATGTTTAATTGGATTAATATGGAATTAAAAATGAGATTTGGGAGTAGTTTAGGTTTTTTGAGCCGTTCAACAAAGATTGAAAAAACTGAAAAAATGATAAGTTTTTAGCCTGTGGCCGCGGCCACCGACCATTTTCAGCACTAAAAAATGTTCTGTTTTTCCAAACGGTTCCAAACCCTCCCAAATGATTTTGTAACTCCCAAAACACATTATTGGGGTTAAAATCATATCTCTAACAGCCATATCACATATGGATTTATGAAATTATCTCAATATTGTGTAACAACAAATTTACACAATAAAGGGTAATATTTGGAAGTTACAAATTTGTAACACCAAATATGTTACATTATTTGGATATATCTCATATATCAAAATATTGTAACTCTCTATTATATGTTACAATATGTGACACTCTTTGTCACATTTATTTACTCTAAAACATTATATTATAATATAATATAATATTACATTATATTATAAAATAATAAAACATTCCCCCACTAAATTAAATAGTTATCTATTGTAACACTTATTTAATCAATCATTATATTTTAAAATATAACATATCCCTCACTTGATTAAATAAGAACTCTCTCTTATAGGAATCATTGAATTAGTGCACAAAGTAAAGTGTTTTTCAACTTGAACTTTACTATAGTGTAATTATCACAAAATTTGTCGAAAATTTGGTTGCACTAGGCATTGAACCATATTTTCATGATAACAAATCGGTGATAACACACACACCTTTGCGATGTTCACTTGAGACCTCTATGTGTCACTTTGCACTGTTAATGGCCATGTGCACTTTCCATTCATGGACGTTCTTGAGAATACTCCCAATTCTCATGAGAGGCGGCACCACCCCTAGGTCCATATAGGTAGAATTCTTACAGTATTTTGTTACCAAAAATACTTGTCTTTACAAGACTGAATTCTATTAAAAACCTTTCGGTTTTAACCCTCCTCTTGGTAACACACATGTACTCAATATCTCAGATGGGACTTGTTTTGAGTACAACTAATATTCACTTGATTGACTTGTTATTACCTATTGAACCTAACACTAGTTGAATAACTAGTGTTAAGATAGGTTACCATCAATCGTGAATCTCTTTAGGGATTTTAAGTCCCATCCCTCGAGATGATGCAGCCACTAAATCCCTTGTTAGTGGCTTAGTGAAAGGATCTGCCAGATTTTCACTTGTTCTCACATAGGATATTTAGATGACTCCTCTTTGTATCAATTCTCTTACATATCCATGTCTTAGACTAATGTGTCTAGACTTCCCATTATACACTCCGGTGTATGCTCTAGCCAATGTCGCTTGGCTATCACAATGTATCGATATAGTAGATAAATTATCTTTGATTAGGGGAATCTTTATCAACAGATCCCTTAACCATTCGGCCTCTCTGCCTGTAGCAGCTAGAGATATGAACTCTGCTTCCATAGTGGAATGAGATATACAGGTTTGTTTCTTGGAACCCCAAGAAATTTCACCTCCACCAAGTTTAAATACCCAACCAGTTGTGGACAAGTTGTCCCCAAGATTGGATATCCAACTTGCATCTGTATATCCTTCTAAAATCGAAGGAAATTTGGAGTAGTGAAGGATTAGTCCTTTCGTTTTCTTGAGATAACCTAGGACTCTTCCAATTGCCTTCCAGTGATCCACACTTGGATTACTTGTAAACCTACTAAGTTTACTTACCGCAAATGCTATATCAAGTCTAGTATTAGACTGCCTATAGCACTAGCGTACTCCAATTGAGCCACCGCTCTTCCTTCATTCTTCTCTAGTTTTACACTATAATCGAATGGAGTATTGGTATCTTTAACCTTGAGATGGTTAAATTTGTTCAATACTTTCTCAACATAGTGGGCTTGCCCTAACGCAAAACCCCACTATGTTTCTTTACTTTGATACCAAGTATGGTATCAACTTCTCCAAGATCTTACATCTTGAAGGTTGATGATAGAAACCTCTTCGTTTCTTCTATCCCTTTCATGCTACTATTTAGAATAAGCATGTTGTAATGCCCCGGATTCCCTAATGTGGTTTAATGGCTTGATCAGTAGGTCGGGAGGGCCATAATTGCTTAATTATGCCATTAAATGTGTTTATGCATGTTTATGAGAATTATATTATAATATAATGTTAATTGTATGCATGTCGATGATATGTGTTGAGACCACATTATGATGTGGGTTTGTTCGAGCTGTTCGACATGAGACGATCTTAGAATATTGATTAGCGGTTTAGTCACAATAGGTTTAAGTGTCGGGACTTGGGTTGAGTCTTGGGGTGATTTTGATGGTTAGAGCGTTACCGGAAGATATAGGGTAACGGGATGTGAATTATTGGTATTTGAGAACATTGAGAATAGCGGGAATTGGAGAGCGTTAATTATGATTAACGAGGTAGGAGGGAAGTACCAAATATGCCCTTGGGAGTCTTTAGAAACCATTAAATGACCTAGGGGTGAAATGGACATTTCACCCCTAGGATAGATATAACCTTTGTCAGCTGAAGAAGAAAGTGGAAAAACAGAGTATGCAAAAGAGTTCTCCCGTACCTTCTTCTCTTCACCTTTCTTTGTGGTTTTTGAACTAATTTTGAGGATTCAAGCTTGGGAAGCAAGCCTTGGGAGTTTGGGAGTGTGTTCCACCATTGAAGACCATCATAAGCCGAACTTTGGGTAAGTTTCTAACCATGGTTTTCTCTGGTTTGCCTTGTTTTGGTTCTGTTTTGCAGCTGAGATGTTTTGGGTGAATTCATGGTTTTGTTGGGAGTTTTGGCTAAGGTTCCCATGCTTGTGATGTTTGGGGTGTGTTAGAATGGTTTTTAGGTTCATTTGGCATCAAGAATAGGATTTGGAAGCTTGGAAATCGAGTTAGAATCGAAGGAGTTGAAGAAGGTCGTTTCAGGGGAGATTGGGTCTGGAGGTAGCGCTACAGTGCCCACCTTAGGGCGCTATAGCGCTCCTCAGAAGGCTTCCTGGCACTTGGGTGGTTCTGAGTATAGCACTGTAGCGCTAGGGGTTGAGCGCTGTAGTGCTACCCTGTTCCTTCTAAGTCCCGTTTTGAGTGTTTTTAAGGGTTTTTAACTTGGGGTTTCAATCCTTAAGGCCCGGGATCGAATCTACTCACCATGTGGGCATGTTTCGGGGTCCCGAGGGTGGTGCTTAGGTTAAGACCCTATTATTGTGGACTCCCATTAATGGAGGTTATAATTGGTTGTGATTAGGTAACCGCTAAGGAACTAAAAGATCGATCGTTTTCAGGAGTCGTCTTTATCATACTTCTCGCTCGAACCAGAGGTAAGAAAAACAGTGTATGAATACAGTTGCACTCTGTAAAGGTATATGACATGCATGGTTTGGTATTGAAGCATATTGGTTGATATTTGTGGACGTGGTTTGCATATTAAATGCTAATGAATGCTGATTACCTGTTTATGACACTGACTAGTCAGGGACCAACTCTAAAGTCGATGAACACGCATTGAATGGCTCTATGGCATTAATGCGGGACCGACCCTAAGGTCGAAGAACTTATAAGTGCTTGCCTGGTCTACGACCAGATGTCTATAGCCAAGGTATATGACCCCGGTGACCGTTTGTCACGTGGCTAAGGGACGTTGTCCATAGCTTCAACTCTAGAGTTGTGAGGAAGGTTATGTTGGTGACTATTCACCTTGCACCTGTCCTGATCAAACTTATGAAAGAATCACTTATCAGTTAAGCCCTGGTGACCCTATCGTCACATGGCTAGAGGGAGCGATGCTCATTATTGTGACTTTTGGCTATTGTCACCTATTTGCTGGACTGATAGTCCTTAATGGTTATTATGATCGTTGTTGATATTATATCATGCTTTACTGTGTTTTCTTGCTGGGCCTTGGCTCATGGGTGTTATGTGGTGCAGGTAAAGTGAAGGAAAAGCTTAACCAACCCTGAGTGGAGAGCTTGGGCGATGTTGTGTACATATAGGGCCGCTTGACCGTCACGGTCAAGGAGTTCTCAGAGGGACTAGGGGTTTACCCTATTTTTGTCGCTTAGGCCAGCGGGGATTGTAAATTTGGAACTGTAACGACTCTTTTGTATTATGGACATCTTGTAACATTTTAAAAAGGCTCATCAGCAGTTTTTTTACTTAATGAAATGTACCCTTTCCTTTTTACTGGTTTTCCACCTTAACCTGATAATAACACTTAGATCACGTTTTTAACCAAAGGACTCGGGTAGCGGGTCAAATTTCTGGTTCACCGTTCACCGTAACTGTTCTGGGGTAACCAGGGCATTACACATGTCATCCACATATAAACAAACAATGATCATATATCCCGTACAAGTTTTGGAATACAAACACGTGTCTCCATTGTTATGTCTAAACCCATTAGACATGATGGCTTGATCAAATTTCTCATGCCATTGCTTAGAAGCTTGGTTCAATCCATATAAGGATTTTACAAGTCTACAAACGTTATGTTCATATTTTTGTAGGACATCCTCATTGAGGTCACCATTAAGGAATGTCGTTTTGACATCCATTTGATGAACATACAAGTTGTGTATAGAAGTTAAAGCGAACAAAATTCTTATAGAAGTTGTTCTTGCAACAGGCGCATAAGTATTGAAATAATCGATACCCTCTTTTTTCCTAAACCCTTTAGCTACTAATCTAGCTTTAAGGGTCTGGATAGTGCCGTCAGTGTGGTATTTTCTCCTAAATACCCAGTTACACCCAATTGGCTTAGACCCCAGTGGGAGGTCTACCAATTCCCAAGTGTTATTGGAAAGAATGGAATCCATCTCATCATTGATGGCTTCTTTCCAAAATGCACTATCTCTCGATTGCATAACTTCTCTATAAGTCTTAGGATCATCCTCAACGAGAAGTACAATAGGAATTTTCCTAATAACTTCCTCTCTATTTCCTTCTACCATGTAGAATGAAATTCGTTGAGAATATGTCTCATCCACTACTAGACTTTTATGATTTTTAAGCCTTTGACTTCTTCTAGGTTCAAAGGATTGCTTTACATATATTTGAGAATTCTCCTCTTGAGAATCAAACTTTGGACGTAGAAGCTTGAGAATTGTTCTCATATAACAAATTCTCCTTTAGAGATGCTGAAGCTTGAGAATCGTTGTCACATAACATATTCTAAAAAAATTCAACTTCTCTAGATTCAATCACAATATTAGACTCTAAGTGTAATAGCCTATAAGCTTCACTATTGTTGGCATAACCAACAAAAGCACACTTTATGGCTCTTGAACTAACTAACTTTGTTCTATTAGGTTCGTTTTTCTTGCAATATGCAAGACACTCCTACACTTTGATGTACCCTATGTTGGGTTTTCTTCCTTTCCATAACTCATATGGAGATATCTCTTTTTTCTTCATCGGAATTCGATTAAGAATGTGACAAGCGGTTAAAAGCACTTCACCCCATAAGTTGAAGTTCAACTTAGAAAACACCAACATAGAATTTATCATCTCTAAATAAGTCCTATTTTTCCTTTCGGCAACACCATTGTGTTGTGGTGTATAAGGTGCAGTGCACTCATGAATTATACCATTTTCTTCACAAAATGCATTGAATTCATTAGAGAAGTACTCTCCTCCTCTATCACTTCTTAGCACCTTGACTTTGATGGAAATTTTGCCTTGATCCAGTTAAAATGTTCCCTTCAAAATGACAGATGTTGTTAGTGTACTAATTGTGAAAGTTATCACATATTTACATTGCATATGTATTATATCTATGAAGATAAACTTACTCGATATAAGGCTGAATTTCATTAATATTTTGCAATACTAGACGATGTGCTTCATCTAGTTCATCCTGACTCACTGTGCAAACAACACTACCACGACGACTCTGAATCTCAGCATTATTAACTTCATTTACCCCAATCCTCTGTACACCAGCCATGTATTCAGAACAAAATTCAATTGCCTCTTCAGCAATATAACATTCCACAATGCACCCTTCTAGGCGAATTCTATTTCTAACATACCCCTTAAGAATCTTCATATATCGTTCAAATGGATACATCCATCTTAAATAAACGGGAAAACAAAATCTCAATTCTCTAACCAAGTGAACTGTAAGATGAATCATTATATCAAAAAAGGAAGGTGGGAAGTATTTCTCCAGCTCACATAAGACCTCAACGATTTCATCATGTAACTTGGGTAACTTAATAGGATCAATCACCTTACAACACAATAACTTGAAAAACAAACATAACCTTGTGATAATCTCTCGAACTTTTTGAGGTAAGACAAAACGAATTGCCACTAGTAGCAAGTGTTGCATTACAATATGACAATCATGAGATTTCATACCACTCAGAGTACAACTTTTCATGTCTACCAATGACCTTATATTTGAAGAATAGCCATCTGGAACTTTTACAATAAATAGACAGGAACAAATTTCCTTCCTTTCATCTTTAGTGAGGGTGTAAACAGCAGGAGGCAAGTATGTTTGTCTCTTATCTATTTTCGGAGTTAATCATTCACGTATACCCATTGCAGCCAAGTCTTGTCTAGCCTTAATTCCATCCATAGTTTTCCCAGGAATATTCAACAAAGTTCCAATCAAACTATCACATACATTTTTCTCTATGTGCATAACATCTATATTACAACATACAAGTAAGAATTACCAATATTCAATCTCGAAAAAAATAGATTTCTTTTTATAACAACTTTTGGCCTCTTCCACATCCTTAGCCTTCCCACGACCCTTCCGCTTTGTAGTTGTACGAACTTTAGGCTTACCTAACTTAAACATGATTTTAGACATCTTCTCAAGTACTTCACTCCCATTTAAAGGCTGAGGAGCCTCCTCAAGCTCTTGTTCGTCGTTGAATGCCTTTTTCCAAGTTTGATATTTATGCGTACTAATCAAGAACTTCCTATGACCCATATAACATATTTTTCGGGAGTGTTTTAAGTATTCAGAACATGTTTTTTCTTCACAAACGGGACAAGCCTTATATCCTTTCACACTAAACCCAGATAAATTTCCATAAGCAGTAAAGTCATTGATAGTCCACAACAATACAACTCTAAGATTGAATTATTCTTGCCTGTATACATCATAAACCTTAACCCCTTCATCCCACAAAGTTTTCAAATGATCGATAAGAGGCGACAAATATACGTCGATGTCATTACCAGGTTGTTTAGGCCCGATATCAAGAATGTCAACAAGGTAAATTTTCTCTTCATGCATAACCATGGGGGTAGGTTGTAAATGACAAGCATAATAGGCCAACAACTATACTTACTACTAAGAGAAGTGTGTGGATTAATCCCGTCAGTCGAAAGACCTAGACAAATATTAAAAGATTCATTTCCAAAACAAGGCCACTTCAAATCAACCCTCTTCCAAGCTAGGGTGTCAGCTCGATGCCTTAATTTACCATCATTTATTCTCTCATTATCATGCCACGATAAATTTTTAGCATGTTCAGCATTTCTAAATAATCTAATGAAACGACGAATAGGAGGAAGGTACCACAAGACCTTGGCAGGTACACCTTCCTTGACATCCTCACCATTTCTTTTCTTTTTCCATTGTGACTCACCACAAGTAGGACACATTTTTGCATTTGAAAAGTCATTCCGATATAATATGCAATCATTAGGACATGCATGAGTTTTTTCATATTACATGCCCAATGAGCATAATGTTTTCTTTGCTTCATAAAATGAAGTTGGCATTTCATTACACTCCGACAACAAATCATTCAAAAAAAAAAGTAGACCAGTCATCCCATTATCACTCCAACCGTGTTTAGCTTTCAATTTGTACAACCTAAGGAGTGTGGATAACTTTGTAATTTTTTTACAACCGGGGTAAATCGCTTTCTCAGCGTAGTGTCTCAAACTAATCTGGGTGTACTCCAGATTCATAATGTGCGTCATCAATCATATCATCTAATGCATCACAGTTCTCCTCTACTATATTCATCCTTACTTCATTGGGTCTACTTGGTGGAGTTGGAGCGGCATGCATTCTCTTCCCATGCATATACCAAACCATGTAACTTTTGTCGATTCCATTGAAAAATAAGTGTTGTTGATCTTACTAAGATCCATTTTCCTTACATTTCCACACTTAATACATGGGCAATGAGTAAATTTTAGGTCTTTAACATTTTCCGAACAAAATCTTAAGAATAAATCGACTCCATTTTTATATTCCACGAATAACCTATTTGCTGACAAACATTTTAAATCCATATCTTCTCCTTTGTCTATGAAAAATTAAACAATAAAAACTAAATAAGCATACGACCATCACATGAAAAATTGGGCAGTATTTCTTCTATATTAGTAACCTAGCCATCCGTCAATCTTATCAAATCCAATCAAATAAGCACAATACAATTCAAATATAATAATATAATACATAATTCTAGACAAAATAGGACAACATTTCCCCTATAATAGTGATATAGCCATCTATTAACAACAAGTCAAACAATTCAAACAGCACACAATAACTTTCTTCCTTATAGCTCCGCAACATACAAACAAATTTTCCAGAACCTACTTCACTAAAACACAGTTCTCAACCTTCTGTTATCACCGCAACACACAATTTTAATCTCAGAACCTAATTCTCTATGGATGAATATTTAAGATATTCAAATTCCTCTAACAAAAATTTAATAATACTAAAACAAAAAATAAGATAATGTACGTACCTCTTGCTATTAATAGTCTTAGATAGCAAATTTACTTCACTTGGGAATGCACTTTCCTATTCAATTCACAACCTACAAAATTAAATTAATTAATCAATAAATATTACTAAACAAATATCACTAAATAATTGGATTAACAATAACTTATTCTTGCAATTTTAGAAACTTAAAAACCTCAAATGTGTCCTTGAAATAGAAATTTTGAAGCAAAAATCTCTCTAGTTAAAACCAAAACCTACAAAATTAAATTAATTAATAAATAAAAAATAATAATATATATAATCAACCTACTTCAATGTTAATAAAATATTTAAAATATATTTATACAAATATATATAATTTTTTAATTAAATAGTAATATAAATTAAAAAAATCATAAACATAAATACTTGAATTACTTATATCTATACATGCAATTTAGTATGTAAATTAAAATTAAATTATTTTCCTTATTTTAGATATATATATATTAATATTTAATCAGCCTAAAAAATTAATTAAAAAAATCTACAATTTTCGGATTAAATAGTAAAAAAAAATAAAAACAGTAAATAATGTGGTATAATATTAATATCTCAAATATATATGTCAAATCTTCATTAAAATTATTTTTTAAACTTTAAACAAATATTTCTAATATCCTAAAATTACCCAAAATCGCAACATATACAAATAGCCTAAAATCCAATCGTTAACCAACTATAATTGAAGAAAATAAATAAAAAAAATTATTCTGACCATTATACATTAATTAAATATTAAAAAACATACCTAAAATTGATTTTTGGAGATGAAAATCATGCAAAACCGGAGGTTGAGTTCGCCCAAAATCGCCAGAAATCGCTCTCTTCATCCTCTGGTTCGTGTGGCTTAGGGAAGAAAGAGGTGGAATAGGGTTATATAAAAGGGAGGCCTCTAACATCTCCCCTGGGAAGACGTGTAGACTTCTAACGTTTTCCCAGGGAAGACGTGCAGACTTCCAACGTCTCCCCTGGGAAGACGTCCGATGTGGCACATCTTCCTAGGGGAGATGTTGGAGGTCTGCACGTCGTCCCAGGGAAGACATTGGAAGTCTGCATGTCTTCCCAGGGGAGACGTTGGAAGTGTCCACGTGTTCCCTGGGGAGACGTTAGAAGCCTCCCATTGTCAGACTTATATATATTTAATTATTTTATTTTGATTTTTTAATTTATTGTAAATAACGTCTCCCAACTTTTAATGACTTACACACTTAGTCATAAACAAGAACATTTGATGACTTACACCCTTAGACTTGAAATATCCCTGATTACTTTTAATGTCTTACCATTGGTGTAAGTCATTATAGAGAGTCATTAAAAGTGAAAATTGTTGTAGTGAATGTTAGAGCAATAAGAGTGTGAGAAAGTATATTTAGTATGGACTTATGAAATGTCTAGAATTTCTAAGTTAGAAAACTAAGTACTCATGCTAAAATATAAGACATACATCAGAGTGACTTTACTATTCAAAAAAAACTTATAATGTTTTAAGTCTGAAAAGACTTAGAATGTTTCAAGTTAGCAAAGAAAAGTAAAGTATAAATGCCAACAGCTCGGCACGAGAAAAATATCAAAGCTACTAAGCAGTAGTTGTCTTCACAAAAGTATAAGAAAAAAGAGCACTACTAGCCAGATACAAAGTTCAGCTGGTCAGGTGTAAAGTTTTCCTGGTTGAGAGAGCAGATACAACTTCCCTGGTCGGCTGAACATGTATCACTGGTCGAGTAGAAAACAC
Organism: Humulus lupulus; assembly: GCF_963169125.1. Lineage (NCBI taxonomy): Eukaryota > Viridiplantae > Streptophyta > Magnoliopsida > Rosales > Cannabaceae > Humulus > Humulus lupulus. The sequence continues at coordinate 155,805,991 of NC_084794.1, read as the reverse complement.
TGTTGTTGGACAGAAAGCTCTTAGGTCGGCTATGAGTGTCTACTGATCAGATAAACTAGTCCCTGGCTGGTCAACGCCCTCGTCAGCATCCAGAACCTCCTCTGGTTGGAATGATAGAGCAGGCACAGTTTCAGTTGGATTAGATGCCTCCTAGGCGGCCTTTGCCCTCGCATTTGGCAAGCTCTTCTGCCCTTGCCTCTTCTGAGAGAAAATTGAGGTTGAGGGGCTTGTTCAGCTTCCATATATGCTGGTTGGTCAATGTCATATTGCCCTGGAATTGCTTGTTTTTCTCATCAACCAACTCCTTCAACGATCTATCTCAGTTAGCAATTGTTTTCTCACCCTGCTCAGTCTTTCCTTGGAGATTTTTCTCAGACTTAGTCAGACTTTCAATCTTTGCCTGGGCTTCCACCAATTGATCATTCAAGACCTTGACCAGCTCCTTATAGTACTACTCGGCGTTTAGCATGACTAACAGTGATGAGTCCCTGGAACTAAACAAACACGAACAAATGAATGTAAAGAAAAAATATTTACTACCCAGTAAAATATTTTCTCTACGCAGTAAAAATATTTTACTGCCTAGATAAAAATTATGAGAGCAACAATAATAATCAGAAATTTTTGGTGCCCAAATGCATGAACCTTAAAGTTTTTGCACAAGCCCGAGAGCTTAAAAGCATGCAAAACCGAGCAGCTATGGGGGGTATCCGAGCGACAAGGGGGTGTATCCTAGCGGCTTGAGGGGCATTTCCAAGCAACTTGGGGGGCGTGTCCGAGCGGTTAGGCTGTGGTGTACGAGTAGCCAGGCACGTGGCTATGGTGTCTGAGCAACCAAGCGCGCGACCGAGCGGCTATGGTGTCCGAGTGGCCATGCTGTCTACCCAAGCGGATGCGCCATGTTCCCGAGCAGTTCGCCTGTGGTGTCCGAGCAGCTAGGCGCGCAGCCGAGCGGCTGTGGTGTTCGAGCAACCAGGCACTCGGTTGAGCAACTATGGTGTCTGATTGGCCATGCTGTCTACCTGAGTGGATACGCCATGTTCCCGAGCGGTTAGACTATTGTGTCCGAGCTGCCAGGAGCGCAGCCAAGCGGCTGTGGTGTCCGAGCAGCCATGTGCGTGACCGAGCGACTATGGTGTCCGAGTGGCCATGATGTCTACCCAAGCGGATGTGCCATGTTCCCGAGCGGCTATGCGGTGTGTCAGAGAGGCTAGGAGAGTCGTGTGTCCGAGGATCTAGGTGTCTGAGGAGCTGTTGGCTAGCCATCCAAGGAGCTAGGCATGGAGAGGTTTTCGAGGAGCTGCTGTAGGTGTGCATCTGAGGGGATAGACATGCCGAGGGGGTGCGCATCTGAGGGGATCCGTGTGTCCAAGCATCCAAGGAGTCACGTGCCGAGGGGCCAGGCATGCCGAGCAGATGAGGCATTCCCGAGAAGCTTGGCACATTCGAGGTTGCATGTCCTAGAGGTTGGGCATATACGAGGTGTGGTGTCCGAGGAGCTACTGGGTTGGTGCGTCCGAGTGGATATAGCATTCCCGAGGAGCAAGGCAGGCGTCCGAGCAGCAGGAAACAAAGCACGTAACGGTCAGCAGTTAAGAAATTATTTGGATCCCGAGGACCAAATAGGCATTTCCAATCAACTAAGCAAGCACAAGTTTACTAAAAAACGTGGAGCAAACACGTTTTCCCATTTATGGAGTACAACAACAAGATCAAAGAAGGAACTTCAAGGTTTTCAAAAAAATTTCAAGAAAAGTTCAAAGTTCAAACAAACCCATGAACCCGAAAGAACAATGGAAATGGGAAATTGATAACTACCATTTTTATGGACAGAAAAGTTGAATCGTGGGTTTACTTCAAAAGTGAAAGTTACTGACTGGGTGGAAGCTTTTGGACGACGTGAATAACTATCAGCTAGAGAAAAAGTTGATCATATGAGAAAATCTATAATAAACTTGGGGGGCAAATGTTATCCCCAAAATTTCGTTCAATGACATGGCAATCAACAGTGACAAGTGACAATGCATGGTAGTGAATGGCACATTAATAGTCAAGAAATTGACCAAGAAGTGCAAAGGTTTGAAATTAATCTTTGGAGTTGTGGTATTAATGGTCAAGAAATTGATTTATTAGGTCAGAAAGTAATTTGACCGACCAGGTAAAATTTATGTCCGACCAGTAAAATGTTATGTCCGACCAGTCACTTCAGAAAATAGTATTATCCGACCAATAAAATGCTTTGGCCGACTAGTAAAGTGTTTTGGCCGACCAGTCACTTTGGGAATCAGGTTTATCTGACCAGTCAACTTATGAAGATATTTTGCATAACTTAAAGAGTGATATAGCTGACCAGTCTCACTTCAAGGAGTGGAGTTGGTCGACCGGACAGATTAGAAATTCAGCCTAGTGACCTTTCAACAAAGTTTCGGTAACGACTTCAGTTAGAGCCATCCGTAGCTACAGCGAGAATATCTTAGATATCCCGAAGAAATCGCTTATCTTTGTATTTTAAACTTGATTATTAGTTAGAGTTGGTTAGAACAATACAATTATCCTGATTATTGGGGTATTTTGATTGTACGATCCATGGGCCTATAAATAAAGAGCTCATGGCATCATTGAGAGGATTCTAATTCTGATTTTCCTAGGAAAGCTTTTGGGAACTCAAGGATTCTTGGGGCATTTTCTGAGAGAGCTTAGAGAGAGAAAGCTTGTATTGTCTAGAGAGAGAAACTCTGTATTTTTCTATTTACACTTGAGAAACTCAGTTGGCTTAGGTCCATCTGATCTTATGTGTAGGCTTTATATATAACAACTCCAAGTGGATTAGGCTATTACCAATAAATTGGGGCTGAATCACTATAAAATTATTGGTGTCGTATTTTCTATTCAAGACTTACGGTAGTTTTGACGTCTATTCATCGTTGGCCAAAATCGTGGTCAACAAAAGCGTAAGAACAAATCACTATCGGAAGCATAACTAGAATGTGATCTTTCTCATGCACATGAATCTGAATAAAGTAGAAACTTACAAATACCTGTTTCTAGATGTAGAACATGTGTAGATCAAATACCTTCTTAGCCTCCTAACCCACCATCTTCCATACTATGACTAGCACAAAGAGAAGGAGACAGGTGGATGTCTATGCTATTTGGTAGGATACACAAGAGCACACTTTTGAAGATGCTATAAAATGGCTTTGTGGTATTTTATCTCTATAAAATGCTATTTGTTGGGCATTTATCATATTATTTTATGTTGTATACAATTATACTCCAATATTAAATATGATTAAATTAAATTCACAAAATTATTAATATAATTTTATTTTCCATTAAATATTATTTCGTAAAGAATATTTTAAATATTATTTCACAAATAATATTAATTTGTTATATTAAAAATAATACTTTATTATTTTTAATTATTTCCTTATAATACCAACATCCTACCTCTATGTTATCGAGCTAGTACGGGCATAGTATGGACCCATAGTTCTAAGCTCCAATAATTTAATTAATTTCACTAACTCTTATTTCCATTAATTATCTTATTAACAACGAATTATTCCACTAGAAATTCATAGTTGAACTCTCAAAACTACATTCTTATATTATTATAAGCAATAACTATAAAGCCTTCCATTGATTTAGTCATTGCATGAGTTATGCCCTCTGCTAGTTAGTCATAATTAAAGCTAGGTCTTGATGTCCGTTAACCTCTTTAATTATGCCTTTATCAATTAGTTCCATTGATCATCTAATGAAAATTATATTATAAATTTAAATATAGAATTAATTTTATGTTCTCTAACAGAAATTGACCGCTCTATGTTTAAGCCCTGAATCAACACTGAAAGGAACAACTAGTCTGCTTTCATTTATGTAAGGAGCAGATTCCATGTCTATGAAGTATGTTCCCAGCCACTTGTAGTTCTATGACTCCAAGATATCATGAAATCGGTCGTAGGAATGTTGAACCTTACCTGATAAGTCAAAAGTCATAAAAGCACAAATATGAGTTCATTACTCACTTTAGGATTGAGGTCAAGTCTCAAACAACCATCGATTGATGAATATTGAACTTCTATATTGTAACGGAGATTATCAGAAGTTCTTTCTTTCATCATGTCCTAGTCCAATAGAATCTTAATGTATATGGTACCTCTATCTCTTTGTGTCGCTACACTTAACAGGCTAGATAAATTATTCTATCTTAAACAAAAGATAGACCGTACTCATAATCTTTATTAAAAAAATCTCCCACTTTATTTAGCGATTATAGACAATTTTTATATTATTATCTTGAATTAAATCCTCTTGTACATATATATCATTATACATATACTTAATTCAAGACCACATCAATAATATTGGATCTTCATGATAAAAGCCATGTATAATTAAATACAAATATGAGTGCAAAATATTAACTTTATTTAATTAACAGTAATCATAAGGGCACAAATCCCAACATATTAGACGCCACACTCAAGAAGTGAGAATGATTGTGAGTGATAAGTCAAGAAACAAATGCCACAAGAAAAATCTTGATAAGTTCTAAGATGTTCTTTGAATAACCAAAGAGAAAACACTCTCCAAAATATATTGATTCCCAAATCTACCTAGAAATCTCTTATCTCCCCCTATTTATACTTGGAACATCCCTCCAAGAACAAGAAACGCCACATTTAAATCATTTAATTGATGCATGCATCAATATAGACAGTAGCTAAATGGCAGAATATAAAAGGTCTAACTTTAATATAACTAATTTCTTACATGAAACATAAATATATGCCCATAAGCCCTCTAAACTCAATGGTCACATTTTTGGAAGTTAACTAACCGCTTTAAATTGCCTTAATAACAATGAATAGGCATTGATCTCCATTTGGACTAATCTTGGACTTTGTCTTTTCATAATCAGCCCATATTTCTTTGATTAGTCCATTAAGTTCTTCTTTGAATCTTCTAGCTCTTGCTCTTGTAATTGGCCCAATTGAAACTTACAATGGCTCTTCTAGTGTTGCTCCTTCATTCTCATCATTCCCTCCCTTTTGAAAAATATTTGTCCTCAAATCGTCACCTACATCAAAAGAAGACAAATAAGAAACATTAAAACTTGCACTTACATTATCCTCACCTGGAAGGTCTAACTTATTGGCATTATCATTGATCATTTCAAGCACTTGAAATGGTCCATCACCCCTTCGAAGAAGTTTATTTTTCTTTAAATAGGAAAGTGCTTGTTTCTCATATGCACCCAAACCCAATCACCAGGTTCAAATACAACGTTTTTTCACCCCTTGTTGGCTTGGGATGCGTATTGTTCAATCCTCCTCTCAATGTTTTGTTGAACCTTATCATGAATCTATTTTACAAAAGCAGCTTTCTTTTTTCCATCCAAGTTAACACGCTCAGTCAAAGGCAATGGAATTAAATCCAAATGAGTTAATGGATTAAAACCATACACAATTACAAATTGTGAAAACTTAGTTGCAGAATGCACACATGCAAAATCTACATGTGGCAAGCAATCTTCCCATGTTTTTAAGTTCTTTTGTATTATGGTACGCAATAAAGTTGATAATGCTCTATTAACCACTTCAGTTTGACCATCAGTATGTGCGTCTCAGGTAGTAGAAAACAAAATCCTAGCACCTAGCTTTCTCCACAAAGTCTTCCAAAAATTGCTTAAGAACTTTTCATTTCTATCTGAAACAATACTCTTGGCCATGCCATGGAATCTTACAATTTCCTTGAAAAACAAATAAGCAATATGTGATGCATCACTAGTTTTATGACACGGAATGCAATGTGCAATTTTTGAAAACCTATCTACAACAATATATATGGAATACCTACCTTTTCAAGACCTAGGTAAACCCAAAACAATGTCCATAGATATGTCTATCCAAGGTTCACTAGGAATAGGAAAAGGAGTATACAAACCATCAGGCTTAACTTGAGACTTAGCTTTTCTACATGTAATACACTTCTCACAAACTCATTCAACATCTCTTTTCATATGAGGCCAAAAAAAATGTTCATGGAAAATTTCTAATGTCTTAGATACACCAAAATTCCCCATCAAACCACCCCCATTAGATTCTTTAACAAGCAAGTACACAATGAACTTTTAGGCACACATTGCTTATTTTCTCTAAACAAAAACCCATCATGCCTAAAGAATTTTCCAAAAGCTTCTTTTTCACACACATTGAATACATTAGAAAAGTCACAATCAACAAAAAAACTCTTTAATGTATTCAAAATCAATCAATTTTGCATCTAAGGTAGAGAGTAAAACACACCTGCAAGATAAAGCATCAGTCACAATATATTCCTTACCTTGCTTGTACTTGATGACATAAGGAAATGTTTCAATGAACTCAACCCATTTGGCATGTTGTTTATTTAACTTTTGTTGATTCTTCAAATGCTTAAAAGATGATCAGTGTGAAGCATAAACTCTTTTGGCCAAAGGTAGTGCTACCAAGTTTCCAATGCCCTAACCAATGCATACATCTGCTTGTCATAAGTAGGATAGTTTAAGGCTGCTCCACTTAACTTCTCACTAAAGTATGCAATAGGATGACTCTCCTACATTAGAACAGCTCCAATACCTATTCTTGAAGCATCACACTCAATCTCAAAAGTTTTAGTGAAGTTAGGTAAAGCAAGCAAAGACGCATCAGTCAATTTTGCTTTAATTAAATTGAATGCCTTCTCTTGGTCATCACCCCACTTAAAACCAACATTCTTTTTAATAACTTCAATCAAAGGAGCGACTAAGCTACTAAAATCTTTCATAAATCTTCAAAAAAAACTAGCCAACCCATTGAAACTTCTAACACCTACACGTGTAGGTCTCGGCCAGTCACAAATTGCACTGACCTTTTCTTCATCTACCTCAATTCCTTTGGCATTAACAACAAAACCAAGAAACAGAAGCTTATCTGTACAAAAGGTACACTTTTTGAGATTAGTGAACAACTTTTCTTTTCTTAGAACATCTAAAACAAGTTTTAAATGCTCAACATGATCATCCAAGTTTTTGCTACAAATCAATATATCATCAAAATACACAACAAAAATTTTTCAATAAAAGCACGCAAAACATGATTCATTAATCTCATGAAAGTACTAGGTGCATTAGTTAATCCAAATGACATAACTAACCACTCATATAAACAATGTTTTGTTTTAAAGGAAATTTTCCATTCATCTCCTTCCCTCATCATAATTTGATGATATCCACTTTTAAGATCAATTTTTGTAAAAACACAAGAACATGCAATTCATCAAGCATATCATCTAATCTAGGAATAGGATGTATATACTTTACAATTACTTTTTTGATGTCTCGACAATAAAAACACATCCTCCATGATCCATCTTTCTTAGGAACAAGCAACATTGGAACATCACAATGACTCATGCTCTCACACACATGCCCCTTCTCCATAAGCTCACCAACTTGCCTTTGAAATTCTTTTGTTTCCTTAGGATTGCTCCTATAGGTTGGCCTATTTGGGATTGTTGCTCTAGGTATAAAACCAATCTGATGCTCAATTCCCCTTATTGGCGGTAAACCATTGGGTACCTCTTCACGAAATATATCATCAATGTCCTGCAAAACAGAAACAACAACACTAGGCAAGGAAACATTACATTCATTAGTACTTAAACAAACCTCTTTATACAAAAGTACAATCACAGGTTGGTTTGTCAACAAAGTTCTTTTGATGTCTTTTTCTTTTGCAAAGAAATACATTTTTTTCCTCTCTTTTCTTTCTTTGCTAGCCAATATTTCTTTCTCTTTTTATGTACTTTTTTCTCTTCTTTTAATCTTTGCCTTTCTTTTTTTTTTTTCTATTTTCACTATCTTTTTTAACTTCACTTAATCTTCATACACTTGTTTTGAAATTAATGGTACAAGACTAATTGACCTTTCATTGAATACAAAGGAGTACCTATTAGAATGACCTTCGTGAGTAACATGTCTTTCGAATTGCCATGGTCTTCCCAAAAGAATATGTGATGCGTGCATTGGAACCACATCACATAAAACATCATCTTTGTATTTCTCAATTGAGCATGACACCAAAACTTACTTTTTCACCTTAACTTCTCCACAATCATTCAACCACTGCATCTTGTATGGTCTAGGATGTTTCAAAGTTGGTAAATTCAATTTTTGCACCAAACTAGTGCTAGCCACATTAGTACAACTTCCACCATCAATAGTCATGCTACATACATTTTCATTGACATGGCATCTAGTATGAAAAATATTTTCACATTGTAGCTCCTCATCTTCCTTGACTTATACATTTAGAGCTCCCCTTCCAACAAAAAGCTCTCCATCAACTAAATACTCAATATCATTTGCATCCTCTAATGGTTTCATAGAATCATTATCGGACTAGCCTTCGATCTCAACATCGCCATTATCTTTCGAAATCATCCCTCTTTTATTTGGACACTAACTAGCAATATCGCCCCATCCCAAACATTTAAAGCATTTAAAATCTCTATTTCTAGAAGGTTGGGAATCAGTTTTACCTTGGTTATGGGTGCCTCATTTTTGTTGTCTTTGGGAGCTTCAACCTTGTTCTTGGATTGAAGTTTGTCATCCTTCTTGCTCCAATTTGGATTCCAAGTTAAAGAAGAACTAGATCTTTGACCCATCCTTGTGGAACCTTTCCTTTTCAATTGACGCTCCACCTTTATGGACATATGCAACATGTCATTCAACGCAACATAATGTTGTAGTTCAACCACATTTGCAATGTCACGATTTAATCTAGCTAAGAACCTGGCTAAAGTAGCTTATCGATCCTCCTCCACGTTAGCCCTAATCATGGCTATCTCAACACTTCTACACTTCTAGAGCCTTGAGTGAGCCTTTGCAGCTTTTGAAATAAGTCCCTATAGTAGTGACATAGAATGAATCTTCTTCTCATGACATCTTTAATTTCTCCCCAAGTCTCAATAGGTCTTTCACCATTTCTTCTCCTGCTCCAAGTCAATTAATCCCATTAAACAATAACATAGTAAGTGAATTCAATGGAAATTAGTTTCAAATTTTTCAACTCATAATAGTTGTGACAATCAAACACCAACTCAATCTTCTTCTCCCACTCAAAATAAGCATCAGGATCAATTCTGCCTTGGAAGGATGGAATCTTCGTTTTAATGTTTCCCAAATCGTTATCAAATCGATCTCTAACTTGTCTACCTCCATTTCCATGCACAAATTTTCTCATGTTAATATCAAAGGCACGATCATCTTCATCCTCATCATTTGCATAATAATCCTCATAATCATATCTGTGTTGATTCCTGCCTCTTCGTTGCACGTTAGGAGCTATAGGTGGCTGCCTCCTTTGTGATCTTTCTTCTACCCTATCCATTCTTTCATGTACATGTTCTAATTCATCTCTCATCATCCATCTCATCTCCCCCATTAATTCTTGAATTTGTAAATTTGGAACAACTTGTTGTTGATCTCCTTCTTGATTTTTGGACATGATTACTGCAAAAAAAAATTAGAAAGAAAATTGAATAGTTTCTCATCACACTTTCTCACGTGTTTCACTCTACAATGATATCACTCACACTTGTGTTTAATCAAATTTGGCTCTTACCCTCTTATGATCTCACACTTGTGTTTAATCAAATTGAATAGTTCCCTCTTTTAGTTCATTATCGAACCAAATGTACCCAAACAAAAAATTTCTTGTAACAATGAAACAAAAAAAATTTGAAGAATGAGAATTTCAAAGAGAAAAAGGAAAGAAGGAGAAATTTCAAGAACAGAAGAAAATTCAAAGATAAGATAGATACACCCTTTGAGATATTGAAATTGGTAGAATACACTTACGCAAAAGAAATCTTGAATTTGAGCAATATTCCAAACGTTACTTCTAATCTGATTTTGTTTTCATTTTTTTTCCTTCTTTTTTCTCTGTTTTTTTTTTATGAAATGGTAAAGTTTAGCAGAACTTGAACGAAATTAATAGGTAATAAAAGCAATCAACTTAGTTTTTTTTTCCAAGAAAAGAAAGCTATTTTTGATAAAATTTCGATGAGATGGAATAGATGAAATGAACAAGTAAAAATTAAGAATAAGGATAGATAACAACCTGATTTAGAAGCTTTACTATCTGATACCGAATGATGTGATTCTAAATGATTTGAACCCCAATAAAAACTAACGAGATCTAATAATCAATTTAGAACAAGGATGCCTTGGATTGTTCTAAAATTAGATTCTCAAAAAAATATGTAACACCTTGGATAGCCAAGACTGTTACATTGTGTGTTTAAAATGATGATTGCCTCAATAATCAAGTCGTTTGAACATAAATGTGTTTCTAGAGTCAAGAGACAGGTTAAGGTTAAAATATTTTGATCGTAAAATGATTGATTTTCATTAAGATAAAAGTTTGATACATGGGATACCAAAAATAAGGTTTACATGGCGGAAACAACCCACAAAGTTAATACAAAAAAGCTAGTCTATATGGCAAAATACAGTTTTGAGCTCTGGTTCCTATAATTCCCTTGGCTATGGTGGTTGAGCAGCTGGTGATGTACACTCCACCCCCAAAGCTCTCCAACTCATGGTTGGTCCAGCTTCCCTTCGCCTTTACCTACACCACATAGCACCCGTGAGCCAAGGCTCAGCAAGAAAACCATAGTCAACAAGCATAGATAGCAACAAATGTATATAACAAACTTAAATCCAATCAGTTCAATTAATCAACAAAGTACAAGTATCAAGCTAGGCAAAGATAAACATATACTTCCAAACATATAACTCAATCTTTAATACAAATATTTATGTGTTGGCGCCCTTAGGGCGATCCCTCTGGTTATTTTGCTGATCCTGACTCGCTTAGGCCAAGCTACGTTCAATACGCTTATCATCAGCCCCAACCCCCTTAGGCCGTACTTTTACAGTACACGTAATAGATATAAAATTCATAGAACACATATGTTCAATTACAGGGAATCACAGTCCCATTCACAAACATTTTGGTGCAGTTTTCTTACCTTGAGTCCCGAGAGATGGATAAAGAACTATTCCGAGCATAATCCTCAGACTTGAGCCTTAACTATAATCCTAGTCACAAGCAACAATGTATAACTATCAAATTCTAATCCAAATAAATGTTTTAGAAATAAATACTAGCCTCCGGGACATCGAATTCTACTAAACCGGGAAGTAGAATTCATCCTGAGCGCTTAGGTTTAAATCCCCGAGCATAAAAACAAACCTAGGCTATAGCTGCCTAGGTGGGTTGCAACCTGGCCCTAAGGGTTGCGGTGTGACTCAAGTTAAAGGCACAACCTCTTCCTTCTTGGAGGGAGGCGGGCCACGACTTGCCCCCTAGGGTCGCGGCACGCCCATAAATCCGCAACCCCTCCCTGGGGCTTCTGGGCACGCGAGCCGCGGCACCCATAAATTTGGTCGCAACGCACCCCCGCGAACCCAAAATCCCTGGGTTTCAAACATTTTTTTCCCAACTCAAAGGTCTGGAACTCGACCCCAAGCATGCACTCAAACCAAATTGGGTCCAAAACTCCCAATGTTACCTCATAATCAATACACAAACAGCCTATAAGAGATCGTTCTAATGCCTATCCAAGGGGATTAGTAGAGAATGTATTGGTTAAAGTAAATGAATATGTATTTTCTGTAGATTTATACATTCTTGATATGGAAGAAGACTCAATTCTGTGCTCTACACCAATTTTATTAGGAATGTCATTTTTAAAGACAGCTAGAACCAAGATAGATGTTCATGAGGACGCTTTGACCATGGATGTAACACCCTGGATAACCAAGGCCATTACACTGTGTGATTTTAAGAGTGCAAAACTTGCTAACCAAGTCGTATAGTTGAAAACGTGACCCTAAAGTCGTAATTAGGTTAAGGTTAAAATATTTTGGTCATAAACAGGAAATTTCTAATTTAAAATAAACATTTAATAAATGGGATCCCAAAATTGGTTTCAAAGGACGGTTACAAAATTTTCAAAGTTTATGTACAACACCAAGCCACAATAATGGCAAAATAGGCACTTTAGGTTCTCCTGTCCCTGCACCATTCCTCGGGCGTGGTGGCCGATCAGTTGACTATGGACATTCTGCCCCAGAGCTCTCCAACTCAGGACTGGTCTACCTTACCCTTGCCTTTACATGCACCATGTAGTACCCGTGAGCTAAGGCCCAGCCAGAAAACATAATGCATAACATAAGCGACAATCAACAGATATAATTCACAAATCACCAATCAGATACTCAGCAGGTCACATTGTTCATATAATCAGCGATATCAATCTGCAAACCAGTAATCAATCATCCCGATAATAAACATGCCATAGTCATCACATTCATAACAATAAACATATCATTCAATAACTAGGGTCCATGCCCTTAGGCTACACCCTCTGCTTAAGTCACTATCTTCGACTCACTTAGGCAGAGCCCAGTGTTCAACCCACTGACTCTAGCTCGTTTAGGCCAAGCTCAGTGATTATTTAATTAACCTTAGCTACCAATGGCCGACCCGTGTCCTGTGTGCAAATAATGATTCCAACACTCGTAGGTCGTTTACCACATGTCCCCATGGCATAATACCTTCTTATGACATCACATACAAGTATAGGGAACTCTTAGCCTCAACATAACCACATAACCAGGTGTAGTTTTTTTACCATTGATTTCGAGCACTGTGGTTAAAAGAAACGATTCTTAAGCACGATCTCGACCAAGCCCTAGCGTACACCTACTAACAACCGCAAAATAGAACCCTCATTAACAATCAATTCCGTTACCTAACTTCAGGACCAATCCCGAGCCCTCGGGAAGCCCCAATTTCACCAAACGGGGTGGTGGAATCGACCCTCGAGCCACCAAGAAAAATACCCAAAACCCATTTCTGGAGGCAGGGTAGCGCTACAGCGCCACAAGGTGGGCGCTATAGTGCTACAAGCAGAGACAGACACCTCCCAGGACACCAGGCATAGCGTTGTAGTCCTCCAATGCTAGTGCTACAGTGCTACAACCAGCAGCATGCTACTTCTGGGTTTTTCCTTCAAATTTTCCCTAGTCAAAGCTCTACCAAATCTCTCCAAACCTTATCCAACCTCAAAATAGACCTTACAACTCACTATAACTCAACCAAATAAACCCATCAACATCAAAAACCTAGCTAAAGGCATCATCAAATTCATCAACCCAACTTGAGCTCAGAAGCTCAAGAACATCATCAGAAAACCAGAAACTCAAAACTTCAAAGTTAGAATTGATTACCTTAGCTAAGAGAATTTGACCTTAGGTTGTCTTCTATACTCTTCCAAACTTTAGCTCCTCTAATCCCCAAGCTTATGTCCTTGAATTCCAATCCAAAACCCAAGTTCAGAGATCAACCTCCACACAGCCCAGAAATCTAAAATCAATATTTAAACCTTACCTTAACATGAGCTAAATCCAGTTGAACTTCTAGCCACTCCAAGGATCAAAGACCCAAGACCTTGCCTAGACTTTCCCTGAGTTTCCAGCTCCAAAATCCACAAGAAAGGGAGAGAGAGCAATTCATGAGAGAGAAAAAGAGGTAGGTTTTACTTTGTTTTCTTCCTTTCCTTTTTCCTTCCTTCAGCTTCTACCCTTTTCTATATCTTCCATTATCTCTAAAAAGAAGATTAATACTTATCCCTTTTTAAAACACCAAATGACCATTTTTCCCTCTTAAATGTAACCAAGTCTTTGAACACTCTAAGGGAATTTTGGTCATTTGTTCTCAATTCCCGCTAATTCCTCGAGTGTCCCTAATATTTACCACTTAAGTCCCATAATCTAATTAATCACCAATTATTTTCCCCAATGCCTAATAATCTGCAATATATTTCCCAAATTCCCATAAATACCCCAGGCTCCCCCGAGCTGGGTATAAATCCCTCGCGGTGACTATTTCGCTAAACTGCCCACTAGGATCGCCTCGAGCCACCAACTACAAATATATCCACATAATAATGTGGTCTAAAAAATTTATCACAAATCATTACATTTATGCCATCAACGAGCCAAAATTACAAATATGCCCTTATAATCTAAACAGGGCCTACATGCATACTAATACTCATAATCTTGCATCTCATATATCCATGTAACCATATAAGCATGCTTATCACATAATCATGCATTAATTCATTTACTCACATAAATACACATTTATGCCCTCCTGACACACTAATCAAGGCCCTTAAGCCCTATTAGTAAGTTTGGGTCGTTGCAATGGAGTTCGCTGGTGAAGTGATTACCTTTAAGATTTTTGAGGCTATGAGGTATCCAAGGGATGTTCATTCATTTGCTTCAGTTGATTCTTGATTTACATGGAGAGGATGGGTTAGATGTTGTTTTGAGGGAACCAATAGACTTGAAGAAAGAGGATGTCACTACTGAAGTAAAAGAGACAGTGGTTGCACTTAATAGTGGTGGAGAGGTTTCTAATGAGGTACCCTTCTTGGAGTTGCTTATTTCTCATGAGCAGCTTTAACCATATGTTAAATCACCACCTAAGCTTGAATTAAAACCCCTACTAGAGCATCTTAAATATGTTTACTTGGGTGAGAAATAGACATTACCGGTCATTATCACCACACACCTTACCCATGTGGTTTGTACTTCAGGAATACAAAACAATCATAGGGTGGACCATAGCAGATATCAAGGGAGTAAGCCCTACTATGTGCATGCACCATAATTTATTTTAGGTTGTCATAAGCATATGGTTTTGTTGCAAGTTCTCTATAAATGATAAAACTTCTTATTGGGATAAGAATATGTTGAGGAACTTGATGAATTATGCATGAATTGTGTGTTTAACTTCTGTGTTGCTTTTCACTTAAGCTTGATCTTCGATTTCTAAACATAATGTGTGTACAATTAGATTTACCTTTTCACTATTGTTTGGCGATATTTATGCATGCTACTATTCATAATCTCAACCACTCTAGAAACGATTGATTAATTATTTGAGGCAAAATCTTAAGTACGCATAATTAGGAAGATGATCAAGGCATGTTGTTTGGATCATTTGGGCCTTTCAAGCTAACCTATGAAATTGAATATCCTAGTTTCCCCTTTTTAGCCATAATGAATAATCTATTTATTTTATAAGCCAATTTCTAAACATTTTACAACTTCAATTTTTTATCCTTTTTCTGACCCATTACACCATAGTTTTATATGAATATTTGATTTTGTGGGTTGGGTTATGGATTGTTTGAATGTGGTAAAATCGCTAAAGGTGCAAGGCACTCGAGAACAAGGGCTGCTTTATGCCAACATGCGTCAAGTCTTCTACGAGTTACGTCCCTTGCGTTGAAGAAGACTAGCATCTAAGGGTGAAGGCCTCGCTATGCGAGGCCCAGCTTGACTACGCCTCGCGCCCCTAAAGACATCACACGAGGCCCAAGCGCCTCACCATGTGGCTCCGGATATCGTAATGCCGCCCATGTGCGAAGTTGTGTGCCGAAGAGACTTCGCCTATGCGTGAAGCCAAGGATCACATTGTGAAGGCCTCATTGCCTTGAAGTCACTCATGGTGAGGGCCTCACATAGCGAGGTTGGCCAAGCGAAGGAGAGCCTCACATAGCGAGGCTAGGGTCGCTTATTGAAGGCTTCGTTGAGCCTCACGCACCCCTCGTGACATCCGAGTGCCTCGCACCGAGAGGCTTCACATAGTGCAGCCAGCCAAGACTCACACACCCCTTGCGAGGTCCGAGTGCCTCATACCGAGAGGCTACACATATTGTAGCCATCCAAGCCTTGCACACCCCTCGTGACACCAAGTGCCTTGCACAACGAGGCCCCACATTCCATAACCTGCTAAGAGTCTCACACACCCCTCGTGACACCAAGGGCCTCGCAACGAGAGGCTTCACATGCTGCAGCCAACCAAGCCTTGCGCACCATTCGCGACACCAAGGGCCTCGTACCGAGAGGCTTCACATTGTGTAGCTAGCCAAGCCTCGCGCACCCCTTGGGACACCAAGGGCCTCACATTGAGAGGCTTCACATGATGCAGCCATCTAAGCCTCGCGCACCCCTCGCGACACCAAGTGCCTCGCCGTATTGATCATATTATGGTGACATCCCGTATGAGCAAAAGACACGTTACCTATATGAAAAATATTCAAAGGGCCTTGTTGCCATGGTGTCAGGGAATGGAGGAAGGCCACACATAATGAGGGCTTCACTGCCTCATCACATACCATATGTCCCAAGCCCCAAGTAGACAAGGAGGAACTAGTAAGTGTGTCCAACACTTAGCAAAATATTAGAAGGTGATGAGAGAAGATATATTTTGGAAATGGGAGAAAGATCTTCAAGTACAGGGGACATGAACAGGTACGAGGTGTACGACCCTAAGGAAGGCAAGGGCATGATTCCAACATCAGCGCTCGACAAGTAGTGGTGGTACGAATTAGTACAAGAGGTGGTGACATGACCTGCTTACCTCTGACCCTGTACCGATAATTGACACAACGATCCTTTACTCCTCTACATCACGCCCCACTATTCTGACAAGGTACCAACGTACGAACTTATCCCTTGGGACCACCTTGTATCAGAGGCCATTAGAGCGCATCTATAAATAGGCTTCAACCCCTCAAATGAAGGGGTTGGAAAAATTCATTGTAGAGAGTGATAGTAAAGCAATAAACGAGATTTTCCTCCATTGTTGTTCAGCGTGTTTCTTTCTTAAGTTTCCCTAAGTTCAATCTACGCATTTTCTGTAACAAGCTTTGAGTTTCCCATCCATATATCATTGACGAGTTTCTGTCATCAACAGTTTGACGTTGTCTGTGGGAAGAACTAGTATCAAGCCAATGTTCTTTCATCAGTTCCAACAAGGAAAAATGCCAAGGCGTTCGAAATGCTTACGTCTACTACAAGATGTTGAGGTTTACCTGGACAGAGGACAGCTGAGGTCCTCCAGGAAAGACCCTCCTCCGCCTAAGCATGGAGATATGCTAGAGGAACATCCTTCCCCGAGGAAGGAGAAGGAAGTATCATCCCCAGCTGTCCAACTCAGCGGAGATCATTCAGAGCCACCAACGCACCCACATCCTCAATTCCTGGTGGCACCATGCTTTGGCCACCAAAATCAGGGTCCCTTGACACATAGGCCAGGCAAGAGTCCCCGAGTGCACTTGGTGAGTTCCAGCTCAAGGACTCGCTTCTATGAGGATGAGATTCGTGAGTTACAGAAAAAGAATCGAAGGCTGGAGACCACAATAGAGAACATACAAGAGGTTTTAAATTGCCTTCTATAAGGAAAATTGAGCATACCCCTTCCCAAGTATAAGGAGAAGGAGGATGAAAGAGGGGAAACCACTATCCCAGTAGATGATGAAATAACCCGACTTTCCACCAGTAACACTCCCCAGACAAAGCACCATGAAGGACCTAGGCCGGCAAAGTACAACTAGGAACAAAGGCGGAGACACAACACTCGTCGTAAGAATGAAGCTGAAGTCACCTCTAAGGAGGCACCCCCTGACCTAAGAGACAAGCTCAATTGAAGTAGGTTAAAAGTAAGGACGACACCTCCTATGGCTCACCCGGAAGACAAAAGGAAATGAAATGCCAACCCATCCGAATTGAGAGGCTCCAGGAACAAAAGGAGGCAAGACTTAGACTTTGAGATGAGGATCCTATGGAGCAAGATAATCACCGCGTCTGGGGGACATATTGTTGACGATGAGTTTGATTACGAATCACCCTTTGTTAGAGAAATCCAAGCCGTGCGGCTCCCAGCCAACTTCAAAGAGCCTCACATGACCCCTTACAAGGGCAACACAGATCCAAAATACCATATTGATGAGTTCAATGACCTAATGAGGTTAAGGGAAATTACCAGAAGAGCCAGATGCCACTGTTTTTCCATCACATTAAAGTGTCCTATGTGTACAAGTGGTTTAAGAGACTCCGGTCAGGGTCCATCAGGTCTTGGCAATAATTTTATGATAAATTTCTCCAACAACATTACGCTGTGCGTAATTACAGCATGTCGGGCACCAGCCTCGCTAATGTGAAACAAGGAGAAGAAGAGAGCCTGGAGATTTATATCCATAGGTTAGTATGGAGGCAATCAAAATTGGAAGCCTAACCTGTGGGGAGTTAAAAATTGTCGTTGTGGGATAACATGCTAAAAAGGGAGATCTCTAACTTAGACAATTTCTACAAATGGACACAAAAGTACATTCATGTCTAAGATGGCCATGAGAACCTGAAGGCATCACTTGTCAAGCCCTTAGCCCCTGAAGGTTTGAATGACGCAAAAAAGAAAAGGGTGTATGAAGGGCCAAGAGATGACCACCGGAGGAAGCACAAACACGGAGGTAATCATAGGCAAACATCTCACACCTTCTACACTGACCTAACACATACCAGGGAGCATATCTTTATAGCGAATGAGAATCAGGTCCTCTTCAGGAGACCCCCCCCCCCCCCCCAATGAAGAGAGATAGGTCGAAGATAGACCCCAGAAATTACTGTCAGTATCATAAAGACATTGGCCACACCACAACGGAATGCACTCATTTGAAGGTGGAATTGAAGAACTCATACGTAGGGGGAACTTGGGTAGATTTGTTCGAAGAGAAAATGAAAGATCTTATGATAGACCACTCTCGCCATGAGCATGAGATGTAGCCCTTGAGGTTCAAGGAAAGGCGAGGAAGATCTTCGGAGGACCAGGATACGGAGGAGAATCGAGAAAGGGGCAAGATAGATACTCCAAGGAAGCCATACGAAGTCAAACCCCATGCATGCTAAGCTTAGAAAAACGACCACCGAAAAAATATAAGGGGTTAAATGACTCAATAACCTTCACCGAAGAAGACGCGCGGGGTGTAAATTTTCCGCACAATGACCCCTTGGTGTTAAGTGTACAACTGGCTAACATGAAGGTGCATCGGGTTCTGGTAGACAATGGGAGCTCCGTAGACATCCTATATCGCCCGTCCTTAGAGAAGATGGGACTGGGCATCAGGAACCTAAAGCCCTGCAACACCTCCTTGTATTGGTTTACAGGAGACTCGATACAGCCCCTGGGCACAATTGAGTTGGCCCTTACCATGGGTGAGATGCCCAGACAGACCACTATAATGACAAACTTTATCATAGTAAGTTGTTCCTCAGCCTTCAACGTGTTATTACGGAGACCCTCTCTGAGAGAATTGAAGGCGATAACCTTGGTATACCACTTGGCCATAAAATTCCCAGCTCCTTGGGGGTAGCGATCATCAAAGGGGAACAGAAAGAAGCAAGGGAATGTTATAACATGTCCATCTGCACAGTAATGAAACCGCTAGAACCTATGGCGATGGTAGTGCATAGGAGCACAAACCCGCATGAGTTCAACCCCCAAGTTACCGAGGAGATCAGAATCGATGGTTGTGCATACGTGCCTGAGAGGGAACATCGGGTAAAGCTCCACTTTTAGTATGATAAATCAAAGTGGTTACCATAGTTAGCCCCCAACATAGTTGTGAGTCCTCCCCTTAAAAGCATCTATGATTTATAGGGTTAACCTAGATGCTCGGATATGTAGTAAGACCAATGTTTCCATAGATACCTATGTACTCTACTCATTTTTAATGAATATGTTTCTTATTGGCATGTCACACCCCTCATTTATGTGAGCACGTGTCTAACTCCCGTGTACCTATCACCAATTGGAATTGTCAAAGTGCATGAGAAAAATGATCAAAGTGCCCGACGAGATAAATCTCACCAACCACTTGGGGGGCAGATATAATAAAAAAGGGTCCCAAAAGAGACCCTTATAAAAAAAAATAAGGAAGAAAACCTTGCAAGGCATCTCTTGAGTTCACAAGGATTAGCTACCCTCAAGAACATCAAGAGGGTCAAAAAGTCCTATAGGAAGAACCTCCTAATAAAGGCTGATACCTCCACGAGAGGAAAGGCCACAGAAAGAGCATCCACCAATAAGCCTAGAGTGGCCACCAAGCCGTCTAGCCAAAAAGGGTCCTAAAAGAGACCCTTGTAAAAATAGTACTATGCATAATGACAAGAAGGACGCTTCTCCCACATAATAACAAGCACGTGCAAAGAATTTAAAAGGATACTGAGAACCCAAGGGGTTATCGTGTCCTTACAAGTATAGTCAAGGTGGACTAAAAAGACTATCATCATCATTCCAAGGAAGAGATAAGGAATTCATCAAAAAATAAGAGGGATTTATCAAAGTCCCTTACAATTGATAACCAAAAGAGAATGGTAAAGGAAAGAAAGGCCACTGCATGCTCGTAGTTGATATAAAAAATAAACAAGGACACACAAATCAAGAGTCCCACACACCATTAAAGATTTATGGGGAGTCCCAAAAAAAAAGGAAAAAAAATATGGAGGGTTACATGACAGCAACATATATGTATACAAATAAGCCTTGAAGAAGGATCTACGAGTTTCCACCCTGACCTTTCCACTCAATTTTTTTCCCAATTGCATACTCTCCAAAGAGAGAGAGGTCAACATCAGGATTGGTCCTCCCAATGGCATTTAGCGTGCACTCAATTACGCCATTCTCAGCATTCACAGGTTCAGCCTCAAGTGCATTAATCTTCTTGTTTAGAGTGTGCATAGTAGCTTCAAGTCTAGTGTTGGATTGAGAGGTCGAAGTAGCCTTGGCCAGTGTAGCGTCCCTCTGGTAAATCACTTCAGCAAGCTGACCCTCCAAGTCGCAGACTCGTGTGGACAAACTATCCTTTTCTTCCTCGACCACTGAGAGATTCTTCATTGCCCCCTTAAGCTCGAGTTGTAGCCATTGTGTGGATGAGGAGTTAGAGGTGACAAGCTGATGACCCAGGATGGAAGCATAAGTAAGGACAAAGAAACAAAATAAAACATCAATGGTCAAGCGATATCAAAACCAAAAACACATACATACAGTATTTTGACAAATACTTGCATAGAGGCCCGTATATAAGCCTCACCCTACTCGGCATCTGGAATGTTGCTCATGTAGCGGTTCATGTCTTCTCCTTACTGGCTTGCCAGAGGATGACCTCTAGAAGCGGAAACATTAGCACGACGGGGGGAAGCATGTATACCCGTCGAGGCATGCTTAGACAAGGAAGGAGACCGAGAGGGTCATGATCCATCTGTAGAGGCACGAGAGGCAGAGGGGTGCGGAGTCACCACTTTAGGCAGAGAGGCACCCGAAGATGCTTGCCTCATACGCCCCCTCGAGGGTGGAAAGGCATCACCAAAAGAAGGAAGGAAAAAGTTCCTCTTCAGGATAGAAGGGGGGAGCATGGGTGTTGAAAGCAGACTTGAGAAATAACACCATCGGTGTGTCCGTCGTCAGCAAAATCCCTAGCCCCGCCAGCCAAGGACCGTAAACATGAATAATTCTCAGAATCCACCTCGACTTCATCCTCCATTTCCATATGGTCACCCGAAGGGTAGATGTAATCTTTTTCAGCTTCCTCATTATAACTATCTTCATCACAACCATATATCCACGGAACAGTAGATTTGGACGAGACAAAGCATAAGGAAACAACTTGATTTGGAGATATCAGCTTGTACAAATAAAGATTGCCCTCTGTAAAAAGGCCACAGGCCTGTTTGCGCAAGGCCGACACACCAAGGATCTCTGCCACTCGATCGAGGGCAGATGATTTCAAGGTAGGGCTGACGACCCCTTCGAGACCTATGATCAAGAAAAAAAAAAACCATAGTTAGATAAACCAGAAAAATGGGGTAAAATAGAAATTTCTTATATACGAACTCAAGGTGGGAATAAGCTTACTTGAAGTGTTCAAGCGCGTATGTTGGGTGGACATGCTGTTGGTGAAGAAGAAGTCACTCTTCCACGAGCCCCTATTGGAAATGGAACCCTCCACAAGGGGATACCCTGTGAGGGCCATGGCTTTCTTGAGCTGATAGAAGCTGAGGGTGGTTGGGTTCACCCTAAGGGTATAAAGGTGATGGACCTCACTCATGGAAGGCCCTCTACGATGCACTTATTTGTATAATACGTATAAACAATTGAGCACAACCCAAGAGTTGGGGGACAGTTGGAGGGGTGCCAGCTCAAAATAGTTGAGCACCTTGACAAAAAAGGGATGAAGCAGCAAGAGTCCACTAGATTTGATTATTGAGCCGCTGAAAGCAACGAGCCCCTCGGGCAGCTCAGATGCACGGTCCTGGCGTGTTGGAATTATGAAGTTGATGTCCGACGTTAGTTGGTGGTCCTTAAGAATGTTGGCAAGCTTAACATGGATAAGAGTGGACATGATACCCGCATTTTCAGAATTGTCGGAAGTCCTCCTCGACATGTTTGATACATGGATAGAGACAACGGGCGGTTTGTGAGTAATTGACTTCATCAACCCCTAAAAGGCCCTCTATGTGTCTTGCGTCTACCTGCATACTGCTTGACCCTATGACATACTAACCTATGTCCCTACCCTCGTATAAGAGATAAGAGAGACATGCATATCACTGAGGTAGGAAAGTATACCTGGGTTCGTCTATGCACCTCCTTAGATGTGCGCGGATGAACCTTTGGATGTGCAGAAATGAGTCCATGGGTGTGCAAGGGGTAGGATTTGCAGGGTGTGGAGACAACCTCCTAAGTGAAAACACCATATGCTCCATGCAAAGAAATCATGGGACAAGGAAGAATAAGTAAAAAAAAATGGAGACGAATTTAAAGGGGAAAAACTTTGGAGCTTTGGAGGATAGAACTTTGGAGCATTTGGAATTAGCCTCAATGGGATACCACTAGGCTAGACAAGTTTTGGTTGTGAAAAATGAATCCAAGAATGGAGGTATCTATAAGGAGAGCCAAGACTTTGAAGCCCTTGGATCAAGTCTAGGGTGAATGGTCGAAATCAAGGGCCTTAGCAACGTTGGGATCTATGTTTGGAAATGGTTGGTCCTTATTCGATCTTAGGGACACACTTGGATCACCAACAAAGCTAGTTGGTTTTTGTGTTTCCTTAGACACTACAAAGAAACAAACCACCCAAATACACTGTGTGTTTCTTCAAACACCATCAGATAACACACCAATGTTGAGCCCCTAAACTTCCTTGAGTAAAGTGAAGCTCCAATTGAATTCATATCATACAAGAGAAGAGGAAAGAGTCTACAAGGACACTTAAAAGTATACTTATAGACTCAGGGGCAAGTATGAATGTTGGAAAATCACTAAAGGTGCAAGGCACTCGGGAAGGAGGACTTCTTTATGCCAACATGTGTCAAGTCTTCTACGAGTTACGTCGCTTGCGTTGAAGAAGACTAGCATCTGAGGGTGAAGGCCTCATTATGCGAGGCCCAGCTTGACTACACCTTGCGCCCCTAAAGACATTACATGAGCCCCCAGCGCCTCACCATATTGCTCCAGATGTCGCGACACCGCCCATGCGCGAAGTCGTGTGCCGAAGACACTTCACCTATGCGCGAAGCCAAGGATCTCGTTGTGAAGGCCTCATTGCCTTGAAGTCCCACATGGCGAGGGCCTCACATAGCGAGGTTGGCCAAGCGAGGCTGGGGTCGCTTATTGAAGGCTTTGTTGAGCCTCACACACCTCTCGCAACATCGAAGTGCCTCGCACCGAGAGGCTTCACATAGTGCAGCCAGCCAAGCCTCACACACCCCTCACGACAGCAAGGGCCTCGCATTGAGAGGCTTCACATGGTGCAGCCAGCCAAGCCTCGCGCACTCTTCGCGACACCAAGTGCCTCGCAGTATTGATCATATTGGGGTGACACCCTCTATGAGCAAAAGACACTTCACCAATATGAAAAATATCCAAAGGGCCTTGTTGCCATGGTGTCAGGGCATGGAGGAAGGCCACACGTAATGAGGGCTTCATTACCTCATCACGTACCATATGTCCCAAGCCTCCTAAGTATAGAAGGAGAATTAGTAAGTGTGTCCAACACTTAGCAAAATATTAGATGGTGATGAGAGAAGATATATTTTGGAAATGGGAGAAGGACCTTCAAGTACGGGGGACGTGAACAGGTACGAGGTGTACGACCCTAAGGGAGGCAAGGGCGTGAATCTGACATGAAAGCCCGACAAGTAGTGGTGGTACGAATTCGTACAAAAGGTGGTGACATGACCTGCATACCTCTGTCCCTGTATCGACAACCGACACCATGATCCTCTACTCCTCTACATCATGCCCCACTATTCTGATAGGGTACCAAAGTACAAACCTGTCACTTGGGACCACCTTGTATCAAAGGTCATTAGAGCCCATCTATAAATAGGCTTCGACCCGTCAAATGAAGGGGTTGGAAATTCATTGTAGAGAGAGATGGTAAAGCAATAAAAGAGATTTTCCTCCATTTTTTTTCTACGTGTTTCTTTCTTAAGTATTCCCTAAGTTCAATCTACGCATTTTCTATAACAAGCTTTGAGTTTTTCATCCATATATCGTTGACAAGTTTCTGCTGCCAACAGATGGGGCAGTTTTATTGGTTTGTTAGTTTATAATGTGAAAGTATATAATCTACTATTCCTCCCAATGAGTTGAATTGAAAAGAAAAAAATAGAGAAAAAAATCTGCATGGAGAAATATTGAAAAAAAAATTTTTAGCAAAAGTATTAGTGTGTGGGAAAAGAAGGAAATTGAGAGATTATGTATTTTTGAAGTATATGGGAAGTATGTGGAAGATCTAAAGATTAGAATGAATATAGGCTATGATGTGATTTAAGCTTAAATATTCATTTTTCATCTACCTTCAACCTTAGCCTTGCATTATAAGATTTTAAAGACCTTTTGATTCTTGATTATGTGTGTTTACATTAGTGGAAAAAAATTGGTAAATGTCTATGGAGTGGATGTTTTTCATGAAAATACTATTATATATGAGAGTTTAAAACATACTATGGCATGTATAAATTGATTCGAATGTTTGTGTTTTGGTAGGTTTAATTGTGCATAATCATAAATAGATCGAGTTTAAGTGGTGACTAGGCATTGAGTTCAAATTATAAGGAATGTGGAATTCGAATTTTCTTATAACTTATTTGTTTGGTCAATTTTTGAGACAACTAACACTTTTGAGAAAACCATTGCATATGTATTTATTTGTTTAGTTTTTAGTTTTTATTTGTTGTTTTGCTAAGGGACTAGCAAAGTCTAACTGTGGGGGAATTTTATAATGGCATTTTGGATATTATATTTGTTATTCTTTCACATTTAGATAATGTTAATTTCTAGTGTTTTTAGGTGTTCTTAGCTTTGTTTTATGAGTCTTTCATTTTTAAGCCATAAAAATATTTTATAGGTATTATTGATGAATTTGATGTATTTTTTTGGTTAGGAATTGATGTGCAATGATAGGACTCGAGAAAATGATGTTTACGACTAGTTTGAAGCTTTTTAGAAGTCCATAAACTCGAGGTTCAAGCTTAAAGTTGCAGATGACAAAGAAAAAGCACGTGAGCAGAATTTGGGCTATGGCCCTAGCCACCAAGAATCACTAGTCACGGCCTGGGAGTCAAAGACTAGTAGCCGCATCCACCATAAACACCTGGTCGTGGCCAGCGCGCATAGTATGCCCAGAAAAGTTTCGTGAATGCAGCCACCAGGAATCACTGGTCGTAGCTTGCGATAAATTTTTTTCATAAATTTTGATTTTTCAATGTAATTTTTAAGGGGCTATAAAAGGGATTAGGGTTAACTTTTAATATAACATTGGATTGCGAATTTTAGAGGCTAGAGTAGCAGAGGATGAGAAAATACATCAACATCTACATTCTTTGTAACATCCCAAATTCCCTAATATGGCTTAATGCCTAAATTAGGGGGTCGGGAGGCGATAATTGTTTTAATTATGTGCTAATATAGTATGAGCATGTCATTATGTGAATTAAATATGTGTGTGGGCCCGTTTCTTATGACAAAGGAATTTTAGTAATTTTGACCCGCTACAATCAAGTTCAGAGTTAGGTTTTGTTGCAGAAGAGGTGTTAAATCGGTTATGGGTATTGAACTGAGATTTTATGTTTGATTTGGGGTAATTTTGATTGGGTTTGGCAGAGGTAAAACCCAAGAATTCTAGGTTCGAAGGGGGTTGGGTTGCGACCCTTTTGAACCCAAGGAGATAGGGAGGGCTCTATTGTGAGGAGCGCCACAGCATGTGTTTAGTAAAAAGTGAGGCTGAGACTCTAACTTGGGGCGAGCAGCGGCGCTGGGGCATGGGGTCGCGGTGCTTAAGGGGTTTTGAACCCTGAGAGGGTTTGTGAGAGCGGAAACTCAACCCTAAGGGATCGAGATCGATCTTACTACTCGGTTTAGTGGAATTCGATGTCCAAGAGGCTAAGACTCAGTCTGGAAGCCTTTATTCACTCATTATTGATAGGATCCTTTATCGTGGTTGTGACTAGTTCATCATTAAGGGCTCGGAATAAGGATCATACTCAAAGGTCGTTCATTGGTAGCTTGTACTTGGACCAAAGGTAAGAAAATTGCACCTGAAATATGATATACATGATTAGGTCTTGGCCCTAATGCTGAACATAGTCTTGATTTAGGCATTGGCCCTGTAAATGGGCATGATTATGATTATCCTTGTGTATATATGTTTTAATGTATTGTAATGCATTGTATCTGTATGTACGAGCAATGTATTATGTGATTGTCTATTATGACAAGGAAGCTCGGTTTATAAGCCAAGGATTTGTGATGTATCTGGTTAAAGATCGTCTTACTAGTCGAGGGCATACTTGATTTAAGGGGGCTTGACCAATAAGTTGAGAATCTTGAAGGCTCAGCTTATAAGTCGAGGGTCTTTAAGGCTCAACGTATAAGTCGAGGGTCTGTTAGGCTCGACTTATAAGTCGGGGGTCTGTGAGGCTCGACATACAAGTCAAGGATCTGCAAGACTCGGTTTATTAGCCAAGACCTGCATTACGCGCATTGAGCGCAAGGCGCTATGGTTGGGCCACCTTGGGAGTGCACCATGAACTTGACTGGCTCGGATACCATAAGAATAAAAAGGGAGTGCAACACGCATTTCTGCAATCCTATGGTTGCTGATCTGAATAGTGTTGATGCTTAGTTCCAGTTATTACTACTACGCCTGCTGTATTATTCTGTGAATTGTTTGAATATGTTTTCTAGCTGAGTCTTTTGGCTCGCAGGTGCTTTGTGGAGCAAATAAGGTAAGGAGAAGCTTGGCCAGCCATGAGTTGGAGAGCGATGGCAGTGATGAGTACATATGCAGTTCGCTCGATCGCCGTGGCCGAGAAATGTGAAGGAAGCTAGGGTTGGACCCAGTTTGCCGCCTACGTCGACTTATTTTGTAACCTTGGAATCGTAACCAACTTTTAAAGTTTTATTTTGAGGATCCCATGTGAAGACCAAAGTTTTTGTTTATTGAAAACGTTTATGACTTGATCAACATTTTAAATACATTAACCCTTAGTGGCTTAATAACTTGTGTTATTTCAAATGACTTGTATAGCAAGTCCAACACCAATTTTAAACACACATGGTAATGGACCCTAATTAGCAGGGCGTTACAACTTGGTATCAGAGCTTCCAAGGTTTAAGGGTTCCTAATGATCGAACGGGCATGTACACTCACTGCTAAAGACAAGATCGACTCAGGGTTGGGTAACTATTAATATAGTTATGTGTGTATTTGCTTAAATTAACTGTATATGCCTTACCTGCTAGCTTAAATAAGAAGCATGAGCTATTATGATAGGTCTTGACCCTTGACTGTAGTGTGTAGATTAAGGATGTGCTTATTAGCAAGATAGACACTTGTAAATGTTTTAGGATTTCTTACAAGCATCATGATTGCTTTAGAATGTCAGAAACACTTATTAGCATTGACGTATATGCACGTATGCCAGGGGATGCTTATTAGCACCATTACATGTTAAAAGGAATGCTTATTAGCATCATTAAATGTCTATGCGTGTTAGGAAATGCTTATTAGCATTCTTCTTGCCCTTGAGTATTGTAAATGTTTAATAGCATTATGTTGTGTGTATGCATGCAAAGAATGTCCTTACTAGCATCTTGTTCGAGTATGATTATGAATTGCTCTGCTTATTAGTATGATTGTTTATGTGTGAATTATTGGGATACTTATTAGCATTGTCAATGCATGTGAATGCTTAATCGATCGATTTTGAACTGTGGGTTGGTATGAGGTATTGTTATTACTGCCTAATAAGTCGAGTCATTGATTGCAGATAGACTTGGAAGTATGTTTCCTGGGAAATCTAATGATCCATCCGACACTAAGAATCAGGTCAGAAGTAATGACCAGGGTCAGAACCCTCCGCTAGTCCCTAAGAATTGGCAACATATGCTTGTTGACATGCAAGACAGGCTACAGAGACAGGATGAAGAGATTTTCCAGTTGAGACAACATTAGGTTATGGCAGGGAGCTCTGCATCAGAGGCCCCATATGCTGCTCCAGTACCAGCCATACAATAGCAGACAAAATTAGGGAACCGTTGGGAGTTAGTGTATGAATGGTTCAGAAAACAACACCCTCCGATTTTCGAGGGTAGTGCATGTCCACTTAAGGCAGTAAAATGGATGGCTATGATTACATCCATCCTAGATTTTATGAGGATGGTGGGCAATGAGAGAGTGGCCTGTGCCACGTATATGTTATGGAAAGATGCCCGAATCTGGTGGGAGGTGGTGTCCCAAACTAGGGATGTAACTACAATGAACTGGGAAGAGTTTAGAACCCTCTTTAGTGAGAAGTATTATAATGAGACCATTAAAGCTTAAAAGGCCGAGGAATTCAGTAGACTATTCGAAGGGAATATATTGGTGACCGAATACGCTCTGAAATTTGACTGATTAGCAAAGTTCACTATAGACTTAGTGCCCACTGATGGGACAAGGAAGGAAAGATTCCTTTAGGGGCTACAACCTATGATAGCCCGGGATGTCAAAATTACCACAGTACCTGGAGTAAAAACATACGCTCAGGTAGTAGAGGGAGCCCTTACTGTAGAGGGTGCTGAGAACAAGATCTGGCGCGAGAACATAGCCAGAAGAAATATGAGGAGGATGGGACCTCCCTTTACAGGATCACGTAAGGGTGAAGGCCCTAGTGACCAGAAAAG
The DNA here is from genome assembly GCF_963169125.1 of Humulus lupulus. Lineage (NCBI taxonomy): Eukaryota > Viridiplantae > Streptophyta > Magnoliopsida > Rosales > Cannabaceae > Humulus > Humulus lupulus. Next base: position 155,776,805 of record NC_084794.1, on the reverse strand, counting down.
TAAGACCCCAAATACTGCTTCGACTCCTAAACCTGATAGGAGTCCATGGGGTGTACAGATTGGCTACCAGGGCGGCAATGAGAACTGGAAGACATATCCAGAATGTGCCAGATGTAGAAGACGTCATCTGGGGGAGTGTCGGGCGAAGGCGTGCTTTTTATGCAGGATTGTGGGGCATCTCAAGAAGGACTGCGCAAGAATGAAGAAAGAAGAACCAAACAAGGAAGATAGCTCGACTCCAGCTCGAGTGTTTGCATTGACGCAGGCTGAGGATAGGCCCTCAGTGTTCACTGGTCAACTTTCTAGTGTTGACATTTCTTATATTGTGCTGATTGATTCTGGTGCTACACAATCTTATGTTTCTAGAAGAATTATTGATAGATTGTGTAGGCCATTTGATTACCATGTTGTGGGGTTTGGGACGTTACTACCCACTGGGTAGTTAGTGGTTTCCAAGAGATGGGTCAGATCATTGCCAATGATGGTGGACGGCAGGGAGTTTTTGGTTGACTTAATAGAGTTGGTGATGACTGACTTTGATATGATTTTTGGAATGGATTGGTTGACTAGATATGGGGCAACAATTGATTATAAGAAGAAGATGGTAACCTTTGAACCTGAGGGTGAGGATCCCTTCGTATTCGTTGGCACTATACATGGTCCCCGAGTTCCTATGATTTCAACATTGAAGGCTAGAGATCTACTGCAGGGAGGTTGCATAGGATTCCTAGCCAGTGTAGTGGATACCACTCAAGTCATGCCAGTGGGACCAAAAGAGATTAGGTTGGTCTGTGAGTTTCTAGATGTGTTCCCAGAGGAGTTACCAGGGTTGTCGCCACGCAGAAAGATTGAGTTTGTTATAGGGCACCTTACAGAATGGCCCCAGCAGAGTTGAGGGAACCCAAGGTACAATTACATGACTTGTTGGATCTGGGTATTATCAGACCCAGTTTCTCGCCATGGGGTGCGCCAGTTTTATTTGTGAAGAAGAAGGACGGTTCTCTGAGGATGTGCATAGACTACAGGGAACTGAATAAGTTGACCATTAAGAACAGGTATCCTCTGCCAAGGATAAATGACTTATTTGAACAATTTCAAGGTAAAATGGTGTTCTCAAAGATAGATCTTCGGTCTGGTTATCACCAGTTGAGGATCAATGAGGAAGACATACCAAAGACAGCTTTCCGTACTAGATATGGGCACTATGAGCTCCTTGTTATGTCGTTTGGGTTGACTAATGCCCCGACAACTTTCATGGACTTAATGAACAAAGTGTTCAAGGACTATCTGGACCGGTTTGTGATTGTCTTCATCGACGATATCTTGGTATGTTCACAGTCAGAGGAAGAGCATGAGCAACACATCCGATTGGTCTTGTAGAGACTTAGAGAGCACATATTATTTGCAAAATTCAAGAAGTGTGAGTTCTGGTTACCTCAGGTGACTTTCTTGGGACATATTGTTAGTAGAGACAGGATTAAGGAACACCTAGCTAAGATTGAGGTTATCAGGAATTTGCCGAGGCCAAAGAATGCCTCTGAGATCAGAAGCTTCCTTGGATTGGCAGGCTATTATAGGATGTTTATGGAACGATTCTCAAGAATAGCTACCGCACTGACAGGACTCTCATGTAAGATTCAGAAGTTTACATGGTCAGACAGATGCGAGAACAACTTCCACGAGTTAAAGCGGTGGCTGATTACCGCCCCAGACTTGAGTCTTCCAACAGATCAGGAGAAGTTCATGATTTATTGTGATGCTTTGAGACAAGGGTTAGGTTGTGTCCTTATGGAGGCAGAGAAAGTAATTCCTTTTGCACCACGCTAGTTGAAAGATTATGAGCATAGGTATCCACCCATGACCTGGAGTTGGTAGCGGTGGTCTTTGCATTAAAGGTATGGATGCATTACCTTTATGGAGAGAAGTGTGAGATCTATACAAACCACAAGAGCCTTAAGTACTTCTTTACATAGAAGGAATTGAATATGAGGCAGAGACGTTGGTTGGAACTGGTGAAGGATTACGATTGTGATATCCTTTATCATCCAAGGAAATCCAACGTGGTGGCAGATGCCCTAAGTCGGAGAGGTCTGAGCAGTTATACAGTTCGAGGCAGATGTCCAAGGAGCTAGCAGAGGATATGACCAGAGCAGGGATTGAGTTTGTAGTGGGCCAGTTAGCCAACATTACCCTGCAGTCTATTCTTCTAGAAAGGATTAAGGAGAGTCAGTTACAAGAGCCACAGTTGGTGATTAGAGAGGGCGTCCTAGCTGGGGCAACTAAGGACTATACATTATCAGATATGGGTTTGCTAAGATATAAAGGTCGAATCTGTGTTCCGATGGATGTTGTTATTAGATGGGAGATTCTGAATGAATCTCATACTACCCTGTATTCTTTACATCTCGGCACCACGAAGATGTACCAGGATCTGAGAACTTTGTATTGGTGGCCGGGGATGAAGGGTGATGTAATGGAGTATGTAGTCAAGTGTCAGAAGATCGAAGCTGAACATCATAGACTAGCAGGGTTACTACAGCCCTTTGACATTCCAGAGTGGAAATGGGAAGACATCTTAATGGACTTTGTGGTAGGATTGCCCAAGATGGTAGGTCAACATGATTCAGTGTTGGTGATTGTAGACAGATATACCAAATCGGCTCACTTCCTACTAGTGAAGACGACTTATACCGTTGACCAGTACGCAGATCTCTATGTAAAAGAGATAGAACGTCTTCATGGAGCTCCGAGGTCGATCGTGTTGGATTGGGACCCTACATTTACTTCCAAGTTTTGGGAAGTTTACAGAAGGAAATGGGCACACAGTTGAAGTTTAGTACAACCTATCATCCTCAAACTGATGGTCAGTCTGAGAGGGCTATCCAGATACTGGAGGACATGCTGAGAGCATGTGTACTGGACTTTGAGGGGTCCTGGAGTAAATATTTACCTCTGATAGAGTTTTCCTACAACAACAGCAACCAGGCAACCATAGGAGTGGCTCCGTATGAAATGTTATGTGGTAGAAAATGCAGATCACCTATTCACTAGGACGAGATAGGTGAGCGCAGATACTTGGGTCCTGGTGCATTCCAGAGGACCAATGAAGCCATTGAAAAGATCAGAGGTCGGATGCTTGCATCATAGAGTAGACATAAAAGTTATGCGAATCCAAAGCGCAGAAACGTGGAGTTCCAAGTGGGAGACTATGTCTTCCTTAGAGTCTCACCACTCAAGGGGTGAGGAGGTTTTGGAAGAAGGGCAAGCTGAGCCCTAGGTTCGTAGGACCTTTTGAGATCCTGGAAAGGATCAGTTAGGTGGCCTATAGATTGGCGTTACCTCTGGCACTGCCGGCCATGCAAAATGTGTTCCATATTTCGATGTTGCAGAAGTATGTATCTGATGAGACTCATGTACTGAGTTGTGAAGATCTGGAGCTGCAAACAGACTTATCCTTTAAGGAGCAGCCACTCCAGACAAGGTTCTGAGAAATAAAACCATACCTTTAGTTAAGGTATTATGGAGGAATAGCAAGGTCAAGAAGGAAACCTGGGAGTTGGACTCAACCATGCGGGACAAGTATTTCGAGCTATTTAGGTAAAATTTTGAGGACGAAATTCCTGTAAGGAGGGGATAGTTGTAACATCCCAAATTCCCTAATATGCCTTAGTGCCTGGATTAAGGGGCTGGGAGGCGACAATTGTTTTAATTATGTGCTAATATAGTATGAGCATGTCATTATGTCAATTATATTATAATATAATTAATCTTGCATGTTTAGAAATATGTGTGTGGCCTCGTTTCTTATGAGAAGGGCATTTTAGTAATTTTCACCTGCTAAAGGTATAATTGTAAATATGTGTGTGTGTGATTGAGAGCACATTATTCTGTGGATATATTTGGGTTACTCGACGCGAGGTGATCCTAGTGAGCAAGTTAGCGGAAAAGTCAAAACGGGGTTAAATACCCGGCTCGGGGTGAGCCCAATGGTATTTTGGTAATTTAGTACATTACCAGGGGTTATCGGGTAATGGGAGATTAAATGGTTATTATTTTTGAGATAGTTTGGGATTTAGATGAACACTAGATGATTTGACGGGAAGTTGCAATTGACAGAATTGCCCTTCATGGCACTAGAGGAGTTAAGATAGTCTTGAGGGAATTTTGGACTTTTTGGCAAAAAGGAATATGCTTGGTTTAGGTAGCTGAGATTTTAGAAACACTTAGAAAGAAACATATACTTCAGTTTTCTCTCTCTATCTCATGGCTCTTTCTCCCTCTTCTGGTGCTTGGGGGTTTGAGGAAAATTGGAGGATTATAGACTAAAGGATTGACGGATTGGACTGGCTGAGCTGGGGAATTGATTCAGGGTTGAGCATATGTCAGAGTTAAAGGCTTGAACTTATTATTTCTATGTCAATTATGTTAGTTCTGTAGGAAGTTTAGAGTTTGCATGTGAGACGGTTTAAATAGTGAATTTTGGATTTTTATGAGTTTTCATTAAAGCTTGAGTTAGGTTTTGTTGTTGGAGAGGTGTTAAATCGGTTATGGGAATTGAACTAAGATTTTATGTTTGATTTGGGGTAAATTTGATTGGGTTTGGCTAAGGGAAACCCCAAGAATTCTTAGTTCGAAGGGGGTTGGGTCGCTGCTCTGTTCTTGGGGTGTCGCGGCCCTCTTGAACTCAAGGAGCCAGGGAGGGCTCTATCGCGAGGGCGCACTACAGCGCCTGTTAGTTAGTGTCACAATGCGTGTTTAGTAAAAACGGAGGATGGGCATCTGACATAGGGCGGGCCGCAGTTTTGGGGCATGGGTCCACGACGCTTAAGGGGTTTTGAACCCCGAGAGGGTTTTTGAGTGCAGGAACTCAACCCTAAGGGCCCGGGATCGATCCTACTACCCAGTTTAGTGGAATTCGATGTCCCAGAGGCTAGGACTTGGTTCGGAAGCCTTTATTCACTCGTTATTTATGGGATCCTTTATCATGGTTGCAACTAGGTCATCGTTAAGGGCTCGGAATGGGGATTGTACTAAAGGGTCGTTAATTGGTAGCTTCTACTTGGACCAAAGGTAAGAAAATTGCACTCAAAATATGATATATATGATTAGGGCTTGGCCCTGAATGCTGAACATAGTCTTGATTTGGGCGTTGGTCCTGTAAATGCGCATGATTATGATTATGCCTGTAATGCATTGTATCTGTATGTATGAACAATGTATTATGTGAATGTCTGTTATGACTAGGAAGCTCGGTTTATAAGCCAAGCATTTTAGTTGTATCTGGTTAAGGATCGACATACTAGTCGAGGGCATACTTGATTTAAGGGGGCCGACATATAAGTTGAGAATCTTTAAGCTTGACTTATAAGTTGAGGGACTTTAAGGCTCGATTTATAAGTCGAGGGTCCGTGAGGCCCGACTTATAAGTCGAGGGTCCGTGAGGCTCGACTTATAAATCGCGGGTCTGTGAGGCTTGACTTATAATTCAAGGATCTGCAAGACTCGATTTATGAGCCGAGACCAGCATTCCGCGCGTTGAGCACAGGCCGCTATGGCTGAGCCACCTTGGGAGTGCACCAAGCACTTGACTAGCTCGGATGCCATAAGAATAAAAAGGGATTGCAACATGCACTTGTGCAGTCCTATGGGTGCTAATTTGAATAGTGTTTATGCTTAGTTCGAGTTATTACTACTAAGCTTGATGTATTATTCTGTGAATTGTTTGAATATGTTTTCTTGTTGAGTCTTTTGGCTCACGGGTGTTTTGTGGTGCAGGTAATGGTAAGGAGAAGCTTAGCTAGCCATGAGTTGGAGAGCGATGGAAATAACGTGTACATATGCAGTTTGTTCGACCGCCACAACCAACAAATTTCAAGGAAGCTAGGGTTGGACCCAGTTTTGCTGCCTAGGTCGGCTTATTTTGTAACCTTGGAATTGTTACCGACTTTTAAACTTTTATTTTGGGGATTCCATCTGAAGACCAAAGTTTTTGTTTAATGAAAAAGTTTATGAGTTGATCAAAATTTTAAATACCTGAACCCTTAGTGGCTTAATCACATGTTTAGTCCAAATGAATCACTTAGCGAGTCCAGCACAAATTTTAAACACACATGGTAACAGATCCTAATTAGCAGGGCATTTCATTCTTCAATCTAGTTTTTTTATTTCATCTCAAAACTCATTTATTTTCATTTAATATTTATGTTTGTGAATATGAATGTGAGTATGGAGTATTTTCTTTGTAGTTGAGGGTTATTTCAAAACCCTAGATATGAGATGTTGAATGCAATCATAAATTTTATTCTTCTATACCTTTATTTTAAATTGCTTCCATTTTTCTAATTCAATGCTATGAATATTGTGAGATCATGTTAGGTGACCAACTAATTAGGGTTTTGCATTATTCTACTATCATCTTTGGATAGCTATTCACATAATAGTTTAGGATTCTAAGTTGATTGATAAATTCCAATAGAATATTGTGACGGGTATCTGGATTGTGATGAAAAATAGAACCTAGGTTAAATGAATTTCATGCTTAATGAATTTTTTTCTTAGATTAAATTGTTTCCATAGAGTGTAATGCTTTTACTAGGGTAGATAGATCACATGCTTAATGGGTTTATTATTGGGTAAAAATGACTAATTAAGAGCACTTAGCTTTAATTAATTATAATAAGGAAACATGGATAATTAAGTACTTAAGTGTTATCTACGGGGTTAATAATTTTATTGGGAATAGGAAATATTATTTGTCATTGCTTATAGATTGTTTGTCGAAGGTGGAGAGTAATTCCGGACCATTTCTTTAATATCATTTTATCCTTAGTTGTTTAATCTTTAATCATTATTTCATTTTATCTTTTCAGTTTTTAAAACTAAAATGCTTTCTAATTTATGTTTAGTTCTTATTTTGAATAATAATTTGATCATATTGCTCGTGGGTTCGACCCTTATTTACGGCTAAACTGAAGTAGCTGGTATAAGCGATTGATCAAATAAACATTTAAATTTGATACAGCATACGACACCCATAACTATTACATCTCTCATCTCCAAGGACACTTATGTGACTCACATACTTCCATTGTCAATTAAATTGTCATAGTGTATCGGAAAGAATAAAAAACAAAGTGCTTTGCAAGATAGATCCCACCAACCACTTTGGACTTATTATACCCAACCTCAATAGGCCTTTGGCCTTGTGCAGAATAGGTGTCTAGATTTATGAGCCTCAACAGGCTCCTAGCCATGTGAGAAGTAGGTGCCCAGCCTAGAGAGCCTCAATAGACACCTGACCATGTGAAAAATAGCTGCCTAGCCTTGTGAGATATATATATAAATACTTATAATACATATATATGTATATAAATGAGCGATGACCCTTATAAGACACCATTTGAATCTAAGAGGACTACCGACCCTTATAGAGGCTAAGAAAGTAAAAAGATTCCTCAAAAGTGACTTCCTCACAAACACACCCACCTTACAAAGGGATCCCATCGTAGAAGAAAAAAGGGGAGCTCAAAGAGATCCCTATGTCAAGGAGGTCTTTGCAAAAAACTCCCTCGTAATCAATAAAAAGGCCTTGAAAATAGGCGCTTGCGAGACTTCACAAGTGCCATATGCCTATAAGGGTCACAACCCTTGGGGAGATCACATCAAGGACCAAAAAGGGTCCTCATAATAATCCTAGGTTGACTAAAGTTACCTAGCCCAAAAAAGGGTCTCAAAGAAGACGCTTGCAAAAATAGTACTATGTAGAATAACGAGAAGGACACTTCTCGATCAAAAATGAAAAGTCAAAAGCGCACGCATGACAAATAAAAGAGAGAGGATTGGAGATACCCAAAGGGTCAACACATCCTTAAAATAAACGAACATGCATACATAAGAGGAACTCAAACGCTCCTCAATAAGCATGAAGCACAAAAATGACAACAAGTGTGTTTCTTCAACGAGCAAGTAATAGTAGACTTCGTGATAAAGTCGACCTATTGCTCTAATAGTGATGAAGAAGCCAACAAAAGAAAGAACCACAAGAAATAATGGTTAAAGCAATACTCACTGTGAAATCTGATAAGCGCTGGAGACGCGCAAACCACCCAGAGCAACATCTTAGGAGCACCACACGAGGGCTCACCTTGTCTAGAAAATAATTCTTAGGCCCCTCCGGATAGTCTGCCTCAAGCTCAGTCGTGCAACTCGATATTTTTTACACCAATGACAACTGTAGGATCTGTACAAAAGAATTATTAGCTTTAATTAATCTTCAAAGGAGTCTTGAGGATCACCACTTATGAAGTATGTTTTTCCATATCTCATAAACAAAGAACCCTACTTGTACCATGCATGTCATAATGATGGCACAAAAAGAGTCTACAAGAATGCCTAAAGACCTTCTCATAGACTGGGGGGAAAGTGTGGACGCCAAAATTCCACACTTGATAAGGACCACAAATCTTTTCTAAAGAAACTTGAAGGTCACGCGAGAGCATGTTTCACGCAAGTTTTTGCCTCCATGTAAGGCCATCCTCTCGCATATTGTGAATATGGGAAGTTATCCCTTCAGACACCTCATGTTAGGCCACTAAGTTAGTTGTCAATACAAGAGTCTCTTGTGCAAGATCCCAATAGGGGCTTCCCTATGCGAGACATGTCTTAGCTTTCCATGCCCGCCTACCGAGACATAAGGGCCTTGCTATGTGAGGCCCGTCTCAGCTGGCCTTGATCATTTCATTCAAATTGCCTAAGTGTGAAAAGGCACTCTTAAGGGCCTCTCTATGCAAGATCACTTTGTCAAACCCCATAAGAGCTCATACGCGCTCCTCGAGGGCTCCTTGAGGACCTTGTACGTGACTGCCTTTGAAGCCTTGCTATGCAAGGGCCTTGCCGCGCAAGCATTTGAAGCCTCGCAATGTGAGGGCTTTGTGCGCGCCTACCTTTAAGGCCTCACTATGTGAGGGCAATACCCGCGCGTGTGTATGAGGCCACGCTATGCGAAGGCCATACCGCATGGACACCTAAAGTTTCGCGCGAGGACCCCTCTCACAAACCACGCGCATGAGAGGCTTGATTACAAGGGCCTCACTATGTGAGACCCCTTTCCTTGTACTCAAGAGTTTCGGGCAAGACTCCCTCTCTCGTAGGCCTAAGGCTTCCATCAGAGGCGATTTGTCCCATCACAAGCTACTCATCTCCTAGAGTATGTGCCGCTAGCAAGGCACATTCCCACTGTGGTTCCACGGGACACACACTTGCGAGACCTCTCAAGTGTACGCACACAGAACACTAATAAAGATATCATCATCATTGAATATTAAGTTAAAATTGGTGAAGTAAACAAATTATGTTACTGCTAGTAACATGCGAGACTTCTCGCATGTAATAAAATACAAGGAAGCTTTGAGAAAAGATGTACCTTGGATATGTGAGAAGGACCATCAGGTACGAGGCACGGGTACGGACATGAGATGTACGACCCTGACGGAAGTGAAGGTGTGACTATAACATCCGTATTCGATAAGTAGTGGTGGTATGAATCCATATGAAGAGTGGAGGCACTACCTGAGTAACCCTGACCATGTACTAGAGCTGACACTACAACTCTTTACACCACTGCATCCTGCACCACTATCTAGATAGTGTTCCCACGTACTTTTTTGTCCTCAAGGACCACAATGTATTGGGAGTCCTTAGAGCTCTCCTATAAATAGACCTCCACCCCTCATGCTAAGGAGTTGGAAAACTTATTGTATACTTAGGTTATTGAGTAAATATATGAGCATTTCCTCCATTTTTGTTATGAACTTTTCTTATCAAAGTCTTTTCTAAGTTCTATCTACATAGTTCTAATATTAAAAGATTTGAGTTTTTTGACCTTATATCATTGACAGATTCTCACCGTCAACAGAGGCTACGCACAAGATGGAGGCAGCCTTAACGAAGGCGTCATCTTCTTCCAAGAGTAGGAAGAGGTTGGCGGCTAAGGTCCTGACATTGCAAGAGAAGATCAACTCTCTCGATTCAAAGTTGTCGACAAATGAATACATGACAGTGGAGGGCACTCTGTATGGGGTGTGGATGACAAATGTGGGATTTTATTTTACTCCCTTTATTGAGCATGCAGTTCCAAAGGCTATCGAGTGGAATGCTCGAGGAAGGAGTGCTGGGTTTTATTCCCTTAAAAAAATATTTCTCATGTAACACGTTTTTTGTAACGCCCTGGCTACCCCAGAACAATTACGGTGAACGGAGGACCGGAAATTTGACTCGCTACCCGAGTCCTTTGGTCAAAAACGTGCTCTAAGTGTAATTAACAGGTTAAGGTATAAAACCAATAAAAAGGAAATGGAGATTTTCATTACAAACTGCTCTGCAGAGCTAAACAAAACATTTACAAGTGGTTCTCAGTACAAAATGGTCATTACTGTTTTAAATTTACAATTCCGCCGACCTAAGCAGCAAAAATAGGGTAAACCCCCTAGTTCCTCTGAGAACTCCTTGGCCGTGGTGGTCAAGCGGCCGCATATGTACACATCACCACATCAGCTCTCCACTCAAGGCTAGGTGAGCTTTTCTTTCCCTTTACCTGCACCACATAGCACCCATGAGCGAAAGCCCAGCAATAAAACATAACACTTTATATAAACATTATCAAATGATTATCATTATAATCACACTGAGCATAAAGCTTTTAAAAAAATGAGTGAAAATCACATGATTCAAGCGGGAGAGTGGCTGCTAGGTAAGCCACTAGCCTCCAAGTGCTTATCTCAATCATCGACCCTCGGGGTCAGTCTTGCATTAATGCTCTTTGAGTCATTCAATGCTAATAGTCGATTAAATCTAATCTCTGTTGGCTTGCGTGATCCACACTAAGGCCGTTCTGACTAATGAGTCAGCGCTATGTGACCAGTGTCCAGTATCACTGCCGAACCTGACTAATAAGTCACAGCTTCACAGTTGATACTAACACCTCTGCCAATTCTGACTGATTAGTCAGTGCAACGTGACCAGTGCCCAGTACCACTGTCAAACCTAACTAATGAGTCACAACTTCACAGTTGATACTAGCACCTTTACCAAACCTGACTAATAAGTCAGTACCATACACAAGTGAGCAACATATTCCCAACATTCTATATTCAATCCATGTCCATATTACACAACCAACATGCCTCACGAGTATCCATGCATGTCACACTTGGGGTACAGTTTTCTTACCTCTGGTTCGAGCAAGAATGAATAAAAGAACAACCCTGAGAACGATCAACCTTTTGGTCCTTTAGTGGTTACCTGGTCATAACCAATTATGGGATTCCATCAATAAAATGAACAATAAAAGGTTCCCAAACCAAAACCTAACCTCCGGGACATCAAACACTACTCAACCGGGTTGTAGGTTCAACCCTGAGGCCTTAGGTTTGAATCCCCATGCTAAAAACACTTTTCTGGCCAAATTTGCCTTGATGGGCCGCGGCTCACCCTCTTGATAGAGGCGTTTCCACCTCTGAAGCCATCTCAGGCCGCGGCACACCCTAGACAGGCCGCGACTCATTATGCTAAATTACCCTGAATTCAATAACGCATCAGCAAACTCCCCTGCGTTTTCCCTCTCAAACCAGCCCTTCAAACCAACTCAAAACCTCTTCCAAACACCCATTTAGACCTCCAAACATCACCCATAACTCTCCCCCATCATAACCCAAGTAAAACACCACAAAAACTCCCCTTGATTCCAACTTTCCATACCAAAATGTAGAGCTGAAATCTTAAAACGAAAACAGAGCATACATGGAAACTAGTGGCTAAAAGCTTACCTCAAGTTCAGGTTATGGTGCTCTTCCACAGTGGAACACTCTCCCAAAGTACCAAGGCCTAGCTCCTAAGCTCAAATCCTCAACAAGATCACAAAAATTCACAAGGAAGATGAAGGAAGGAGAAGGTACGGGAAGGAGAAGAAGAATTGTCTCTGTTTTACTCTATTTATTCTACAACCTCCAAACATCATATATATCCAAGCCAAAAGACTAAAATACCCCTAGGTCATTTAAAGCTTCTAAAACCACTTCAAGGGTAATTTTCGCACTTTACACCTACACCGTTAATCATAATTAACGCTTCCCAATTCCCGCTAATCTCAATATCCTCAAACACCAATAATTCACATCCCATTACCCTTTAATGCCCGGTAACACTCTAATCATTAAAACACCCCGAGACTCACCCCGAGCCCCGAGCTTAAACCTGTTATGACCAAATCGATAATTAACATTCCTTGATCGTCTCATGCCAAATGGCTCGAACAAACCCACATCATAATGTGGTCTCAAGATATATCACCAACATGCGTACAAATAATCAATTTACCCTCAACGGGCCAAATTACCATCACACCCCTGTAATAAGAAATATGGACTCACATGCATGCATTTCACATCATATAATAATATAATCAGCATATACACGCATTTTATCAATAAATAACATAATTAAGCAAGTATGGCCCTCTCGGCCTACTGTTCACGCCGTTAAACACAACGGAGAATTCGGGGCATTACATTTTTATTACCAATAAAAGAAGTAGAAACAATTTTTTTTATACAATCACTTTGTTCGTCTGTTTTATTACATGTTTATTTAATTTATACAAACATTCATAAAATCCTGAACATATGGATAGTTACAATTATAGTGACTAGGTAAATGTGGATTATAGTTTTAATTATTTGTTCAAAAGAAAGAGTCCTAAGATTAGATCAGTGCATTAGATTTTCACTAATTAGATAATCTACAATATGATCTACTTACACATTTGGGGTGTGATGTCTTGCACAATGCATTGACCAAGTAGATGAGATCGAATTTATTTGACTACACAGAATAGAACCAATATTGATTATTGATAGATAAATAAGTATCGTTGTTATCGAATCTAATTAATGTCACAACGTTGACCATAGGTCAAGTTGATCATAATTTTGAGTGATAATATTATGCTAATTATACTATTTAAATATTTTGACTTGTTCGTTACCAGCTTACCCTACGGTCTAGCCCATACTTACATCTTTGAGATTTAGTAGTGTAATTGAGTGGGAGTATTATTCATAGATATAAAATCTATAACTTCTGCATGAGAAGTAAAAATATGATTTCCTTAATTCTTTTGTTCAAAAGGTTAAATGATTGAGATCTCATTTGTGTGATTAAGTTCCCAGAAATATCACTTACAAGGAACTTAGTGGGAGTTAATGATAAAATACTAATGAGGGGTAAAATAGTAATTTTCACCCGACTCGTTAGTAAATCATCGATAGAGGATAGGATGACTATAATTGTTATAACAATGGATAACATATTTGTGGTTTTGAAAATACGTTCTATGAATTCAAGAGTTCAATTTTGAATCTACAGTGAAGTCATGATGAATTAATAAATCGTTAGATAATTTTTTTAATAAATAAACTCCCAGGAATTTAGTGAAGCTTGTATTCATGGATCCATGGTCCGCATGTTGTCTCTTATCAAATCAAGTTTAATAGGTGCGAACAATTGATTTAATTATCAATTAGAATTATCAAATTGACTTGGTCAATTTAGTGATATTTACATGTAATAAGAATTTGTGAATAAAACAGAGTTTTGGGAAAATTTATTAATATTGATAAATTATGATCAATATAAATACATAATATTAAGTTAAGTTTCAAATTATAATTAGTTTATTTGAATAAGGATTTAATTAATTAAAAGATAAATAAATAATAAAAAGCTTTGCATTTAGACGCAATTGAGATTTAAATTCAAAACAAAGAAATTGGGCCCAAGTCTATTTGTGGGAGACCAAGTCTTTGATTAATTGGTTTATTATTTTAATCATTTTAAATTTAAATAAAGCCCATTAAGTTGCATGTATAAGGAATGTGATGTTTAGGGTTTTCATAAGTAAGTCAATCGATTCATTTGGGTAAGTGAAAACTTAGACAGTCTAATCCTTTTATCGGGCTAGCCTCAATGCCTTTGGAATTGAACATGAAGCCAAGAAATTTTCCTAAAAAGACCTCGAAAGTGTACTTGAGCAGACTCAACTTCATCCTATACTTTCGAAGTATGTCGAACATCTCGTCAAGGTCACAGGTGAGTTTCTCTGTCTTCTTTATTTTCATCAGCATATCATCTACATATACCTCAATATTCATTCCTATTTGATTAGCAAACATCATATTCACTAACCTTTGATAGGTTGTTCCTGCATTCTTTATCCCAAAGGGCATTACCTTATAATAGTATAGTCCTTTGTGTGTTATGCAGGAGGTGTGCTCTTCATCGGCAGGGTTAATGGGTATTTGGTTGTATCCTGAATAGGCGTCCATGAAGCTGAGAAGTTCATGACCTACGGTCACATCAACTAACTAATTTATCCTCGGAAGTGGGAAGCTGTCCTTGGGACATGCCTTGTTAAGGTTTGTGAAATCAACACAAGTCCTCCACTTCCCATTCGACTTTGGGACTAGCATGGGATCTGATACCTATACTAGTTAGAATACCTCCCTAAAGAATCCATTTTTCTTTAATTTGTCAACCTCCTCTTTCAAGGATGCGTATCTTTCTGGATCAAGCGCTCTCCTTTTCTGCCTCACGAGCGTCGCCTCAGGGTATATGTTCATATGGTGGCACATGACAGGGAGGTTTATTCGTACAATGTTTTCTTGGCTCCATGAAAATGCATTTAGAATATCTTTCAAGAACCTCACTAGCTTCTCCTAGAGGCCCTTTCGAAGACCTCTCTTGACCTTCAACTTCCGTCATGGTTCTTTACTCACAACAATCTCTTCTAACTCTTCCACGGCTTCAGCTCTAGCCTCTTCAGTGATTTAGGGGACTAATTCCTATGAGTTTCGTTCGCTAGCTATTTCTCCATGTTTCACCATTGCCATTGATTCCGTGGCTTAGTAGTTGTACGAAGGAAGGTGTTGTAATACTCTCTTGCCTCATATTGTTCCCTATCCATGCTTGCCACTCCTCCCAGAGTTGGGAATTTAATGTATAGGTGATAAATTGAGGTCACTGCTTTCAATTCTCTAAAGGGAGATCTCCCTAATACAACATTGAAAGCTGAAGAACAGCCGACTACGACATAGTTTGACATAATAGTGGTTTGTCTGGGTTACTTTCCTATGGTGAGGGCTAGCTCGATTATTCCCAGAGGTTATATCTAGTCCCCAGTGAAATTTATCTAGTCCTTGGAGGTATATCTAGGCTCGATAACAGTGAAAGTTGTCTAGGACAATGGCAGGCTGTATCTAATTCATATAGAGAGGTGTTGCATGGTTTCAGATTTCTAATACCAGGTCCATCTTCTCTAAGACAGGGCGATATAAGATATCCACAGAATTGCCATTGTCCACTAGGACCCGATGTACTCTCATGTTGGCTAACTGGACAACCAACACCAAAGGATCACTGTGAGGGAAGTGCACTCCTCGAGCATCTTCCTCTATGAAAGTTATCGAATCGTTTTCCCTTTTTAAAACTCTTTGTGGGACGCTACTTTAATCTCATCATGCAAGGAGGTGGGCTTTTCCTGGCTTCTTACCTCTTGCTTTTCTTCATTTTCTTAACTCCCTTCTGAATTCAAGACCTCAAAATATAGTTCTTACCTCTCCTTAGACCTCCAGGGCTCGCTCTGGAGCCCGTGGTAAGGACAGCCGATCCTTTGTTCTCAAGTTCTCTCTTCTGACATACCTACCCAGGTGTCCCCTACGTATGAGCTCTTCAATCTCCACTTTCAAGTTATTACACTCTTCAGTTGTATGACCTATATCTTTGTGGTATTGAAAATACTTGCTGGGATCTGTTTTGGACCGATCCTTTCTCATTGGTGTGGGTTTCTTGAATGGGGCCTGATTTTCAAATGTAGGGAAGATGTCTTCCCTGGTATTTGTCAAGCTTATATACAAGGTATACGGCGTAGCTCTGGGCTCAACTCCACATTTGTGCCCCCTTTGCTAATCGTCTTTTTTCCCATCGTATGTTCTCTTCTTCTTTTCATCGTTCGGGCCATCACGAGCAAAAGGCTTTGGTGAAGGTTCAATTCTTCTTTCTTTGAGGTTCTCATGTCCATCTTTGACTCAGATATATTTTTGTACTCTCTCGTAGAAGTTGTCTATATCTATGATCTCCTTCTTCAGCATGTTGTGCCATAATTTTCTTTTGGGAAGTACTCCGACTCTGATGGCCATCGAAAGTTCTGCTCTAGTCAAGCTTCCCAACACGTGGTGTTGTTGGAGAAATTCATCAGAAAATTGCTGCCGTGACCTGATGGTTCGTTGCCTTAGCCTTTTGAAGTACTTCTACGCAACTCCTGTTAGCGCACCATTGAAATAGTGGCATCTTTCTTTGTTGTTGAACCCTCTCAACTTTATTAAATTGTTGAAGGCATATAAGTAATAATTAGGGTTCATAGTGCCTTCATAAGGGGTCATGTGAGGCTCTTTGAAGTTGGCAGGGAGTCACTCAACCTGAATTTCTCTTGTGAAGGGCAATTAATAGTCAAACTCGTCATCAACATTGTACCTTCTAGACACAGAGACTATCTTGCTCCACAGGCTTTGCATTTCGGTGTCTAGTTCCATCATTCTCTTGTTCAAGAATTCAAAAAGGTCCTCAGGGCAGATCTTTGCTGTGGTTGCATCCTTTGAAGGAGCTGCCTTTTCGAGTAAGCTTCTCCCTCAAGTCGAGCAGAGCCTCTTTGGAAGCGGTCTTGGAGTCGTACCTCTCATAGATGGGGTTCATGCCAGGTTGTTGCTCCCTTTCTCCAGGTTGTACCATTGGCATAGAATCCTCCCTATGTCTGGAGTGAGGAGTGTTTCTGGTGGAAAGTCGTGTTTTTCCATCGTCCATAGTTTTGGTGGTTTCCCTTCATACTTGAATTTTCCTTTTATGCTTAGGAATAGGCTCATCTGACCTTCCGTGCAGTAGGCCTTTGAGGACCTCTTGCATGTTCTCCAATGTAATCTCTAACCTCTAACTTTTTAGGTGTAATTCACGTATCTCATCTTAAATGAGTTTGGGAGTTTAAGCTCTCCAAGTGTGTTCGTTGACTTTTACCGGGCCTATGCTTGGAAGGGCCAGGGTCACGATGGTTCGAACGTGGAGCCACCAGAAGCCTTGGCAGAAGGAGAGTTGTCTGGCCCTCTGCTTAAATGGTGTGTGGTGTTGTAGGGTCCGCCATATGGCAAAGAACTGGGGATTATACTTTTTCCTCCTCATTGTTGGCCCTAGGCGCCTCTAGCATGCCTTCGTTCATCGGCGAAGGTGGGTCTCTCATGAATGCTCTGAGCTGAGTTCTGTCTAGGTCAACTTCCACTCCTTCGTGGTCTTGTAGGTGTTTTGAATGCCTTGACATGTTTGTTTACTAGAATCAAGGGAAGAACAACAACTTTTTGATTGTTCTTCCTAGAGACGGTGCCAAACTCTTTACGGTTAGAACTCGTCAATGAAGTTAGCTCAAAAAACTCAAAGGTTGATAAGAAATTGATGAACCTAGAAAGAAAACTTGAAGTAAAATTTCATAGTAAAAATGGAGAAAAATGTTTGTATTGCTCAATGGTTTCAGTGTACAAGAATTTTCCAACCCCTTTCCTTGATGAAGTGAGTTTCTATTTATAGGTGAACACTAATGGCTCTCAATACATAGTTGTCCTAAGAGTACAAAAGGGCACATTTGTTAGGATTAATGCCCTAAAAGCATGTAATGACATTTTATTGATTTAAATAAAGGTACAATTTTATTATATTTGAATGTTATAATTATTGTTTAAATTAATTATATAATAATATCAAGAAAATTCCATATTCATTCATGAAAATGTGATCTTGTTTTAGTACGAGAGAATGAAGATCATATATAATGAATAAAATAGTCTATAACATATTAAAGTATGAAATCTTTAATGAATGGTTACTAGTGCGGTATACTAAGCGTACAGGATGCAAGTGATCTACATTTGAATTACTAATGTGGATAGACATCTTAGTAAAGGTGATGTATATAATAGAGTTTATATATGACAGGACTGATGATAATTAATTATCTTTATAAACTTGTCGTTCCACATAAAGATTTAATTCTTATCATAATAGATGACCATTTGTAGATCTGTCCAAATCTTAGGTATTCATGAACTCTTGTTTGTGTTTATTGGTTCTTTTGATTCACTAGTTAAGGTTTCTTAGTATAATGAGGCTAATGACTTTTCTTTTAGATGGCTGGGAACATGATTTACAATAATGGAATCCATACTTTCCTAACAGATCGAATATTGGTTCTCTTGAGGGTTATTTATTGAGCTCAAATCTATAATTTGATTATGGATTAATTATTCGCTAGTGAATTAGTGGTACTTAGGATCAAGAGGTAATTAGAATGGTAAAATGGTAATCTTGACCAACTCCAATTAACGAACAAATAAGTGGAGGAGAAAACTACATTTATTGATTATATCAATGGGCTACAAGAGAATACTCTTTAAATATAATTCTATAGAAACTTAGAGTGTAATTTCATATATATATATATATATGGAGTACTCATTGAATTAATAAATTATATTATTAGATTAAATAGTTTAATTAATAATCTAGTTTATTGGAGCATTGTATTATAGGTCAATGATCCCCAGATCACCTATGTCATAAATTGTCAAGGGTAAGGATATCAAAAGTAAGATTTGTAGATGACTTAATTACAAATGAATTAATTTTCCAGGGCAAGGAAATAATTATGTGACAATTATGAGCAATTGATTAATTATGAATTAATTAATTCATTAACTTTATAGTTTTTATTTTGAAAAACTCTAGGTTAACATAAATATTAATCAGGCTTGGATTAATATAAAAAGAGAGATTAATAATTATTTTATTTAGAATATAATATGTATTTATTTATTTATTTAAAAATTATATTTTAAGATAAAGTTAATTTTGAATTAAATGATATTTATTTTGGGATAAATATATTGTCTTAAATATTCATTCAACAAACAAATGGAAAAGTTAGGGATAACCCTAATATGTGGGGCGACACTCTCATTGTATAGTGAGTGTGGTGCCACACACATGGATTTTCTATTCCTTGGATTTTAATTTTGAATTTCAAATATTTTGTTTATTTAATTATTCTCTTTTAAATATGATTTAAATTAAATAAATACTAATTAGATTCAATTTTAAAAAATAAAGATGAATTAAATTAGTTAATTATCTTTATAAACCTAATCCTCGAAAACTATTCAATACATCTTCTCTCAATCAAACATCTCTAGATCTAATGTGTTGAGTACATATGTCCTTATGTGTTTGAGGATTGATTTGAAATATAAAGGTGTGAGCTTTCATAATCTTGATTGGTAAATCGTTGATTTTACTAAAATATTGGATACTTTATAGGATTGAAGAGGTAATCACTAATCTATTTTTATGTGATTTAATATATCTATATATGTATGATCTTCGCTGGTATTAGTAATTTTTTTAAAAACCCATTCCGCTGCATATCTCTATTTTACACTTTTAATATCAACAATTGGTATCAAAGAGGTCTACATATATATATATTAAATGTTGTGTGGGTTTCTTGCGTTTGTTATATATATGTTGATATATATTGAATGGAAGGATATAGTTTTTGAATGTATGGTTAATTATGGATCGTTAATTATATGGTGCTATTGGGTTACAAATTTGAATTTCTACATCTTGTGTAAGTCATAAAGGGAATAGGTTTTTTGTAAATATTATTTTTGAAATTAAGATCTAACAATTACATACACAAAGAAAAGAAAGAACCTGAGTCTCAACCCAAGCGCACCAGCCCCATGGCTCCCCTCGCTCCTACACGCGCAAGCCACTCGGCTTCCCTGCCTCCTACGTGCGTGAGCCCTGCAGCTCCCATGCTATGTGTGCCACACTCTAGCCCAAGCCCCTGCGCACCTGTGCCTGCTTGCGCGCCCACCTGCATGCATCAATTTCACAGTTGCACACCACCGAGCCCCTTGGCTCACCTTGTAGTCGTTGGCCCAAGTGATCTAGGGCACCATTCTTGGTGCCCAAGTTAGATCATATTTTTGTGAAATTAATATTTTTTTTAATTATTTTTGAAATTGTTTAAATTTAAAAGAATAATTATGTTATTTTATTTTTGTTAGAAAAATAAAATATATTTCAGTTGGATAAGAATTTATCTTAAGTCTAAATAATTATTTGAATTTTATTATTTAATTATTTAAATTCAACTAAATTAAAAAGATGACAAAAAAGGTTATTTAATATAAAGTTAGTTTTAATTAAATAAATTAATTGAAAATTTTGTTTCTAGTCAATTAGTTGGCCTAACAAATTCCTAAAGATTTGCAAGAAAGCCTAAAAGAGAGGAGAAATATTCTTAAAGTCTTGAAAACAATCTTAAGGCTATTTTGTAATTTTATTTCTATTTTTTTAAAGGTTGTAAATTTAAAAATACCCAATAGTACTCAGTTCATCATTTATTTTTATTTATTAGATTAATTAATTAAATGTTAACTAATGTTTGATTGATAACATGATCATGCATTAGTCAATTACATGTCATTCATGAAACCCCACACAGTTTTCATTAATCAAGCATGTTTTAGAAACATGATTATTTAGGATTGTCCTAATTGTTATAAGAATTGTTTTGGAGAAATAAATTGCATATAAACTACTAAGTATTAAATTAGTTAAAGCTTGGTAATTCACACAATAACAAAGGCAATAGTTATTATAGGCCTTTAAGATAACTAACTTTATTTAGAAATTGTTTTAGTAAAGTTAGATGAATGTAATGGGTAATTATGTACTTCACACTTATTATAAAAAGATGATCTCTTATAATTAAATATATTTTGTAATTAATTACATTCATAGGGTTATTTATAAACTAGTAATTTATTTATAATTAATTAGTTTAAGAAAACACATTATTTATAAATTAATAAGTGACTACAAAAATTTTGAGATTCGATGACTTTCTACAATGTCTTACATTACAAATAAGGAGGTATTTTAAATGTCTTATGTTAGGAGACATTGAATTTTTTTATTAAATACAAAAGTTGTAAGACATTAAAAGTGTAGGAAGACGTTGAATAACTAGGGGCTAAACACGTGTCCAGAGAAGACATCTAACATCTCCTAGTGGGAGACGTTAGATGTCCTCCCTGGCTATTACTCCTCTTTCTCTTCTCTTCCTCAAATGCAATTTACACGGAGGTGAATTGGGATTTTTTTTGGCGATTTCTAGTGCTTCAAAGTTACGGGTTTCTCTCCATTTACAAGGTTTTGAATTAAATTTTTTAGGTTTACCATTAAGATGATATGCATACGCGATTTTGTGTTAGCTTTTTATGATTATGACTTTTTTCAATAGATTTGTAGGATTTTCTTTGAGTAAGAACATATGGTAAGAACTTGCAATTTTCACTCAAAATTTCAATTTCAAGCACAAATTTGAGGTAAGTTTTCAAAATTAAAATTATAAATCACTGTTAATATGATATTTAGTGAGATGTTTCTTTATTAGTTTTGATTAGTAGTAGATTTTTAGTGGGTTTCTAAGAAAATCATTACTTTGTTGACAATGTAGAAAAAATAATTAATTTTACATATCACATTGTATATAATTGATTAAGTATATATGTTTATGATTTTTTTAATTTTTATTATTATTTATTTGGAAAATTAGGTATATTTGTATATATATATTTAAATTTTTTTATTAAAATTGTAGCTATTTTGATTATATATAGTTATGTTAAAATAAATTTATTAAATCGTTTTAAAAATTAGAGAGATATGAAAAGTTATATGATTTTGTTGTTTATTGAGTTTTTAGAGACTTAGTTGTTAGAGTTTATAAGTTTAAGCTCTATATATACCATATTTTTTGTTTAGATTAATTAGTGGCTCATTGGAATTTTTTTTATTTGTTTAGCAATCATTATTTATTAGACGTTCAATGATATTTGTTTAGTAATATTTTATATATTAATTAATTTAATTTTGTAGGTTGTGGTTTTGTTGGAGTGAGATTTTAGGGTATTCACTTGTTGTTTGAATTGTTTGTTTTGTTATTCACATACATATAGTTAGATCGCTATTATAGGGGAAATGTTGTCTGATTTTATCTAGGATTGCAAACAATGTTATTCAATTTATTGAACTTTTATAATTATTAAGTAGAATAATATGTATGCATTTTTTATTAAGTGTAAATTTAATAATGAATTACTCATACTTTTATATAATTAGTGTACACACCAACTGAACAATATGGCATGTGGATATTACATAATGCGGATGTTGAAGGATTTGATTGAACAAGCGAGTCTAGGACATTACTTGAGAACGATATTATTAATTAAAATTTACAAATTATTTTTGA
This sequence comes from Humulus lupulus, assembly GCF_963169125.1. Lineage (NCBI taxonomy): Eukaryota > Viridiplantae > Streptophyta > Magnoliopsida > Rosales > Cannabaceae > Humulus > Humulus lupulus. The sequence goes on along the minus strand of NC_084794.1, from coordinate 155,754,334 downwards.
AACCATATATGAAAATGTAATCAAATAATTAATTAATATATTTTATTTTATATTTTTTGCAGCTAACAAGTACGCCATATACAGAGGAAAAAATTGATGAGTTGCAACAAGAATGGGCGACAGATGTGTTATTGATAATCCAATGTTACCAACCTCATTGTTAGGTTTTCTTACTTTTTACCGCATTCTTCATATATAGTGCAATAATTGTTAATTTTGCATATGTTTAACAAATATTGCTTATCTTGTAAAACAATCTAAATTTTCATTAATTAAGATTTGCAATTTCATTTTATTAATTATATCAATTTAAATTTATTAATTATATCGATTTAATTTAATTAATTATTAAATCAAATTCATTTTAATTAATTATTAAATAAATTTAAGTTTATATTAATTATTAAATCAATTTTAATTTAATAAATTTATTTTTATAAAAGAATGGGAGACTTTTCAATGTCTCCCACTGGGATAAGTGAGAGACATCCACGTCTCCAAATGGGAGACATTGAAATTTCATGTTTTTGGACACCTTTCAATGTCTCCCATTGGGAGACATGGGATGTCTCTCACCTTTCTCAGCGGGAGACGTGGGATGTGTACTTACAATGGTTCCACCTACAATGTCTCCCCCAGCAGGAGAAATTGTAGACTCTTAATGTCTCCCAAATAAAGTCATAAAACCCTTATATTGTTGTAGTGAGTGAGAGAAAGTGAACATCTTAATGTGACCTATGGTCTCTATTATGAGTACAACACCGTGATATATGAATAGGGCCTCGAGGCGGCTTTGTTTCTGTCCCCCTAAGGAAGGTTTCTAGAAATATTAATATCAAGGTTGGCTACTTACGAAGATAGGAAGGAGTAATGTATTTTAGGCTTGACCAACCCTGATGCGACCCTCTCTAAGTTATATCATGAATTCTGAAATAATGGGTTACACTTATAAAGATGCAATTAAGCTTTTGTAGTGGATAATTGCATCTTGATCAAACTAGTGGTACTTTATTTTTAAAAGAGAAAATAAAGAGTTATTTTAAGTTTTAAATAATAAAGACAAGATTGTCTTATAAACTATCTGAATTTAACTTGACCGACCCTAAGGTGACACTTTATATCTTGCGTAGTTTTATCGTTGAATAGTAAATGTTTATTTATGTGTTTTAATTGTTCCATTCATGCATCATATTTACTTTCCGAATTTATAATATTTTTCAAATAGTAATATTATTGTATTTTTATTTTTAGTCATAAAATGTTGCCAACCAAATACTTTCCCAATATGTGCCTAGTCATGAATCAAATGATTGATGATCATATAAGCAAAGCTAAACTTACTGAAGAGGATGGATAAATTCAGCTTCATTAATTTTTCTTGCCAAAAAGCTAAAACATATTTTTAATGAAAGACCACCTCCTCCTATGCCTTCATGGGATGCAAGGAAAGAGGAATATGAAAAATATGCTGATTGGATGAGAACAAATCACATGGAAAGATTTTCTACTCTTTGCACCACGGAAGAAAAGTTGAGGAAAAAGTTCGAAGATATTGAATATGCTCGTGATATGTGGGATGTTGTATATGAGGATATACAGATAAGACCACATTCGTAAAAACTGGAAATATGATTTGCCTTTACCTTAAGATTAATAGTAGATTATAATGTATCATTCTAAATCTTCGATTTAGAAACCACTAATCATATTTTTTGTTCTTCTTTATAGATGCTTGAGCAATCAAGAAGAACTTCCAGATGCAGACAAAAAGACTAGAAATAAGAGAGAGAAAGTGTCTAGTTCAAGAAAGCATTGAAGAAAGTCATTTTATTTTAAAGTTCTTTAGTTTTTATTAAAAGAAAACTTTATTGTTGTTTGAACAATGTTTTGGTTTGTTTATTTTAATATTTGGAATTTTATTGCATGTATTGATTATAGAATATTTTATTTATAATTTGATTATTCTTAATTTTTCTTTGGACATGCAAATGAATTTTGGGACTTTAACACTTTCATTTAATGAACAAACGCTAAATAACTCGAAATTATTTAAAGTAGCAATACTGCAAAGAAACAAAAGACAAAAATTTTTAAATGAGGATGAAACATATCTTTGGCATCTTAAACTTTGTTATAAAGGACTAGACATGATAAACTAGTTAACAAAAGATGTACCTTTAAGAGAACTAAGAGTTGGAACTCTTTCAGTTTGTGAATCTTGTCAAGAAGGAAAAATGACCAAACACCATTTCTCAATGAAAGGCAATAGAGTTCAAGAACCTTTCGAGCTTTTGCACAGCGATGTTTGTGGTCCAATCAATGTACATGCAAGCAGTGGGTATGAGTACATACTTATCTAATGCTTAGGAAATCTGAAACATTTGGTAAGTTTCAAGAATTCAAAGCTGAGGCTGAGAAGCAATTAGGTAAGACTCTTAAAACACTTCGATTATATAGAGGCAGTGAATCTTTGGATTTAGAATTCAAAGATTTCATGATGGAGCATGGTATTCACTTCACCTCGAACGTCACAACAAAATGGTGTTTTAGAATGAAGAAACTAGACCTTGTTGGACATGATCAAGTCTATGCTAAGCTACTCTTCACTCTCTCTTTCTCTCTCTCATTCTGGGGATATGCACTTCAAACAGTGACCTACATTTTGAATGTGATCCCATATAAGACCATAAGCAAAATACCACTAGAACTGTGGATTGGAAACAAGCCTAGTTTGCACCATTTCTACATTTGGGGTTCTCCTACTCATATTCTTAGAACTAAATTAGGGAAACTCTTGATATGAGTTATGAACTGTGCATTTTTTTGGGCTACGATCCAGAAACAAGAGGCAGTTATTTCTATTGTCCCAAGGAACAAAAGGTATTTGTTTCTACAAATGCGACCTTCCATGAACACGATTATATGAATAACTATAAACCTTAGAGAAAAGTAGTATTGGAGGAACTCACAGCTCATAAGATTCCATCACCTTCATCATCATCATTATATGATAAACGAAAAATCGACGAAACCCAATGAAACGTCGTAGTGGGAGGAATGTGAAATAACCTATTCGCTACGAATATGGGGCACATGTCCTTGTTTCTAATACAAACAAGGATGATCCATTAACCTTCAAAAAGGCTATGTATTATCTTGAAAAGTAGAAATGGAATCCTTGTATTCCAATTCTGTCTGGGAACTTGTAGACCCACCTGAAGATGATAGGCCCGTTGGCTTCAGTTGGATATCTAAGAAGAAAAGAGGTGTTGATGGGAAAGTGGAGACTTTCAAAACAAGGCTATTAGCCAAAGGTTACACTCAGATAGAAGGTGTTGATTATGAAGAAACATTTTCTCCTGTGGCCATGCGGAAATCCATTCGCATTCTCTTATCCATAGCTACCACGTATGATTATGAGATATGGCAGATGGAAATCAAGACAACCTTCCTTAATGGATATATTGATGAAAGTATCTATATGGTACAACCCGAAGGGTTCATCAAGAATGGGGAAGATGATAAGGTGTGTAAGTTGCTGAAATCCATTTACGGATAAAAGTAAACATCTAGAGCTTGGAATATCACATTCGATGAAATAATTGAAACATATGGATTTGAACAGAATGTCGGCAAAGCATGTGTATATAAATATATAAAATGAAAAGTGGTTGTTTTATTAGTTCTTTATATTGATAACATTGTCCTCATTGGCAACAATGTAGAGACAATGTCAAACGTAAAGAAGTGGTTAGTCGAAAAGTTCCAATGAAAGATTTGGGTGGGGTGAGCTATGTTCTAGGAATCTAAATCTGGAAGAACAAGATTTTGTCACTTTCTCAGACTAATTATATAGATAAGGTGCTTGAAAGGTTCTATAAGGTGAATTCCAAGAAAGGTCAATTATCGACAAAACATGGAATTACTCTTTCCAAATGACCATGTCCAAAGGCACCTCAGGGGGAAGAGGATATGAGAAATTATCCATATGCTTCAATAGTTGGGAGTCATATGTATGTTATGTTGTGTACTAGGCATGACATATGCTATGTAGTAGGGATTGTAAGTCATTATCAATCAAATCCAAGTTTGGAACACTGGATTGTAGTAAAGCACATTCTCAAGTATCTTAGGAGAATGAGAGATTATATGTGTTATCCCTCAAAATTCAAGAGATGATGTGGTCAATGAGAAAGCGACACGTGGCATCACAAGTCATGGAAAAATGACAAAGTATTAAAAAAGACCGATGAACAAAAAAGGATAGGTCCAGGACCTATAGGGTGGATGGCCAGGTCTAAACTCCCTAGGGGTGGTTGGCCTGGCCTTAGCCCCATAGGGGTGGTCGGCCTGACCAACCCCTAGGGTTGGTCAGCCTGGCATGCTCCAGAGCCACATGGGTGGTCAGCCAACCCTATTCTTCATAGGGTGGTTGACCTAAACTTCTAAATACACTTCGTTGGATAAAGTTCACGCTCGTTCAAATAGAAGATCAGCAGGCCTAACACCCAGAAGGTCATCAGGCCTAGCATCCAGAAGATCAACTGGCCTAGCACCCATACGGTCATCAGGCCTAGCACCCAAGCTTTAAAGGGTCATCAGGCCTAGCACCCAGAAGGTCATCGGGCCAAGAACCTAGAGGGTCATCAGGCCTAGCACCTAGAAGATCAACTGGCCTAGCACCCATACGGTCATCAGGCCTAGCACCCAAGCTTTAAAGGGTCATCAGGCCTAGCACCTATGTCTAATAGACCAACCGACTTAGCGTTTTCCCAAAGGTTTCAATCGTGCATCGTCAACCACGATCCAGAGAAACAAGTCATGGAAAAAAGAATAACAAGTCATGAAAAACGAAAAAGTATTGAAAAAGACTGATGAACAAAAAAGGACAAGTCCAGGACCTATAGGGAAGATGGCCAGGCATAAACTCCCTAGGGGTGGTTGGCTTGGCCCTAGCCCCATATGGGTGGTCGACCTGACCCCAACCCCTAGGGGTGGTCAGCCTGACATGCTCAAGAACCACATGGGTGGTCAAACCTCCCTATTCTTCATAGGGTGATCGGCCTAAACTCCCAAATACACTTCGCTGGAAAAAGTTCACAGTCACTCAAATAGAAGATCAGTAGGTCTAGCACCTACAAGGTCAGCAAGCCAAGCACCCAGAGGTTCATCAGGCCTAGTACCCAGAGGGTCATCAGGCCTAGCACCAAACTCTGAAAGGTCATCGGGCCTAGCACCTAAGTCTCATGGACCAACCGAGACTTATCATTTTCCCAAAGGTTTCAATCGTGCATCGTCTACGACAATCTAGAGAAAAAACGAGAAGACCCATGATCTCATAATCATGGGGTGGTGGACACAAATCTCCACAACCCAATAATCATGTACCAAACCACGATCCCAGTATTACTGATCATGTAACAGCTCCTGAGTACTATTAATAAAGGACCCAGGGCTTCATAAGAGATATCATTGAATAGATTTTTAGAGGGATATTTTCTAGGGAGAAACTCTGGGAAAATTGTTGACAAGTGAACTCTTCAGTTCATCTGTGTAATTTTCTATCGAGTGATTCAATACTAAAAAGTAAGTGGATTAGGTTATTAATGTTCATCAGAACAGGGTCGAACCACTATAAATTTTTGTGTGTTTGTTTAGATTTTTGTACTCTATCGTATATTTATATTTATTTCGTTCAAAAGGTGTCGTATACCGTACATACAACTGTTGGCGAATTTCACAGGTCAACAATATGCTTGTATATTCAGGGGTGAATTATACTGTATTGGATACACTGATTGTGATTTCCAATTAAACAAAGACAGTTGTAAGTCGATGTATTCACTCTTGGAGGAGGAGCTGTAGTTTGGAGAAGTATTAAACAATCCAATATTGCATATCCAACCATGTAAGCTGAGTATATAGCGGATTGTGAAGTAGCTAAGGAAGCGGTTTAGCTGAGGAGGTTCTACATTGATCTGGAAATAGTTCCACATATGGATAAGCCACTAATCATGTATTTTGACACCAGTGAAGCAGTAGCTAATTCCAAGGAACGTAGAAGAGACAAGAGAGGAAAGCATATAGAAAGGAAATACCATCGGTTAGAGAGATTGTGCACAAAAGGTGATGTGACTATTATGAAGATAGCGTCGGAAGGTTAACCTGGCAAACCCATTTACCAAGGCACTTCCTGCAAAGTCCTTTATGGGTCATGTACGCAACATGGGATTAAGGGATATGCCTTACTTGCTTTGAGGGAAATTGGGAGATTGCTAGGTTTGATGTTGTAAAAGCAAGTAAAGATATTTTATTTATTTAAATAAAAGTACAATTTTATAATATTTGAATGTTATAATTATATTTTGAATCAATTCTATAATAATATTAAGAAAATTCCTTATTCATTCATGAGAATATGATCTTGTATTAGTACGAGAGAATTAAGATCATATATAATGAATAAAATGGTTAGTAACATATTAATGAATGCTTATTAGAGCGGTTTATTAAGCATACATGATGCAAGCGATCTAGATTCATATTATAGATGTGGATATACATCTTAGTAAATGTGTTGTATATAATAGCAATTATAGATGACAAGACCGATGAAAAATAATTATCTTTATAAACTTGTCGTTTGACATTAAGATTTAATGTTTATCATAATAGATGATCATTTATAGATCAGCCTAAATCCTGAGTATTCATGAACTCCTATTTATGTTTATCAGGTCTTTTGATTCACTCGTTAAAGTTTCTTAGTATAATGAGGCTAATGACTTTTGTTTTGGAGATTCAATATCATGAATGGTTGGAAACATGATTTACAATAATGGAATCCATACTTTCCTAACTACTTGAATATTGTTCCCTTAAGGGTTAATTCTGGAACTGAATAATTATTGTGCACAAGTCTATAATTTGATTATAGATTTATTATTCACTAGTGAATTAATAGTACTTAAGGATCAAGAGGTAATTAGAAGGGTAAAACAGTAATCTTGACCAGCTACAATTAAAGAACCAATAAATGGAGGACAAAACTACATTTATTGATTATATCAATAAATTACAAGAGAAAACACTGTAAATATAAATCTTTAAATACTTAGAGTGCAATTCCATATTTATAGTGAAGTAATTATGGAATTAATAAATAAGATTATTAGATTAAAGAGTTTCATTAATAATCTTGTTTATTGAAGCTTCGTATTATAGGTCGATGGTCCCTAGATCTCCTCTCTCGTACAGTATCAATGGTAAGGATGTCAAAAGAAAGATTGGTAGAGAGAGGGACTTAATTGCAAATGAATTAATTTTCTAGGGCAAGGAAATAATTATGTGATAATTATGGGCAATTGATTAATTAATTTTTAACTAAATATTTTTATTTTGAAAAAGTATAGGTTAAAATAAATATTTATCATGTTTGGATTAATATAAAATGAGAGATTAATAATTATCTTATTTAGAATAAGATATTTATTTAAAATTGATATCTTAAATTATAGTTAATTTTCAATTGACTGATATTTATTCTAGAATAAATATATTGTCTTAAATATTTATTAAACAAACAAATGAGAAAATTAGGGATAACCCTAATAAGTGGGGCGACACACTCACTATACAGTGAGTGTGGCATCACACACATGGATTTCCTATCCCTGAGATTTGAATTTTGCATTTCAAATAATTTGTTTATTTAATTATATATGTTTAATTATTCTTTTTAAAATATGAAATAAATTAAATAATTAAATAGGATATACTTAATCAATTTTAATTTAAATCAAATAAAGATCAATTAAATTAGTTAATTATCTTATGCCTCGGCTTTGCGATGTAGCTGGGATCTCACAAGATTGTCTTGTGACATTGCATTTGCAAATTATATATGAAGCTCGGACTATGCTTCATTGGAATTTTTAGCACCCACACTAATTACTTTATCTTTTGTGTTTTGCATAATCAATAACGAGGGGAATTTTTTCATCTTCTACAATGCTCAAATTCTTGCTTCAAGGTTTGGTTTGTATTGAACACATAAGCATGAGATATCAAAGAAAATTCTACTTGAATATGCACTTCATTAATTTGATTATGGATTCAAAGTCTTCATCAACAAATGATGAAATTACTCTATGTGATTACTTACTTAAGGTGAATGGTATCATCAAATTTCTTATTTCTAAACGTGTAATTTCAAGAATTTGAATAAAATATGTTTGCTGCCATAATTTTGTGAGTTTGAGTTTATTATTTATGTGGACGATCAATATTCCGCGCCCATAAAAGATCCCGTGAAGGCCAATCATCCTTTGACGGCAACTTCAGATCAACCCGCGATGCGCGAAGTCCCAGCCGCGTCACCATGGCCTCGCTTGGCCATGCCCCAGGTGCAAGGTCCACCTCGCGCGCGCACCCCCCAGGCGTCGCTCGGTCGTGCCCCAGGTGCGAGGCCCTCCTCGCGCGCGCATCCCCTGGTGTCGCTCGGCCACCTCGCGTGCACGTCTCCTTGGCATCGCTCGGCCGAGCCTCGGCCCCCATGGCCACGAAGTGGCCTCGCCATCTAGGCCTCGTGGTGGCCTCGCCCATGCCCACGGAGTGGCCTCGCCATCTAGACCCCGTGGTGGCCTCGCCCATGCCCACGGAGTGGCCTCGCCATCTAGGCCCCGTGGTGGCCTCGCCCTTGCCCACAGAGTGGCCTCGCCATCTAGGCCCCGTGGTAGCCTCGCCCACGCCCACGGAGTGGCCTCGCCATCTATGCCTGCCACCACTCATCAGACACCACTCATCAGACATGGGTATAGACAAGTAGTGGAGACATCCTCCTGACATCTGCTCATGTACTGGATGTACGACCACAACCTTTGAAGCCACTCCCCTGACATAGTACTTATGTACCACTTGGTCTCTTGGACCACCATGTACCTAAGGCCATTAGAGCCTACTATAAAATGAACTCTAACACCACCTGAGAGGGGGTTGGAAATTTTACTGTAGCAAAGGCTTGAAGGTGAATGAAAGACTGAATTCTCCATTATTGTTCTATCATTGTTCTTGAGTGATTGTTTAAGTTTCTACAACTTTTCTATTAGTGATCTTGACTTGATAATTTTTCCAACTCAACTAAGTTGACGAGTTCTCACCGTCAATAGTTTGGCGCCGTCTGTGGGAATGTTAGTTTCAAGCTACTGTTCCACCATTGTTTCCGGCAAGAAGAAGATGCCAAGACGTTCAAAGCGACTCAGGGAGCCACAGGAGGTAGAGGTTCACCTGAACGGAGTCCAACTGAAGGCCTCCATGAAGGGTGCTCCTCCACCTAGAGACGTGGAGCCCCTGAAAGACCCAGAGGTTCACGGAGGTGATAGAGTGGCCTCGTCACCGGCCGATCCACCTGGAGAAAGTCCTCCAAGAGCACCACCGGGAAATGCTAATGAGTTCCCTCCTCCAAAACCACCTCAGGCACCGAACTCCGGCCGGCAGGACCCGGGTCCCTCAACCCGTAGGCATGATAAGCATCCCCGGGTCCATTCCTTGAGCTCAAGTTCGAAGTCTCGGTTCTATGAAGAGGAAATACGTGAGCTCCACTGTAAGAACCAAAGATTGGAAACCACCTTGGAGAACATGCTAGAGGTCCTGAACGGCCTGTTGCAGGGAAAGTCGAGCGTGACCTTGCCTAAGAGGAAGGAGAAGGGCAAGGATGGGGTGGAGACCACTGTACCGGTAGATGATGGAAGAACCTGACACTCAACCAGTAACACCCCCCGAGCGAAGCAACGTGAGCACCCTGAACTGCCTAAGCAGGCCCAGAAACCCGCGCCGAGGACCAACGCTGCCCTTCGCAATCAGGACGAGGTCACCTCTAAAAGAACACCGTCAGACTTACGGGAGGAGCTCAATAAAAGGAGGGCGGGCAAAGGGACCATGCCCCCTATGGCACCTCGAGAGGGCAAGGGAAAGGCGGATCTTAGCCCGTCTGCTTTGAGGGACACTCTAAGCAAGAGGAGGCAGGACCTAGACACGGAGATGAGGAGCTTGCAGAGCAAGATTGTCACCGCATCAGGCGACCAGGCCTTTGAGGAGGACTTCGACCACGAGTCTCCCTTTGTGAGGGAGATACAAGCCATCCGGCTCCCTGCCAACTTCAAGGAACCCAATATGACCCCCTACGAAGGGAATACAGATCCAAAGTACCACCTGGATGCATTTAATGATCTGATGAAATTGAGAGGGATTGGAAGCGGTGCCAGATGCCACTGCTTCGCTGTCACTTTGAAGGGACCCGCCTATAAATGGTTCAAAAGGTTAAGGTCGGGGTCAATCAGATCCTGGCAGTAGTTCTCTGATGAATTCCTCCAACACCACCATGTCGTGCGGGACTACACAATGCCTGGCATCAACCTGGCCAACATGAAGCAAGGGGAAAATGAGAGCCTGAAGAGCTACATTCACCGGTTCAATATGGAGGCCGCGTAAGTGGGCAGCTTAACTCGCCGAGAGTTGAAAATGGCCATTACAGCAGGAGTGCTCCCAGGAAGCAAGTTGTGGGGCAACATGTTGAAGAGGGAAGTCACCGATCTAGATGAATTCTACGAGAGAGCGCAGAAGTACATCCGTGTGGAGGATGGCCACGCCAACTTAAAGGCAGGAAAGGAGGAGCCCCACGCGAAGCCCCACCTAACGACGAGTCGAATGTAACGAAAAAGAAATGAGTGTACGATGGACCAAGAGATGACCATCAGAGGAAAAACAAACGAGGGAATGATCATAGGCAAGCGGCTGATACTTACTATACGAACCTCATGGATACCAGGGAGCATATTTACCTAACCAACGAAGATCGAGTTCCCTTCAAAAAGCCCCCACCAATGAGAAAGGATCGGTCCAAAAGGGACCCCAGTAGATACTGCCAGTACCACAAGGACATCGGTCACACCACGGCAGAGTGTATCCATTTGAAGGAAGAAATTGAGGAGCTCATCCGCCGGGGACACCTGGGCCGCTATTTCAGGAGAGAAAAGCAAAGGCCACAGGACGCACCTACGGCACCCCAGGCACAGGAGCGAGCCCCAGAAATACAGGGGGAGGTCCAAACCATTTTTGGAGGTCCAGGATTTGGGGGGGACTCTCGGAAGGGGAGAGATAGATATGCAAGAGAGGCTCGGCGAATGATCGAATTGACACTTACCATGGGGGAGCAACCCCGGCAGACTACAGTCATGTCTAACTTTGTTGTAGTAGATTGTGCATCAGCTTTCAATGCGGTATTGGGGAGACCATCCCTAAGAGAATTGAAAGCCATAACTTCAATATATCACTTGGTTTTCAAGTTCCCGACTCCAGGAGGGGTCGCTTGCATGAAGGGAGAACAGAGAGAGGCAAGGGAGTGCTACAATACCTCACTCCGTGCGCCTATGAAACCGCGAGAGCCAATAGCCATGGTGGTACATGAGGAGCTACATAGGCCTACGAGGGGTCCACAAGAGCTAGACCCCGGGTCGTGGATGAGTCAAGAGCATAACCAATAGAGGAAGTTACGGTGATGGAAGAACCGTTAAGGAAATTGAAGATAGGGAGAAGCCTGCAAGGTGACGTGAAGGAGGAGTTAATGAAATTTTTGAAAGATAATCTAGACGTGTTTGCATGGAGTCATGAGGATATGGTGGGTATAGACCCCAGTGTGATGTGCCACCATCTGAATATCTCCCCAGAGGCAAGGCCCATCAGGAAAAAGAGGCGGGCGCTAGACCCAAAATGATACGCAGCATTAAAAGAGGAGGTTGACAAGCTGAAGGCCAACGGGTTCATCCGTGAGTCTTTCTACCCTGTGTGGGTGTCGAACCCAGTACTCGTGCCTAAGCCAAATGGGAAGTGGAGAACTTGCGTCGATTTCATGAACCTGAATAAAGCTTGTCCTAAGGACCGCTTCCCACTTCCAAGGATAGATCAGCTAGTAGATGCGACGACAGGACATGAGTTACTGAGTTTCATGGACGCCTACTCAGGATACAACCAGATCCCAATGAACCCAGAAGATGAAGATCACACGTCATTCATTACAGACAAAGGGCTCTACTGTTACAAGGTGATGCCCTTCGGGCTGAAGAATGCGGGAGCCACTTATCAGAGGTTGGTGAATAAAATGTTCGCTAACCAGATAGGGAGGAATATGGAGGTGTATGTGGATGATATGTTAGTGAAGACCAAAGAAGCAACAGAGCTCAATAAGGACCTTGGTGAGATGTTCGACACACTTAGGAAATACCGGATGAAGTTGAATCGCGTCAAGTGCACCTTCGGTGTATCCTCAAGAAAATTCTTGGGCTTCATGGTCAATTCCAGAGGCATCGAGGCCAACCTTGATAAGATAAAGGCACTAATAGAGATGAGCCCGCCAAAGAACAAGAAGGAAGTGCAGTGCCTAACAGGAAGGGTGGCGGCCCTTAATAGATTTATCTCAAGGTCCACCGATAAGTGCCTCCCCTTCTTCGACATCCTCAAAGGGAGCAAAAAGTTCGCTTGGGATGAAAAATGTGAGGAAGCATTTATTAAGCTAAAGGAGCACTTGGGGAAGCCACCCCTGTTGGCAAAACCTGAGAAGGGTGAGAAGCTGTAACTGTACTTGGCAGTGTCTAAGCATGCCATCAGTGCAGCCTTGGTTAAAGGAGAGAAGAAGCAGCAACAACGTGTGTATTATATTAGCAAGCGTTTGGTGGACGCAGAGAGGCTGATGAAATGGTCAATCAAGCTGAGTCAATTTGACATTGTATACACCCCAAGAGCTTCCATCAATGGACAGGTGCTAGCGGACTTTATAGTAGAGCTCACCCATCAGCCGAGTGAAGGAAGGAATGAAGAAGGGGAGCAGCCTGTTATGGAGGAAGAGCAAAGGGGTTTAGAGGAATGGAGCTTGCACATTGACGGGGCGTCTAATGAAGGAGGATCCGGAGCAGGCATCATGTTGACCGGGCCCGAGGGACACAGAATGTACTGCGCGATCTGGTTTGGGTTTGAGGCCTCCAATAACGAGGCAGAGTACGAGGAGCTCCTGGCTGGCCTGCATTTAGCTCAGGAGCTGAGAGTGACACGCCTACGTATCTTCAGTGACTCCCAATTAGTAGTGTACCAAGTAAAGGGGGAATACCAGGCGAGGGGACCCAAGATGGCAGTCTACTTTGAGAGGGTGAAGGGCTATCTGGGACGGTTGGTGGCATATAATATAGAGCAAATCCCCAGAGAAAAGAATACCCATGCTGACGCGTTCACGAAGCTGGCGTCTACCAAGGATGGTGATATCTTGGAGTCGATACCCGTGGAGTACTTGCCCAAGCCCAGCCTCGAAGATGCGGACGTGCATATGGGGGTCACATTCGCAGCACACTCGGCCTCTTGAACAGCCAAAAGAGCCACGCCATCAATAAGCCTTCCAAGGGGGCCTCGCGAAGGAATGAGAGCTACGTCACCTAGTGGCCACGTGAGTAGAGCCATGCACCAAGGGTTCCATTCCTTACACCTTGAGACCCCTATGCTTAGAGGCTCCAGTACAAGTCGAATAGGACATACTTGTACGACCTAGCACTGAGTACGGACACCAGTACCAGTGGGACAGCTGGGATAAGAGTTATGGCCCGTACGTCTACGGCAAAAGGTCAGAGTCGACACCACTATCATCTGCGCCACTATGCCTGCCACCACTCATCAGACATGGGTATAGAAAAGTAGTGGAGACATCCTCCTGACATCTGCTCATGTACTGGATGTACGACCACAATCTCTGAAGCCACTCCCCTGACATAGTACTTATGTACCACTTGGTCTCTTGGACCACCATGTACCTAAGGCCATTAGAGCCTACTATAAAATGAACTCTAACACCACCTGAGAGGGGGTTGGAAATTTTACTGTAGCAAAGGCTTGAGTGTGAATGAAAGACTGAATTCTCCATTATTGTTCTATCATTGTTCTTGAGTGATTGTTTAAGTTTCTACAGCTTTTCTATTAGTGATCTTGACTTGATAATTTTTCCAACTCAACTTAATTGACGAGTTCTCACCGTCAACAATTTATATGTTGAGTACAATGGTGAATGTTAATGAATAATTCAAGGACTGTTGTTATACTTGTTTTGTTAGTAAAATTATTGATCATCATGTGAAATATGGTAATTATAAAATTAACCATTATAAGATTAGGGCTAAGACTATTGATATCAAGATCATTGCACTCTTAAATGAATTTAATTGGGTTACTTTAATTGATGATGAAATCTTTGTGACCATAGTTAAATTTAATGCAATCAAAGAGGAATACATTGTAACCCTAATTGAGAATAATGCATTCAATGATAAATGCATAATAACTCTAAAGGAAATAGACATAGTTCATGCATGTAGTGAAGAGACTAATGCAACCTTAAGAGAAGGTAAACATGTCAATTCAATTGATGTTGAGAACATTGAAACCTTAAGTGAAATTAATGCAACACAAGGAAATGTTCAATGATGGGGTATGATACTTGTGCCACTATCAATGCAACCTATGCCAAGAATATTTTCTAATCCATTGAAAGTGCAAAGGATGGACTTGAAGTCCAAAAAAGAAATGAAAAGAGATTCAAGGTACGGAGAAGGAACTGCATTAATTTGTGTTTCACAATGGGAATGAAAGTGACCCTAACTAATTATTTCCATGTTCCCGATATGAATAGAAACATCATTAGTGGAAGTCTATTGGGTAAATCCAATATCAAAATATAGTTTGAATTCGGTAAACTCATATTGAAAAAATTGAGCACTTTTCTAGGAAATAGTTATTCATATGATGGGATGAACAACTTTGTACTTCTTATAATAACAATAATAATATGACATCTAATTCTAGCAATGTGATTATTTTCAAACTAACATGCGTATAGAAGCTATTCTTTGAGACATCTCTTACTGTCATACCAAACTTGATTTTGATTTCATTTGCACCCATGGCACTTGCAGTACTATCCTTAATAATTAGTACTTCTTCAATGTTGTTTGTAAGCTTCTAAGCCATACTATCTCTTGAATTTGATCACTTATCGCCTTGACAATCAACCATTCGTTCAACTTTTGTTTTCCTTTGGAATGGCTTCTTTTCATAACCATGGTGTTGATGTGTGTCGTATACCATATCAAATACAGTATTACCAATTACTTAGTATAATGGTAAATACAGGTCAAACCCATGAGGACTATTAGTCAACTTATCATTCAAAATAGAAACAAGAACTAAAAAGGAGATTTTGTTTTTCTAAACTCAATAACATAAAATAAAGTAACAAACAAAGAACAATTGATAGCTACGATTTTAAAGAAAATTTAAGAATTATATCTTCACCTTCAACAATCAATCAATCAGCAACGACAAATATTATTCCCTATTCCCAATTAAACTATTAACCCCACAGATAACACTTAAGCAGTCAATTATCCCAGTATGCCTATCATAATTAATTAAAGCTAAGTGCACATTAATTAATTCTTTTTACCTATCAATAAAATCATTAAGCATGCGATCTGTAACACCCTGAATAACCAAGACTGTTACATTGTGTGTTTGAAATAGTGCAAGACTGACTAACTGAGTCGCTTGAACGTAAATGTGTTTCTAAGGTAAGCTGGTAGGTTAGGGTTGAAAGATTTTGATCATAAAAATGTCAATTTATTTTATTAAAATAAGAGTTTGATGCATGGGATCCCAAAAATAAGGTTTACACATCGGATATCACCCTTAAAAGTTAATACAACAGTAGCCAGTCTAAATGGTGAAATACAAGTTTGTGCTCTAGTCCCTGTGATTTCCTCGGCCATAGCGGTCGAGCAGTCATCGATGCACACTCCGCCGCCATAGCTCTCCAACTCATGGTTGATCCAGCTTTCCTTTGTCTTTACATGCACCATGCAGCACCCGTGAGCCAAGGCTCACCAAGAAAACCTTAATCAACGAGTATAGATAACAACAGAAAGTACATAGTAAACTTTAGATTAACTAGTTCAACCAACAACAAAAAACAAGCCATAAATTAGGCAACAGTAAACATGTACTTCCAAACATATAATTCAATCTTTAATCCAAATATTTTTGTGTCAGTGCCCTTAGGCCAAGCCCTCTTGTTATTTAGCTGATCCAGGCTCACTTAGGCCAAGCTGCGTTCAGTACGCTTAACATCAGCCCCGACTCCATTAGGTTGTACTTTCACATCACACACAACTTATATATAGGTTACATAACACATATGTTCATTTATAGGGAATCTCAGTCCCATTCACAACTTGGGTGCAATTTTCTTACCTCAAGTCCCGAGTGAAGGAAGTAAAGTGGTCCCGAGCACGTTCCTCAATCCCGAGCCTTAACGGTAACCTAGTCATAAGCAAAAATGGATACTATCAAAATCTAAAATAATTAAATACTTTGAAATCAATTACTAGTCTTCGAGACCTCAAATTCTACTAAACTAGGTAGTAGAATTCGTCCCGAGAGCTTAGGTTTAAGTCCCCAAGCCTCCATAAGCCTAAAAACAAAATCTTGGCTATGGTTGCCTAGGCAGGCCGCGACCTGGCCCTAAGGGTCGCAGCGTGCCCCAAGTCAGAGGCACTAGCCTCTTGTCCTAGGGGGAGGCGGGCAGTGACTTGCCCTCGAGAGCAGCGACGTGCCCACAAGTCAGCAAGCCCCCCAGGGCCTTGTAGGGCACGTAGGCCGCAACACCCATGAACTGGGTTGCGACACGCCCCCATGAACCCAGAAATCCTTGGGCTTCTCTACAATTTTCCCTAGCTTAATAAATCAAAAATCTATCCTAACATACACCAGAACCAGAATTCGACCACTATATCATAATAGCATACTCAGATCACCACAACCTCCTAAAATTCTAACGAAATTCCTTGTCAAAACCCATAATTCATCAAAACCTCTTTGAGACTTAAAGGCTTAAGAAAACCTATCTTAACAGCAGAATTCCACCCAACAATTGAACTTTAAACCTTACGTTGATGATGCTGATGATGACTGTGAGCTGCACCTTAAAGTCCTAGCCTTATTAATTTCCCAGCACTCAAGCTTAATTCATTAAGTTTTCTCCTCCAAAGCTTCAATGCACCCTTCGGCAGAAAAGAGGAAGAGAGAGAGCGTGAGAGAGAGGGAGAGAGAGTGCTGAGAATTTGAGAAATGTCTAGCGCATCTAATTGTTTCCTAGAAATTCTTCTGAGTATACCTTTTAGCCAAAAGACTAAAATAACCCTCAAGACAACTCAGTCGCTTTGTTTCCCTTAAGGGAAAAATGGTCCTTTGCCCCGTTTTCCGCTAATTTCTTGAGTTGTCCTACAAACTCCCAATTAATCCTAACATGCCCAACAAATCACCAATTACTTACTCATTACTCGATAAATCCCAAATACATATTAAATTTCCCAAAATACCCCTAGGCTCACCCCGAGCCGGGTATTAAACCCCGTTGTAACTATTCTGCTAATTTGCTCACTAGGATCACCTCGAGTCGTATACTGCAAATATATCCACATAAAAATGTAGTCCCAACCATTTAACATATATAATTGCATTTATGCCCTTAATGCGCCAAAACTACCAATATGCCCTTGCAAATAGTAGTAAGCCTACATGCATATCTAATATCCATAAGCGTGCATATAATTTATTCATATTATCATATAAATCATGCATGCCACATAGTTACGCATTTAATCAATTAATCACACATATATCCAATTATGCCCTCCCGACACGCTAATCAAGACACTAAACCCTATTAGCATTTTTGGGAAGTTACAACTATCCCTTCCTACTGAGAATTTCGTCCTCGAAATGTACTTGATCATCTCGGGATACTAATCCCGCATAGCCGACTCTAGCTCCCAGATTGATTCCTCAACCTTGTTATTCCTTCGTAAGACATTGACTAGAGGGATCATCTTGTTCCTCAAAACCTTATCCTTCCTATCTAGGATTTGAACTGGTCACTCCTCATACGATAGATCGGTCTGTAGTTCTAGATCCTTATATCCCAATTCCGAAGCATTGAGATGTGGAATACATCATGAGCTCCTGATAATGACGGTGGCAGAACCAATCTGTAGGCTACCTTCCTGATCCTCTCTAGGATCTCAAAAGGTCCTACGAATCTAGGGCTCAACTTGGCCTTTTTCCCAAACCTCCTTACTCCTCGCAATGTTGAAACTCCTAGAAACTCATGGTCCCCGACCTGGAACTCCACGTCCCTACGCTTGGGATCAGCGTAGCTTTTCTGTCTGCTATGTGAAGCGAGCATTCGAGCTCGGATCTTCTCAATAGCTTCGTTATTCTTTTGAAACATATCTGGTCCCAAATACTTCCTCTCCCCCAACTCATCCCAATGAATGGGTGATCTACACTTCCTTCCATATAACATCTCGTATGGAGCTAATCCATTCATTGATTGATAACTGTTGTTGTACGAAAACTCAATCAATGGGAGGTACTTAATCCAAGACCCCTCAAACTCTAACACAGATGCTCTAAGCATGTTCTCCAATATCTGGATTGTCCTCTCAGAATGCCCATATTTATGAGGATGAAGGGTTGTACTGAACTTCAACTGAGTTCCCATAGCCTTCTGTAAACCAAACAAAAACTTGAAGATAAATATGGGATCCTAGTATGATACTATAGAAATTTAGGAACCCCATGGAGATGTATATTCTCCCTCACATACAACTCTGCGTACTGATCCATAGTGTAGATTGTCCTCATTGGAAGAAAATGAGTTGACTTGGTGTACTTGTCTACTATCACCCACACCGAGTTATGTTGCCCCACCGTCCTGGGTAAACCTCCTGCAAAATCCATAGTAATATCTCTCACTTCCACTTGGGAATACCTAAAGGCTGTTACAACCACGCTAGTCGCTGGTGTTCAGTCTTTACTTGCTCACAGGTTAAACACCTTGCTACGTATTCAGTCAAGTACTTCTACATTCCAGGCCAACAATATAAAGTCCGTAGATCCTGGTACATCTTTTTGGTGCCTGGATGGAGTGAGTATGGTGTAGTATGGGATTCATCAAGAATCTCTCATATAATACTCATATCAATCAGAACACAGATCCAATCCTTGTACCACAATAAACCCATCTCTGAAATTGAATAATCCTTAGCCACTCCAGCTCGTACATTTCCTCTAAACTTCTGTAATTGTGCATCACCCATCTAACCCTCTCTTATCCTCTCCAGAAGGGTAGACTGTAAAGTAATATTGGCCAACTGGCCCACAACCAACTCTATCCTCGTTCTAGTTATCTCCTCGGCTAATTCCTTCGATATTTGCTTCGAATTAACAACTGTCTTAGGCCTCTTCGGCTCAAAGCATCTGTCATTACATTGGCTATTCTTGGGTGGTAGAGGATGTCATAGTCATAGTCTTTCACAAATTCTAGCAAACGTCTATGTCTCATGTTTAGGTCATTCTGGGTGATGAAATACTTGAAACTCTTATGATCGGTGTATATTTTGAACTTCGCCCCATACAAATAATGTCGCCATAATTTTAGTACAAATACCACTGTTGCTAGTTCCAAATCATTGGTAGGGTACCATCGCCACTGCTTATATTCCTTTAGCTACTGCGATGCATATGCAATAACCTTCTCATTCTGCATCAACATGCATCTGAACCACAGTCTTGATGCGTTACAGTACACCATAAACTTCCCTCCCTTCGAAGGAAGACTCAACACGGGAGCAGTAATCATTCGTCGATTCAACTCCTAGAAGCTACCCTTACATTTTTCTGACCAGGTGAACTTCAGATTCTTCCGTGTCAACTTAGTCAACAATGTGGCAATCTTTGAAAAATTCTTCCACGAACCATTTGTAATATCCAACTAGTCGAAGGAAACTCCTAACCTCTGAGGCGTTCCTTGCCCTCGGCCAATCCCTAACTGCTTTAACCTTGGCTAGATCTACCATATTCCTGCCTCCACTAAAAATATGCCCAAAGAATGTTACCTTCGATAACCAGAACTGAAACTTCTTAAACTTAGCTACAACCGATGCTCCCTCAATCTCAACAATACCCATCAGAGATGCTGCTCATACTCTGCCTCTGAACTGGAGTACAGCATGATTTCGTCGATGAAGACAATCACAAACTAATCTAAGAAATCCTTGAACACCCTGTTCATCAACTCCATAAATGTTGCTGGGGGATTGGTCAATCCAAACGACATGACCAAAAACTCATAATGCTCGTATCTCGTGCAGAAGGCCGTCTTCGAAATATCCTCGTCCATGATCCTCAACTAGTGATAACCAGATCGAAGATCAATCATTCAGAATACTTTCTTACCCTGCAGCTAATAGAACAGGTTATCTATCCTCAGTAGGGGGTACTTGTTCTTGATAGTTAACTTGTTCAACTCCTTGTAGTTTATACATGTTATCCCCAAAATTTTATTTGATGACATGGTAATCGAAGGGGACAAGAGGCAATGCATGGTCAGTAAGTGACACATTAATAGTCAATAAATGTGTTGACCAAAGAAGTGCATAGATTGGAAGTTGACCTACGGAGTTGTGATATTACTGGTCAGAAAGTGATTTGCTGACTAGATAAGGCTTTTGGTCGACCAGTGAGGAATTCTACTAGACCAGGAAGTTTTTTTGTCCAGCTAGACACTTCAATAAGGTGTTGTGCCCGACCAGTCACATCAGAGAATAGTGCTATCCGACCAATAATGTGTTTTGGTTGTACGGTTACTTCAAGAGATGTTTTTTCTAACCAACAACGTGATATATCTGACCAGGTACATCGAGGAATTGATTTGATTGACCGGAAGGAACAGAATATCAGGAGTTAACCGTCCAGTGACTCTTCAATAAGGCCTCAGTAACAACTTCTACCTGAATTGCTCGTAACTACCATGCAAATATCTCAGACATCCCGAAGTAATAGCTATATTGTTGTAATTTGGATTTGTTTATTATTTTATTAATTAAAGTTGGTTGAAATAACCAAGGACCCGTCAAAACGGGATATTTCTCATGTACACTCCATGAGCCTATAAATAAATGGCTCATGGAATCATATGGAAGGATCGTATTTTTGGAGACTCGAAAAACTCTCTAGTTTGGAGACTTTGGGACCGTCGAATGGGGCATTCTGGGAGCATTTTCTGAGAGTTTAGAGAGAGAAACACTGTACTATTCTACTTACACTTGAGAAACTCAGTTGACTCAGGTTCATCTGATCTTAAGTGTAGGCTACATATATTACAACTCTATGTGGATTAGACAATTACCAACAAATTGGGGTTAAACCACTATAAAATTACTTGTGTTATTTATTTTCTATTCAAGTTTTACAGTCGTTTTTTCGTCTAATCGTAGTTGGCCTAATTCGTGGTCAACTTTTTTGGTGCTTTAATTGAGAGCCTGAATAAAAGAAATAGACTACTATCCTGCCAATATGGTGCCCAGAAAGCCTAGTACATCAAAGGAACCTGTTATATCAGAGGGTCAAACACCTGAGAACCCTGACACTGAGCCCAGAGTCTTTCTCGAGGAGACAACTCCAGAAGTTGAAAAACTCCAGGAAGCCATGGGAGCTTTTCAAGAGGAGATGATGCAATTCAATGCTCGGCGGGAGTCTTTCGTTGAGGGAATGGCCAGGCAGAAGGTTGTATTAGAGCAGCAAAGATCAGAGATGGATGCTAGAAGTGAAGAGATTAGATGATGGCAGGAGGAGGCCGACTGGCGACATCGCGAAGCGGCCCTTGCTCTAGAAGGGCTAATCAGTTGACCCCAGCCAATGCTCAAGTCGCGACACGAGCAGGCGCCCAGGGAGCACGAAAGGACAACGCTAGTCAAGAGTCCCTTTCTGGAAGGATGGACTCTCGGGGACCTGACTGGAGTTGAAGTAATCCCACTAGTCGATGAGATGATGAGGTTCGCTCTGGGACTGCCTCGAGGAAAAGGGAGAATTCTAGAACCCCCTCAAAGCATCACCGCTCAAAAACTTCTTGATTGAGGAGTCACTAGTCAGGCGGTAAGAAAACTCCACCCAGGAATAATCAGAGACTCCTCGATATAAGAAAACTTCACAGTTTAAAGATGGATATGGTCATGATGAGGCTGATAGTCATCACACCGATCGTCAAAGGAGAAAGAGGGCAACGACCAACAAGGAGGAAAACACTGGCTTGGCCGTGCCAAAAATTCGCCACTACATCCCGACGAGCAGCCTAGTGGGAGAGAGCAAGTCCAACATAGTAAGCCCTCTAAAAATCTAAGAGCTAAGTGTTTGATCGGTTAGGAGGACATGCTTCCCGGAAGGATCTAAGGGACGTTATCAACAACAAAAGGAGGATCGTCCCAGTCGAAGGGCAAGACCTGAACCGCCCTGCCAGTCAAGTAGAAATACTTGACGACAGTGCACCAGATCGAAATGCCCGACCAAGAGGTCAAACCCTTGGAGCCTCGTCTGTTGCACCAGCCATCCAAGCCTAGCTTGACGCACTAACAGCAGCAGTGCAAGGTTTATCAAAACGACCTTCCAGAATGGATGTGGTAAACCACAGAAGTGGGAGTCCATTTTGTTCTCAGATCAGAGCAAACCAGCCACCTGCAAAATATAAAGCACAGGTGCTTCCGTTATATACAGAAAACGCGGATCCCATAGACATGTTGGGAAATTTGAGGACCAGATGGAACTGCTCGAGGTAAGGGATGATTATCGGTGTAGAGTTTTCCCGACTTCATTGTCAAATACTGCCCAGGAATGGTATTGGAAGTTTAAGCGACACTCCATTACATCCTGGGAAACATTCAAGAAGGAGTTTTGTAGACAATTTAGTGCTACCCGGACTCCACCAGTTTACGCCAACCACTTGGCAGATATCAAACAAGGAAAGGATGAATCTCTAAAAAATTACATACAGAGGTTCATGACGGAAGCCAATCAAGCAACTGCAGTCGGTGATGAAGGAAAGATGGTTGCCATATCCTTTGGAATCATTTGCCAGAGCCCTTTGTGGGATAGTATACGTAGAAATCCAACTTCAACACTTCAAAAATTTCTTGACTGAGCGGACATGTATATGAAATTAGATAACGCAATTGAGAAAGAGGAAAATGGCATAAACAATCCGAGTGGAACTGCTGACTATCCTAAGAATAGTGGAAATGGTCAAAATGGTGGAAAGAAACGAGGAAATAATGGGTCTGACCACCATGAAGAAAAGAAGGCCAAGTCGGGTCCAAGAGATAAGCCAACCAAGTATAAGCCTCGGTTCACTAATTACACCACTCTCTGAGCCACCCAGGCGAAAATATATCTCTTAAGTCAACAAGAGGTTGCCTACCAGAAACCCCCACCCATCAAGAAAGAGATGAGTAAAAGAGACATGAATAATTTTTTTCATTTCCATGGAGATTATGGTCACGATATGAATGAATACAATCATCTCAAGGACGAGATAGAATTTCTTCTCCAGTCAGGAAAGTTGAAAAAGTACAGAAAAAAGAAACCCTAAGGAGAAGGAAGCAACAACAATCTTGGGTTCAAACGACAGTGACCTCCACCCTTGCAACTCGAGCTTGTGGACTTCACTTTAGACACTATATGTGGAGGTGCACACTTGGCTGAGGATAGTAATAAGGCAAGAGAGAGATGTGCTCGGACACTTAGACATGAGTTGGCGGCAACATCAGATGTCATGGCTGTCGAGGAGCAACCAATAAAAAATCCTCGCTATGAGAGTAAATCTCTCACTTTCACAGAGGATGATGCTAGACACGTCAGGTACCCTCAATATGACCCGCTCATCATTACCATCTAGATTGTAAACATGAAGGTGAAGAGGTGCCTAGTTGATACGGGAAGCTCGGTGGATATTGTCTACAAGTCATCTTTTGAAAAGATGACGTCATCTGCCAATGATTTGAAGCCCTGCTCTCAAGTTATTTTTGGATTCACTAAAGAAGGTTTATCACCGACCAAAACAATCAAGTTAGTGGTCACAGCAAGAGACGCTCCGAGGCACGAGACAGTCATGACAGAATTTCTAATAATAGGCTGCTCATCGGCATACAACATGGTGATTGGTCGACCACTGCTCATGGCTCTACATGAAGCAGTGTCTATATTGCACCTTACTATAAAATTCTCGACCAGTGCAGGCATAGGATGAGTCAAAGGGAACCAAAGAGAAGTCAGGGAATGTTACAATGCTTCAGTGGTTAAGGCACGAAGGGGAGTCAGTGAGAATAGCATGATTATGTGTGGAGAAAGAGAAGTGTTAGATGAGATGGACGTCAACCAGAACAACGTTGTCAACTTTATCTACCAGGGAGGTGATGAAAATCTGACCGACCAGGTAGGCATCTCAAAAGCATCCGACTAGGAAAAAATTTATGGAATGCCCGACCAGGGAGGTCTTGTAGATTCAACCGACCAGGAAGGAGTTTACAAAGTTACCGACCCTGAAAGGACTCCTGGAATTTCTAAGCAGCAAACCCCATCCGCTGATGATGTGACCATGTTTCCCAAAGTGAGGGAATGGACATTGATCCTCACTTTGGGGATTTGGATAATAAAGTGGGACCTATGGAAGAATTAGAGGAGATTCCGATAGATAAGAATGAACTAACCAGAGTGGTCAAAGTTGGAAATAATTTAAATGTGGAAGTGAGAGCATAGCTGGTAGAATTTTTGCGAAGGAATCAAGACATCTTCGCTTGGTCTCACAATGATATGGTGGGTATCTCACCAACTTTGATTAGCCACATGCTCAATGTGGATGAAAACTACCGAGCAGTACATCAGAAGAGAAGGTTGCTTGACAAGGAACGGGCAAAAGCTCTAAAAGAAGAAGTTGAGCGACTAAAGGAAAATGGGTTCATACAGGAAGCTTACTACCCCGCCTGGGTTTCTAACCCAGTGTTAGTGCCCAAGTCCAATGGGAAGTGGAGGACCTGCGTGGACTTCTCCAATTTGAATATAGCATGTCCCAAGGACTATTTTCCCCTGCCCAGTATAGACTAGTTTGTTGACGCAACTTCTTGTCATGAAACTTTGTCCTTCATGGACGCTTACTCTGGGTATAATCATATAAATATGCACCATCCCGGCGAGGAGCATACCAGCTTCTAGAGAGACATAGGGTTATATTGTTATAAGGTTACGCCGTTCGTCTTGAAGAACGTAGGTGCCACCTAGCAGTGTTTAGTGAATGGCATGTTTCGTGACTTGATCGGGAAAAACATGGAAGTGTACGTCGATGACATGCTGGTCAAGTGAAAGAAAGCTGGGGTCATGTACGAGATCTAGGGGAGTGCGTTGCAATACATAGAACGTATCGCATGAAGCTAAACCCCCTCAAATGCTCGTTTGGAGTAAGTTCTTGAAAGTTTCTCGGATTTATAGTTAACTCATGAGGCATCAAAGCTAATCCTGAGAAGATTAAGGCACTCATGGGAATGAAGTCTCTGACCAGAACTAAAGATGTAGAGAGTTTGACTGGGCGGATTGCTGCTCTAAGTAGGTTTATTTCCAAATCAACAGACAAGTGTGTCCTGTTTTTTAACTTACTTAGAGGAAGCAAAAGGTTTGTTAGGACTGAGGAATGCGAGCAGGCACTCCAAGCCATAAAGAAACATTTGGCTCAACCTCTAGTTTTATCAAAGCCCAAAGATGGAGAGGACCTTTTCATTTATTTAACAGTCACAGAGCATGTCGTCAGTGCTGCTCAAATACGAGAAGAAGATAAGGTGCAACATCCAGTCTAATACGTGAGTAAGCGGTTGCTAAGAGCAGAGTCAAGGTACCCAATGATCGAGAAGTTAGCCTACTATTTAGTGCTTGCATCTCGTAAATTACGGCCATACTTCCAAGCACATCCCATAAAGGTGCTTGTCGACTAGCCCTTATGCCAAGTCTTACAAAAACCAAAAACCTCTGGTCGTTTACTTAAGTGGGCTATTGAAATAGGACAATTCGAGATCAAGTTTCAACCCCGGTTAGCCATCAAAGGAAAAGCTATGGCGGACTTCATTGCTAAATGCACCAGAATTCCTGACCAGACAGAAAACGTAGTTGGGCAGAGAAAAACATTTCCTACCTAGCAACTTTATGTGGATGGATCCTTAAATGAACATCATGTGGGAGCAGGACTTATATTAATCACACCTGAGCAGCATCGAATTAACTTCGCATTGAGGTTTGGTTTCAATGCCTCCAATAATGAGGCGGAATATGAAGCCCTTTTGGCAGGAGTACGATTAGCCAGAGATGTACATGCCTGGTCAGTTGAAGTGAATAGGGATTCTCAGCTGGTGGTCTACCAAATTTTAGGGGAATATCAGGTGAGAGGTTTGCGTATGGTGGCATACTTAAATAAATCTAAGGACTTGCTAGCATAGTTTGAAGAGTACATAATCAAGTTGGTGCCACGATAGTAGAACTCCAACGCAGAGGCCTTGGCAAAATTAGCCAGTGTAAAGGATGCTGACACTCTGAACATAGTACCAGTTGAATACTTAGCAAACCCAAGTATCACCGAGCAGGAAGCAATGCCAGTTACTGTAACTGACACTTGGATGACACCCATCATCACGTACCTCGAACAAGGGACTTTACAAGATAACCGAAATTATGCCAAGAGGACAATGAGACAGGCTGCTTAGTATGTCATGATGGAGGGGGTGTATATAGAAGAGGGTACTTTATGCCACTACTCAGGTGTGTGACGCCCGACAAGTCAAAAAACCTATTAGTCGAAGTACATGAGAGATTTTGCGGAGATCATGTTGGGGGGCAAAGTCTCTCTAAAAAGATTATTCAACAAGGATTTTTCTAGCCTACAATGAATGAGGACTCTATGAAATATGTAAAGAAATGTGATAAGTGTCAGAGATTTTCTACGATACCCAGAGCACCTCTAAATATTTTAAAACAAATGCAAAGTCCCTGGCCTTTTGCATTATGGGGAATTGATCTGATCGGGAGACTACCCAAAGGGAAAGGAGGAGTGCAGTTTGCAGTAGTTGCTGTGGATTATTTCACTAAGTGGACTGAAGTTGAACCATCAGCCAAGATCACTTAAAAGAAAGTGTTAGATTTTTTAGTGAAAAATATCATATGTTGCTATGGCCTGCCAAAAAAGATAGTGTTTGATAATGGTACCCAGTTTGATAGCGATCTATTTATTGATTTTTGTGCTAGGCATGGAATTATAAAGAGTTTCTCCTCGGTGGCTCACCCACAAGAGAATGGGCAAGTAGAAGCAGTAAACAAAACGTTAAAAAACACCCTGAAGAAGCAGCTCGAACAAGCAAAAGGATGTTGGGCGGAAGAATCACCAGAAGTTCTTTGGTCGTACAGAACCACTACTCGGACAGCAACTGGTCATACTTCTTTTTCCTTGGGATATGGTTATGAAATCATGATACCGGTCGATATCTACCCCTCGTCCCATCGAAGAAGCACTTATGACCAGGACGAGAACAATCAATTACTGGTTGAATCTTTGAATTTTATTGATGAAAAGCGAGAAAAGGCAAGCATGAGAGTTGCTGCTCATCAACAAAGGGTGGCCCACTATTTCAATTCCATAGTTAAAGATCAAAAGTTCCATGTTGGAAATTTGGTTCTCAGAAGAGTGTTCATCAAAGACTCAGGAGCTGGAGTGCTAGGACCAAATTGGGAAGGACTGTATCAGATTGAGCAAGTCCTACCACCAGGCACT
The DNA here is from genome assembly GCF_963169125.1 of Humulus lupulus. NCBI lineage: Eukaryota > Viridiplantae > Streptophyta > Magnoliopsida > Rosales > Cannabaceae > Humulus > Humulus lupulus. The sequence continues at coordinate 155,726,556 of NC_084794.1, read as the reverse complement.
TTCAAACTTTCTAGACTGAACGATGAGTTGATTAGAAACTACTAGAATGGTGAGCACCTGAGGAAATATTATCAATAAATACCACTTTCAGAGTGGTAGCTTAGATTCAAGTGTTTTACTTGTTATTTAAGTATGTCTATGATCTGGTTCTTTTCTGACCAGTCATTTGTTTTTAAAGAATTTTTGTTTGTTTGAGACTCATTATTAGACACATTTTGTCATAAAAGAGACTAAGCACAGCGTGGTCGATTCTTACAACAAATATGCACGTGTGTTAATATTTTGAACAGTGTTCAACTGGTCGGTAAAATCGGACAGTGCTCAACTGCTTGGTACGATCAAGCAGTGTTCAACTGCTTGAATATTTTCCATATATTCTATGTGTTTCATGATAATTAACTACTCGAGCAAATTCGGTCAAGTAGCAAGTGACCAAGGATCTTTCAACCCTCGATCACTTGGGGGGGCACTTGGGGTATATTAGTATATAATTTAGCACATGAAATAAGAGCATGAGTTAATATATCTGTTTTTAGGCTGACTTGTAAATTTTTGAAGTAAAAAAAGGCCATTAAACTAACGTGTCCCACAAAGCTTAACTAACTTGGGAGCTTTTTCAAATTTTGAAGTTAGAAGCAGGTATTCGTGTGAAATTAAACTTTATGCTCATAAAATGTTAGAGAAACAAGAGTGTGAGAAAGTATACTTAGTAGGGACTTATAAAATGTCTGTAATTTCTAAGTTAGAAAACTAAGTACTCATGTGAAAAGTTCATGGCATAGTTCAAGGAGACTTTACTATTCACAAAATACTTGGAATGTTTTAAGAAAAGTAAAGTAAAGTGTCAAGCAGCTCGGCCGTACGAGCAAAATATAATAGCTACTGAGCAGTAATTGTCTTCACAAAAGTATGAGAAAAAGAAATAAACTACTAGCTGGAACAAATTTTTCATTAGTCAAGTTGAGCATGCTCGCTGTCGGCCCAAAATGCTCACTAGTCGGGAAGAATATTTCCTGGTTGGTCAACACCGCCCTCAGCATCAAGGTCCTCCTCTAGTCTGAAGGATAGAACAGGAGAGGCAGGCATAGTGCCAGTTAGGAGAGCTGCCTACTCAACAGCCTTGGCTTCACATTTAGCAAGCTCCACAACCTTTGCTTCTTTAGAAAGAAAGTCAAGGTTAAGAGGTTTGTTTAACTCCCAAATCTGGTGGAAGAAGTTGAAGCAAATTTCTTCATCATGAGCCGGATCAGCTTCCTTGTCCTATTTCTACTCTTCAATATCTTGAATATTTTTCTCCCGCTGGTCGGTCAATGTCTTGATGGTTTGGATGTGCTTGTTTATCTCATCAGTCAACTCCTTCAAGGTTCTATACTGGTCAACAATTGTTTTCTCTATCTGCTCAGTTTTGTCTTGAAGATCTTTCTCGGACTTGGTCAGGTTTTCAATCTTTGCTTGAGATTCCACCAATTGATCATTCAAGACTTTAATCAATTCCTCATAGTCTACTGCTCGGTGTTGAGTGTGATTGATAGTGATAAGTCCCTGAAATAGATAATAGAAAACTATTTAGAATAAGAACAAATAATAGAAAAGTGTGAACTCTTGATGATAAGATGCTTACACTCATTATTTGAGCGAGGCCTCTTTGCATGATAACTTCAACACTGTCTCAAAGGATTGAGTTATTGTTGCATGATGAAGAGTTTGGTCTAATAACTCCTTTCCATATTCACCAGCAATGCGAAGGGGCTCACTTAAGTCAGCCGGTTGGGTAGTTGTTAAGCTAGCAGAAGGAGGAATAGATGGAGGAGTCAATCATGGGATAGCTATAGGCTGGTCGGACAATCTCCCCTGGCTGGTCAGTACAGTCTTTGCAACCTTACTCAGAGGGTTTGACCTACTACCTTCACCAGGTTTCCTCTTTTGGGCAGAGGAAGTGTTGAATTGCTTAACCATGTATGGATTTGCAAAAATGTGAAGCACAAAACTGGTCAGTGGAAATGAGAGATAAATATAAGTATATAAAAGTTTTACTATTGCCACATGACTTTACAGTTTTCACACAAACTATGATTACTATTAGAAGAAAAACCTGAGTTCAGAATTTCATCGAGAATGTCGTTTTCATCTTTAGACGATGAGATGTTTTCTCTAAGGAGTTCAATGTTTTTTCCTTTCCCAAGCCTTGTAGGAAAGGCATGTCTAGGATCTTGAGGAAGACATTCCCTAATAATAAGATCACCTGGTCGACGTGATTGGGGAGATGGTTCAGGAGAGAACTAGTCGGCGTGACTTGTTGGTTGTGTTTGCTTCTTCAGTAGTATTGCCATCTATGATGTTTTGATTGTTTGGTAACAACCCCACCAATTGAAGATTTTCCAAGTTGACCAACTCCTTGACATCTTTCTCTTTTGTGGGCATGTTAGCAAGTTCTTCTGCTCGGGAATACATTTCTCTGGTCGGTAAAGGTTGGTGGAAAGGGCATGCATGCGTAAAAGCCAAGTTGTTGGCCCTAATATCTAAAGTAAGAAAGTATTTAGTGTAATATTTTCTAGGATTCGATTTATGAGCGATACCATGGAGGTATTTGATCCCTTTTTGCCTATGGAAGAGGTAGAAAAAACATGTATTCTTGTGGCTAGGGTTGGCCCTGAAATCAAAAAGATAATGCACTTCATGAGGAGTAGGTGGATTCTAGCCCTGGAAGTGATAGAGAATATATAGAGCAGACAGTGCTTGAATTCCATTTGGAGCAATCTAGAAGGGAGAAACATTTAAGTAATCTGCTACTGACCGAAAGAAAGAATGCAGAGGGATAGTAGCTCCTGCATAAACATGGTATCTAGACCAGAAGCAATAAGCTCCACCAAGATTATTAGCTCTCTGGTGAGGTTGCAGACATATCACATTCACTCCTTTCAGACCCAAATTCTGAATATGCTTATCAAACATTTTCGGGTTTATCTTAGAAGGTTTAGCTACAAACCAGAAAGGCACACGATCTTCTTCTTTCCTCAGCTTAAGTGTAGCTGATTGTAGAATCCCAGTTGTCAAAGTCTGGGTAGCCTTTTTCCTGGGTTTACCAGCTTTCCAGACCAGGCGAGGAGGCCTTGAAGAAGCTTTAGTTTGAGCTTCTTTTACCAAATGTTCTTTAGCTAATGGATCATGGTCCTCTATCTTTTGTGTCGCTCTTCGAGCTACTTGAGGATCTTGTTCTTGAGAGAGTCGATTGGATTTTTTTACCCTCATCGGTGGATGTTGACACTGATTTTTGAGAAACAGCTCTTCGTGAAGGGAGTATAGAGACAACCAAGGAAGGATTCTCTTGAGACGACGAACGCAATCATCGGAAGTACGGTTGCTAGAAGATTTGGATGAAGAATTGTTGCATTGAGGAGTGTCACTTGATTTTGGAGATGAGGAATTGGAGTTTGTATGGTTGTCACCTCCCCTGTAGTCGAAATGATTCATTTACAAAAAAATACGGGGAGGTGAGTGAACCAAACAAACACGAAAAAATGAATGCAAAGAAAAAATATTTACTTCCTAGTAAAATATTTTCTCTAAGCAATAAAATTATTTTACTGCTTAGATAAAAATGTATGAGAGCAATAATAATAATAAAAAAATTTCGATGTCTAAATGCATGAACCTTAAAGTTTTTGCACAAGCCCAAGGGCTTAAAAGCATTTTCCGAACCCGAGCATCTGTAAAGGGCCCGAGCAACTAGGGTGTGTCCGAGCAGCTATGGTGAGTCTGATCGGCTAGATGGGTGTCCGAGTAGCTGGGTTCATGTCTGAACGGCTAAGGAGTGTTGCTGAGAAGATGTTTGAGTTCCAAGGATCTATGGTGTGTCCGATCGATTAGGCATATTTCCGAGCAGATGGGTGTATGTTCGAGCGGCTAGGCGGGTGCCCGAGCAGTTAGGTGTGTGTCCGAGCGGCTGAGGAGTGTTGCTGAGAAGATATTTTGTTTTCCTAGGGCCTGGAAGTTATGGAGCATAACGTGAAGGTATGGAGCATAACGTGAAGCATAAACATATTTTCCTAATCTTGGGGTGTGCAAACAAAATCAAAAAGTGGAATTTCAAGGGTTCAACAAGTCTCAAGAAAATATCAAATACTCATCTTAAACCCATGAACCGGAAAATACAATGTTGAATGGGAAATCATTTTTTCTTTAAAATTTCATGAAATTGGAGGAATAATTGACTAACCCAAAGCCTAAACTACACAAAATCAGCCACGAAATCTCCATTTTAAAAAGATTCATCACAAAAATTCCAAGAATGTATTCCAAAAGGGGGTTTCAGCATGTACATGTTCTAACAAGTTTTTGTGCAGAATTTTAAAGCTTAAAATGCTTGAAAGTAAAGATCAAGAAGAGAAAACTTACTCAATTGGGTGGAAGATCTTTGGGTTTCTTGAAAGTTTCCTTTGAAATTGCTTGGAGAGACATGAAGCCTTGATGAAGAGGTTGGCCACAACAAGGAGGAGTTTTCTTTTTTTATGGTGCTTGTTTTGGTATAAGAGAGTGGGGCAAGAATCATGTTATTTATAAGAAAGGACGGAGTCCTCAACTACTCATTTTCGTGTATCCCATTTTCCCATTATCCTACTTTCTGGGAAATTAGTAACTACCCTTATAGTGGACTGAAAAATATAATTGTACCTTTATTTGAAAAAGGATGGAGAGTGCCAAAGATCATTTTTGGAATTTAAAGACACAATAATTATTAAATTTACTACGAATCCTTGCAAGGAGTTAGAAGAAAATTTTATAATATGAGAAACCCATATATAAATTTGGAGGGCAAATGTTATCCCCAAAATTTTGTTCGATGATGTGGCAATTGGAGGGGACAAGTGGCAATGCATTAATAGTCAATAAATGTGTTGACCAAAGAAGTGCAAAGATTGGAAGTTGACCTCCGGAGTTGTGATTTCACTGGTTAGGAAATAAATTTACCTGGTCAGGAAGTGATTTGATGACCAGGTAAGGCTTTTGGCCGACCAGTGAGGAATTCAACCCGACCAGGAAGTTCTTTTGTCCAGCCAGTCACTTTAGTAAGGTGTTGTGCTCGACCAGTCACGTCAGAGAATAGTGGTATCCGACCAATAATGTGTTTTGGCCCTGGTTACATCTAGAGAAGTTTTTTCCGACCAGCAACGTAATATATCCGACCAACTACATTGGGGAATGGATTTGGTCGACTGGAAGGATCAGAATATCAGGAGTTAACCGTCCAGTGACTCTTCAATAAGGCCTCAGTAACAACTTCAACCTGAATTGCTCGTAACTACCGCGTGAATCTCTCAGACATCCCGAAGTAATAGCTATATTGTTGTAATTTGGATTTGTTTATTATTTTATTAATTAAAGTTGGTTAAAACAACCTACAACCCTGACAAAATGGGATATTTCTCATGTACAATCCATGAGCCTATAAGTAAATGGAAATGGCTCGTGGCATCATTTGGAGGGATCAGATTTTTGGAGACTGGAAAAACTCTCTAGTTTTGAGTCTTTGGGACCATCACTTGGGGCATTCTAGGAGCATTTTCTGAGAGTTTAGAGAGAGAAACACTGTACTTTTCTTCTTGCACTTGAGAAACTCAGTTGACTCAGGATCATCTGATCTTAAGTGTAGGATACATGTATTACAACTCCAAGTGGATTAGGCTATTACCAACAAATTGGGGATGAACCACTATAAAATTACTTGTGTCATTTATTTTCTATTCAAGGTTTATTGTCGGTTTTGTGTCTACTCGTAGTTGGGCAAAATCATGGTCAGCAATACACATTCTCATTGTTCCATCCTCTTCATCACGAATAAAACCAGAGCACACCATGGCGAGAAGCTAGGTCTAATAAATCCCAAATCTAGTAGCTCATGCAACTGTATCTTAAACTCTTTTAGCTCTGTCGGAGCCATGCTATATGGTGCCATCATCACTGGCTCAGTACCAAGCACTAACTCAATGACAATCTGAATTTCACTGTGCGATAGCAATCTTAGTATGTCCTCATGAAACAAATCCAAAACTCGCATACCAGTCCAGTCTCCCGTGGCACCACCGGCGTAACACTAGTGGTATCCACCCCACTAGCTAGAAAACCTATACAACCTCCTTGTAATAGGACCCTAGCCCTCAATGCGGATATCATAGGAACATGGGGTTCGTACAAAGTACCCACAAAAACAAGGGGGTCCTCACCCTCAGGCTCAAAACTTACCATCTTCTTCTTGAAATCTATAGTGGCCCCATATCTGACTAGCCAATCCATCCCCAAAATCATATCAAAATCATGCATGCCCAACTCAACTAAATCTACTGATAGTTCCCTACTATCCACCATCACTAGCAGTGCTCTAATCCATCTTCTAGAAACTACCAACTCCCTTATACGCAGTATAGTCCCAAACCCAGCAGTATAATAATCACTAGGTCTACAATATCTATTAATAACTTTACTAGAAACAAATGAATGTGTAGAGCTAGAGTCACTCAATAGAGTATATGAAGAGCTAGCACTAGAAAGTTAACCTATGACTACTGAGGGACTAGCCTCAGCCTTTGCCCGTGTTAAGGTGAACACTCGAGCTGGAGTCAAGTTGTCCGCCTTCCCTGGTTCCTCTTTCTTCAACATCGACAATCTTTCTTGAGGTGTCCAACCAACCCGCACAAGTAATAGGCCTTTGCCCAACATTCGCACAGATGGTGCTTCCTGCATCTAGCACACTCCGAGTAGCTCCTCCATGACTCACTGCCTCCTTAGCGGTGACACTGGGAACGCTGGCCCCTCCCATTAGAAACAGCAGTGGTCGAGGTGTCAGGGGTCTTCATCTTTTGATCATTGGGGCCTCCACCCCTACCATACCCTATAAATGGAGGCACTGCTATGCGAACTTCCCATCTCGTAGTGTTCTCTCTCCAGATCTTGTTCTCTACCTCCTAAGCAATGAGGGTCTTCTCAATGGCCTGAGCATAAGTCATCTCCCCAGGTACTAATGTGATCCTCACATCTCAGGCTATCATAGCATTAAGCCCTTGAACAAACCTATCTTGTCTAGCTGCATCTGTAGACACTAGATCTGGTGCAAACTTCACTAACCTGTCAAATTTCAGAGCTTAGTCAGTACCTATCATTTTACCCTATACTAGCCCAATGAACTCAATCACCTTTGCCGCCTTGATGGCAACGTTATAATATTTCAATTTGAACAAATTTTTGAACTCATTCCAACTTAGAGTAGAAACGTCTCGAGTCTTGCATGCCACATCCCACCAAATGCGGGCATCCTCTCTAAGCATGTAGGAGGCACAGGCCCCCCTGTCATTACCTTCCAGCCTCATAAAATCCAAGATGGAGGTGATCATACTCATCCATTGTTCAGCCTTAAGTGAATCTGGTCCTCCCTCAAAGATTAGAGGATGTTTTCTCCTAAATCTTTCATAAAGTATCTCCCACATGTTCCCAATCTCAGGCAGCTGTAGAGCTGGTGCCACAATAGGTGGCTAGTTATATCCAACACTCTTTGGTAGAGCCTATTACCTAAGAAGGTTCTGGCCTGTCTCTAAAGTCTTCCTCCTGTCTCTAAAGTCTAGCTTGCGTATCTGTAAGCAACTGCTGCCAGTTCTTAGGGACTAGTAGAGGGTTCTGGACCTGCTCATCATCTTTAGCCTCGCCCTCAGTGCAGGCTAGTTGAATTGATCCCCTTAGACGCATAATTATCCAAGTTTATCAACAATCAATGACTCGATTGATCAGGCAAATATAATTGGTTTATATTCATCCCATGGTCCAATGTCGAAACTCAACAAACAATACACAATCATAGTGCAAACATTTATTTTAACAATTATTCACATACAGTAGCAATGCTAATAAGCATGCCTTATCATATTCACATAGCAGTCAAGGGCCAGACCCTATCACTATATCTCATACTCCCTAATGAACGTGCAGATAAAGCATTTATATTTCATTTAAACATTCAAACACGTAATCACATATATGGTTACCAAACCCAGAGTCAAACTTGTCTTTAGCGGCGAGTGTACATGCCCAGCCAGTCTTTAGGAACCCTTAAACCTAGACAGCTCTCATACCAAGTTGTAACGCCCTGGATAGCCAAGACCATTACATTGTGTGTTTGAAATAGTGGAAGACTTGCTAACCATGTTGGTTGAACATAAATGTGTTTCTAAGGTCAACTGTTAGGTTAGGGTTAAAAGATTTTGATTATAAAATGGTAATTTTTTTTTATTAAAATAAGATTTTGATACATAGGATCCCAAAAATAAGGTTTACATAGTGGATACAACCCTCTAAAGTTAATATAATAATAGCCAGTCGAAATGGCAAAATACAAATTTGAGCTCTAGTCCCCATGATTCCCTCAGCCATGGCTGTCGAGCAGCTGTCGATGTACACTCTGCCCTCAAAGCTCTCCATCTCATGGATGATCTAGATTTTCCTTGCCTTTACCTACACCACGTAGCATCTGTGAGCCAAGGCTCAGCAAGAAAACCTTAATCAACCTAAAGTGCATAGTAAACTTTAAATCAACTAGTTCAACCAACGACAAAAAACAAGCCATAAATTAGGCAAAAGTAAACATGTACTTCCAAAAATATAATTCAATCTTTAATACAAATATTTAGGTGTTAGTGCCCTTAGGCCGAGCCCTCTTTTTATTTAGCTAATCTCGGCTCGCTTAGGCCGAGCTACGTTCAGTATCCTTAACATCAGCACCGACTCCCTTAGGCCATACTTTCACATCACATGCAAGATATAGAAAGGTTATAGAACACTTATGTTCATTTAAAGGGAATCTAAGTTCCATTCACAACTTGGGTGCAATTTTCTTACCTAGAGTCCCAAGCGAAGGATGTAAAGTGATCCTCAATCACGAGCCTTAACAATAACCCTATTAACAAGCGACAATGGATAACTATCAAAATCTAATCTAACTAAATACTTTGAAATCAAATACTAGCCTCCAGGACCTTGAATTCTACTAAACCAAATAGTAAAATTCATCCCAAGCGCTTAGGTTTAAGTCCCCGAGCCTCCCTGAGCCCAAAAACAAAATCTTGGCTATGGCTCCCTAGGCGAGCCGCGTCTTGGCCCTAAGGGTCGCAGCGCGCCCCAAGTCAGAGGCACCAGCCTCTTGTCCCAGGGGGAGGCGGGCTGCGACTTGCCCTCTAGGGCAGCGGCGCGCCCACAAGTCAGCAAGCCCCCCAGGGCCTTCTGGAGCACGTGAGCCGCAACGCCCATGAGCTAGGTCGCGACGCGCCCCTGTGAACCCAGAAATCCCTGGGTTTCTCTACATTTTTCCCAAGCTTAATTCATCAAAAATCTATCCTAACATACACCAGAACTAGAATTTGACCACTATATCGCAATAGCCAACTCAGATCACCCCAACCTCCTAAAATACTAACCTAAGTCCTTGTCAAAACCCATAATTCATCAAAACCTCTTTGAGACCTAAAGGCTTAAGAACACCTATCTTAACACCAGAATTCCACCCAACAATTGAAATTTAAACCTTGACTTGATGATGTTGATCATGACTCTGAGCTGCACCTCAAAGTCCTAGCATTAATTCCCTAGCCGTCAAGCATAATTCCTTAAGGTTTCCCCTCTAAAGCATCAAATCTCCCTTAGGCACAAGAGAGGGAGAGAGAGAGCGTGAGTGAGAGGGAGAGAGAGAGCTGAGAATTTGAGAAATGTCTAGTGGTTTTGATTGTTTCCTAGAACCTCAGCTGAGTATACCTTTTAACCAAAAGACTAAAATACCCCTCAAGACAACTCAGCCTCTTTGTTTTCCTTAAGGGCAAAGCGATCATTTGCCCCTTTTCACGCTAATTCCTCGAGTCTTCCTACAAATTCCAATTTAATCCCGACATGCCCCACTAATAACCAAATACTTACTCGTAGCTTTATAAATCCCAAATATATGTTTAATTTCCCAAAATACCCTTAGGCTCACCCCAAGCCGGGTATTAAACCCCAATTTGACTATTCTGCTAATCCGCTCACTAGGATTTCCTTGAGCCGTATACTACAAATATATCCACATAATAATGTGGTGACAACTATTTGACACATATAATCGCATTTATTCCCTTAATAGACCAAAATTACCAGTGTGCCTTGCAAACAGTTGCGGGCCTACATGCATATATAATATCCATAAGCGTGCATATAAATGCATTCATATTGTCATAAATATCATGCATGCCATATTTTCGCGCATTTAATCTATTAATCACACATATATCCAATTATGCCCTCCTGACATGCTAATCAAGGCACTAAACCTTATTAGCATTTTTGGGACGTTAGACGATCCATTTAACTCAACAAAAACATTACATTTAGTGGAAACAAGTTAATCTAGGAAACAAATACATTAAGCATGCAACTCATTTAACCTGGGTTCTATTCTTCATCATAATTAAAATACTCGTCACAATACTTAATTGCAATTTATCACTCTACATAGAACCCTAGATTATTAGGTGAATAACAATTCTAAGATGATAATAGAACAATGCAACACCCTAATTAGTTGGCCACCTAACAAGATATCACAAGATTCATATCATTCATTTAGAAGAATAGAAAGAATTTATTATAAAGAAATAGAAGGAATAAAAATCATCATTGCATTCAAGATTTCATGTCTCAAGTTTTGAAATAGCCCTTAACCTAAAAGAGAACTACTCCATAGTCACAAACATGATCATAAACATAATCATAAATTGAAAACAAAGAAGTTCTAGAGAAATGAAGAAAAACTAGATTGAATGTAGAAAAGAATGATGTCTTCTCTTCTCTTCTGTAGTTATGATCTCCAAGATTTGTAATTAAAAGTTATTCTCCAAGACTTGAAATTACATTTAATAATTAAAATTTAAAGTTGAAAAAGGTCGCAGGCTGCGACCACTAATGTGCACAGTCGCGACCAAAACATTCAAAATGAAAATATACGGGCTTAAGATGCATCCAGTGATGTTCCTTGCTACGGCCATGAGTCACTACCTGTGTCACTGTGACCTGGAGTGTTCTTTGCCGCGACCATAAAGCATTTTTCTGCGTCTACATTTTTCTTTAATTTCTTCAACTCCAGTCTCGAACCTAGGGTTTAGGGGCGTTTAAAATAATTCAAACTCTTTCTAAAATTCTTTTTCTTGAGTCTTCTTCTCTCCCGTCAATATCTAGCAACAAATTACACAAAATTTGTCAATAAACTCTTATAAAAAGCAGTGTGGCCTAAAAATCAAAGACTCGTAAAATAAAGTTAGAAACACATAAAAACGCTACAAATCAACAATATCTAAGTGAGAAAGGACTAAAATTATATAATCAAATTTTGAATCATCTTAAAAAAAACCCCAATCTTCGCTTGGTCAATCACTAACCCGTCTAAGCACTTTCATGCTAGTACTATCCTGTTGACGCGGTTTTTCACCAACAGTGGATTAAGAAATCAGAAAAAAGATGATTAGGCTTTTATAAACCGTAAAATAATAACACAAGGAGTTATTATGTGGTTCGGTGGTTAAAATCCACCTAGTCCACAAGTCTATATTATTCTTTTTATGAACTCTTAGAGAAATTATTTAAGACAATTTCTGCAGAGTTTTTGCATACAAAATGCAGTCCCTTTTACTATCCATTCCCCCCATATTTATAGGGGTTGATGAAATATTTTATGTAACCGTACAAAATTTGGTAACTTACAAGAATGGGTAACTTTCCAAAATACATAAATATCTTAAATATGCTAATTTCCGTGATATCATGCATTTATTATATGACAATTACACATATTAATTGCACATAAAGAATCTCCAAGTCTCTGGGGATTCCCCTTTATGCGCTTCATAGGACTGTCGCGAGCTAAATGTATTCCCCAAATTGGAGGTTATACGCTCAGGCGATCTAACCCGAGTAATGTTCGAAGACTGACAAGGGTTATATGAACGCTATATTATTCGATCACTATCATAGACATTTGGGGTGATCTGGAGGATCTCATGATAGCCTAACTCGATGATGTAATCTCGAGCAATTTAATTTGGAGTTAATGAAATGTCTTCACAGTCTTGTAACCTTCATCTATTGCTTGATAGATGTACCTCAAACAAGATGATTTAGCTCGTATTTTTAGGGTACAACATTTCCCCCCCAAATCGTTGCTCGTGTATGACGTCAATCCTTACACGCCAAGTATGGGCTTTTCTACTTTTGTTGTGGGAAAATGTGCCCACCTACCAAATCGAGTGTAGGTCACATGTTTGTTTGTTATAGGCATATGTTCAGGTTTCGAGTACTCTGATAGTTGTCTTGTCAACCTTTTGTTGCCGTTTGGTTCATTTAATCTTAGCCCTTAGATCTCGAACTACTTAGATCGTGTGGCTCTGATTCTTCCCCAAAATTTACTTATATATAGGAGTGCATAACCTAATTTTTCACCACCTTTGCATTCAAACACCCTTTTTCTCTCTTTCTTGAAAGCCTCGAATTCTCGATGCCCTTTGGTGATTTCTTCCTATAAATTCATTTTCAATCTAGACTTTCCTCACCCCTCCAAACTTCAATCAAGAACCAACTTGTAAGTACGTGTTTTTTTCTCTGCCTTAAAATTCTTCTACTCGTTTATGTACATGTTTATGAAGTTTTCCAATTCTTTCCTTTTTATTTCAGTTATGTATGTGGTTTGGTTTAAGTTTTGGTACACCAAAGTAGATAAGCCATTTTTGTATGCCCTGTTTTTCCCACGGGCTGATTAGCGAGCCGAGCTGCGGCCTAATCATAGTTATCTCGTGGACGTCCCGCAGACCGGAGCTCCTGTCATTAGGTCGTACCTACTTAGCTCGAGGAAACTCAAGGGTTCGCCAAGATTGCACAAGACTTGACCCCGGATTCTAAAGGCCTATGGTCGAGTTAAGTATCCAGCTCCCAGTACGAACTGGGTATGAAGGTTGTGACCCTTTGTAAAGTCAACACACGCAAGGTAAACGTGCATATATCAGACATCACGAGTCTGATATGCCCCTGACTTCTCAGACACGCAGCAGGAGCATGCGTATTCAGACACCCACGACTGGGTTGGGCCGTGCAGCCCATTATCTCCTTACCTATCGATTTGACCATACTAATGTGTCAGGTTTAGGAATTAATCATGAATGTCACAAAGTTGATGTGATAGATAAGAGGGTCATGGGATGACCTTCTTACCAACTCCTAGGTGCCTTCTCCTATAAATATGGAGACCCTGGGACTTAATAAGGGTTAGATTCTCTGTTGTAAAAAAGGCCCTGTAATCAAATATCCAGTATAGAGCAATAATACTGACTAGTGGAGTAGAAGGATTTTAACCTTTGAACCACTCAAAAACGTGTCTTGTGTCACCTCTTTCCTTTTCTGAGATCTTATATCTGTTTTGGTTCACAGTTAGCACTAATCCCTTTCTCTTCATTTTCTTAATTACCAATTTGGCGAAGAACCGCGTCAACAGTTTCGTGCTTTCATTGAGAGCAAGTCCGATTGAGTGCTGTCGCAAACATCCAACTATGGTGACAACTCGATCCAGGCACAGTAACGAAACAGAGCAACATGGTGGGCAGGAGGCTCATCATACTGCCATCCCTGGTGAACAAGTTCCTAAAGTCCAGCAGCGGCCAGGAAAGCAGCCGGCGGGCCAAGATGATACTGGTAGTTCGGCGCCTCGACCGCCTAATCCGAACCCCTGTTACTATACTGCAGTGGAGATGGAGAACGCTCAGCTGAGGAGCCAGTTAGCAACATCTAATCAGCAGATTAAGGATATGCTGGCCCGACTACCCCCTCTCACAACTGACGCTAACGTCGGAGAGAGGCAAGGTGAGGCTTCTAAGTCTTGCCGGGATAATCGATCCAGGCGTAGCCGCTCAGACAGACTTCTGACGCCCAACTCCATCCCTTCATCACACCATCGAGAGGCAGACTTCGGAGGAATGCCTAGAGCCGAACAACAGCAATACAACCGTTCGGTTAGGACGTCGACTCCTAGCTCCCAACCACCCTCTTGGATGCCCAGAAGAGCTCGAGGAAATTCTCGAAGGAGATCCGGAGCGGGCTCACGACATCAGCCCGTTCCCAACAACCATCCTCCGCCTCGTCCAGATCGCCAGGAGCGGGACCAGCAGGTTGGCAGGGCCGAAAGGCCCCCACTAAACTTGATCCGTCCTGACGGAACTAGGATAGCCTCTCCAGTCAGGCATCCTCCTTCTCCAATCAGATATCTGTCTCCTCCTCGGCCCGTCCGAGACATCCCAGCCTATGGGATTAGTAGGAGAAATCCACCATTGGTAGGACCTTCCCGGCGTAGCAGGGCACCGAGGGAAAGCCCAGATCCTCAGCACCATAGGCGGACTACAAGCCTATCTAGCAGGAGCCATTGGACCGGCAGTCGCTGGAGTGATCTCTCTGGGGGAGACCTGCGCCAGCGTCTGAGTTCGGCGCAAAGTCATCAAACCACCCACGGAGGCGACCTGCGAGATCGCCTCAACTCTCATAGAGGGGAACAAGCAGGAGGAGATGGCCATGCTCGCTCAAGGGGGGCTCTGTCCGAAGTACGTAACGGGGGGAATGTCCCAAATAACCTATCTCAAGATAGGAGGGGCAATAACCCACCAAATATGTACAATGGATCTGGAGCTGTTGAACAGCCCTGGAATAACCAAGGACATCAAGACCAAACCCTCGAACGCTTGACCCAGATGGAGGAGCTGATGAGGAAGCTCCTATCAGAAAAAGAAAAAGACGAATACGATTCGGGGGACGAGATGGAACTCTTCTCCCCCAGCATAGTAGCAACGGCGTACCCATCTGGTCTCCGTATGCCCCACTTGTCAAAGTTCAATGGGGACAGAGACCCATCGAACCATCTAGGGATGTTCAACACCCTGATGATGGCCCACAACATTGGCCCCAAGCTGAGATGTTTAATCTTCCCCTCCACACTGACTGGACCTGCCAGGCAGTGGTTCAAGCAAAGTAAAAGACAGTCAATCAGCTCCTGGAAGACTTTCTCAGCAGATTTCAAAAGGGCATTCCGAGCCTCTCAGGCCGCCCGTGTTCAGGCCGAATCCCTGGCTAATGTGAGGCAGCAGCCCGGTGAGACTCTGAAGGCCTATCTGAGCAGATTCGTGAATGTTACTGCTCGAGCCAGAGACGCGGATGATAGCTCCAAGCTCATGGCCATGAGAACTGGAATCCTCGTCGGAGGAGATCTCTGGAAGGATATACAAAGGAAGGGAGTCAACTCGGTTAACGAATTCCTTAACAGAGCCCAAGAATGGATAAACTTGGAGGAAGGCGAAGCCGAAGCTGCGGGAACTAGCCAGGACCCCGAACAGCCCGCTAGAGTGAGGCCGGAGGTCGTGGCAGTGACCCAAAACGCCACATAGAACAACCAGCCCGGTGGAGGCAAAAGAAAGGGAAATGGAGAAAACAGTCTGCACGACCAAAAGAAGAACAAATCCATAGACAAGTTTAAGCCCGTCTTCCCGAATTATACCGAGCTAACCCAGTCTAGGGAGAATATCTTCCTAGCCAACTCTACTCGAGTCCCTTGGAAGAGGCCGGAGCCATTAAAGCACCACAAGGGGAAGAGAGACACTTCTAAGTTTTGTCGTTTTCATAACGACGTCGGCCACAATACCGACGATTGCAGACACCTAAAAGACGAGATCGAGACTCTCATCCGAGCTGGCCCCTTGGCTCAATACGCACGGAACAGGGTTCTAGCAAACCGACCTGCTCCGGATGTCCCGGCCAGTCAGCCCAGGTCTCGTTTAGATCAGGATATCCCTCCCCCTGTTGTAGGGGGGGAGATATCCACCATCTCTGGAGGTCCGCACATGGCCAGCACGAGCAGAGGCACCCAGAAGAGATACGTGAATGAACTAAAGGCTCATAACAGAGTGGATTTCATTCCAGAACAGCATCAGTCAAAGCAACAGCGATTGGAAAGGCAACCAATCATTTTCACGGAGGAAGATGCGGGCCATGTCCAGTTCCCTCACAATGATCCTCTGGTCGTAGCAGTCCAGCTCGCCAATCGGAGGGTGAGGAGGGTACTGATAGACAATGGGAGTTCTGAACCTTTTATTCTGATCTACCTTAGAGAAGATGGGTTTGACTGTCACCGAGCTGAAGGCAACCTCCATGATGTTGTATGGTTTTTCGGGAGAAGGATCAGCAGCGATTGGGACGACCGAGTTAGTGATCACCCTAGGTGAAGGGTCTCGGACAGTCTCCAAACTCCAGCTTCATGACCCCAACTAACGTCTATTGTTACATGGTCATGTCGTTCGGTCTGAAGAACGTCGGAGCTACCTATCAAAGGCTAGTAAATAGAATGATCGCAGACCAGATCGGAAAAAATATGAAAGTGTACGTTGATGACATGCTAGTCAAGTCAAAGATTGCCGATAACCATGTTTCCGACTTGGAAGAATGTTTTAAGATACTACGGAAATATGGCATGAGGCTAAATCCACAGAAATGCACTTTTGGTGTCGCGTCAGGGAAATTCTTGGGGTTCATAGTCAATACCCAAGGAATCGAGGCAAACCCCGACAAGATCAGATCCGTGCTCGAACTTCCTTCTCCCAGGTCGCGAAAAGATGTCCAAGGCCTGACAGGAAGGGTGGCGGCCCTCAACCAGTTCATTTCCAAGTCCACCGATAAGTGTTTGCCCTTCTACAACCTGCTGTGAGGTAACAAGAAGTTCGAATGGTCAGTAGAGTGCGAAAGCACATTCCTCGACCTGAAAGCACATCTGGCTGAGCCGCCCGTGCTATCCAAACCAAAGGCAGGAGAGCCTCTTTTTTCTCTACCTGGCTGTCACTGAGGACGTAGCTAGTGCCGTACTGGTACGAGAGGACGACCAAGTTCAGAAACCAGTCTACTACATCAGCAAGAGACTTCTCGGGGCTGAGTCCCGATATCCGCTGATGGAGAAATTGGCATTCTGCCTTATCACGGCTTCGCGAAAGCTTAGGCCGACTTCCAGTCCCACTCGATTCACGTCATGATTGATCAACCTTTAAGGCAGGTTTTGCAAAAACCTGAAGCATCGAGACGTTTGTTAAAGTGGGCCGTCGAGCTTAGTCAGTTCGAAATTCTGTACACTCCGCGAACTGCTATTAAAAGTCAGGCCCTGGCCGATTTTATGGCAGAATGCACGGGATTCCAAGAGGATCCCATAGAGAACTCACCCCAAAACATCTCGCCCTTGGCTTCGTGGAGAATCTTTGTGGATGTTTCATCCAACGAGAACGGCTCCGGAGCTGGAATCATTCTGATATCCCCTGAGGGACATAGATTTCACTCGGCGCTAAGTTTCAGATTCAAAGCCTCCAACAACGAGGCTGAGTACGAAGCTTTGCTGGCGGGACTGAGGATATCTCAGGAGTTAAAGGCGAGCTCCGTCCAGTGCTTCAGTGACTCCCAACTCGTGGTCAACCAGGTTCTGGGCGAATATCAAGCACGGGGACCCAAGATGGCTGCCTATCCAGAAAAGGTAAAAGTTGAGCTATCCGCGTTTGAGCGAGGCTCGATCGAACAGATACCTCGGGAGCAGAACGCTAACGCAAACGCTCTTGCCAAGCTCCCCACCTCTGGGGAAACGGAGACCTTGGGGCTAGTACCAGTTGAATTCCTGGAGAAACCAAGCGTAGAAGATGTCAGGACGGAGGTCGAGATGATCGATGCCAGGCCGACCTGGATGACCCCCATTCTTGAGTATCTTGCCGAAGGCAAGCTACCTAAAGGGCGTAACGATGCACGGTGAGTCATGTACCAAGCTCCTAGGTACACGATAATCGATGGGGTGTTGTACCGATGTGGGCACTCCCTACCTCTCCTCCAGTGTGTTCTTCCAGGCGAAGCAAAGTCCAACCTGCAGGAAGTGCATGAAGGATTTTGCGGAGACCACATTGGGGGGCAAAGCTTGGCCTTAAAAGTCCTGAGGCAGGGCTACTACTGGCCAACTCTATCCAAGGACTCGATCTCATACGTGAAGAAGTGCGACAGGTGCCAGCGATTTGCCGCAGTTGCCCGAGCTCCTCCAGTCGAGCTGAAGATGATCTCGTCCCCATGGCCGTTTTCCATTTGGGGGATAGACTTGGTTGGCGCCCTCCCCACTGGAAAAGGCGGGGTCCATTACGCTGTGGTAGCCATCGACTACTTCACTAAGTGGGCTAAGGCAGAACCTTTGGCAACGATAACATCCAAAAAGGTGCTGGACTTCATGGTTAAAAGCATCATCTGTTGATTTGGCCTACCCAAGAAGATCGTTTCCGACAACAGCACCCAATTCGACAGCGACCTGTTCACCGAGTTTTGCGAGAGGCACAGAATTGTGAAAAGTTTGTCCTCCATGGCCTATCCTCAGGCGAATGGCCAGGTCGAAGCTGTCAACAAGACCCTAAAGGCGAGCCTCAAGAAGAGATTAGACAAAGCAAAGGGGGTCTGGCCAGAACAGCTCCCCCAGGTCCTATGGGCATACCGGACCTCACATCAGACTCCTACGGGTCATACTCCCTTTCCCTAACCTTTGGGAGTGAGGCAGTCCTCCCCGTGGAAATTAAGGTGCTTTCGCAAAGAGTCCAGTCTTACAACCATGATCAAAACCATGAGCTCCTGTGCAATTCCCTCGATCTAGTTGATGAAAGGCGAGAGGATTCGCAACTCTAGCTCGCCCATTATCAGCAGAAAATCACTCGCTACTTCAACGCCAAGGTAAAAAAGACCGCCTTCAGCGTTGGCGACCTGGTCCTAAGGAGAGTTTTCCTGGTCGGGAAAGATCCCAAAGATGGAGTTTTGGGACCAAACTGGGAAGGACCATACCAGGTCATCGAAATCATTAAGGAGGGAACTTATAAGTTAGCCCGGCTTAATGGAGGGGCGGTCCCGCGCACTTGGAACACCATCCACTTAAAGAAATATTATCAGTAATTCACTTGTAAGGATTGGAAGGCCACTTTTTATGTATTAATGAGAATCAACTTTTATGTATGTTTGCAAGTGTAATCTAAAGTAACCACGAATGACCCTTTCCCAGTTACTTGGGGGGCATATGGTACCTGGATATAACCAGGTCTCCTTAATGACTTAGAAGTTGATTCATATCGATTGACCGTTGTTTTTCTTAAAAACACGAGATATTGATAAGGATTAATGCTAACTAAGTCCTATCCTGGTCTTAACCGGGTCATAAAACTTAGAAGTTGATTTAAATCTATTGATCGCTGCTCTTCTTAAAGAGCTCAAGATATGGATAAAAGTTAACGCGAACTAAGTTTTCAAATTAAGTTCCTGGTCTTAACCAGGTCATAAAACTTAGAAGTTGATTTAAATCTATTGATTGATGTTCTTCTTAAAGAGCTCGAGATATGGATAAAAGTTAACACGAACTAAGTTTTCAAATTAAGTTCCTGGTCTTAACCAGGTCATAAAACTTAGAAGTTGATTTAAATCTATTGATCGATGTTCTTCTTAAAGAGCTCGAGATATGGATAAAAGTTAACGCGAACTAAGTTTTTAAATTAAGTTCCTGATCTTAACCGGGTCATAAAACTTAGAAGTTGATTTAAATCTATTGATCGTTGTTCTTCTTAAAGAGCTCGAGATATGGATAAAAGTTAACGCGAACTAAGTTTTCAAATTAAGTTCCTGGTCTTAACCGGGTCATAAAACTTAGAAGTTGATTTAAATCTATTGATCGCTGTTCTTCTTAAAGAGCTCGAGATATGGATAAAAGTTAACGCGAACTAAGTTTTCAAATTAAGTTCCTGGTCCTAACCGGGTCATAAAACTTAGAAGTTGGTTTAAGTCTATGGATCGTTGTTCTCCCTAAAGAGCTCGAGATATGGAAAAAGATCAGCATAAACTAAGTTTTTCAAGAAATTGTAGCCGAAGTGCGTAAAGACAAAAAAGAGATGATCAATTAAAAGCGTTAAAGCAAATTGTCTCGAGGTAAAGGCACCTCATGCAAAGGTTACATAAAATTTATTTAAAAAATATTGGGGGGCACAAGAAAAGAAACGCCCTAAGCTTCGCCAGGTGGGCCCTTGGAGGTCACCATCTCACCTCGCTCAGTTGTGCCAGAACCATCCCCGGTCTCCGAGGGAGCCTCTTTATCAAGGCGAGCTTGGAACTTCACCAGCAAGTGCTCCCAGAGGCTCGCTGACATGAAGGAGAAGTCCGCATCTGGATTTTAGGCCCAGCAGTGGTAGAACAGATCTTCCATGGACTTTTCCGAAGTTGTCCGCTCGGCCTCTAAGGCCGCCTGGGCAGCTTGGACCTCAGTCTTCGCGGTGTCTAGGTCCGTCCTCGAGGTGGCAAGGGAGGTCTCGAGCTCTTGGACTTTCAACCGAGTTTTCTCCAGCTCGACCTGCGAGGCTGCCAGGGCATCCTTGGCCGCCTGCAGGGTAGTCTGATGCTCGTCCCTCATGTCCCCGAGCTGAGTTTTGGTCCTGATGATTCTCCGGTGAAGGGCGACAACGCTCTGCGAAGACGGAAAGACGATTGCCTTAGAATAAAAATAAAAACAGGGCAAAATATAACAATGTCAAAAACCACAAAAAGGTTAAGGTTAGCTTACCGTCATGGCCATGCCTAGTGAAGACTCCAGCACGCCCACCGGGCTCATTGTCTCGATGGCCCGGAGCTCCTTCTCGGTGAACTTGTATATGTGGCTGATGGCGTAGTTCGCCGACTCATACACCATTCCCCGAAAGGCCTCGGGGATCTTCTCTAGGTCCTGGGGATTGACTGGGATGCGTACATCGGAAGGTACGATGGCCGATGTCCTGACCTCCGTTCCCACATCCCGGGCAGCGAGTGGAGCTCGCGGAGCCGGTGGGGGCATATTGCTTCCCCCTTCGGCAGGAAGGACCGCTTCTGCGACCTATGCAGCTGAGGCTTGATCCTTCTCCTTCGCAGGGGACTTGGTGGGTGTCCCAGCGGCGTTCTTGGACGTTCGGAGCCTCTTCGCTCTTGGCCTCGCGGCGGCGTTCCCTCCGAAAACCGCACCTCGCAAGCTCTCCTCAAGCTGAGACATATCTTCTGCCAAGGCAAAAACATGGTTAGTACGAGAATTAACGATCATGCAAAAACAAAAGCGAAGGGATAAAGAAAAATTCAAGTATATGTACTAAGGGAATCCTACCCCCCGGGCTAGAAGAAGAATCTAATTCGATTACTTCCCGAGCTGGCGCAAGTTCTGGGTCCGGGTCTGACTCAGGGCTAGATTTCTCTACATATTGCCTAATCCCCAGAGCCGCGACGCCCCTCCGGAGTGAGGGCAATGTAAGAAGGTTGGTCCCATACTCCTCAAATAGGATCGACCTAAAGGCTAGGGTATTATCTACTACTACGGTACCCCTAGTCCAGCTATCTTGATAGTCCAGCACAAGCCAGTCAACACAGTGGAGCAGGGTGGTGTTCAGGTCCGGATCGCTTCGGTGACGATGGACGAGCTGCCTAGGATTGAACCTAGCCAGCCGGGGGTCTGCTATGGCCATATCTAGACTCCTAAACATGTAAGGCTTACCTTGGCCAGAAGGACCCGCAGCTGCTCCGGATTGGATCCTCTCCTCGCCCGTCCCCGGGACGATCTCCAAGGTCCGCTTCCTATTCCTCACGAGGGGAACTTCGTCCCCCTCGTCCTCCTCATCCTCGTCTTCAGCAACCTCCTCCACGATGATGGGTCTGGTTTCGCGAGCTGGGGGAAGCCCCCGGGGCCTCCTGAGGTTCAAACTCTGATTTGGGAAAATCAGCTTGCAAGCCACCATCGTCTCGTCCGTTACGAGCGCACGGTAATCTTTCTCACTGGGGGGCAAGCCCGCCAGTGTCTCATATTGGGCCCCGAGGGTCACAGATTTCTCTGTCCTCGCGAAGATGGCTGCATGATTGGTCTAAGCCAGAAAAGGATATGGAAGGAGCAAAAGCGACACTTAACTTCCGAGCTAAGGATAAAGAAAAAAAACAAACACTTACAAGGGCGATTGAAGTAGTGGAGCTCGCAGTTTCTGAACCCCGTCGAGATGAAGAACTGGTTCGTGAAGTCATTGGGGTGGCTGGGCAGCTCGATGACCGCAGTCGTATTGGGAAATCAGGTTAAGTAGTAAAACCCGTCGCCTCGCCCCCGCTGGTCCGGGCTGGCCTTGAGGCAAAAAAAGTATAAGATGTCTGCAGGAGTGGGGACCTCCCACTCATGCTTCTGAAACAAGTATTTCAACCCCGCCAGCAAGCGATAGGAGTTGGGGGGGAGATGAAATGGGGCCAACCCCACGTAATTAAAGAAATCAACAAAATACTGATCCAGCGGGAGGAAGGCCCCTGCCTTAAAATGTTCGCCGCGAACGACTCGTCGAGAGGCACACAGCTCCGCTCGCCCTCTACGACAGGTCGGGCCACTACGGATGCTCTCCCCAGGGCGATGTTGTGGGAGAGAAAGATTTTGTTGATCTTCGTCTGGTCGGTGACCTTTGAGATGATCCTCTCTGCCTCAGAGAAGGCGTTGGGGGCGACCTCGACCTCCTGCTCCACCGCCGGCCCAAAGTTGGGGATTGGGGAGTCTGGTATCACTTCCTTTCCTTTGTCCTACTGTGAGGCCGAGCTGCTGACGGTCTTCTTGGGGGCATTCCTTTTCGGTGCCATCTGGTCGCCTAACGAACAAAAGAAAACATTTCAGAAAAGGCGACCCAAGCGTGAGGAAAAATCAAATTTTATTTGCACGAGCAAAGGTAAGCCCAGCCCGTGGAGAGTGGGACCACGCTGTAACGCCCTGGCTACCCCAGAACAGTTACGGTGATTGGTGAACCAGAAATTTGACCCGCTACCCGAGTCCTTTGGTTAAAAACGTGATCTAGGTGTCATTAACAGGTTAAGGTGTAAAACCAGTAAAAAGGAAAGGACACTTTTCATTAAGTAAATAAATTTCTCATGAGCCTTTTTAAAATGTTTACAAGTAGTTCAAGTTAGAAAAGAGTTGCTACAGTTCCAAATGTACAATCCCCGCCGGCCTAAGCGGCAAAAGTAGGGTAAACCCCTAGTCCCTCTGAGAACTCCTTGACCGTGGCGGTCAAGCGGCCCTGTATGTACATCACATCGCCCAAGCTCTCCACTCAGGGTTGGCCAAGCTTTTCCTTCCCTTTACCTGCACCACGTAGCACCCATGAGCCGAGGCCCAGCAAGAAAACATAATAAAGCATGATATAATATCAACAACGATCATAATAACCATTCAGGACTATCTGTCCAACAAATAGGTGACAATAGCCAAAAGTCACAATAATGAGCATCGTTCCCTCTAGCCATGTGACGATAGGGTCACCAGGGCTTAACTGAATAGTGATTCATTTATAAGTTTGTTTAGGACATGTGCATGGTGATTTGTCACCAACATAACCTTCCTCATGACTCTGGAGTCGAAACTATGGACAACGTCCTTTAGCCATGTGACAAACAGTCACCGGGGTCATATACCTTGGCTATATTCATCTGGTTGTAAGCCAGGCAAGCGCTTATAAGTTCCTCGACCCTAGGGTCGGTCTGGCATTAATGCTATAGAGCCATTCAATGCATGATTCTCGACTTTAGAGTCGGTCCCTAACTAGTCAGTGTCTCAAACAGGTAAACAACGTTCAACAGCATTTAATATGCAATCCATGTCCACATATATCAACCAACATGCCTCAAGTATCAAACCACGCATGTCAGATACCTATACAGGGTGCAACTGTACTCAAACACCATTTTCTTACCTCTGGTTCGAGTGAGAATAATTATACGAACGACCCCTGAGAACGATCAACCTTTAAATTCCTCGACGGTCACCTGGTCATAACCAAAATATAAGATTTATCAATAAAAATGATAACTGAGGGTTCCCAAACCAAATCCCAGCCCCCGAGACCTCAAATACTACCCAACCGGGTACTAGGTCCAACCCCGAGGCCTATGGTTTGAATCCCTAAGCTAAAAACCACTTTAAGAAAATTTTGGCCTTATGGGCCGCGGCCCCCAAAAGCTGTGCCGCGGCACGCCCCAAAAAAAGAGGCCCCCCCACCTTCCAGATGCGCATGGGCCGCGACACACAAAAGCTGTGCCGCGGCACCCAGCCCAGAAAAGCTAGAACGGCCACACACGAACCAGATTTTCAACCCTGCATTTCCCTTCACAAACCAGACCTTCTAACCCTCTCTAAACCTCTTCCAAACATCCAATTCAACCCCTAAACCTTACCCATACACCTCCTCGCCAAAACCCAATCAACTAACACCAAAAACGTCCTTTGATTCACACTTTCCACATCAAAACTCATGATTCAAAAGCTAAAACAAAAACAGAGCTTAACTTGAATTCAATGGTTAAAGCTTACCTTAGAACCTGTTTTTGAACTTCCCACACAAGCAGAACCAAGTCTCCAACCCAGCCCTAAGTTCCTTTAGCTTGAATCCACAACTAGAGCTCCAAAACACCAAAGAAGGAAATGGAGGAATTTGTACGGGAAGAGAAAAGAAACTAACCCCTGTTTACTCTATTTTATTCTACAGTCCTCAGCCACTTAAGTTCATATATATCCACCCCTAAAAAGACCAAAATGCCCTTGTGTCATCTAAAGCCTTTCAAACTACTCTAGGGGTAAAATTGGTACTTCTAGCTTAACCCGTTAATCATAATTAATGCTTCCCAATTCCCGCTAATCTCAATATCCTCAAACACCAATATTTCATAACCCGTTACCCTAAAATCCCCGGTAACGCGATAACCTTTAATATCACCCCGAGACTCACCCCGAGCCCCGAGCTCAAACCTGTTATGACCAAACCGATAATCACGTTTAACGATCGTCTCATGTCGGAATACTCGAACCAATCCACATTATAATGTGGTCTCACAATATATCATTACATACAAACAAGTATTCAATTATACCCTCAACGGGCCAAATTACCATAATACCCCTGTAAACACATGTGAACTCACATGCATGCATTTAACATCATATTATAATATAGTTCTCATAAACATGCTTAAACACATTTAATGGCATAATTAAACAGTTATGGCCCTCCCGGCCTACTAATACAGCCATTAACCATAATAGGGAATCCGGGGCATTACACACGCGGTTCGATGAACACGCGCCTGTGCTCCCAATAGATCCCCGATTACTCAGAATTCGTGGGTCAGGAGGGTCAGGATAGAATTTGCCTTGGGGGAAAGTTTCAGTAGACAAAAAATGCAAAACTGCCTGTGAAGCGTGTTCCCTAAGCTACCTGGTTTTGCACCCAAAAGTTCCAAAACTCCTACGCAGAAATTTTTCCCAGAAAAAGCATCCTGTAAACCATACTCTTAAACGATTTCCTATAGCAAAGATACCCTAGCCTAAAAAGGGGCTTTCACCCTTCATATCGGAAAAACCCAGTAAAACCATGCATGCGGCTACAGTAAAATATTTACCTAAGCTACAGTGAAATATATTTCCAAAACACACATGGTCAGGGAACTTATAGTGTTTGACTGGGAGGCGGATGAAGGTATTTCCTGGGTGAAAGCTTCATCGGAGTACCGGCTTCCAAAGCTTTGTAGAATTTTGACGTCTGAGCCTTTTGAACGCTGAGTATAGCAGTCATAGAGAAGAGGGTTTTTTTTCATCTGAGATGAAGAGAGAAGAAGAAGAGATTCAGAAAAATTTCAAATGAAAGGGTGGCCCGTGCGTAGGGTGGCCACCCCTTTTTATATACGTGAAGGGTCACGTGTAGAGGGCCGTTGGATGGCCCTGATGAGGGATCCGAGACCCTCCACTCGAAATACGGAACGACGGCTGAGCATAGGCTAGGCCATTTAATGCGGTTCTTGTAAGGCGTACCATCACCAACCACGATGTTCCACGTATCAGGCGCCTGCGTAAGACGTGGAATATGAAGAGTTCATGGGGAAGCCTAAAAGCCCCTATTGCAGTCTTACCCGACGTGGCATACCATGAGCAGGGGATTAGGGGGTAAATGTACGCCCTGTTTTTCCCACGGGCTGATTAGCGAGCCGAGCTGCGGCCTAATCATAGTTATCTCGTGGACGTCCCGCAGACCGAAGCTCCTGTCATTAGGTCGTACCTACTTAGCTCAAGGAAACTCAAGGGTTCGCCAAGATTGCACAAGACTTGACCCCGGATTCTGAAGGCCTATGGTAGAGATAAGTATCCAGCTCACGGTAAGAACTGGGTATGAAGGCTATGACCCTTTGTAAAGTCAACACACGCAAGGTAAACGTGCATATATCAGACATCACGTGTCTGATATGCCCCTGACTTCTCGGACACGCAGCAGGAACGTGCGTATTCAGACACCCACGACTGGGTTGGGCCGTGCGGCCCATTATCTCCTTACCTATCGATTTGACCATACTAATGTGTTAGGTTTAGGAATTAATCATGAATGTCACAGACTTGATGTGATAGATAAGAGGGTCACGGGATAACCTTCTTACCAACTCCCAGGTGCCTTCTCCTATAAATATGGAGACCCTGGGACTTAATAAGGGTTGGATTCTCTGTTGTAAAAAATGCCCTGTAATCAAATATCCAGTATAGAGCAATAATACTGACTAGTGGAGTAGAAGGATTTTAACCTTTGAACCACTCAAAAGGAGCAATAATATCTGTTTCGGTTCACACTTAGCACTAATCCCTTTCTCTTCATTTTCTTAATTACGTGTTGGCGAAGAACCGCATCAACAATCTTATAGGACCAAAATCAACAGAATGTAAGGCACAAAATAGGCAAATTTTTGGGTTTTGAGGTTGAATGGGTAGAAATTTAGGCAAAAATTTTAGGGGTTTCAGGTTTGAAGCTGGGTAGCTTAAGCGACACAGTTTTGGGGTGGTTTTGTATTAAAACTGCCATTCAAAACCACTGTTCTGACACGCGACTTCCAAGGTGGCAGTACTTCCCGAGATTAGGACGCATGAATTAGGGGCACGTGTGGATACATGTATATGGACTTTAGATAATTTTTCATCTTGTAGAAGCTTTAGTTCGAGCAAAGAAGCTTTTGATCTTTAGATCACGTTCTCCCATGATCTTGAATGTAGGTTACATCCCTAAGTCTCCTCTTACATTCATTTTGTAACAAGGCAAACTAAAACATTAAAAATGAGCAACAAGAAAGGCAAAGCTATTGTAGGTTTCTCTTCCAAGGATAAACAGGTCGCTGAAACCCCCATCCCCCACTATGAACAAGTGGAGGAAAGGGCGGTCAAGGTAAATGCCAACAAATTTTATGAGGTCGAGAGGACAGTCTCTCGTATAATTTCGATGCCCCCGGTGAACAAAATAATTAGGGGCCACGATATCGAGACAGATTCCAAGATTTATGCGCGACCTGCACTGGAGGGTGAGCAAAGTTGCACTCCCCTAGAGGACGACTTCAGGGCATGGAGAGACATGCACCTGAAAGCAGGCACATTCCTCCCACTGAGTTCGTGTATCACATACTTTCTAAAATTTGTGAAGCTAACTACGTTCCAGCTTCCCCCCAACACTTATCGCCTCCTTGCGAGGCTTATGTATTTATTTCATAAGAACAAGTGGAAGGACCCCATTCTTGAAGATATATTATATTTCTTTTTCCTTAAAGACAATCCAGACACCACAACAGGTTGTGATGGTTTCTACTACCTCACTAGATTCTAAAAAAAAAAAAAAAAGGCTAGCATCATCGACCTCCCCAACCATCCAAATGACTATAAGGACCAGTTCTTTATGTAGAACATATTTCAGATGTGTGACTTCTGTTATTTCAACCAACCTTGTAAGTGTTTTTTCCTTGACGTTAGTAAAGTTATTGTTTTAATATTTACTTATTTTGACCATTTTACTTACTTGTGCAACCATTTATAAGAGGTCCGCAGCTTCCCAGGTCTGTTTGAACCAATACCAGATCCTTGCCCCTGGTTAAGCCGCTGAAAAGGAATACAGAGTAGTGATAATAGATGACAACATGTTGGCATGTGGTCTGATAATGAGGGGCCAATATTTGGCAATAGAACCTCAAGGTCCTCCTAGGAAGAGTCCCCTAGGTACCATAAAGGAGGTTGAGGAAATGAAAGACGAAGAGGTTACGCCCTTGGTGCGTAGAAACCTTTCCCGGGATGATCTAGATAATAACTCAGGTCGAGTGGAGTCTAGGGCAGCAGCCAGCACCTCTGTCCAAGGAAAAAATTATAATGATATATAGTGAGTTGTTGCTATTTTTGTATTTGCCTGACATGATCCGAGGAAGATCATGTCTAGGCACCCTAAGGATCCAAACATTGACGTCGTGGTGCAATAATGTGCTGACCTCTTTATCCTTCGCCATGATCTTACCTACCCTAAATATACAGTAGTGTTCGATGACACCGTCCATTTATGTCCACCATTTTTTCAGCAATATGGAAAAAACATCCAACCTGGATATACCTTAGACTGTAGCACCTTTTACCAAGGCTTTAGGCAAGTTGAATACAAGCCTAGCCCAGATGAAGAGATCGAGCCTGAAAGGGTTCCCGTGTAATTTTTTTTTAGTATTTCCCACCCCCAATAATCCAAGAGTTAGAGGTCCCAACTGTAGCTAGCCTAGTCCCCAACCCAGAGCTAATCATTGTCGTTTCCTCCTCTAGTTCGGAGGGTAGGATTCTTGTACTTTTACTTCTTGTTTTTTACCTAGTTAGAATTTGTCAAACCCTTCTTTGATCATTTTTCAGAGGACGACATGGACCTCAAAAGTACCTTTAAGACTAGTTCTGGTCCCGCCGTTAAGAGGCAACATGTATCAAAGAAGGCCACCTCTGGGCCTGGAGCTTCAACAGGGACTCAAGCCCAAGACAAGGAGACCACCTCCTCCCAACCACAAGCTTCAATGGTAACAATCGAGGATACTCCTCCCCTAGCTCCTCGGGTGTCCGATTCTACAGTTGCCTAGGTTATCCAGGAAGCTCCTTTGGTTTCCATCCCAGCTCCTCATATCAAGGTGGGTAAATTTCCCAACCATCTTCGAGCTCCATTTCATAGCCTTACTAGTCAAGTGGTCGAACATCTCAATCAGCTCTCCGCTAAGGAGATGAAAATGATTGAGGGAGAGGCCGCTCCATCTGTTCTAAACTGTAGCCTAAGGATGTGTCTGACCGTGAGTTTCATTGCTTTTTTCTCAAAATTTATCCTATATTTTCTGCAGTCTAACCCTTCATTTATATTTCAATGCAGTCATGTTTTGCCCAGATCCACTTTGGAGAACAGATCTGTTCCACCCTTGTTGGAGCATAGCAATCCATGAAGGAGCTCGACGAAGTCACAGATGGGTGCAAGAGTATCGAGGATGAAACCTCTAAGGAAATGGAGCAAGCATAGGCCATGGAAGTGATCCAAAACCGCGACTAGCTTCAAGGGAAAGTCGAGGAGCTCCAGTTTATGGTCAAGAAAGTATGCACAAGTCGAGGAGCTCCATCTGAAGGTTAAGAAAGCTAATTCAAAATTTAAGGAGCTCCAGCTGAAGGTTAAGGGAGTTGATGCAGAGCTGGCAGAGTCCCTGGAAAAAAAAAATTACAAGGTTTGGGGCTGTAACTAGGAAGGTGACTTCTTCTTCTTGGACACCAAGCTGTGGGGGCGATACCTAGCCAAATTCTAGGATCAACTAGTGAAAGAACCGACCAAGATAGTGGACACAACCTCAGGGGCTAGAGGAAATGTAGGGGAGGACAAGATTTCTTCTCATGAGCAAGTTGCCGAAGCTCAGAGTTGAAGGCCTCGTCCATTTATGCTTTATATGTTTTTCTTTTTCTTGGTGATATTTTTTATCTATTGCTATTAGGTCATATAGGTCGAGACAATTTTCCTTAGGGCTTTCTTCGAGGTTATTTATCCTCATTTTATATTTACATAACTACAATCTTTACGCTTTTTCCCTTCTCTTCATTTATTTTTGTGCTATTAAACTTTCTATGTTTTTATACACTTGCATAGTTATAGGGATTGTGTTAAGATCGAGGAATATGCATGATGGCTGACCAGTTAATTTCACGTCGTGGACTTGGTTGTCTCCAGAGTTTTTATTGCCTGTTCGCATGTACTTGTTACTATTTAGTTTTTGGACCTTGTTTAGTTCTAAGATTATTTGTACCTGGTTTAGTTTCATGATTTTTTCTGTTGCTTTGAATTTTCTTAACTTACTTTATATTTGGAATTACTTTGAAAACTTTATCTTTAACATGTCGTGTGATTTCCAAATTTCCAAATTCTAAGTTATACATTTTTTTCTTAAATTTGAAGAATGTTTCAAAGATTGTACTAAGGGTTATATGCCCCCCAAGCAATCATAATTTATAAATATTTTAGATCGTTTTTACACTATGAACTCGTACTAAACAAGATTTAGTGAAAAATTATGGTACTGTGTTTAAGCTACACAACATCCTTTTATCAATTCGATGATAAATTAAATGATATGTCCTTTATCATTAATCCTTACAAAAATGATAACATAAATTTAACTAAACAAATAAGCCCTATTACTGATAGTATTTCTTTAAATGCAAAGCATTCCAAGTTCGTGGAATTTCCTCTCCATTTAGCCAAGCTAGTTTGAAAGTTCCTTCTAGCCAAATTTTCACGATCTGATATGGTCCTTCTAGTTCGATCCTAAAACACCATATTTAGGGTCCTTGTTGGCTAGAAACACCATTCGAGAACCAATTCTCCTAGTTTGAGCCTTCGTTCTTTGACCTTTGAATTGAAGTATCGTGTTACCCTTTGTTGATAATGGGCGAGTTGTATCTGTTATTCCTCTCATCATTCTTCAATTAGATCTAGGGATGCATTTAGCAGGTAGTGATTCCCCTCCTGGTCAAAGGTTCTTTGCCTATGTGATGTCAACAAGGTCTTGACTAGGAGCATAGCTTCACTTCCATAGGTTAGTGAGAAGAGAGCATCCCCAGTAGAGGTGCAATGTGAGGTTCTATAAGCCCAAAGTACTTGTGGAAGTTGTTCAGGTCATAACCCTTTAGCATTGTCCAATCACTTTTTCAAATTGGTCTTGAAAGTTTTGTTCACTGCCTCCATGTAACGACCCAAAATCACTAATATGGCTTAAGGGCCTAGATTAGTGTGCCGAGAGGGCATAATTGGTTTATGTGTGAATTTATTAATTTAATGCATGATTATATGATAAGTATGTGTGTATGGTTATATGAATGAATATGCGATTATATGTTATATTTGGGAGAACCACATTATTATGTGGGTAAAACTGCATCATGCGATTTGAGGTGATCCTAGGGAGCTAGTTAGCGGGAAAGTCACAACGGGGCTTAATACTGGACTTGGGGCAAGTCAAGGGGTATTTCATGTTGGCGTTTTATGCCCTAATTAAAACCCAAATTCTTTGTAATCTCATTTTATTATCAATAAAAGAATAGAAATCATTTCTTGACTTGGTTAATCACTTTGCTCGCATGTTTTATTTTCATGATTATTTGTTTAATATAAACTTCTATTAAATCCCGAGCATATAGCTAATCTTATTTATAGTGACGTAATCGCAGTGGAATATAAATATGATTATATGTTCAAAAATAAGTTAGTCCTAAGATTAGTCAGTGCATAGGATTTACACTGACTTGCCAATCTACATTATGATCTACTTACACATTACAGTGTTATGTTGTTTCTAGAATATTAGCAAAGTAGATAAGATCGGATGTATTTGTTACGGACTGGACAGATATTGACAGTAGATAAGATAAGTAAACATACCGTTATTATCTATTCTAGTCATATCATATAGTTGGCCATAGGTCAATTCAATCTCAATTCTGAGTGCTTAGTATTCTAACTGATTGTATTATTTGAGTTCTTTGACTTGTTTGTTACTAGCTTACCCTACGGACTGGCCCATACTTACATCTTGGGAACTCGGTAGTATAATTGAGTGGGAGTGTTAATCATAGATATGAACATCTATAGCTTCTGATGAAGAAGTGAAATGATGGTTTCCTTTTAGTTTGGTTCAAGGTGTTAAATGATAGAGATCTCATTTCAGTAATTATTATTAGTTTACTGAAATATCATTTACAAGGAACTAAGTGTTTTAAGGATAAAATACAATGAGGGGTAAAACGGTATTTTAGTCCTATCTCATTGTAGACCGTCTATAGAGGATTGAGTGACAATTATGGTTGTAACAATGGATAATTAATAGCATATCTATATTTGGTATAGAGCGTTCTATGAATTTAAGAGTGCAATTCCAAGTCAATAGTGGAGTCACGAGGAATTATTAAGTTAGTAAATTTAATTGTTAGATTTATGATAACTTATTGGAGCTTGATTTCATAGGCCCGTGGTCCCCATTGTACCTTGGATAAAATCATCTAGATAGTCTCAATTAATTGATTTAATCATCAATTAGAATTATCAAAGTTGACCAGGTCAATTTTGGATAGTTTCACAGAGTTGTGTAATTTTGAGAAGAAAAGAGAAATTATGGCAGATTTATTAATTAAGATAAATTGGTATCTAAATTAATAAATAAATTTAAATCAAGGTTCAAATTATAAATAATTAATTTGATAAAGGATTTAAATAATTATTTAATTAATTAAATCAATAGAAAATAATACAGGCCTTGATTTTAAGTTCAATGGGCTTATAATCAAATGGGAAATTTCACGGGTCTATAGCCCATGATAATTTCGACTTAGGGATTAAAAATGGCTATTATTTTATTGATTTTTTAATTAAATTAAATGGCCTAATTGAGTCTATAAAAGGAGTGCTTTTCACAAGTCACATTTTCTGATAGTTTTAGATTCTCTCTAAACACAAGTCCTTTTCTAGGCCTCTTTGTTATTTTCTCTTCTTCTCTCTATATCTGTCTCATGTGTTGAGAATTGCTCACACTAGTCTAGGTGGTTCTAAGGATACATTGGAAGATTGTGAAGAAAATAGAAGATCGGTTCAGTTTCTTGATAATACTCTGCGACAGAGAGGATACAAGAGTTAGAGAAACTGAAGGAAGGACTCTTAATTCCACTACGTATACTGTAAGTATTCTATTCTTTGTTTCTCTTTGAATTCAATTTTAGAAACATGTTTTAGGCTATCTCGTATTAATTTGTTTAATATTAGATATACATGAAAATAAATAAAGATTCTGTATAAGCTAATCCAACATTTCAGGTGTTGGATGGTTATTTAGGTTATCGGGTTATGGAAATAAATAATCAGAGATATATTTGAGGTTAGGAAGCTTAGCCGGGAATATTGAGGAATTTTACAATTTTATCCTCGGGGACGTTTCTGGTACCCTGAGCCTCGGGATTGATTTAATTGCTTAAGGGTAGATAGATAAAACTTAGAAAACAGTGGAAACATTAAGAACCGACCCTTTCCTCTTTCTTTCCTTCTTTCCTCTTCTCTCTCAAGGAAAATCACTGAAAACTAAGGGGATTTCGCTGGGAATTCAGAGGTTTGAGCTAAGGATTTGGAGGATTAACTTAGTGGAAGCTAGGGAATCAAACTAGAAACTAAGGTAAGCATTGAATTACATTTGGATCAGTTGATTATTAGATTTTGGGGCTGAATTCTAAGAGTTCTTAGGTTCTTAATTTTAAAGTTGAATTAAGGTAGAAAGCTTGGGAGTTAGCTCAGAATTTTCCTAGAGAAGTGGTTCTGCAATAAAGGGAAGCTTGAATTTATGATCTAATGTTTGAATTCTGGTGTTTTCATGGCTGCTTTTTGGGTTCTTGAGCTTTTGGGTTTCAGAAATCGAAATGGAATTTTGATGAGTTTCTAAGCTATGTTTTTGTTGAATTGTGTTGCTGGAATCATGTTAGAAGTTTTGTGATCAATGGGTTTTGGAATTAGTATGGTTTCGGGTGGTTTTGAGCAAGGTTGGGATGTTAAAAATGGTGGATTTTCTAGGCATAAGGGGTTGGGCCGCGGCTTTGTTCTAGAGTGTTGCGGCCTTGCGGAGCAAAGAAGAGCTAGGGAGGTTCTGCGGCAGGGAAGTGCCGCGGCGCCACAGGGCATGGCCGCAGCGCAGGTTTTTGGAGCCGCGGCCCTTAAGGGCATTTTTGGCTATTTGGAGGTTTTAAGCACGGAAACCTAACCTAGGGTTCTCGGGATCGATTCCACCACCGTGCTTGGTGGAATTCGATGTCTCGAAAGCTAGAACTTTACCCAGAAACATTTATTCGAATATTAATGGAATCCATTGTCTTGGTTGTGACTAGGTAAAAGCAAGGGCCTGGGAGACAGATCGTGCTCAAGGGGCATTCCTTGTAATCGGAGCGTTTGGAAATTAAAGGTAAGAAAACTGCACCCGGTTGTGAATTCATAATGCGACTAAGGGATCCCTACTTCGTATGCTTTATAGAGGATGGTATTATGCCATTTAAATAGTAAACGAGCAGCCTAAGAGTGCCGAAGTTTACATTAGCGTACAGGCGCGGCTCGGCCACTGGTTGCTGAGGACAGCTTATTATGCACTGAGCTCAGTTTAAGTGGGC
The DNA here is from genome assembly GCF_963169125.1 of Humulus lupulus. Classification (NCBI taxonomy): domain Eukaryota; kingdom Viridiplantae; phylum Streptophyta; class Magnoliopsida; order Rosales; family Cannabaceae; genus Humulus; species Humulus lupulus. The sequence goes on along the minus strand of NC_084794.1, from coordinate 155,691,926 downwards.
TAAAATCAGTGGGGTAAACAGAGTGTGTTACCTAAGGTGTCGACCCCGATTATCATGTGATTTAATTGTTATTATTGATTGGTGGATTTTTCATGTTGAATAGTTGAGTGTTGATTGGCTGAATCTTGGTTGTATCTACATGCTATGTGATTAATGTGATATGTTAAGTGTATGATCATGCTTAATGGGTTATTCAATTGTTATCATTGTTTGTTATATAATGTGATGTTTTCTTGCTGAGCCTTGGCTCACGGGTGCTTCGTGGTGCAGGTAAAGGCAAGGGCAAACTTGATCAGCCCTCATTCGGAGAGCTTTGAGAGTAGAATGTACATGATTAGCTGCTCAGCCGCCACGGTTGAGGGGGAGACAGGAACAGGAGAATCGTATATGTCTGTTTTTCCCTTAGAGTGGCTAGTGGTTGTTTGTACTCTGGAAATTTTATAAACTAACTTTTTAAAAGTTGTTTCTTTTGGGATCCCTGGTATAAAATGTTTAATTATATGAAATGTATCTTTTGAGACCAAAACCTTTTAACCTAGCTCATTAGTAGTTTCAGTAACACGTTTTTAACTAGTTGACTTGATTAGCAAGTCCTGAACCTTTATAAGTACACAGTGTAGCGGTCTTGGCTATCCAGGACGTTACAACTTGGTATCAGAGCGTCCTAGGTTTAAGGGTTTCTGAAGACCGGCTGGACATATACATTCACTGCTAGAGACAAGCTCAATTCATGGGTTGGTAATGTGTATATATGCTTATATGCTTCTATGCTTGGAATGAGTTATGATTGTTGTTATCTATTGGATTCATAGGAAGCATGAGATACTGATCGGGCCTGGCCCTTGACTACTGTGTGATTATATTGAGGCCTGCTTATTGGCATTGCTGTGCATGTGAATGAATATCTGAACGATTAGCTGCATATCGTGTATGAATGGATGTCTATATCTTAAATGTTGTGTGGCGATGTTGGGGCATGCTTATTAGCAATGTCGGTGCATGTGGATAAATGCCTATATCCTGATTGTTTGTGATTGGTATGTTCCTTTGGTGGATTTTGGAGAAGCTTTTACCCTGTCATCATGGTCTGACTGCCGAGTCATTGATTGCAGATTGACTTGGATAGCAATGCATCCAAGAAAATCTATGCGACTAGCTGGCACTAGGACTAGGACCGGGGGTGATGATCAGGGCCAGATTTCTCCGCCAGTCCCTGATAACTGGCAGCAACTCATGGCAGATATGCAAGCACGGCTACAGAGCCAGGATGAGCAGATTCGTATTCTGCGACCACAGGCTCCATTAAGGAGTGTTGCCCCTATTGTGCCACCTGTAGTGGCACCGATTATTCAGTCACCGGTTATGAGTGGTTCCGGAAGCAGCATCCCCCAACTTTTGAGGGAGGGCCTGATCCACTGAAGGGCGAACAATGGATGACTATGATTACTACTATCTTGGACTTTATGAGGATAGAGTGGCCTGTGCCACATATATGTGTAGAGAGGATGCCCGCATCTGGTTGGAAGTGGCATCACAGACCAGGGACGTCACTGCTTTGAGTTGGGAAGGATTTAAAGATATGTTCAGTTAGAAATACTACAATGTTGCCATCCGAGCGACAAAGGTTAATGAGTTTGTGTGCTTGGTACAGGGCAACATGATCGTTACTGAGTATGCTTTAAATTTGATAGACTTGCGAAATTTTCACCAGATCTTGTGCCTACAGATGTAGCCAAGAAAGACAGATTCATTAGGGGGCTTAATGCTATGATAGCCCAGGATGTTAGGATCACAATGGTACCTAGAGGAACAACTTATGCCTAGGCCATTGAGAAGGCTCTTACTGTTGAGGAAGCGGAGAATAAGATCTGGAAGGAAAATGCAGAGAGGCGCAAGGGTCGCAGAGCGGTGCCTCCTTATTCTGGGTCAGGTAGGGGCAGAGGCCCCAGTGATTTCAAGAGAAAGACTCTTGACACTTCAACTGCTGCTAGTCCTGATAGGAGGGGTCGAGGTGGTCAGGGCGGCCATCAGGGTGGCAATGACCCATGGAGGAGTTACCTAGAGTGCCCGAGGTGTAGAAGATGCCATCAGGGCGAATGTCGAGCCAAGGCTTGCTATGTGTGTGGAATGGGGGGGCACCTCAAGAAGGATTGTCCAACAGTGATGAAAGGGGAAGCAGGAAAGGTGGAGAGCTTAACTCCAGCTCAAGTGTTCACCTTGACACAGGCAGAGGCCGAGGCTAGTCCCTCAGTAGTGACAAGTCAGCTTTCTAGCGGTGGCTCTCCTTTTACTGTATTGATTGACTCTGGTGCTACACATTCCTTTGTTTCTAGTAAAGTGATTAATAGATTGTGTAGACCTAGGGAGTATCGGACTGCGGGGTTTGGGACTTTATTGTCTACTGGGAAACTGGTAGTTTCTAGGAGGTGGATTAGAGCACTGCCAGTGATGGTTGATAGTAGGGAGCTTTCAGTTGACTTGACTGAGCCAGATATGGAGGATTTTGACATGATCTTAGGGATGGATTGGTTGGTTAGGCATGGGGCTACTATTGATTGTAGGAAGAAGATGGTGACTTTTGAGCCTGAGGGTGAGGATCCTTATGTCTTCGTGGGTGCGGTATGTGGACCCCGCGTACCCATAATTTCAGCTTTGAGAGCCAGAGACTTGTTAAAGGGTGGATGTATGGTTTTCTGGCTAGTGTGGTGGACACTACCAAGGTTTTTCCATTGGGGTCGAGAGAGACCAGGGTGGTTTGTGAGATTTTGGATGTATTTCTTGAGGAGCTACCAGGCTTGCCACCACGCAGGGAGATTCAGTTTGTTATCGAGTTAGCACTGGGGACAGAACCAATATCAAGGGCACCATATAGGATGGCACCAGCAGAGTTGAAGATACAGCTACAGGAACTTCTGGATTTGGGATTCATCAGGCCTAGTTACTCTCCATGGGGTGCTCCAGTTTTGTTTGTTAAGAAGACGGACGGGACTCTGAGGATGTGCATAGACTACAGGGAATTGAATAAGTTGACCATAAAGAATAAGTACCCTCTCCAAAGGATCGATGACTTGTTCGATTAGTTGTAGGGAAAGACGGTGTTCTTAAAGATTGATCTTCGATCTGGTTATCACTAGCTGAGGATCAAGGACGAGGACATACCGAAGACAGCCTTTCGAACACGGTATGGGCACTATGAGTTCTTGGTAATGTCTTTTGGTTTGACCAACGCTCTAGAAGCTTTCATGGATCTAATGAACACGGTATTCAAGGACTTCTTGGATCAGTTCTTCATTTTTTTTATCGACGACATCTTAGTGTACTCCCATTCAAATGCAGAGCAAGAGCGACATCTTCAACAGGTCTTACAGAGGTTAAGGGAGCATCCGTTATATGCTAAGTTTAAGAAGTGTGAGTTTTGGTTGGTAGAGGTGACTTTTCTTTGGCATATAGTTGGCGCAGAAGGGATTAAGGTGGATCCATCCAAGGTGGAAGCGGTGAGAGATTGGCCGAGGCCAAGGAACGCCTCAGAGGTGCGGAGTTTCCTTGGGTTAGCAGGTTACTACAGGTGATTTGAAGAAAGATTCTCAAAGATTGCTTCACCAATGATAGAGTTGACACGGAAGAATTAGAAGTTTGTTTGGTCAGAGAAGTGCGAGCACAATTTCCAGGCATTGAAGCAACAACTTGTTACTGCACCTGTACTGAGTCTTCCTTCAGAAGAAGGAAAGTTTGTGGTATACTGTGATGCGTCAAGGATGGGTCTAGGTTGCGTGCTGATGCAGAATGAAAAAGTTATAACTTATGCATCGTGGCAACTAAAGGAGTATGAGCTGCGACATCCTACCCATGATCTGGAACTAGCAGCAGTAGTATTCGCATTGAAGGTGTGGCGACATTATCTGTATGGGGAGAAGTGCGAGATATACACTGATCATAATAGTTTGAAGTATTTCTTCACCCAAAAAGATCTGAACATGAGACAGAGGCGTTGGTTGGAGTTGGTTAAGGATTATGATTGTGATTTTCTTTACCACCCAGGGAAAGCCAATGTTGTGGCAGATGCATTGAGCCGGAGGGTCTCGAGGCAGTTATTTAATTCAGTTCAGATCTCCAGAGAGTTAGCAGATGAGATGGCCAGGGAAAAGATAGAGTTGGTGGTGGGCAGGTTGGCCAATATTACTTTGCAGTCGACCCTGCTAGAGCGGATCAAGGAAGGTTAATTGGTAAATGGACAGCTACAAGAAGTTCGACAAAATGTCTTAGCGGGGATAGCAAAGGATTATTCTGTTTCTGAGGCTGGTATGCTTCGATATCAGGGGCGGATTTGTGTTCCGGCAAATGAAGGGATCAGAGGAGAGATACTGGATGAGTCTCACACTATGCCATACTCGCTTCATCCGTGTACCACGAAGTTGTATCAGTGTCGCGCCCTGGATAGCCAAGACCATTACACTGTGTGATTATAAAGGTGCTAGACTTACTAATCAAGTCATTTAATTAAAAACGTGTTACTAAAACTATAATGGAACTAGGGTTAAAAGATTTTGGTCTTAAAAGTCGCATTTCTTTTTAAATATCATTTCCTATTTACACTGGATCCCAAAAACAATAGAATTAAAACCATTTATAAAAGATTCACGATTTAAATACAATATTAGCCACACTAAGAAAAAATAGACAGTTCAGCGATCCCTGTCTAGATCCACTCCTCGGCCAAGGCGACCGAACAGCTGGCTATGTACATTCAGCCTCGTAGCTCTCCATCTCAGGACTGGTCTAACTTGCCTTTGCCTATACCTGCACCACGTAGCACCCGTGAGCCAAGGCCTAGAAAGAAAACATAATAACAGAGCATAAGCAATCAACAGGCAATCCAATATTTCATAAACATGTTCTCAACCATATAAATATTCAGAATAACCAAGTATTCAGCATACTAAACATATCAACTCATATCGTGCACCAAATCACAAATGATAACTAGGGCTAGCGCCCTCAGGCCGCACCCTCCGTTATCCGACTGACTCTGGCCCGCTTAAACTGAGCTCAATGAATATAAAGCTATCCTTGGCTACCAGTGGCCAAGCCGCGCCCTATGCGCAAATATTATGTACAGCACCCTTAGGCCACTATCACATGTCCCATGGCATAATACCATCATTGACATTATACAGATATCGGGAGCTCTTAGTCCCATCACAAACATATAACCGGGTACAATTTTCTTACCTTTGGATTTGCTAGCCTTGTTCACTGTGATCCTCAAGCACGATCCTTACTGAGCCCTAGCGCGAACCTAGCCACAATCATAGACCAAAGTCATAACCAACCCTCAAGTCCATAACCGAACCTCGGAACCTATCCCGAGCCCTCGAGAAGTCCTAGTTCCACCAAACAAGGTGGTGGAATCGAACCTCGAACACTTGGTCAAAAGCCCTTGAAACTAACCCTAAAATCCCTTTCTGAACACAGGGTAGCACTACAGCGGTCATTGGAGGGCGCTACAGCGCTACAAACAGAACCAAAATGCCCTCAGTAAACTTGGCCTAGCGCTACAGCGCCCAAAGGCTAGCGTTGTAGCACTAGTCACAGACTGCCAAACTGCTCAATTTCTTCCTGCGATTTCCCCCGAGCCAAACTTAACCAAAACTTCCCCAAACTTTCACCAAACTCAAAATCAAGCTCACTAACATGTCTAACTCAACCCAAGCATCATAACCATACAAAATCTAACCACATGCACCCCTAATCCCAAAATTCACCATAGCTACTCCTGGACTTCAGAACTCAGCAAAACACAATCAAAACTTCAAAGTTTAAAGCTTAGAATTTTATACCTTTGATGGAAATTCAATTTCAAGTTAGCCTCTAGCCCTCCTTAGCTTGTTCTTCCTCAATTCCTTGGCTTGAATTCCCCTAAAGTTCCCATCTGCTCACCTTAGACCCCATACCATAAACAAGCCAAACCAGAAACTAAAAACTCCAAAGTCTTACCTTAGGTATTAGCGTGTTCCTGCTAATCCCTTGCCAACCCTTCAAGCTTAGCTCAGAATTCTTGTTGCTCAGACCAACCTTGCTCCCCTCTGAGTTTTTCTCCAAGAAAACACAAGGAAATGGTGAAGGAGATCGCCAACCGACCTTTAGAGAAAACAACTCTGTTTTCTTCCCTTTCTTTTTCTTTCTTTTCCTTCTTTTCTTTCTTTCCTCGGACTTCTATATTATAATACCATTTCCACTAAGTATAAAGCCTCAGCATACTTATCTCTTGCAAGCCAAATGACCATAATGCCCTCCCTTTTAATCCTAAATCCTTTAATCCTCTTAGGGGCATTTTGGTCATTTTACCCAATTCTCGCTAATTTCCTCGAGTGTCTCTAATATTTCCCGCTTACTTCCCAATACCTAATTAATCACCAATTATATTCCTCATTATCAAAATTAACCCCAATATATTCTCTATATTCCCATTTATACCCCCAGGCTCGCCCCGAGCCAGGTATAAATCCCCGCCGTGACTTTTTCACTAATATGCTCACTAGGGCCGTCTCGAATCACAGATCACAGATATATCCACATAATAATGTGGTCTCAACTATTATCACATATATACACAATTATGCCCGCAACGGGCCAAAATTACGATTATGCCCTTCTAACCTATTCATGGCCTACATGCATACTAATACACATAGTCATGCATCTCAAATATTCAAATAGTCATATAACATGCTTTAAATCATTAAATCAAATATATTCCGATTATGCCCTCCCGGCACACTAATCAAGGCCCTTAAGCCTCATTAGTAAATTTGGGTCGTTACAATCCGGATCTAGAACATTATATTGGTGGCCCGGGATGAAGAAGGATGCGATGGAGTATGTGGCCAGATGTTTGACATGTCAGCAAGTGAAGGTTGAGCATCAGCGACCAGCGGGATTGCTTCAGCCTTTGGGTGTCCCAGAGTGGAAGTGGGAGGACATTACCATGGATTTTGTGGGAGGTCTACCCAGGACAGTGGGCTACATGACTCTGCTCTGTTCTAGAGTGTAGCGGCCGTGTGGAGCAAAGAAGAGCCAGGGAGGCTCTATAGTAGGGAAGTGTCGCGGCACCACAAGGTAGGGTCGCAGCGCATGTCTGTGGTCAGAGAGGCCTAACCTATGTTTTAGGGGGCGGGCCGCGGCGTAGGTTTTTAGTGCCGCAGCCCTTAATGGCATTTTTGGCTATTTTGAGGTTTTAAGCGCGGGAACCTAACCTAGGGTGCTCGAGATCGATTCCACCACTGTGCTTGGTGGAATTCGATGTCCCAGAAGCTAGAACTTTACCTGGAAACCTTCATTCGAATATTAATAGAATCCCTTATCTTTGTTGTGACTAGGTAAAAGCTAGGGCACAAGAGATGGATCGTGCTCAAGTGGCATTCCTCGTAATCAGAGCGTTTGAAAATTAAAGGAAAGAAACATGCACCCGATTGTGAATTCATAATGGGACTAAGGGTTCCCTGATTGGTATGCTTTATAGAGGATGGTATTATGCCATGTAAATAGTAAATGAGTGGCCTAAGAGTGTCAAAGTTTACATTAGCACCAGAGCGTGGCTCAGCAACTGGTACCTAAGGACAGCTGATTATGCATCGAGCTGGTTTAAGCGGGTCGGAGTTAGTGGCGTAAAGAGAGGGTGCGACCTAAGGTGTCGACCCCGATTATTATGTGATTTCATTGTTATTATTGATTGGTGGATTTGTCATGCTGAATAGCTGAGTGTTGATTGGCTGAATCTTGGTTGTATCTGCATGCTATGTGACTAATGTGATATGTTAAGTGTATGATCATGCTTAATGGGCTAGTCAATTGTTATCATTGTTTGTTATATAATATGATGTTTTCTTGCTGGGCCTTGGCTCACAGGTGCTTCATGGTGCAGGTAAAGGCAAGGGCAAACTTGATCAGCCCTCATTCGGAGAGCTCTGAGAGTAGAATGTACATGATTAGCTGCTCAGCCGCCACGGTTGAGGTGGAGACAGGAACAGGAGAACCATATATGTGTATTTTGCCCTTAGAGTGGCTAGTGGTTGTTTGTACTCTGGAAAGTTTGTAAACTAACTTTTTAAACACTGTTTCTTTTGGGATCCCTAGTATAAAATGTTTAATTATATGAAATGTATCTTTTGAGACCAAAACCTTTTAACCCCAGCTCATTAGTAGTTTCAGTAACACGTTTTTAACTAGTTCACTTGATTAGTAAGTCCTGCACCTTTAAAAGTACACAGTGTAGCGGTCTTGGCTATCCAGGATGTTACACTCCACCTATCCATTAGCTTAAGGATGTGCTACTAAAGAGAAACTCTTGATTACGACGTACTTCTCACAAAAGTTCGTGAGCACATGGCTATCGAATTGAGTTCTGTCTTTTGACACAATCTTCCTCAGGAGTCGAAAACGACATATTATACTTTTTATTATGAAGTCTAGCAATCTCTTTTAGGTTATGTTCGCCAATGGTTTGGCCTCGGCCAACTTTGTAAATTAGTTGATCGTGACCACTACATAGAGAACTCCTCCTTTTCTAGTTGGCAATGAACCAATTAAATCTATCCCCCAGATGGAAAACAACCAGACCGAGGAGATCCTAGTCAATTCCATAGGCATGACTCAAGAAATTGTGGAAAAGAATTGGCATTTGTCAAATTTTTGAACATACGACATCGAGTCCTTCTTTAGTGTAGGTAAAAAATAACTCTGCCTCTACACCTTCAAGGCCAAGTTTTGCCCCGCGGCATCGTCCCCAAAGAATCCTTCATGAACTTTTTTGAGGATAGCTTGGGCTTCTTCGATCAGAACACATCTAAGGAGATGCATTGAATGACCTCTTCTGTAAAGAAATCCCTCGAACATAACATAACATGGGACTTGGTACAACAATTTTCATGCGTCCTTGCAATCCTCTTGTAGTTTTTCAGTGGGAGGTCTACGATTGAGATCATCCAGGTCGGGCCTTCCTGGATCATCTCGATTTCTCTTTACTATTCCTATAGACTAGGCTTGTCTAGAAATTCAACTGGGTATACATTCAATGTGTCCGCCTCTTTGGTGCTAGCAAGTTGGGCAAGAGCGACTGCATTTGTATTTTGTTGACCTGGAACATTTTCAATGGAATAAAACTCAAATTCTGACAGTTCGCTTTTTACTTTAGCAAAATCAGCTGCCATCTTGATTCCACGAGCATGGTATTTGCCTAACACATGATTCCCCACGAGTTGAGAATCACTAAAGCACTAGATAGCCTTTGTTTTTAGCTTTTTGGCGACCCTAATACCAGCCAGGAAAGTTTCATACTCAGCCTCGTTATTTGATGCATCAAACCTGAAACTGAGAGTTGTATGAAAATGATGGCCTTCGAGTGTGATCAAGATTACTCCAGCTTCATAAACGTGCTCGTTTAATGATCTATCGACAAAGAGCTTCCACAATTCTTGTACTGTTTCTCTCAAAGGCTCATCTTGGAAACTTGTACACTTGACCACGAAATCAGCGAGAGCCTGACCCCTTATGGTTGTTCGTGGTTTATATAAAATTTTGAACTGATTATGCTCAATGGCCCTCTTTAACAAACATCCTGATGCTTCATGCTTTTGCAAGACCAACCTTAAAGGTTGATCAGTTAAGACGTGTATGGCATGGGACTGGAAATACGGCCTAAGCTTCCTTGGGGCCAAAATCAGATGGAAACCTTGAAGAAGTCACTTTCAGGTAGAGTGAGATTACACCACCATAATATGTAGAATCTACGCAAAATTATGCTTACCGAGACAAAAAAAAATATTGAGAAAGATGATGCAAACCCTAGTGTTGGAACACAATTCTTCAACCTTGATGATGCTTGAAAACCCTTGTTGTATCACTGTCCTAATTCTCTATATTCTAGCGCACCGTTTATGCTTGAGGATTTTTCTAAGAGGAAATAGGAATTGGGATTCAACAAGCCATAAACTCACAAATTCAAGCACTTTCTTTATGAGTTTCTTGAAGAAAACTTAAGATTCTTGAAAGCTGGAGAGAGAGAGAGAGACTGATCAAGTCTTTCAAAAATCTGTGAGGGCCTTTTATAGTGTATCACCGTCATTAGGTCTAAAGAACTCGTCATTTTGATCTTAAAACACGTGTTTGTAAGGACACGTCAGGCGACGGGTCACCTGCCTGTAGGCGATGCATCGCGTCCTGGGGCTTTTGAGCCCCTTTGCATCTAGGCGATCCAACGCCTCCTTTAAATTTTGACCCCTCCAATGGGCCTAAATTGTTCCAAATAGTACCAAAATTTTTGGGTATCATTAGATATCTCCATGTATCACTTTGGACCCAAATTTTACATCTGCAGTATGTGAAATTAACTAAGTATTTTATACGTAGCTTGTATAACAACACTTATTCTTTGTATTTAACCATTCACAACATTCCTCCACTTGGTTAAATACAAGTGTCAACCTCTAGCTTAAATAGTTTTTCTGCATAAAGTAAAGTGTCTTATTACTTGAACTTTACCTTAGTGAAAATACCACAAAGTCTTATCGAAATCATTGGTAGCTTAAAAGCTTGAACAGAGTATTCTTTATGATAATAATGGTAATACCTCACACACCTCCACTAGATCTTTTGTTTTCTCACTTTCTTGCTTAGCACTCATATGGCCATGTGCTCATCTCTTCATGACTTTCCGGGGCAGAAACTTCAACTCCTATGAGAGGTGGCACCACTTCTAAGTACACATAGGTGAAGTTCTTACAACATCTTTGCCACCTTTATACTATCTTGTTGCCGTCAAATGAACCTCACTAAAAATCCCTACAGTTAACCCTTACTCAGTAGTGTTACGCCCAAATTTTGAGAATAGATGTGTAGGCTCTTGAAGAATAAGCTTGGGATTAATAAGTGCTAGCAGTACAATTGCACAAATTGTCAAATGGTTCTAGATCTGCTATCAGCGTTCGAGCATGAGTTATTGGCTTGAAGACATTAACCTTCTTCGAGAGATGGGCTTCACAGACTTAGTGAGTGAGTAGGAGGCGATGACTGGGATGAAGAGCTCGAGGCTATGAGTGATCTCGAAAGCAAGTTGAAGCAATGTTCAACCTCGAGGACACGTTTACCACACGGAAAATCAGTTAGCAAATCCTTATTTCTTTGGGATTAGTTAAAATCGTGTGTTCAATCCCTATTTTAATGGGATCGTCATGTAAATAACGCATTTAAGTTGTGCTGTTATTATTATTCGGATATTTATTTGAATTTAAATATTTGATTGTAACTTTCCTAAATGGGGGGGAAGATATTCTTGCAACCAGGTCTATAAATAGCATGGGTTTAGTCATTAGTGCATATGCACAATTTTGTATTGCGAAAAACTCTGCCAGATTGTAACGACCCTCTAAGCATACAAGACCAAAAACATGCAGAAATATAAACTTATACTTTAAATCATTGTACCGAAAATCCATATAAAAAAAACTTCTAAAAAGGTAGTGTGCGCACACTTTTAGTTTAGCAAATGGAATTACAAGTACACTTCCACAATGTTATATCTAAACAATTGTCATAAAAGAAATAACAATCTCCCAGCTTTTTCATTTCAAAATGGTGTTCCATCCAAAATTCTCCCCAGGTCAGGCCACATGTACATATCCGCAAGCAGACTCTTGCTCTCACTTCTCCACTTTGTTTTTGCACTTACCTACAACATGAACAACTAGGTAAGTGAAAATGCTTAGTAAGAATAGCCTTACACACAAGTATGCTAAAACCCAGTAGCGGGTCAACCTAAGGTAGATTTCACTACCGATCAATAGGGTATTGGATAATTTCCAATCCTGTCATACAATTCTCAATAACAGCCCTAAAAGAAAATCAAGCACATTGGTTGCACCCAACAACCAATTTTCATACATATCGAAACCACCTGCATAAAGAAAATCCAACAAATTCAAGATATATAATCATATCTGAAAGAAAAAAAAATACTTTGAATGTTTCTAACAACCAAGTTCACACATATCTCAATAGCTTGCACTCAAAAAATTCCCAGAACATTCAAGATATATAACCATATCTTAAATAAATACTCTCGTTGTTTCTAACAACCAAGTTCACACATATCAAAATAGCTTGCACTCAAAAAATTCTCAGAACATTCAAGATATATAACACATATCATAAGTAATCAATATATTAATAGTAAGGAATATGAGCCTCAACCCGGTTCCAGCATTTATGTCTTGGCTCCAACCCCAACTATATTTTTACCATGTCCTCGCTCCAACCCAGACTATATTACCATTGTCTTGGCTCCAACCCGGACCTACTTACCATTTAGCGGCAGAATGAAAAAGCGTTTCAAGAGTAGGTATTAAGCATACCCTTGTCTTAATGGCCCAAACAAAACTAGTGTAAACAACTACTACAAGCACACACTAGTATATTCATGTTGTAGCCAAGAAAGAGAAAGTCTAACTTACTTGGCGTCTTTAGTCCCCAACTTGACCTTTAACACCGCTATTCATTTTCCCCTTCGCAGTTACTATAATTAATATAATGTACTTGGATTAAACTATGACATACTCTTATAGTTACTATTCTGTGATAGCTACATGCAATAAAGTTCTCCTACAGACTATACTATAGCCTCTTATACACCTTACAGTGTATAAGGCCGAATTTCATTTCAGTCTTTACGGTACCATAAGAAAATTGGCCTTACCACAACATGCTCTCTGTGCTGTGTATTTTAAAATTCTTTAACTAAAGAACTCTCTTATCGGATACTGGTATTTTGGTTTTTTAGAAAAAGGAGTTTTAAACAACTCTTATCTTTAGAAAAATACCAACTTTTTTCTATCTTACGAATGTTTACCGTTTTCTATCATTTGCCAAAATATAACCTTTTTGACCTTTTATAAATAATATCTGACAATTTTACTCCTTTCTCTTAAACGTTCTACAAAACTCAACTTCCTATTTTTACCATTTTTTTTCCATTACCTAGGATTTCATTTTATGTTATTTTTTAAAAGAAGGGAAATTGGACCCTTAACTTATAAAATGGTAAAGATCAACTTTAAAATTAACTCAAGGTAATTTTGGATTGGTTAAATCTCCAAATCCTTAGTTTTTTTGGCAAATAATTATTTCTTTTCATTTCCAAAACTTTACTCCTACTATTTTAATTTAATGTGGTAAACTCTGATCTTTAAACTTTTTGCCCTAAGTTGAGTTTTTTTAAAAAAAACCATTAAACTATCATTCACATATTCTGTGTCATAAGGACGGGAACTTGGTGAAATCCTCACATCAAAACTTGTTTTAGGTTAAAAGAACTAACCTCCCAAAAATCACTTTTCGTTAAGGTTCGAAATTGCTACTCTTCAGTTTTTAGCGCATATTAGAAAACTTTTTTCTCTTAAATCATGACACATATTTCTGTAAAATTTTACAGGGCTCTTGATCCACAACTTAAACAATTTTCCTGAAAATTTCATTATTTTTGGGATGGAAAAACCCATTCAAATATTTAAAGCAATCTGGGCAGTGTCTGCTGCCCAGAAGTTTTTTTCTAGATTTTAAGGTACTTTGGAAATTTATTTCTCTTGCATCGTAGCCCAGATATTTCTAAAATTTTACAGATATATTTATACTTGTCTAAGTTATCTTCCTTAAAAATTGCATATTTTTTTGAGAAACAGAACCCATCAAAATGTTTAAATCAATCTAGGTAGTGCATGCTGCCCAGAAGTTATGTTTCCAGAATTTATGGCAATCTTTGACTCTAAAATTTTACAGTGACCTTTATAAATGTTTAAATTAACACCCTACAAAATTTCATAGTTTTAGAATAGGAAAATCTATTCAAAAGTTAAAACAATCTGGTCAGTGTATGCTACCCAAAATTTTCCAGACTTGCATCAAAATGCCAAAAGCTGCATAACTTGGGTTTAAAATTTTATTTTTATGATTTCCCAAAGCCTATAATCAAGTACTCACAACTAAATATGCAACTGTACCAATTAGTTTCATAAAAAGAAGTAGTAGAGTGCGATATGATTCGTTGGATGCCAGACCAAGAAATTTTGGCAGCATGCATTTTTACACAACTTAACAACAATAAGCATTTCTAGCATAACCCTAGCCACATGCATGCATGAAAATCATCAAATCAGACAATCTCAATCTTAAGCATAAAATAATCTCTAAAAACCATTGAAATAACCTATACAACCAGATCTACCAACATAAATCACAAAACTCTATAATAACCATAAATTTCTACGTTTTGATAGTTCTAGCATGGAGATATGTTTTCCTTAGCTTATCAAACTCCCCCTTGTGCTCTACACTCTCAAACCGAGCCCCAAAGTCTCAAATGCAGATTTTTAAGAGAGAGAGTTAAGGTAGAAAGACTTAGAAGAGATACAAAATATGCAAACTACCAAGATCTCTTACCTTGATTTTACTTGATCACCAAAGTGCGAAATTCTAGAGATCCAACTAATACAAGCTTCTCATGAACCCTAGAACACAAGATAAATTCCATGCATGGATATTAGATCACATGCATGCATAGTAAACCCTTAGGTTTTCAGGTTTAAAGAGGAAAAGAGAAGAAAAAATGAAGGAGGTTTCGAAACTTACTCTACAGAATTGTTCTCTTGAGCTTCTCCCTTCTTCAATGGGGTATGAGGTTACTTATCTTATGGAGAGAAAGATTGTAGCAATGAAGGGGTAGAGGTCTTTAGGGTTTCGGGTTTGGGAGGGGGAATGGAAGAGAGAGTGTTTTCATGAAAGAAAACACTTTGTGAGAAAATGATTGAAATTGTAAGAGAACAATGATTATGGTTTAACTTGTGAATGGTGTAAGGCTCTTACTCTTCCCCTAGGGCAGGTGTCCTTGGCTCTTGAGAGCCCTAGGCATAGCTGTAATGCCCTACTACCTTAGAGTTGTTACTAAGTGTGTTTAAAATGTGCAATCAACTTGCTAAACGAGGATTTTAGAACAAAAGTGCGATTAAACAGAAAGTTAAGGCTGTAATCTTTAAAAAATACTCTATCTCATTAAAAGTTCCAAGAGTTTAACATTTGGGATCCCAAAATATGGTTTGTAAAATATTTACAATTCAAAATAGGTTAAAAGATGACTAATTATCAAAAACATAGTTTAATACAACCATTTCTCAAAATGCCCCCAACCAAAGTAGTCGGGCAGGCCAAACATGTACGCACCGCCCCCTCATTCTCCGTACTCATGGCCGGTTGACTTTCCCCTTGCCTTTACCTGTACACAGAGCACCCATGAGCCGAAGCCCAGCAAGAAAACTCATACAGCATATAACATATGCATATCATATAATCAACATGTTAGGCAATCCACAGATTAAACAGACAGTCCATAAGACTTTAACACATATACAGCCATGCCGTCCCAGAAGCATTACCAAAGCCTGGGTTTTCGGTCCACACCGTAAGGATATCCCATGTATCCATTGGGGTCTCACCCTAACTATTAGCACTCCATGTGCTAAGTGTTGTTCCCGGCCTCACTGCCGTTCTCAGCCTTCACCGTTCTCGGCCCTTCGCCGTTCCCGGCTCCTCTGTAGTTCATTCTACTATAACCACATATAGCATACCTAAACAACATAAAAACATATAATAACTCAATCAAGACTACATCCTAACTACAACACAACTTACGGCTACGCCCTGCAACATCACTATGGGCCCATGCCCTGCTCTGCGGGTGCTACAGTTTTCTTACCTGTATTCCGAGCTTTCCGATGCACCAATGTCACAAGCACGGTCCTCTATCACGAGCCTCTCCAAAATCCTAGTCACAACACATATAAAACACTTTTAATACTAACCAATCCCAAAACCACTTCCCGGGACCAATCCCATACTCTCGGGACCTCTAGTTCCCTAAAATAATGTATTGGAACCATCCCCCAAGCACCTGGGAAAAAGCCCTAAAAATGCAATATTTGACTGTCAAAAATAGCCTAGGGCCGCAACACTCCCATCAAGGTCTGTGGCGCCCAGAAGCTTTTCCCTGGTCCTGATGCAAGCCTGCGCCGCGGCACCAAAGAACAGGGCCGCGGCGCCCCTACGCGAACCCAGATTTCTATGTTTCCCCCTGCATTTTTCCCAAGCCAAAACAACTCCAATTCAACCCAAACAAGTACCTAAGCCCCAAAATCAATTTAAAACCCCAAATGAACCCTTTAACAACCTATAAACATCAAAAACAAACTCAATTACCCAATCACACTCAAAATCCATTCTTGAGTTTCAAATTTCAGAAGTTCAAACCATGGCTTCTAAGTCCTAAACCAGAGCTTGAAAACTACAACCCATGCTTCTAAAATCTTAAACCACACTAGGTACGAAATTTAAACATGCTATGGATTCATACCTCAATCAAAACTCAGCTTGAACTCTTCTCAATTCCAGCTTCAAGCCCCTTTCCTTTTGATTACCCTAACTGAATTTCCAAGTAAAACCAGCCATATTTCCTTTAGGTTCCCACACTTAACCTCTGTAAATTAAAGCTTAATTTCAACAAAAACAGAGCTCAAATTCTTATCTTTGATCAATCCTTGCTCAAATTCCAATTTGGTTGCCTCGAACTCCCTTAATTCTCTCCTAGGTTTCAAGAATTCAGTTTTCCTCTTCTTCTCCTCTTTTCCTCTATCTTTTCCTTCAATTTCAGCATAAACCAATTTCTAACTAAGTGTAGAACGTGCATCCTTTTTCCCTCAGCTGAACCTTATCTATCCCTTGCCTAATGACCACTTTACCCTTCCACAAGAATTCCTTCCTAACTAAACCTCAAGGGCACTTTTGTCCTTTTACTTTTGTCTACCATTTTCCCATCTAAACTTGTTACTCTCAACAGTTACTAATGGTTACTCAAGTTACTCAATCATCAATAACCATTATCCACTAATTCTCAAATCAACTTACGAAATTCCCAAAGTACCCCTAGGCTCCTCCCGAGCCATGTATAAAATCCCATTGTGACTTTTAAGCTAACTAGCTCTCTAGGACCATCTCGGCATGTCCATCACATTAATATCACCACACTCTCATGGTACAAATCACATAATACAATTATCACATTTATGCCCTCAATGGGCTAAAATTACCAATTTACCCCTAACATACAAACGGGGTCCACATGCATATTTATACCACCTAAACATGCATTCTAATCACATACTCATTCAAATTCATATATTATCATGTTAATTCACTTATTGTCCTCCAGCCACTCTAATCAAGGTCTTAAACCTTATTAACAACTTGGGGTGTTACAATAGCCTTGTCGCCCACCTCTTGGAAAAGACCTTTATGCCCTTGCGCATTTTTACCTCTCTCTTTAGACACTCAAGAGCCCTTTGGTAATTTTACTTGTCTAAAATTCCCTAAAATTCCATAATAATTTTACCCTATAGCTTTTAAATATATCTAACATTAATTAATTAAATTAAATATTACCCAAAAATAAAATTTGTGACATATCACATAATTTTGGTAATTTTATCAAATTGACCAAAATGCCCTTAGAGGCCCAAGCAGGAAATTATCATCCTTAAGCCCAGCTGACTGGAATTCAATCCTCAATCAATTTTTCTTAAATTTATTGGCTCAACTATAAAGTTTCAGTTGCCAGACACAATTAGTATTTTTATGCCATAGTATTTCCTATTTTATTTAATCCGAGATTTTTCTCCCATTGGGTTTACTCCATGGTCTAGACCAATCTTTCTTTGCATAAAGCTAGATCCTTTTCCGGATCATCACAGCAACAATAAAAATTAACGAATCATCACAAATTCATATAATATAATTTATCAAAATAATATTCCACATAATTCTTCACCGGCTCCAATCGGCTACTAGCGTTTGTTCAAAACACGGGATGTTACACAAATTTCTCTCGTTTGAAGCTTTATTTATAATAACAGTGACTCATTGACGTAGGAAAATTATAATTGTTGAACAACGTTAAAAATCTCTTGTTTCTTCTTTTCTTTCTAGTTAATTATTTATTGCTCTACATAATTAAGTTGAAGAAAAATGGCGTCAGCAATTTGGTGTTTTCATTGAGAACATTAAACAAGCTTTCCTACTGTTTAGTGTAAAACCTCATGCGCAACAACAATGGCTGCCTTGAACATCCCTAGAACCAGTGGGCGATCATTACCTCAAATCCCCGAGGGGCATACCCCACAAACTGAGGATCCTCTGTGAAGGCCTGGTAAACAACCTATTATGGGCCAGAGTCCTGATCATGGGAGTGCCTCATTATCTTCCAGAAGATGGCCTAATCAGAATCCTAGGGTCGATGAGGATTTGTACTATAATCTTGAAATATACATGTCAATAGTGGAGCTAGAAAATTATCAACTATGTGAACAAATAGCCGAGACTACTAGGCTAAATGAGGAGTGGGCAAGGAAAGCTACTGAAGTTAAGGTAGCACCTCGGAGGGTTAGGGAATGACCTCGAGGGAGTACGGCTGCCAGGATGGCCAAATAAAGGGCCCAACAGGCTCAACTGAGACCTAGGGAAAACACCATAAATAATCGGCCTGGAGAATCTACTCGGAACCTTGTTAGGAACAATCCCATAGGAAGTCTTCCTGTAGGAACTAGGAACAACCAAGCTCCCTCGATAGCATGGAGTGATACCCAAGAACCTGCCAGGAATAACCCGGAGCCTATCCGGGTCAACCCTAAGCCTTCCAGACCAAATGACGGGAGGTCACATCCCTCAACAATTAGGCATCCTCCCTCTCCAATAAGATATCCCTCTCCAGCATAGAATGCACCCAAGCCAATACTTAGTGGGAACCAAGAAGAGATCAGGCACCGCAAAGGACTTCTCAAAGTTCTTGAAGTGGGAGCCGAGAGAGGAGCCATCGGGCTTGAACCAAGCACGGGGCTGAGCATGAGGCCCCACGAGAGGCGCATCCAGAACACAGACAACCACAGCCATCTCAAAGTCATATGTCAAAATTACGAATGACCGGAGTAAGGGTGCACGTGGAAAACCCACCCCGTAATAATCGAGGCACACACAGCAACCTCCAGAAAGAAATGTCAGTTTCCTTGGCGGACGCCAGGATTATAGAAGGTAGGTGAGTGTGTGTATAACACTGAACCTAGAAATTACAAGAATTATCATAATTGTTATACTAACCTTTGAGATCATCTAAATCATTACCAGGGGAAATCTGATCAACCAAACTTGGACCTCCAGACACACTTAAATACTGGGAGAGAGCCTCTACAACCATTATATGGGACTCAATATAACCCTATATTGCAACAAGGAGCTAGAGTTCTTGTGAATAATAACTAGATGCCAGTAGTGCACGCATCCCCTCTGAGGATCAACCAGTTGGAAGAGGCATTTAGACTCATTGAAGAGGGGGAAAATAAAAACAAGGCCTACGATTCTAACGAGGAGCTCGAACCGTTTGCCCCCATTTACTCAGACCCTTAAAATACCCCATGTGGCACCCTACAATGGGACTACCGACCCATGCAGCCACATGAGTACGTTCAATACGGTAATGCAAACTAGTAACGTTGGGTACGAGCTCATGTGTATGCTCTTCCCGACCACACTCACATGGCAAGCGAAGAATTGGTTTGAAAAAATCTGAAGACATTCGATCTCATCATGGGAATAAATTTCCTAGGAATTCAAGAAGTAGTTCTAAGCTGTGAAGAGCATCAAACTTGAGGCATCCGCATTGACCATTTTCAAGCAACAACAAGGTGAGTCACTAAAAAGTTACCTGGCAAGGTTCAACGTAGAAGTTGCATGAGTTCGCAATGTCGAAGATAGTTGTCATCTCATGGCAGTACGAGCTAGAGTATTACCAAGGAGTCCCCTTTGGGACGACATGCAGAGGAAACCAGTGAGGTTGACAGCTGAGTTCAACACTCAGGCTTAGAGATTTGTCGATGTAGAATAGGCGAGGTCAACACTCAAGCTAACTACTCCGCTTGTAATAACTACAATGACAAACGTTAACTCAGCCACCACCTCAGCTATACCCTCCACATCACGACCCTTGAGAGATAACCCTTCTAAAAGGAAGAAGAATGAAGGGAATAACTCAGAGGTGGATGCAAGAAAGAAAAAGAAAGGAGAAAAGTACTTCACCATTTATACGGTTTATACCTAGCTCACAGATACTCGTGAAAGCATATATTATCGCATATGAAAATCTGTTCCCTCTCAGGCGACCTGATCTGATGTGAAACCAAAAATCCAAAAAGGATGCAAACAAGTTCTGGATATTTCATAGGGATATAGGTCATACCACTGATGAATGTAGATATTTAAAGGATGAGATCAAAAGTTTGATCTCAAGAGGCTACTTCGGGTTGTAGGTGCGAAGTCGAAACTGACCCAGGCTTCGCTTGGATAGAAGGTAGCTCCAATACAGCATGCCCAGCAATCTGTGGGCCCACAGGCGAGGCAGGATAATTAACCTCCCCCAATTGATGGAGAAGATGTAATAACCATCGCGAGGGGGCTGTATATCGCAGGGCCGGGTAGGAATTCCCAAAAGAGTTATGTCAATAAGCTCAAAATGCAGGATGGATCCCCCTATGAACCTGAACATAGAGTTACGAAATAACAGAGGGTTGATTCCCAACAAATTACCTTCACTAAAGAAGACGCCTCGCACGTCCAATTACCTCATAATAACCCTTTGGTCATATACTTTCAACTCGCCAATAAGAGGGTGCAACGAATCCTGATCGATAACGGGAGCTTAGTCAACATCCTCTATAAGGCTACCCTGGAAAAAATGGGACTTTCCACTCGAGACGTAAAAGTCTGTGCAACAACGCTATATGGATTTTCATGGGAGGGAATCGCTACTACGAGATCTATGGAGCTCCCAGTAACCACGGGAGACTACCTAGTCTCGATAACCAAGTTAATGGAGTTCATCGTGGTTGACGCCCCTTCAAACTACAATGCACTACTCGGAAGACCAGCTCTGATTGGGCTAGGGGAAGTTACATCTGTTAGGCACCTATCCATAAACTTCCCAACACCGAGTGGCATTGAGACATTGAAAGGAGACCAACTGGGTGCCCTATGACATCTCGATGAGTGGTAAGAGCCAAACAAGTGCACAGGCCTGGTTGTTATTGAAGAAATAAGCGAAGTAGCATACGAGGATATATCAGGCCAGGGCCAGACTTGGGCCAATTGAATAGCTCGAAGACATTTAGATCGATGATAGGGGACACCACCAGGGTGATAAAGATCGGGAAGGACCTTCCAAAGGATGCAAGATAGCAATTAATCCACTTCCTGAGGGAAAACCAAGATGTATTTGCATGGTCGCACTAAGATAAGGTTGGGATTTGCCCAAACATTATAAGCCATGCGTTAAACATAGACAAAAACTTTCCCCCAAAGCAGCAGAAAATGAGGCTCCTCGATGACAAAAGGAAGAAGGCCTGGAGAGAGGAGGTCAAAAGGCTAAAATCAAATCGGTTTATTCGAGACACTTTTGATCTAGATTGGATAGCCAACCTCGTTTTAGTCCCGAAGCAAAATGGCACGTGGCGAACATGCATTGACTATTTAGGCCTCAACAAGCCGTGTCCAAAGGACTGTTTCCCCTACCTTGAATCGATCAACTCGTGGAAGCTACCTTGGGTCACGGCATCATGTTGTTCATGGATGCATATTCTGGATAAACCAGATAGCCATGGATGCACCGGATCATTAACATACAAGCCTCATGACTAATAAAGGTCTATACTATTACAATTTGATGCCTTTGGACTCAAGAATGTCGGAGCCACATACCAGAGACTAGTAAATAGATTGTTTTCCAAGAAAATAGGGAACAACATGGAAGTGTATGTGGATGATATGCTATTAAATTCCAACCACAATTGTAACAATATCAAAGATCTCGCAGTGTGTTTTACCATACTCTGAAAGTACAACATGAGACTCAACCCGCAAAAGTGTTCGTTTGGAGTTTCTTCGGGAAAATTTCTTGGATTTCTAGTAAACGCTTGAGGCATAGAGGCAAACCCAGATAAGATAAAAGCTTTAATCGACATGCCTTCACATTGAAAGCATAAAGATGTCCAGAGTTTAACTAGATGAATGGAAGCTTTAAGTAGGCTCATATCGAAATCTATAGACAGATACATATCATTCTTTAACCTTTTGAGAGGGGCAAAAAGTTTGAATTGTCAGACGAGTACAAGTTAGCTTTTCAAGCCCTCAAAAGGCATCTCACTGAACCACCTTTCTTGTCCAAACTTTTTGCATTGGAAATATTGTTCTTGTACCTCGCTACAACCGAACATGCAATTAGTGCGATACTTGTTCTGGAGGATAAGAAAATACATACACTTGTTTATTATGTCAACAAAAGGTTACTTGGGGCAGAGTCAAGATATCCATTGATGGAAAAGCTACCACTGTGCTTGATGCATGCATCCCAAAAACTCTGACCCTACTTCCAGGCTCATCCAGTACATGTGATAATTGATCAACCATTGAGACAAATATTGTCGAAACCCAAATCGTCCAGGAGACTATTGAAATGGGCGGTCAAACTTAGGCATTTTGAGATCACGTATCACTCGAGAACGACAATAAAAGGACAGGCCTTGGCATATTTCGTAGTTGAATGTACTAAAATCTCATATGAGGAAGTCATAACCACAGCCTGCGAGCTGTGGAGACTTTACGTTGATGGTTCTTCAAAGGAGATTTGGTCGGGAGTAGGAATTATCCTAATTACCCCATCAAAAAACATGTTTCACTCAGCCTTAAGGTTTTCCTTCGAAGCATCAAATAACGATAGTGAATATGGGGCACTTTTAGTAGGACTTCAAATAGCTTCCGAGTTAAAGGCAAAAGCCAACAAGGATGGCAGCATACTTGGAAAAAGTCAAAGCAGCAGTCGGACAATTTGAATTCTATGTGATTAAACAAGTTCCACGAGAGCATAATTCAAATGCAGATGCTCTAGCTCGACTTGCAATAACCAAGGAAGTTGATACACTTAATGTAGTACCAGTTGAATTTCGACAACATCCAAGCATAGTCGAGCATGAAGAAGGTTATGTCGATGTGATAGGCTCACAACCTACATGGATGACATCCATAATTGAATACCTCAAAACTGAAAGCCTTCCAGCAGACTGGAATGAGGCCCGAAAATTGTTGTCCAATAGACCAAGATACACCATCTTGGAAGGGAGGTTGTACAGAAGAGGATATTACATGTCGTTATTAAGGTGTGTAACTCCACCCGAGGCTAGAAAAATTCTAGAAAAAATCCATGAAGGATTTTGTGGAGATCACATCGAGGGGAATAGTCTATCAAAGAAGGTAATTATGCAATGATACTTCTAGCCTACAATAAAAGCATAATCATTCGAGTATGTCAAATGTTGCGACAAATGTCACTGATTCGCTTCAGTCTCGGATGTTCCACCAACTGAGCTCCCCGTGGCCGAACTCATAGGGTCACTACCAACAAGAAAAGGGGGAGTTAGATACGCCATAGTTGTTGTTGATTACTTCACTAAATGGATTGAGGCTGAACCACTAGCCACAATCACCTCGAAGAAGTCTTGGAATTTGTGGTAAAAATTATAATTCAAAGAAATGGGGTACCAAGGAAAATACTATCAGATAATGGAACTCAATTCGATAGCGAGCTGTTTACACATTTTTGCAAAAAGAATGGGATAATCAAAAGTTTTTCCTCAGTAGCTCATCCATGAGAAAATGGCCAGGTCGAAGCCGTAAACAAGACTCTAATGAGCTCCATTAAGAAAAGGCTCTAATAAGCTAAAGAAAAATTGCCAGAAGAATTACCGCAAGTCCTATGGGTTACAGAACAACAACTGGACATACACCATTCTCCCTTGCCTACGGTTGTGAAGCAATGTTGCCCATTGAGGTTGAAATTCCAACATTCAGATAGGAAGCATGCAGCCAGACCTCAAACCAATCTTAGCTTGAGGAAATCCTAGATCTAATTGAAGAAAAATGAGAAGAAGCCCAACTTAAAGATTCTTCTTACCAACTAAGGACTGCAAGATACTACAATAAGAGGGTTCGAGACAGACACTTCAAATTAGGAGATTTAGTGCTTAGGCGTGTATTTTTTTCCACACAAGACCCTTCAGCAGGTGTGATTGGGCCTAATTTGGAGGGACCTTACCAAATTGAATCCATTGCTCAACCTGGTGTGTACAAACTAGTGAGGCTGAATGCAGAATTGGGTCCATGAGCTTGGAATGGTGAACATCTACGACCTTATTACCAGTAATACATGAATAATATTTATTTAGTTGTAACCAAGCTTATATTTAATTTTGCTTTTCATTAATAAAGCATGTTTTCTTCATTCCAGTTGTATATTTATTGTTATATGTTTTGCAAGCTCCCAAAATTCAATAACCTATGATTTTACTATCATAGGAGATTAAGTGGGCATAAGTTGTATACAATCATACCATAGGGTCGAAAATATAACATCAATAAATATAATATTACATTGGATAGATTATCAACCAAACACGACATAAACAAGTCTGGAACAAACCAGCAAACACTAATCGACAAAATTAAAAGTTTGAATTCTAGATAAACCCACGAAATTCATAAGTCGAGAAAGAGATGAATTTTTTTTCAAAATAGTTTCGACCTCACAATATTGAAACCATAATCGAGGATGAGGAAAAGTTACTATCACTAAGCAAGAAATAACTAGACTAATGAGACTACACGCCAAAAGTATATTTAAAAGCAAGATTACATGGTATAAGTAGTATTTGACCCTGAATATAACGGGAAATAAATAGACTAACGAGACTACACGCCAAAAATATTTTTAAAAGAAAAAATACATGGTATAAGTAGTATTCGACCCTAAATATAACTAAGTCAAAAATGAGCAATCGAATGAACTATGTATGATTATATGAAAGATCGAACTTAAGCTCGAGCATGTACTTGTGTGAGTAAACAAGTATAAAAGCAAGCCCTTAGTAATAAGTTCAAAATATTTCAATACAAAAATATGATGCATAATATTAAGGGAAAAAGCTACAAGTAGAAAATGTGAAAAAAGATTTTTGAGATAAAAAATTGAAAGCATAAAACTAATACTAAGTTATATAAACATTCACAAGATAAGATAAGTAGATAAAACTGGACCTATAAATTGTCTCAGCCCCAATGTCATCAAAATAAATAATTACAATTGTCCAAAAAAATATAAGGGGCACAGCCCTTGTAAAACAGAAGTTATTTTTGGCTGCCAGGAGCATACTCAACCTCTTCTCCCTTCTCATCCCCGCTATCCACTTCAACAGTGGTGCCCATGCTCACTGCTTCTTTGGCCAACCGAGCTTTCCACTTGGTCAGAAATTCCTCCTACTTCTCCATCAAGAATGATGTGTCAATTTCGGGATTAAGCGACCACATTCGGTACATAGCTCATTCGGTGGCCCATTCTTTCTTGGCAATGAACTCCTTGAGCATACGTTTCTTCTAATCCTAAAGGATTTCATAGGCGGCGCTCTTCTCCTCTTTAAGGCACTCGATCTTAGCCTTGGCCATCTTAGTTGGCCGTCTTAGTGTCAAGCTCTGCCTTCAGGGATGAGAAGGGAGACGAGCCTAACCTGAGTGGCTGTGACGGCGTCCTCGTTCCTTGCATGGGCCTCCCTGGGGTCTTTAAGTGAATTTTTTACCTTGGACTAGGCTCCCTTGGCCTCTTTCAGGTTGTCCTCATCCTGGATTCAAGCTTGATGGGTGTCGTTGACCAATTTCTCATCAGTCGCGACCTTCGAGGACAGGAGGGAGTAGTGGCGCATAAATCTAAGGAGGGCCTGAGGGACAAAACAATAACAATTAGATCATACAAAAATAAAAATTATACTGTGAGCTACAGAGACTGGTTGTAGAGAGCCATTGTGTTGTCTCCCTTCAGAAACCTCCACACATTGGTGTCGAGGTTGCTGTAGGACTAGTCAATCCACAAAATTAATTTGGACCATAGGTCAGCTCCCAAGTCTCCAACCTCATTTGCCAAAGGGTACTCCAGCATGTGTGGCATGGAACAAAACTAGCGAACCACAGTTGGAGTCAGGGCACCCACTGTCGTTGATGCCTTGTGTTCCATAATTTTTTTACCTTTATCCCCCGTAAGGACTTTACTGGGGGTGGAGGAGGAAGAGGTGGAGTCCTTATATTTGGTTCACTGGGGCAGCCTTTGAGGTCGGCAAAAGATGGTCCTTGGTAACCTATGCGGCCTTAGAGGGAGGAGCGTCCTTCCTCAAAGTTACGGGGTGTCGCTTGCTGCCTCGGACCTTGGGGGCATCCCAAGGATGTTATCAAGATCTGAGTCCATATTGCCTGAAAAAGGAAAAAAGATTGATTATGTTTGGAAAAATGAAACTATATATATAAGTCCAACATTGAAACAACTAAGTAAAAGGAACCTAACTGGAGGACTCCTTTGAGCTTGAGCTCGGGGACTAGGAAATCCCCCTATCTTCTGACGTGGCTAAGGAGTTTCCGTCCCTAAAAGTAGAGGATATCCTCGATAGGTCCCTATAATTGTTAGTCCCGTATTTGACTACTATCCCATCCCAAACTTCATTTAAACTATACATTGTTTGGTATATCCCCAACAAACTATCAAACCTATTCACCTTAAGATCTACCCCCGACCAGACCACAACATTATTCTTGGGATCCTTAAACAGAACTACAACATTGGGCTCATATCTAATAATGGTGGGAGATCACTTGTATAAGTCTAGCATGAATTTACCTCCATCAGATGAGCTCGTCAAGGCCTCGTCTTATGCTTCAGTTCCCGAGCACAATGGTTCGACTTAGTGGAGAACAGGGTCGCATGAGTGTGAGCTTGAGTGTTTCCCACTTGAAGGGAGCTTGGCCGATTGTAATGGGACGCCTTCCCACCTCAAAAATTTACAAATCCCGACATTGTCTGTAGACTCGACTTCGCCAAGGATGCCTTATCGTAGGTGCTTGTCCTTGTGAAAGAGATAATTGAGGGACCACTGGCCATACGAGAGCTTTAAAACCTCTTCCCAATGGTCTTTCATGTTTTTGGTAGGTTGCAGGCGGTGATAGTTGGCTGAATAATTGATTGAAATGAACATTATGAGGTAAAAATTAAAAATAAAAGGGGGATCAAAGTGAATAGTGATAAAATACTTACGAATTCATTGAAATGAGTAAAATCTAGATGGACAGAGATCGTTAGTCCATAATAATATGGTCTTGAATTTGGGAGGATGGGTGGGGATGTCCTTGAACAGACTTCTCTCCTCTGGGTAGCTCAAAAGATAATAAAACCCATCACCACCATGAGCTCGAGAAGGGTTACTTTTGAGGCAGAAGATGATGGTATTAAATGATCAAATCAAAGGTACACAGCAGAATATATGGACCCATTTTAATAAATATTAATACCAGCCAGGATTATATACATATATAAATATTAAATCACATAGAAATAGATGAGGGATTACCTCTTGTAGCCTATCAAGTATCCTTGAGTCTTTTTGTATAAATAATTGATCTTCATATCCAGTGTTATGGGATCTCACACCCTCATCTTCCAGACCAATCCTCAAACACACAAGGGCGTGTGTGAGCAGGTAGGATTAAAAATGTTGATTTATGTGACTCCCTAGATGTACTCAACACATGAGATTTAAAGAGTTTTGACAAAGAGAAAGTTTAGAATATTTTTCAAGTTTAGAGAAAACTATCGCTTTAGAGAGAGAGTCTGATTATCCATCATTTTCTGAATATCATGTATATCAGATTTATAAAGATATTTAATCCAGTTAAATAATCTTTATTCAATTAAAATATAATTCAAATTAAACTTATTAGATATTTTCATTTAATTATCTATTTAAATCATATTTAAAAAGAATAATTAAATTACCGATTAAACAAATTTATTTGAAATTCAAAATTCAAATCCCAGGGATAAAATCCCTGATGCTAGGCGCCACACATTGTAATGTACAGTGTATGTCGCCGAGTCCTATTAGGGTTGCCCTAATTTTCTCATTTGTTTATTTAATCAACTTTGAAGACAAGATATTTATTCCAACATAAATATTAGTTAATTCAAAATTAACTTTATCTTAAAATATTAGTTTTGAATTATATAAATAAATATCATATTATAAATAAGATATTTATTATTTTCTCTCTTTATATTAATCCAAACAAGATTAATTTTAATGTTAATCTATAGTTTTTCAAAATAAAAATTATATAGTTAAATAATTAATTAATTCACAATTAATCAATTACCCATAATTATTTCCTTGCCCTGAAAAATAGATTCCTTTGCAATTTAGTCATTTCTCTTAACAAACCTTTCTTTTGACATCCTTACCCTTGACAGTGTAGGACATAGGTGATCTGGGGACCATGGACTTATAATACGAATTTCCAATAAACCAGATTATTAATTAAACTATTTAATCTAAAAATCTTATTTATTAATTCCATGATTACTCCACTATAAATATGGAATTACACTCTAAGTATTTATAGAATTGTATTTATAGAGTTTTCTCTAGTAGTCCATTGAAATAATCAATATATGTAGTTTTGTCCTCCATTATTGGTTCGTTAATTAGAGCTAGTCAAAATTATTGTTTTACCCTTCTAATTACATCTTTATCCTTAAGTACCATCAATTCACTAGCGAATAATTAATCTATAATCTAATTATCGATTTGAGCTCAATAACTATTCAGTTACAGAATCAACCTTTAAGGGAACCAATATTCGATCCGTAAGGACAGCATGGAATCCAATATTGTAATTCATGTTCCCAGCCATCCATGATAATGAATCTCCAAAAAAAATTCATTAGCCTCATTATTTTAAGAGACCTTAACGAGTGAATCAAAAGATCCAATAAACATAAACAGAAGTTCATGAGTACTTAGGATTTAGACTGATCTACAAATGATCAACTATTATGAAAAGAATTAAATCTTAACGTCAAATGGCAAGTTTATAAAGATAACTAATTCTCATTGGTCCTGTCATATATAATGTCTATTATATACAACACATTTACTAAGTTGTTTATCCACATCAGTAATATGAATCTAGATTACTTGTATATCGTACGCTTAGCAAACCATACTACTAACCATTCATTAAAGATTCCTTATTTTAATATGTTATTGACTATTTTATTCATTATATATGATCTTAATTCTCTCGTACTAATACAAGATCATATTGTCATGAATGAATAGGGAATTTTCTTTATATTATTATATAATTAATTCAAACAATAACTATAATATTCAAATATAATAAAAGTGTACTAATATTTAAAACCAATAAAATGTATTTACATGCTTTTAGGGCATTAATCCTAACAATCTCCCACTTGCCCTCAAAGCAAGTGAGGCATTCTCTTAATCCAATATTGCGCACGTGACCCATGAATGACTTTGCAATAGGTGTTTTGGTTAATGGGTCAGCCAGGTTTTGTTCCGACGCTATCTTCATAATAGTCACATCACCTCAGTGTACAATCATTGTTATCGAATGGTATTTCCTTTCTATATGTTTCCCTCTATTGTGGCTTCTAGGTTCTTTGGAATTAGCTACTACTCCATTGTTATCACAGTACAAGCTTTGTGGCTTATTCATATCTGGAATAACTTCTAAATCAATGTAGAACTTTCTCAACCAAACCGCTTCCTTAGTTGCCTCACAAGCAGCTACGTATTCGACTTCCATGGTTGAATCAGCTATACTAGATTGGTTTATTCTTCTCCAGACTACAGCTCCTCCACCAAGAGTGAACACTGACCCAAATGTCGATTTTCAACTGTCTTTGTCTGATTGGAAATCAGAATCAGTGTATCCAATAGTGTTTAGCTCACCCCCTGAATATACCAGCATATAGTCTCTTATTCTCCTAAAATACTTGAGAATGTGCTTTACAACAATCCATTATTCCAAACCAGGATTTGATTGATAATGACTTTCAATCCCAACTATATAACATATGTCGGGCCTAGTACACAACATAGTATACATCAGACTCCCAACTGCTGAAGTATAGGAATACTTTCTCATATCCTCTTCCTCCTGAGGTGTCTTGGGACATTGTTCCTTGGAGAGAGCAATTCCATGTCTGGTCAGTAATTGTCCTTTCACGGAATTATCCATAGATAATATTTCAAGCACATTATCTATATAATTAGCTTAAGAAAGTGCCAAGAGCTTGTTCTTTCTATCCGTTAGGATTTGGATTAACGTAGCTTGCCTCGCCCAAATCTTTCATTTGGAACTTTTCATCTAACCATTTATTTATGTTAGACAATGTCTCCACATTGTTCCCAATGAGAAAAATGTCATCAACGTAAAGAACTAAGAAAACCACCACTTTTCCTTTGATATATTAATACACACATGCTTCGTCAACATTTTGTTTGAAGCGATATGTTTTAATTTTTTCATCAAAAGTGAAATTCCAAGATCTAGATACTTGCTTTAATCCATAAATGGATTTCAACAACTTGCACACCTTTTGATCTTCCCCTTTATTTATGAACCCTTTTGATTGTACCATATAGATACTTTAATCAAGATAGCCATTCAGAAATGCTATCTTGACGTCCATTTTCCATATCTCATAATCATTGGCAGCCACTATGGATAAGATGATACAAATGGATTTGAGCAAGGCCACAGGAGAAAATGTTTCTTCATAATCAACAACTTCTCTCTGAGTGTAACCTTTGTCTATAAGCCTCGCTTTGAACGTCTCTACTTTCCCATCTACACCTCTTTTCTTCTTGTATATCCACTTACACCCTATGGGCATGACATCTTCAGGTGCACTACACCAAAAACTACTTTCCACAACACATAATTATAAGTCTTTTGAAAATGTATTATAATGTATACTATGTAAAAAGTGGTAAAGTAATAGAAATAAAATATAAAAAAAGAACCAGCCTACCGTGATACCTTTTTTCCCATTCTCCTTTTCGTCTCTTTCTCTTCCCTTCGCCCTAGCCGACTCCCGTAACCACCATCATCCTCAGCTCCGACCACCTAACCACCATCCTCACAACCAATTTTTTTCGAGCCAAGTTCCAAATCTCAGGCACCCGTGAACCCAACCCCTGAACCAAGTGTCCCCAGGTGCGAGCCCACCTCTGCGTGCCTTCGACCCAATGCGACTTCCATTCGCGGGCCACCACCAGGCTCGATTCTACTCCCGTTCCGTTGTAGAACCCCGAGTGTGCACCAAGCGAAGGCCTAGATTCCACAAGCCCAGGTGCGCCTCCCCTTAATGCGAGGCCACGTGTGTCTCCAAGAAAACTCCTGCATTGAAAGCTCCATCGCACCCAGAAAAAAAATCGACCCTGACCCCAGCTTCATGAGCTCCTAGTTAAGCAACACCACAGCCCGAGCCCCAATGTCGTTCCACCACTACCGAGCTACTCCTTTGTAGATCTTTCTCGGTAATATTTTTATGTACCTTGGACTGGTTCAGTTGTGTTTGTGAATTGTTCCTCTTGAGTTTCCATCTTTGGTTAATTCTATTATGTATTGTGGAAATATTGCTCCTGTCTTGATCTTTGAGTGTAGCATTGTGATTTTGGGGAAATTACACAAGGTTCTATTGTTGTTTGGTTTGATATGTGAGGGTGGCATGTTGCTTTTTGGAAAGTCATTTCTCTTGAGCTATCGATGAAAAATATTGCTTGAGTTGAATATGTGGCTTTGGATTGTGTTCTTGAGTTGTTTGTGATGCTTAACTGCTGGTCATTTTGGATATTTAATTGTGCCTTGTTGTTATTGGGAAGCTTTGGTAGTTGATATGCACATTCATATATTGCTAGATTGCCTTATTGCTTGATAATATTTTATTTGTGAAGTTCCATAGCCATTCTTGGCTATCATTTTACACCATTATGGCAGCCACAAAAACAAGAGATCAAAAGCGAAAACCCACCACTCAATCAACCCCACCACCAACCAAAAAGAAAACCATAGCTAATAAATCGACCCCAAAAGCCACCAAAGACTACACCATAGCCATTATGCAAGTTTGGTTTATTTTCATTAAGAAAAAAATTCCTAAATGGAAAACAAAATTTATGTTAGTGCCCATCAAAAGCTATGGATAGATCCAACTAAGTTTTATAACTTCCATGCCTAGTTAGTCACCTCATTTGCTAGTTAATTTCATATTGAAGAATAAGTTGAACAACTCTAAAGATATCAGTCTTCCTACTTTTGTTTTTGTTTATACAGTATGTTCAATCAACATATTCTTAAACACAGTTAAATGACATAAAGGCTTTCAGAAAACTATTTTGCCATATTGAACAATCGGTAAGTTTCTTAAAATTTCTGCTGAGTTGTTTATGTCAAGCATGAGTAGAGAAGCGAGTATCAGGTTACTACATGGGTATATTGTTAAATGAGTCCTTTGATTACAGTTTTTAAAAAGACGATGCTTCTTCATGCCCTTCTTTATTATTGAAATTAATTCCCCTAATCATGTATGTTGTTCGGTGTGATTATATGCTGAATATCATTCCTTGTATTTTTCTCCTGTGTGAATATATTTTGTTATTAATTTTTCAATTCTATATAAGTGTAACTTAAATAAGTATGTGAATATTTCAGCATGATCTACAATATGACATTCTAGTCATAAATTTACAAATTTGATATTGTTGTTATAATGTTACTCAGTAGACTTTGTCTATTTTCAGTTGGTGAACACAGGAAAGGAAAGGGCAAAAGTCAGCCTTCTTTTTACATGGGTGGTAAGCATCTCTTTTCCTAACATAATTTTGTATAATTACTCCTAGATATTGAAAGGCTTGATTTCAGGTATTGGCTTGCATGAAACTTATATAAATTTTTCTTTATTTTGTTTGAGACAACTGTGACAAAGTTCAGAGTGGGGTTTTCCTGATTATCACATATATGGCTATCATGAAACATTTAATATCTAACAATATTTGAACTAAATGTATGCTCTGGTGTATTGAGAAAAACTCATATTGCAGTTCTGAGAGCAATATATGGTTCTTTTGTTATTTCAGTGTTGCTATTAGATGGCTGTCTTCACTTGTCCCTAACTGACAAAATAATATTTTTTCATTACTCTCTTTTTCAAAGGCAAAAAATGTCCAGTTAACAATAATTTCCGCAGCTGGTGTTATGGTGCTCTAAATTTGATTATTGTGCCATTCCTAAGACTATTTCTTGGTTTGGAAAACTATCTATGGCTCTGAGGTTTTTTTTTTTTTTTTTAAAAAAATAAATGTTAAAGGAGATAGCTTCTGACTAGAAAATCTCTAGAAAAAGGTTGAGTTATGACTTTACTTGGCCATTCATGTCTTTTTTGCCAAGTACTTCTGATTTCTGTTTTCCTTGGTTAGACTCGTGTTGTTTACTGCTAGATGTTACATTTATGTTTATTGGGAGTATAGGCATCACCCATACATAATTGATTAATGTTGTGACCTTTGTATCTGTCTGTTTGGTTATTCTAAAACAATAATTATTCTTCTTGGGATTTTGTTTCAAGTTCTTTAATGCTTCATTGCTCTCGATATTTGAAGTTGAGAAACTGTGACTGGATTTATAATTTTCTACATATTATATATTTGGTGCAGGACTGCAAAAGGGAACCCTCCTGTAACTTTTGCAATAGCTGCATGCGAAACTCAAAATGCAAATGTGACAGTTTTGCCATGTTTTGGATTATCTGAAGGAAGTCATACTACTGCAAAAGAAATGTGGACTTACTGGTTAAGGTAGTTATATGTTTCTATATAGGGCCCATTTGAAATAGGTTTCACTTTTATCTTTAGACAGTAGAAAAAGAAATGTAAAATCCTTGTTTTAGTTATTTTTTGGATAATATTCTTTAAAAGAGTTTTTCAAATCACAAAAAAAAAAAAAAAAAGGCTTAACTGTATTTAATTATTATTTTCTTTGATTTGAATGAGGATTAAATAGGAAATCTATTTGATTCTCATACAAAATCAGCCTTTCATTTAGGCTGAGGTTTCTATCTAGAGAAAATATGAATCCCTCCAGTTAATTCCTAAGATAGAGTGAAGCATAAAGGGAGGAATCGGCAGCTTTTGGGGAGTTACAATGTCTTTGGAGCATAGAAAATGGATAAAATATTAAATTTTCTTTAAAACTTAAAGCAACTTTCCTTGGTTTTTGAAAGACCTTCCTAGATTTGCATTAGCTTAGGTTGTGTCATAGTTGGAATCACCTACTAATTTCTAATTTGTCATCTAATCAACGTTAATTGAATGTAACTCTACCTAGTTCGATTTTCATTATTTTGCATTTCTTCCATTTTAAAGTTCTTGATCATCAACTATGCTGGGTTAAGTTTAACTCATGCATTTCTGCTATAGGAAGGACAATTTCCTGAGGAGAATTTTAATTCCGGGCCATGCATGCCTTAAACACCTGGAGGGACACTCTGTGCCGCAGTTTCAGCTTCTGCATGGGTGGAGCCTCATGGGAAATGTACTGTTGCATTTTCTTTAGCATGGTCATCTCTAAAAATTAAGTTTTCAAGAGGAAGTTCATATCATAGGTAAATCTATTGTATTTCACATTTCAATCACATAGTTTTGTTTTGTGACAGGTATGCAGAAAAGATGCACACTGCTTGTTAGTTGTATAGTACTTAGTCATATTTTTCTGCCTTTTGCAAATGATCGAATGATAATTACAAAAGTATAACTGCATAATAAAATATGGGCATATTGTTTTACTGGATCATTATTTAGAATGAAAAGTTGCATGAACTATCTTTTACACGTGACTTTGTGTCTGTTATCTTCTGAAGGAGGTACAAAAAGTTCTATGGTACCTCTGAACTAGCAGCTAAAGAGTTGGCGCATGATTCCCTAACAAGTATGTATCTCTGTTAATGCATCTGATACTACTGAATGATTTTCCTGATAAATTATATCCTAAAAAAATTGGAAAAAAAAGAAAGAAAGGTTTTACAGTAGCTACGTGCTTAAGTTTCCTTAAACTAAATTCTAAGCTGGCTTTATCTTAAAATTTGAACAGATTATAAGTGATGGGAAGAAGATATTGAGAAATGGCAAAGTCTCATTCTTAATGACGACAGGCTTCCAGAATGGTAAATAGTGATTTATTATTATCCTATTATAACTTTCTTGAAAACAATTAGCTAGCTTATTAGCGTAGAGCAACATTACTAAAGAAACCTTAAAAGTTCAATGTTTCTCTTTTACATTTGTACGTGTTTCACAATTCCAAGTGCACTGAGACATTTATGTCGTAATCGAAACTGGAAAATCTTGCTTGACGAGGTTGATCCTTGTATTCTTACCAATATATAAAAATTTGTAGGCCCCTGATATTTTCTACTGCATTTTATTAAATTAGTTTGAAGGGCCCATCGATTTCAGCATTAAGTTGCCATTTTCATATCGTGTTTGATGGGAGCACTTTTATAAGGCATGTACTACATTTTTGTTTATTTGCAAGTAGAACTAAGCAACACATATATATGCGTCCTTCCAGGATTTACAATTTCAGAAGTCCTTTGCATTAAGCTCTTGCAAACTTATGGGGTTCAGATACATCATTCTATTAGAGTCTTGTATTGTCATACATTTTTATGTTTAAACTCCATATAAGCCATTTCTTCCCTTTATTTTATTGGATCAACTGAGTCAAAACCAATTCAGTTTCTATTTTTAAGTTGATTATACACTAGAGCAAGTTATTTCACTGATCTAGTGATCCGGGGCTTGTACTAGAGTTCTGGGTCTCTGTTCTCATCTTTCCTCCAATGATGTTTTTTTTCTAAATTGTTTTCTATCAAAATCAATGTGTAAAATTCCATTTGATGGCTGCAGGTATAAGTTTACATTATTTAATGAGCTCTACTTCTCGGTTGCCGGTGGAACAGTTTGGATTGGTATTCTCATGCAATCCTGACTTCGTACTTTTAGTATTTTGGTTTCTTATTTGTTTTAATGCTATATTATCACATGTTTTTATTATTCTGTTAACAAGTAGCATTAACTATCACTTTCTGATCTTGTACAGATTCTTCTTTGTCATCTAACATAAGAAATAAGCAACAACAGTTAACAAACGTTGAAGCAGCAGACTGCAGAGCAGTTAATAAGCATGCAGCAACTACTAGTTGTTATAGTACTACTGCTAATTTTGGTTTGGAAAGCAATAGTAAAGAATATTCATGCAACGATTATGACGAAGATGTTGGTAGGTTTTTGTATCGAAGGTGTGGAATATATCATGTGGTGCACATATGATGTCCACTTCTACGCATCATTTTCCCCTCTTGAGTTGTTCCCCAAAATTGAACTCAATATACAAAAGGATTTTGCAAAAGCTATCTTATCTTAGGATGGAAGAAAAGTAAAGTTTCTAGCTGAGGGAAATTGGTGCGTTGACATTTGGAAGATCATGAATTTCTACCTTTACTTTTAAATATGCAACTGTTTAAGACTATTTTGGTTACTATTCTGAGAATGTTTTGATTATGTTAATTAGGCAGTGTTGAATATTTTAAGACTTTTGTATTATTTTTTAGATAATCTTGAATGTATTTTGACACAATTATTTGCTTATATGTGTTATGAACCATATAATTGGTACTCAAAAATATATTTGTACAATGTTAAGGGTGTCTTAAGTATATCAAATGAAGCGGGTTTGAATTAAAGAAATAAAATATAATTATAATGTACAGGTTTATATAATAATAATTCAAGCTTATCCAAATATTAGAATAATACAAAAAATGTGTTAATGTATCTTTTACAATAACACTGGTTTATAAGAATAAAATTATGTTATGCAAACTATTTTCTATAACGCAGAAAGTGTGTTATTATAAAGTGTATCATAACACTACTTTATAAGTACAAAAAAGGGTTATATAATCTACTTATAAATAGCATAATGAAATACTTATCTAACAATTGAAATAACACAACAAAAGTGTTATCGTAGGCTATACCATAACATATGTCTATAACTATGGAAAAGTGTTATGGTATCAAAGTGCTCCGACCTACTATAACACCGCTTTCCTTAACACATCAAAAAGTATTATGGTATATATTTGATAATACTTTTTCGGTCTTATTGAAAGTATTTTTTCTTGTAGTGGTGGATCCACAAGTTCCCAGACAGTATTGGAATACATTGACTCCATTTCTTGGTTCATGGCTTCTTGCCATTTTTTCTTTTCAGGATCATCCATTGTCATTTTAAAGGTTAGTGGATCGTCCTTGTCTGTGTCAAAAACAAGCAGATGTGCCTCATGTTCGTAGCGAAAAGGTTGTCTCACAATCCTCCCACTACGACGTTGCACCAAGGTTTCTTTTCCAGGACTCATGGTTTCCTTAGTTTGTCATTTATCATTTAATGATAAAGATGATTGTGATGGAATCTTATCAGCTGTGAGTTCCTTCAATACTACCTTGCTTCGAGGTTTATAGTTATTCATATAGTCATGTTCAAGGAAGGTCGCATTTGTGGAAACAAATACCTTTTAATCTTGGGACTATAGAAATAACCACCTCTTGTTTTAGGAGCGTAGCCAACAAAAATGCACACTTCCGACCTTGATTCAAGTTTCCCTGATTTAGGTCTAAGAACATGAGCAGGACAGCCCCAAATGTGGAAATGGTGCAAACTAGGTTTGTTTCCATTCCACAGTTCCAGTGGCATTTTGCTAATATATTAGGAGTATATCCTAAAAGCATATAAAAGAAATTTATTATTTCGATGAAGAAATAAATACAATGGTTTATTATTGTTATATTTAGGTTATTAAATTATTGTTTGAATAATTTTGTAAATATCAGAAAAATTCCATATTCATTATTGAGGATATAAAAGCATATAAAAGACATTATAGCTAATATATTAGGAGTATATCCTAAAAGCATATAAAAGACATTTATTATTTCGATGCAGAAATAAATACAAGAGTTTATTATTGTTATATTTAGATTATTAAATTATTGTTTGAATAATTTTGTAAATATCAGAAAATTTTCATATTCATTATTGAGGATGTGATCTTGTATTAGTACGGGAGAATTAAGATCACATGAATGAATAAAAATAGTCAACAACAAAAAATTGAAGTTATGGAATTCTTTAATTGGGGTTGTAAGTATGGTTTGTTGAGTATCATGTTGATACAAATAATCTAGATTCAGATTATTGATGTGGTAAGACATCTTGGTAAAGGTGCTTTGTATAATATGATTATATATGACATGGACCGATATGAATAAAAGTATTTATCCAAAAACCATTTAATAATAAAGACTTGTAATTCATATCATAACTGATGATCATTTATAGATCAACCTAAATCCTGAATGTTCATGAACTCCTGTTCATGTTTATTAAATCTTTTGATTCATTCATTAAGGTTTCTTCATAGAATGAGGCTAATGACTTTTTTTTTGGATATTTAATATCATGGATGGCTGGGAACATGTATCAACAATACAAAATCTAATCTTTCCTAACGGATCGTATATTAGTTCCCTTAAGGGTTAATTCTGGAACTGAATGATTTTGATCTCAAATCTATAATTAGATTATGGATTAATTATTCACTAGTGAATTAATGGTACTTAAGGAATAAGAAGTAAATTAGAAATGTAAAATGGTAATTGTTCCATTCTAATTTATGAACTAATTAATTAGAGGGTTGAACTATTGTAAGATGGTTATATCAATGGACAGCTTAGAATAAGATTTCTGTAAAAATATATCTATAACATAAAGAGTGCAATTCTGAATTTATAGTGGAGAAATATCAGAATTAATAAATTAACTATTATAATTAAAGAGTTTAATTATTTAGTTACAATTTATTGGAGCTTAATGTTATAGGTCCATGGTCCCTGAAATGGCTCAAACAAGCATTGACAAAGGTAAATACAAAAATGGGCAAAAGGACTTATTTGATAAGTAAATATTTTTCTATGCACTAAACATAATTATTGTAGAATTGTGTGTAATTAATTAATTGAGAATTAATTAATTATTTTATTTAACAAAAATATAATTAATTTTGAAATAATTTATTTTTGGGATTTTTGGTATTTAAATAATAAGAAAAAAATTGGGAAAAATCACAACCTTCCTTGGCATGTGGTACACATGTAGCACAGTGCTCAGTCACTGTGCTACACGCATAAGAAGCTCTTGGTAGTTTCTTGGTTCCACAATTTTAGTTATTTAAATATTAAATAAATAATGAGATATTGTAAAATGATTAAAATATTATTATTTAATCAAAATCTGATAACTGATTAGTTATTTTCAAATTGTTTAAAATAACTAATATTTTATTTTTAATATATTGGATATATTAAATATAGGATATCAGTTTTTTAGAACGATACTTTTCAGGGATAGAAAATATATCGTGAAATATCTCTGAGAGAAAGAGAACAGTGATACAAGCATAGGTCACTATTATTCACAAAGTTAGGTCCAAACTTTATCAAATCTCATGTGTTGAGAACATCTGATAAATAGATTTTGCCTATTATTTTGTATAGGGAGCCCACACTCGTTCTTTGTGTGCTGAGAACATTTTGGAAGATCTTGGTGTGAGATCTCAAGAATTTTTGCCATACAAAAAGATAGCAGCGAGGAAGGACTTGAGGTAATTTTCTGCTCATATCTTTGATTCAATATATATATGCATGTGAAGAAGTAGATCTAGAAATCATGGGGGGTTAAATTAACAATTTTGATAGTTGTTTCGCTACATATAATCTCTAATTTGATCTATAAAAGCCAACATAATAGTCTTAGATGGGACTAAATTCCAAATGTATGTCGCCGTTTGAAGTGCATATCCCCAGACTGAGAAACGAAGTGAAGTGTAGCTTAACATAGATCTGACCATGTCCAACAAGGTCTTGTTTCTTCTTTTAGAAACACCACTTTGATGTGGCATTCCTGGTGCTGTGAGTTGGGATAGAATACCATGCTCCAGCAAGAAATCTTTGAAATCTAAATCCAAATATTCTCCATCTCGATCAGATCGAAGTGTCCTTAGAGTCTTACCTAACTGCTTCTCAGCCTCAGCTTTGAATTCTTGAAACTTACCAAAGGTTTCAGATTTCTAAAGCATTAGGTAAGTATGACCATATCTTGAGTAATCATCAATGAAAGTGGTGAAATACTCATTCCCACCTCTTGCTTGTACATTGATTGGACCACAGACATCACTGTGTACAAGCTCCAAAGATTCTTTGGCTCTATTTCCTTTCGCTGAGAAAGGACGCTTGGTCATTTTTCGTTCTATACAAGATTCACAAACCGGAAGAGTTCCAATTCTCAGTTCTCGCAAAGGTCCATCTTTTGTTAACCGGTTTATCCTTTATGACCAAGTCGAAGATGCCAAAGATCTGTGTCAACCTCATTTGAAACTTTTTGTCTTTGTTACCTTGCAGTTTTGCTACTTTAAATGATTATGAATTATTAAGCGTTCGTTCATTTGGTTTGAGCATATACAGTCCATTATTATGTTTTGCTTGAAATATTTTGAAACCATTTTTTGACATAACAATCGCATTATTACTAAAAGAAATATCAAAAAAAAAATTCATGCAATATAGATAAAGAAACTAAGTTTCTAGAAAATCCAGAAATAAAATAAACATTGTTCAAAACTAAATAATTGTTCCCAAAATTTAAATGGACTGTTCCCCTTGCTCTTCCCGAAACTAGCACTGCACTTCCAACTCGCATGGTCACCTCGCCATCTGCCAGCTCCCTTAATGACTCAAGTATCTACATGGAAGAACAAACATGGTTAGTGGCTCCTGAATATAAAACCCAGGATAACATATCATCTTCCACTTCACAAGCTTCAAGTACAAGAAAACCACATTTACCTTTCTTTTTCATCTCAAAGAGATACTTTGTACAGTTTCTCTTCCAGTGACCTTCAACTCCACAGCTGAAACATTTTCCTTTTCGTTCTTTCTTCTTGGAGTTATTGTCAATTTTGTTCTCCTTGGCTTATGGTGCCTTCTTGCCTTTATTGGACTTTTTTTCCCTTTCCTTTGTCCTTATTATTGTTCTTCTTTCCCTTCTGGGATATCTACTCAGAGTTTGAAGATTTCTCTTCTACCACATTTGCTTCAGTCTCTTTTGTAATGGATTTGTTAAGAGAATCAAATGCCTGCAGTTCATTCAATAGCTGGGTCATGTTGAATCCCAACTTACTCATAATATAGTTGGTGGTGAATGCAGAAAAGGCAGGAGTGAGCGATTCCAGTATGATGCTTACTTATGTACGCTCATCAATTATGGCCCCATGTATTTCTGCTTCATGTATCACATTAATCATGTGTAAAACATGTTCATGTACAGAAACACCTTTCTTCATCTTAGTAGTCATGTAGGTTCTAGTAGCCTCATGTCTACTTTGATTAGATTGTTGCCCAAACATGACCTACAGAGAATCCATTATCTCAAATGTGTTTCCATGGTTTCATGCTTCGTTCTCAAAACATCATTCATGCTCACAAGCATGTAACACTTTGCCTTATTATTGGATTGAATCCAGGCATCATACTTGTCCTGAACATTCTTTAGGGCTGTGGCAGCGGGCTCTTTAGGACATTCCTCAGTCAAGACGAATTTGTGGTTCTCACAGACTAACATAAGATTTAGATTTGATTTCCATCTTATAAAATTATCTCCATTAATATTTTCAAGTGATAGTAAAGCGGTTATTGGATTTCCACCGTTCGAAATTACTAAAATAAAATAAAAAACAATAATATTATCATTTGAAAAAATATCAAAGTTTCATAAAGTAAACATGATGCATAAATGCAACAACTGAAACACATAAATTAACATTTACTTTTCCACGATAAAACTACCCAACAAATAAAATGTCGCCTTAGGGTCAGTCAAGTTAAATTCAAATAGCTTATAAGACAATCTTATCTTTATAATTTAAAACTTTAAATAAACCTTTATTTTCTCTTTTAAATATAAAGTACCGCTAGTTTGGTTAAGATGTCATTATCCACTGCAAAAGCTCTTAGGGTCGATCAAGCCTAAAATACATCACTTCCTCCTATCTTCGTCAGAAGACAACCTTGGTATTGATATGTCTAGAAACCTTCCTTAGGGGGACGGAAACAAAGCCGCCTCGAGGCCCTATTCATATCTCATGGTGTTGCACTAATAATGGAGAC
This sequence comes from Humulus lupulus, assembly GCF_963169125.1. NCBI lineage: Eukaryota > Viridiplantae > Streptophyta > Magnoliopsida > Rosales > Cannabaceae > Humulus > Humulus lupulus. Next base: position 155,649,504 of record NC_084794.1, on the reverse strand, counting down.
CATAGGTCACATTGAGAAGTTCACCTTCTCTCACTTACTATTTTAAATTAAATGTGTTTTATTAAACTAATAAATTAATTCCAAATTAATAACTAGTTTATTAATAACCCTATGAATTTAATTAATTACAAAAAAACATAATTATAAAAGAGCTTGTTTCTATAATTAATGTGATCTAAATTATTACCCATTACATTAATCTCACTTTATTAAAATGTTTTTTTACATAAAGTTGGTTATCTTAAAGGCCTATAAAATACTATTGCCTTTATTATAGTGTGAGTTACCAAGTTTTAACTAATTTAATACTTAGTAGTTTACATGAAATTGATTTCATCAAAAACAATTCATATAAAAAAAATAGGACAATCCTAGATAATCATGTTTCTAAAAAATGCATGATTAATGAGAAACTGTGTGGGGTTTCATGAATGGCATGTGATCGATTACTGCATGATCATGTTATTAATCAAACATCAATGAAAATTTATTTAAATAAATACAATAAATAATCAATAAATGATGAACCGAGCACTAAATTTCTAAGATTTACAACACTTTAAAATTAGAAATAAAATTTCAATCTAAGTCTATGTAGCTTTCAAGACTTTCCAAGAATGCTTCTCCTCTCCTTTAGGCTTTCATTCTAATCTTTAGGAGCTTTGTTTTTCCCAACTTATTAATTAGAAACAAATTTTCTAATTAATTTATTTAATTAAAACTAACTTTTAATTAAATAACAATTTTTGTCATCTTTTTAATTTAGTTGAATTTAAATAATTAATGAATAAAATTCAAATAATTATTTAAACTTAGGATATTAAAATATCTTAACCAACTAAAAGATATTTTATTTTCTAATAAAATAAAATAAGATAATTAAACTTTTAATTTCAAATAATTTAAAAATTAATTAAATAAAAGATATTATATAACAACTTAGGAATTAGTATTTTGGGCACCAAGATTGGTGCCCTAGGGCCGGCGGAACAATGAGCCAAGGGCTTGGGTGGGTGGCAGCTGGCATGCAAGAGCTCGGCCAAGCGCCTGGCGCATGGGGAGGCAGGCGGGTGCGCGCGCGCATGGGCGTTGGGCTGCACGCTGAGAGCCATGGGGCTGCACGCAGGGAGCCACGGGGCTGCACGATGGGAGCCGTGGGGCTGGGGTGCGTCTGGCACATGCGGCAATAGGTGGAGGCTCGGGGCCTGGGTGTGCGCGCGGGTGAGCCAGCCACAGGGCTGGTGTGTGCGGCTGCAGAAGGCTTGGGTCGTGTGCCTTTTTTGTGCATGGCTCAGGTCCTCTTGTTTTTCTTTGTGTATATATTTTTCAATTAAAATTTCGAGAAATAAAATTACAAAAAATTCTATGCTCTTTATGGCTTACACAAGATCTAAAAAACAATAAAATTCCTAACCCAATAGCACCATATAATTAACGATCCATCATTCAATCGTACAATCAAAGAACATATCCATCCATTCAATATACATATCAACATACATATAACAAATGCAAGAAACCTACACAATATTTAATGTATATATTTAGACTTCTCTAATGCCAATTGTTGGTATTAAATGATCAAATCAAAGGTACGCAGTGGAATATATGGACCCATTTTAATAAATGTTAATACCTGTCAGTATCATATACCAATTATCATTGCTTGTTAATGCTAAGGAAACGCTTATTTGCACTGTTATATGCATATGTATCTTAGAAAATGCTTATTAGCATCGCTATTTGCTTATAAATGCCGAAAAATGCTTATCAACAGTTATCTACTCATAAATGTTAGGAAATGCTTATTAGCACCATGCTTGAGCATGAATATGAAACGACATGCTTATTAGCATGAATGTTGAGTGTGAAAGCTATTGAAAAGCTTATTAGCATTGTGATTGCATATGAATACTTATGTGATCCGTTTTGGATCATGGGGCGGCAAGAGGTATTGTTATCACTACCTGATAAGTTGGGTTGATAACTGTAGATAAACTTTGAAGTATGCTTCCAAGACAGTCAGATCCATTAGTCGGCCAAGAAATACAGGCCCTAAATGATAATCAGGTTCAAAGAACTGGCTGCAAGTGCCTGTTGATATGCAAGCTAGATTACAAAAGCACGAAGAAGAGATCCGCCTATTAAGACAACAACAAGTTTTAGCATGGAACGTTCCACCAGTGATGCCACCTGCATCGGTAGCAGTAGTAGTACAACCACCAGAGGATGGGAACCCCTTTATGAAAGGTTTAAAAAGCAGTACCATCCAATTTTTTAGGGTAGTGCAGATCTGGTTACGGCCAAACTATGGATGAGTATGATGAATGCTATTCTGGACTTTATAAGAATAGTTGGTAATGAGAGAGTGTCATGTGCCACACATATGTTTCAGGAGGATGCCTGAATTTGGTGGGAAGTAGTATCCCAGGTCAGGAATGTGAAAACCATGGATTGGGAAGAGTTCAAGACCTTGTTTCATGAGAAGTACTAGAATGATGAAGTTTGGACTGCAAAGGCAGAGGAGTTTAATAAACTGCTGCAGGGAAATATGTCAGCAACTGAGTATGCATTGAAGTTTGATAGACTAGCCAAGTTTGTCGCGGACTTGGTGCCCGAAAGGTTCCTTCAGAGGTTATAGCCAATGATAGCCCATGACGCTCGAATTACCACTATCCCTGAGATGTTGACATATGCACAAGTGGTAGAGTAAGCCCTTACTGTAGAGGCTGCAGAGAATAAAATATGGCGCAATAACACGGCCAAGAGAGATACTAGGAGGATCGGACATCCATTTATAGGTTCTGGTATAGGCGAAGGCCCTAGTGACCAAAAAAAGAAGGCTCTAGAAATTTTTTCAGCTTCAGGCCCTGACAGGAGGCCACATGGTATACAGATTGGCCACAAGGGTGGCAATGAGGTCTGGAGAGATTACCCTGAGTGCACTACATGTAAAAGGGGCCATGTGGGAGAGGGTCGGGCAAAGGCATGCTTTTAGTGCGGGATAGTAGGAAACTTGAAGAAAGACTGCCCAAGAGCGAAGAAAGAGGAACCAAGGGAAACAGACAGCATGACTCCAGTTCAAGTGGTTGTGTTGACACAGGCAAAGGCTGAGGTTAAACCCTCAGTAGTGACAGGTCAGCATTCTAGTTCTAGAACCTCTTATACTGTTTTGATTGATTCTGGTGGTACACATTCCTTGGTTTCTAGTAGGATAATTGATATAATGTGTAGACCATGTGATTAATATATTGTGGGGTTTGGAACTTTTTTACCTACTGGGGAGTTAGTAGTTTCCAGGAGATGGGTCAAATCATTTCCAGTGACAATGGATGGCAGAGAGTTTTCAGTGGACTTGATTGAGTTGGTTATGAACAATTTTGACATGATTCTGGGTATGGACTGGTTAGTTAAATATGGGGCAACCATAGACTGCAAGAACAAGATGGTAATATTTGAGCGAGAGGGTGAGGATTCCTTTGTATTTGGTTGTATTGTACATGGACCCTGTGTACCTATGATATCAACATTGGGAGATAGACGCCTATTGCGAGGTGGTTGCATAGGATTCCGAGCTACTGTGGTGGATACCACCCAGGTCGTGTCAGTGGGACTAGAAGAGACTAGACTAGTCTATGAGTTTCTGGATGAGATTTTAGAGGATTTTCCAAGGTTTCCACCACACAGAGAGACAGAGTTTGTTATTGAACTGGTACCACAGACATAACCAGTGTCTATTGCACCATACTGAATGGCCCTAACAGAGTTGAAAGAACAGAAGGTACAGTTACAAAAGTTGTTAGACTTCGGTTTTAATAGACCCAGTTTCACTCCAGGTGTGCGCCAGTCTTATTTGAAAAGAAGAAAGATGGTTCTCTAAGGATGTGTATTGATTACATGGAACTGAACAAGTTAACCATTAAGAACAAGAATCCTCTGCTAAGGATAGATGACCTGTTTGATCAGTTGCAGGGTAAAACGGTATTCTCAAAAATAGATCTTCAATCTGGTTATCACTAGCTGAGGATCAAGGAGGAAGATATAACAAAGACATCTTTTCACACCAGATATGGGCATTATGAGTTCCTGGTTATGTCATTTGGTTTGACTAATGCCCTAGCAGCTTTTATAGATCTGATGAACAGGGTGTTCAAGGATCATCTAGATCAGTTTATGATCGACTTCATTGAAGATATTCTAGTATATTCTCAATCAGAGGCAAAACATGAGCAACATCTCACGTTGGTTTTACAGAGGCTGAGGGAACACAGACTGTATGCGAAGTTCAAGAAATGTGAATTTTTGTTACCACAAATTTTATTGATCTGATGAACAGGGTGTCCAAGGGTCTCCAGGATTGCTTCACCACTAACAGAGTTGACACGCAAGAACAAGAAGTTTGTATGGTCAGATAAGTGTGACAAGAACTTCCAGGAACTGAAGCAGTGTTTGACTACCGCTCTAGTTTTGAGTCTTCCAATAGATCAAGAGAAGTTTGTGGTTTACTGTGATGCCTCGAGACATGGTTTGGGTTGTGTTCTTATGAAGGCTGGGAAGGTCATTGCTTATGCATCCCGTCAGTTAAAAGAATAAGAATAGAGATACCTCACTCATGATCTAGAGTTAACAGCAATGGTTTTTGAAATGAAGGTTTGGTGACACTATCTTTATGGGGAGAAGTACGAGATATACACTGATCACAAATCTTGAATTATTTCTTCAAATAGAAAGACTTGAAAATGAGATAGAGACATTGGTTAGAGTTGGTGAATGGTTATGACTGTGAAATCCTGTATCATACAGGGAAAGCCAGCGTGATGGCAGATGCTTTAAGCTGGAAAGGTCCGGGGCAGTTGCTTAGTGCAAAGCAGAATTCAAGGGAATTGGTTGAGGATATGAGCAGATCATGAATAGAATTAATGGTGGGCCAATTATCCAACATCACACTATATTCTACTCTTTTAGAAAGTTTAAAGGAAAGTCAATTGAATGAACCATAGTTGATGAAGATTAGAGGGGATGTCTTAGCTAGAGTGGCTAGGGACTACATAGTGTCAGAGATGGGCCTACTAAGGTACAAGGGTTGGATTTTTGTTCCGATGGATGTTGTTATCAAATGGGAGAGTCTGGTTGAATCTCATACTACCCCTTACTCTTTGCATCCAGGAACCACAAAGATGTATCAAGATCTGAAAACTTTATATTGGTGGCCTGGGAGGAAGAGGGATGTAACCAAATATGTGGCCAAGTGTCTGATGTGTCAGCAGGTTAAGGTTGAGCATCAGAGACCGGCAAGGCTATTACAGCCTTTGGATATCCCAGAGGGAAAATGGGAGGACATCACTATGGATTTTGTGGTTAGGTTGCATAGGACAGTGGGTCAGCATGATTCAATGTCGGTTGTCATGGATAGATACACCAAATCAACTCACTTTCTACCGGTGAGGAAAACTTATACAGTTGACCAATATGCAAATCTCTATGTGAGAGAGATAGAGCATCTTCACAGGGCTCCAAAATCGATTGTGTCACATCGGGACCCCACATTTACTTCCATGTTTTGGGGAAGTTTGCCGAGAGCTATGGGTACACAGTTGAAATTTAGTACAACTTATCATCCTCAGACAGATGGTCAGTCTAAGAGGGCAATTCAGATACTAGAAGATATGCTTCCGACATGCATTTTGGACTTTGAAGGGCCCTGGAGTAAGTATTTGCCTTTGATAGAGTTTTCCTACAATAACAACTATCAGTCGACTATTGGAGTGGCCCCTTATGAGATGTTGTATGGTAGGAAGTGTATATCTCCCATTCACTGGGATGAGATGGGTGAAAGGAAATACTTTGATCCTGAAGTAGTTCAGAGGACCAATGAGGCTATCGAAAATATTAGAGCTTGGATGCTCGCATCACAATGTATACATAAAAGTTATTCAGATCCGAAGTGCAAGAACGTGGAGTTACAAGTGGGAGACTATGTCTTCCTTAGATTTTCACCATTGAACGAGGAGAAGAGGTATGGGAAGAAGAGCAAGTTGAGCTCTAGATTTGTAGGACCTTTTGAAATCCTGGAGAGGATTGGTCAGGTGGCCTATTGGTTGTCCTTACCTTCGACATTGTCAGGAGTGCACAATGTGTTTGATATTTCGATGCTTCGGAAGTATGTATCAAATGAGGCTCTTGTATTAAGTTACGAAGATCTAGAGCTGCAGGAAGATCTATCGTATGAGGAACATCAAGGTCAAGAGAGTGGCCTAGGAATTGGAGTCAAATATGCTGGATCAATATTCCGAGATATTCAGGTAAAATTTCGAGGATGAAATTCCTCTAAGGAGGGTATAACTGTAATTTCCCAAATTTGTTAATCGGGCTTAGTGTCTTGACTAGTGTGTCGAGAGGGCATTAATGGATATTATTTGCATTTTTATGATTATATGCATGATTATGTGCATTATGTGAGTTGTATTATGATACGACTATTATATCATGTTCAGGACTATTAAGCATGCATGTGGGCCCATTTCTTATTAGAATGGTACTTTCGTAATTTTGACTCGTTGAATATATATTTGTCAATATATGTGTTTTATGATTTATAACACATTATTATGAGAATATATTTTGGCTACTCGACATGAGACTAGCCTAATAAGCAAGTTAACGGAAAAGTCACTATGGGATTAAATACCCAGCTCGTGGTAAGCCTAGGGGTATTTTGGTAATTTAGTACATTACTAGGGTTTATCGGGTAATGGGTATTTATTTAGTTATTATTTTGGGATATAGGGATTAATTTGGGAATATGGTGTTAGGTGAAGATTAGTGGGAAATGGTGGCAAAAGACCATTTTGCCCTTGGGGGCATTAAAGAGCTAAGGTTTGGGCAAGGGGTATTTTGGTCTTTTCCCTAGCCCTGGGTTATCTTAATCACCTAGAAGCCTTCAATAGAAATGAGTTACACTAGATCCTCCCATTTTCTCTCTCTCATTTTCGCTCTATCTCTATTGGCTGAAGTTAAGTTCTTTTCATTTTTTAGGAGAATTAGCTTGGAAATTGGAGGCTTGAAGTTGAGAATTGAGTTCATAGCCGCCTAGGGGTCGAATTACATAGGTGAGTTAAGAATTCTCTTCTTATTTCTATGGATTTATTTTGTTCTTAAGGTGTTCTTGAGCTTTGAAGCCCAAGATTTGGGTTTTGAGTTTTAATGAGAGTTTGGGTGAGTTTTAATGAGGTGTTGTTATGAGTTTAGAACTCAATTATGGGTTTAATTTTTATTTGCTATGAATTTTGAGGGATTTGGCTCGGAGGAAAATTTTTGAAATCTGGTTTCGTGGGATTGCACCGCGGCGCTGTTCGTCTAAACTGCCCCGCGGCGCCTTGTGGGCTCACTTGAGGCGCGTCGCAATGCTAATGGGGAAGAATAGCCAAGTGAGGTTTCGAGTTGCGGGGACTCAAACCTAGGGCTCGGGAAGGATTCTACTACTCGGCTTAGTAGAATTCGAGGTCTCAGAGGCTAGGATTCGGTTCGGAAGCCTTTATTTACTCGATATTGATGGATATCCTCTATTATGGTTGTGACTAGGGTACCGCTAGGGCTCGGAAGGAGATCGTGCTCAAAGGTCATTTCTATTTATCCAATGCTTGTACCAGAGGTAAGAAAATAACACCTAGTCTGTGATTGAAATGTTTTATTAAAAAACAATTATTGTATGGATCATATCTGTGGTAAATGATTTATGCTTGTCCATATTATCTGATTGAAAGACTTGAATTATGAGTCAAGGGCAGCAATAGCACGCTGAGCGTAGGCCGAAAGGCTTGACTTATAAGTCAAGGGTGGCAATATCACGCTGAGCGCAGGACGGTATGGTCAGGTCTATCCAGGTGCATGGTATACGATTGACCGATCCCATGGTCACTAGGAAAATAAAGTGCCAGGTACGCTTGGCCAGTCCTAAGGCTAGTTATACAAAGAATAGGGCAAAGAGCCCCAGGGTGATTCTACAGTCACTTATTTAGGGAAATGGGCCCCAGGGTGACTCTACAGTCACTTATCTAGGGCAACGAGCCCTAGGGTGACTCTACAATCACTTATCTAGGGCAACGAGCCCCAGTGTGACTCTATAGTCACTTATCTGGATTGAGTGCATGCATGGGTAGGGTTATTACTGCTAGGCGTGCTAATTATGATTTTGTAATATGTTATTAATTGCTTATTGCTCGTAAAATATGATACGCAAGTATATGTAATCGATTCAAGTAATATAGATAGTAAATAAAGTATCGTTCTCACAAGGACTATCAACTAATTACCAATAAATGCTTTTAAATTTCTATTTGGCTGTCGAAAATAGAGTGATTTCTGAACTAAGACTTAAAATTAAAATAAACTTTGCAAAAAAAAAAAAATTTGATTCAATAATTAAAATCCTAGGGTGTTAACTTCATCAACCTTTCATTCTATTAGTTTTATTAATCAGTTCTAAATTTCTTTCTTCCTATTCTAATAGCAGGTTAACATGAATCGATTCCTATTCTTTTTCAAGATATAAGATCTAAACCTATATGCAGGTTTTCTACATGTTTGTGATAAACTTAAACATATAGCAGGCATAAAGCATAGAGACCTAATTATTACACAAGTCATATAGGTACTTTCGTCTAATATGTAACCTATGTCTATATAACGATAGCATATTCAATTCTCATCTTTAGAATTTTGAATCAAACTTTATTGAGCAGGTATTTAATAGCATTAAGCAAACATTATATAGATTAGAATAAAGAAGAAGAATCAATAAAACATCATAATAAGATTAAATGGAAATCCAAGTGACTACGTTAAACCCTAGATAGAAGTGTTTAGTTCATATCAGATATGACTAAAACAACAAAATAATTATTCATAAACATAAAATTCAAAGACTTGAATAAGAACAAAAAGTATGAAAGTGCAGAAAAACTAATCTCAGAATCAAAATTAATCTCTAAACTAGTAATTAAAATCTGAACTAGCCCTAATTAAACATAAGGTATGAATTTATACTAAGAAAAAAACACGAATTCCTCTTTTTCATAGGCGGGTCGCGACTTGGCCTTTTCTAGGTCACGGCCTGTGTCATTTTTAAAGTGATTCAAAGTTTGATTCAGATCTTCAGGCACCGCAACTCTCTAAACCCAAGTTGCGGCCCATGTCTTGATGCCCTCCTAGGTTCTCCTTTGACTTCCACTAGCACCGTGACTTATAAAAGCAAATCGCGACTCTAATTCCCTTCAGCAACCTTGAGCTTCTGACTTGACTAGGGTCGCGACGCTTAGGCCCATGCCGCGACTCTAATTCCGTTTTTTTTCAAATTTAAGCCTTTCAAGATCATTCCTTCATCAAAAACTTATTTTAACTCGTCCATAGCACCATTTTGATTCAAGTGACCACTGAAAGCTCCTTTTTTCACCATTTCCTCTTCTTCTTACATTTTGCTCATAATTCAACGCACCAATGTACAACAAAGACAAAAACAAGTGTAATCTTTCACAAAACAAACATGAATACTCAATATTACCTCAAAAACAATTTATGCAATCCAGAATATCAATCAAAACACTCCATCAACACACTTTAGTCTACTAACATTTTGGATTACCAAGTCATGATCATTAAATAAAACATATTTGAAATTAATTATGCTAATAAAATTATTTTCAATCAATCCATTCAAACCAAATAATTCCATAAGCTCACTTACTTGCTATTCTATACTAATATAAATCACGATATGCATAAGAATCAATAGGACTTGCATAAATCATCTTCCTAAGCATGCATAATTTAGGATTTCGTCTCAAATAGCAAGCAAACAGGCTCTACGATAACAATATTTTAATCTTATTTTTATTTTAAAAATTCAGAAAGCATAAATAATATTAAATCACATAAAATTTATTAAAAATCATGATTAAGCTCTCAAATATTTAAGTAGACAACATAAAAATGGAAATAACTATTCAACCAATCACAAAGATTTTTATACCTTCATTCCCATTCAATTTATACAGCATATCATTCAACATATTATCATTGGCTAATCATTGTCAACTTGGTTTACACTAACACCCTAAAAAAAAACTATTCAAAACATAAAATAAATACAAAACTAACAAAACTTAAACAAACTAAGATATATACAATGAGCAAAGAAATAAAAATAAAATCCCTCTCCCCAAACTTAATCTAAACATTGTCCCCGATGTATAAATAAAAGAAAAGGAAAAGAAAACTTCCCTGTAATCCAATGCATTGCTCCATTGTATTAACTCTCATCTATGTCCTCCTCAGTGTTTTATACGTCGAAACACATCAATGAGTGGTCGACGCCCATAATAAGCGTCATACAAGACAACTTTAAGGTTGTCATCGCAAATGCCCTCAAGCTTGGCAAGATATGAATCTAATCTGCTCGTCACATCAACAACACAAGACCTTGAGTGATGAGCTTGGGGAGAAAACATTGGTAGCTCATAAAGGATGTAGAATAGTGAAGATGACATCAATTTAAAATATTGATCCACTGGCAGTGTATATGATTGAAGCATTGGTGAACTCAAATCAATGATTGCATGTGCTTTCTCATCCTCCAAAGTCAAATTTTTCTAATCTTCATTTGTGAATTCCTCATATAACCCTTCTGGTTGTTTTTCACTCTCCACTCGACTATCCATAAACATGTTTGTCATTTGATCTTCAACAACTTCATGATCATGAATGGAATTTACTTCATTCACTACGCCATAATCATTATCTACCAAGCAAGTATCCAATTTAGCAAATTTTGAGTGAATATAACTTCGAAGGTCTCTTGTTCATCAAAATTTACACTCAATCTCTTCCAATGGCTCAACCATTGGTGCTTTTATAGTATTTGAATAACTTTCACAACCTAGATTGTTTGAGTAATTGTTCTTAAACCACTCCATATTTTGAACCATTAAATTTAAATTGTTCTTTAATTGAGCCGTTACTTATTCAATTTATGGTTTATGCTCTTCATGCTTGAATGGTTGGGGTGTAATATTAGGATCTTGGAATAATGGAGGATATTGGTGACTCCAACTGTAATGCCCTGGACAGCCAAGACTGCTACACTGTGTATTTGTAAAGGTGTAGGACTTTCTAATCAAGTCAAACAGTTAAAAGCGTGAAATTCTAAAGTCATTAAAGTGCTAGGGTTAAAAGGTTTTGGTCTCAAAAGATACTTACCATATAATTAAATATTTACATATGGGAATCCCAAAAGAAATAGCGTTTAAAAGTCTATTTACAAAATTTCCAGTGTATAGACAACCACCAGCCTTTCTAAAGGCAAAACAGAAGTTTATGGTTTTCTTGTCCCTGTCTCCCTTCAACCGTGGCGGCTGAGCAGCTGATCATGTACATTCTGCTCTCAAAGCTCTCCAAGTCAGGGCTGATCAAGTTTGCCCTTGCCCTTACCTGCACCACGTAGCACCCGTGAGCCAAGGCCCAGTAAGAAAACATATAACAAGCAATAATAACATTTGGATAACCCTTTAAGCATGTCCATACATTTAACATACCACAATAATCACAAAGCATGAAGATTCAACCAAAGGGTCAACTAGCTATCATCCAATTATACACCATAACAATCCACGAATCATTAATATCAAACAAATCACATAATAATCAGGTTCAACACCTTAGGTCGTACCCTCTGTTTACCCCACTGACTTCTGCCCGCTTAAACATAGCTCAGTGCATAACAAGCTTTCCTCAGTTACCAGTGGTCGAGCCGCGCCCTAGGCACTAATGCAAACTTTGGCACTCTTAGGCCGTTGGTTTACTGTTTACATGGCATAATACCATCCTTTACAAGGCATACAAGATAGGGAACCCTTTGTCCCATTATAAATCCACAACCGAGTACATTTTTCTTACCTTTAATTTCCAAGTTTACTGATTACGAGCTACGACCCTCGAGCATGATCTGCTTCCCGAGCCCAACTTAATACCTAGTCACAACCAAGATAGGGAGTACCGTTAATAATTGCGTTAATATTTCCGGATGAAGTTCTAGCTTCCAGGACATCGAATTCCACCAAACACGGTGGTGGAATCGATCCCGAGAACCCTAGGTTAGGTTCCCGCACTTAAAACCTCCAAAAGATCAAAAATACCCTTAAGGGCTGCGGCCCTTGGAACCCATGTCGCGGCCCGCCCCGGAAACAGAGGCTAGGCCTCTCTGACCACAAACACACGCCGCGGCCCTGCCCTGTGGCGCCGCGACACTTCCCCACTGCAGAGCCTCCTTGGCTCTTCTTTGCTTCGCAGGGCCGCGACACTCTAGAACAGAGCCACGACCCAACCCTTCGTGCCTAGAAAAACCACCATTTCTAGCATCCTAACCTTGCTGAAAACCACCCCAAAACACCTTAATTCCAAAACCCATTGATCACAAGACTCCTAACATGATTCTAGCATGATAATCCAACAAAAACCTAGCTTAAAAACTCATTAGAATCCCATTTTGATTTCTGAAACCCAATAGCTCAAGAACTCCCAAACCAGTCATGCAAACTCAAAATTTAAACTCTAAACTACGAATTGAAGCTTACCTTCTTTGATGAACCACTTCCTTAACAATTTCTGAGCAAGAACCCAAGCTTCTCAGCTTCAATTCAGTCCTTAAACATTTAACCATAAACACTTTTAATACTCAGCCAATACTCAGAATTCTAGTGCTCAAAAATGAAACTCAGTTCTTACCTTGGTCCTGGTTGACAGTCCCTTAGTTAGAACTAAGCTAATCCCTCACAAATTCAGCTCAAAACACAGAATTTCCAGTTGAGTTTCTTATATTCTAGTGGTTCCCTTGAAAGAGAAGAAGAAAGAAGGAGAGAGAGATAGGAGAATCGGTTCCTCTATTTCCACCAAATTCTGAGGTTTTTACTTAGTCTAACCTTAGGTAATTAAGTTAATCCTAGGGCTCGGGGTATCGAAAATGTCCCTGAGGGCAAAATGGTAAAATTCCCCAATATTCCCGCCTAGACTTCATAACCTCAAATATATCTCCATATTTTTATTTCTATAACCCGATAACCTAGATAATCACCTAATACCCGAAATACCCCTTGACTTGCCCCAAGTCAAATATTAAGCCCCGTTGTGACTTCCCGCTAACTAGCTCCCTAGGATCGCCTCGAGTCACACATTGCAGATTTACCCACATAATAATGTGGTTCTCACAAATATAGCATATAATCACATTTACATTCATATAATAATACAAGCATGCTTATCATATAATCACACATTTAAATTAATAAATTCACACATAAACCAATTATGCCCTCTCGGCACACTAATCAAGGCCCTTAAGCCATATTAGTGATTTTGGGTCGTTACACCAACCTTGCAGTAAAGGGTCCCAATGCCAATGGTAATCAAAATCAGTCATATCATTCAACAACCCCATTATATCATCATGAAATCTTCTTAATAAAGGTTCACCAGTTACCTCTGCTCCATGTTTTACCCAACATCTTGTTGCATCATCTAATCCATTGTAAAAGAAAAGTGTAAGACACACCCTTGAGAAATTGTGATGACATCTCTCCACCAATTCATTAAATCTCCTCCAATCGAAGTAAAATGGCTCCATGTGTTGTTGGGAAAACCCCACGATGTAATCTTGATGGAACATTTATTTTACCTCGCAAATCAAACAAAGTAAAGAAACATAAGTTAAATAATAAAAAAAAACCAAGTTAGAATAAAAATCAACTATATTGATATTAATAATACAATCCCCAGCAACGGTGCCCAAAACTTGTTGTGAGAATTATGTACTACGCAAGTGCACGCAATCGTAAACCAATAATAAAGTGATAAATAGAGTATCGTTACCACGAGGATTGAATATTAATTACCAATGAATTAATTTCTTAGTTCTATTTGGTTACTAAAAATTGGATATCAAGAATAAAAAGAAAAAGAACAAAATAACTTAATTAACAATTAAAAATTAAAAGAAACAAATAACTCAATAGATGAAAAACCTAGGGTATTTAATTTCATCATTTATCCACTCTATTATAACATCAGTACAATTTTTATTATTCTTTCTCTCCTTGTGATAGCAGGTTTACTAAAGCGATCTATATTCTTATTAGGATATATAAATCTCAACCTATATGCAAACTTTCTACAATTCTGTGATAAGTTTCAACATACAGCATGCATTAGACATAGAAGCTTAAGAACTACACAAACCATACAGGTACTCTCGTCCAATATTGAAATTTGTGTCTAAACAACTATAGCATATTTAACTCTCACCTTTCATATTTTGAATTAAAATCATATAAATCATGCAAATGGTGATCAAGCATTCACAAGCATTAAACACAAATTGAATAGATCACAAGTATGAAGAATAAATCATAAAACTTGCATTGAATAATTATAGAGTATCAAAAGACTACACTAAAACCCTGGAGAAGAAAATTAGTTCATGGAAAATAATAGAAAAAAAAGTAAGAGAAGAAAGAGAGGAAATAGAGAGAGGTCAAGAAGAGAGAGAGATCAAAAATAATCTAAAACATTATTTTTATAGTGATAAGGTTGTGAAAAGAATTTTCTATATGTTTCCATTTGTTAGGTCATAATTCTCCAAAATATCTTCATTTGAATTTCAAATCCCGTAACTCTATCATGCATAATCTTGTAGATCAAATATCACTAAGTAAACGTCCGAATTTGATTTTTTTTGTGAAACAAGATTTCATAGGTCTTCCAATAAGTTTTCCATTTCCACCAAGAACATGTATATTGAATATGTGAGTAAGGAGATATGGTCAAAATACTGAAACTGTCTCAAATTCAAAATATCTTAGATTTTTTCCAACAATTTAAGTTTGAATTCTCTTTTAGCTTCTCTAATCAATTCAAATAAATATCTTCTATTCTTTTTTCTCTTGATTGAAGATAATATTTTAAATAAATTTTGAAATATTTCTCAAATATCCATTTAGCAAATGACAACCTAAAAAAATACAACAACCACACATAAAAAGAACTAAAAATATAAAATAATAATAATAAAACTAAAAAAACTATGACTAAAAAGTATTAAAAATCTATCCTATCACTTATGAGCATGTCTAAGTTTTCTTGCTTAGCCTTGGCTCACGGGTGCTATGTGGTGCAGGTAAAGGAAAACAAAATTTGGACCAGCCATGAATTGGACAGCTTCGGTGGCGTCATGTACATAAGCAGCTTGCTCGACCACCACAGCCGAGGATTCACTGAGGAACTATGGTCGAACCCTAATTTTGTCGCTTAGGTCGACCTGTTGTATTCTTTTGAATTGCAAATGACTTTTTAATGTTTATTATGGGATCTCGTATGTAAGCTTAAACTTTTTAATGAAATGATTACTTCTTTTGACAAAAAATTTGAACCCTAATCTATTCATTACCTTTAGTTACACGTTTATGACCAAATGACTTTATTAGCGAGTCTAGCACTATTTAAAGTACACAGTGTAACGGTCTTGGCTATCTAGGGAGTTAGATTACCACAATACTTTTTGTGTTTCATTTCTGTTTAGAGGTAAAGTACCATGCTCTAGGTAAGTGGCAATAGGTGTCATCCAAGATGGAGAATTGTCTAACAACAATATTGTATCTTTTTTGTGGATGCTGGGTTGGGCAAGGTTTTCAACTGGTATCACATTCAAAGTGTCTGCATCCTTAGCACTTGCGAGCTTAGCCAAATCATTAACATTCAATTTTTGGTTGCATGGTACCTATTGTATAGTGTATTATTTGAACTGTGCAAGCAAGTCTTTAGCTTTGCTCAAGTATGCGGCCGTTTTCATTCCTTGAGCTTGGTACTCTCCCAAGATTTGGTATACAACTAACTGTGAATCGTTGTATATATCAACTGACAAGGTTGTAACATCTCTAGCAAGTCTTAATAATGCAAGTAGGGATTCTTACTCTGCTTCATTGTTTGAGTCATTAAATCCACAACTCAATGCACAATGAATACGATGTCCTTCAAGTGTAGTTAACATTAGCACTGCTTCAAAGTTTTTTTTTTTTGTTTAAGGAACCATCCACGTATAACTTCCATGATAGCTACTTCTTGTTTATTATCGGTGCTATGACTTGCTCATTATTATTTTGGACACCTATATACTCATCAATGAAATTTGTTTGTTCTTGCTCTTTATTGTTGTTCGTGGCTGGTAGGTCATTTTGTATTGCCCAAGCTCTATTGCTCATTTAAGCAATCGACCCGATGCCTCAGGTTTTTTGTAGGATCTGCCTAAGGGGTTGGTCGGTTAGAACCTTGATTGGATGAGCTTGAAAATATGGTCTAAGTTTCCTTGCTGTGAGAAGTAAGCAATATTTCAACTTTTTTATTAAAGGATATTTTGTTTGTGCTCCTACCAGCCTTTTGCTAATGTAGTACACCATATGTTGAGGTCTTTCTTCTTTTCGTATAAGCATTGCACTAACAACATGTTCTGTGATTGCTAGATAAATGAGAAGAGTTTTGCCATCAACTGGTTTTGACAAAATAGGTGGTCATACAAGAGGCTCCTTGAGAGTCTGAAAGGCTTTCTCACACTCCTCTATCCTCTCAAACTTATTGGTCCCTTTCAATAAGTTGAAAAATAGAACGCAATTGTCTGTTGATTTTGATACAAATCTACTAATGTATGTTATCCATCCAGTGAGAATTTTCACATCCTTGATTTTAGTTGGCCATTTCATGTTAATCAAAGCCTTTATTTTTTCTGAATTTGCTTCTATTCCTCGTGAATTAATGATGAACCCCAAAAACTTCCCTGAGCCTACACCAAACGAGTATTTTAAAGGTTTGAGCTTCATATTGTAATGCTTCAAAATGTTGAAACACTCTGCCAGGTCTTGCACATGCCCCCCCCCCCCAAGCCTTCAAGTTTTACCAGTGATGGACCCAAAACGGGTATGTTTTAAATATTTATAAATCGCAAGCGCACGAATAGTTCATATAGAATAGTGATCGTGTAAGCAAGGATGTCGAACCCCAAGGAGTTTTCTAAAATTGAAAAGAAAACTATTTTAAACCAAAATTAATAAATTCTAACCTAGCTCCAAAGATTGATGAAAATTTGTAACAATAAAAATAAAATAAAAGACAATAATAAAGAAATTAAAGACAATATATAAACATAAATTAAAAGTAGAAATCAAGATGGTAAAAGAAAGATTATTAAGATAATAGAATCTACAAAAT
The DNA here is from genome assembly GCF_963169125.1 of Humulus lupulus. Lineage (NCBI taxonomy): Eukaryota > Viridiplantae > Streptophyta > Magnoliopsida > Rosales > Cannabaceae > Humulus > Humulus lupulus. The sequence continues at coordinate 155,632,203 of NC_084794.1, read as the reverse complement.
ATAAGTTCAATAATATTTATAAGTACATTAATTTCCAAGTTTTAGTAATAGTAGAAATTAATCACACCATCACTTATTCAAATTAGATATTCTATTTAAGCACAAGTTTTATTAAAATATAGGATTTATCTTCACTTTTAAAATTATAATTTCAAAGCATTTAGTGTAAATCAATCTAATGAAATAACAAATAAATCAATGAACATTATTTATAAGGCCAAACATAATATTTTTGTTCTAAGCATTGGATGTGTACAATTTAATGACACATCTTACACAAAGAATATTATGTTTTTCCACTGATGAAGAACAAAGTGTAAATATGTGCTAACAATAAAAAATACATGATATTTAAGATGAAAGAAGATATTTGAAGAAGAAAAATCCATAAGCTTTGTTGTACAAAATGGGAAATCAACATACAAAATAAATACTATCTAGTTACATATTGTTTCATCATCACCTTAATAATCGTAAAAAGATTAGAAACTCATAACTAGAATAGAAAATACAAACTAAAAATTACAAACATAAATAGGAAAATTTGGAGGATGAACCCCCAAATTTTTCCTCTGAAAACTCATAGAAAAAATGACCACAAAGAAGAAAAAGATGAAGAGAATTGAGAGGTTTTGAAAGTGTAGAATTTGTGGTATGGTAACCTCCTCCAAAATATGTACTAAAATCCCTTATTTATAGCCAAAAAAAAGTGTATTAAAATAATCAAGTTAAATTAATTAAATTGATTAAATTAATAATAATATGGCAAATATGGGCAAATTATAGGGTGTAATGATGATGTTTTAGGGTAAAATGTGTAGAAAAATTGGGTAAGAAGTTGGTATTTTTGGCAAAGGAGACAAGTAGACAAAATGTATTTGTTGGGCTCAAAAAATGGGGAAAAGGCAGTTGTTGGGTGGCTGGGCCAGGTGTTCAGGCAGCTGGGCAGCAGAGCCTTGGTGGGCTAGGGGAGCTTGGGCCTGGCAGGTGGGAGAGGTTCGGCTGAAGTAGTGGGCCGAATGGAGAGGAGAAGGCCCAGGCGTGGGCTGAGTGAAGGCTGGGCAGGTGGTGCACGGCTGAGCAACAGGGAAGACTTCGATGGCCGGGGAGCAGCGTTGGGCTGGAGGCTTTGGGCTGCTGAAGGACTGTGGGCCTTTACTTTATAGATTTCCCATTTTTTTCCTTTCTTTTCCTTGAAAATGTCACATTTTCCTTACTTTTTCAAGCACAAAAATACAACATATTACCTACACAAAATAATATAAATTAAGTCATGATAAAATATTTTCTATTATAAAATAAACCATATTAATTATTTGAAAATATTAATTACAACTTAATTTAATTTAACATTTAGTTTTAATAAAACACACATCTTTTACTTCCCTAAACACAATAACTTAAATAATTAACTACAAAATTTTACAACAAAATAACTATAAAAACACACAAAAATATATAAAATCAAAATAAACACAATAAATTCAAAATTACTTAAAAATTTAACAAATCAATTAAAAACTCAAGAACTAAGCAACAATTAGCATATAAAATATGGTAAAATAACTCTATTTTGTAGAGTTATCAACCAGCATATCATCGCCATATACTTCCATGTTATTGCCATTTTGATTCTTAAACATCATATTGACTAATCGTTGGTACATCACACCATTATTTTCAAATCCAGAAGGCATTACATTGTTATAGTATAAGCATATGTCTGTTCTTAAGCTGATATGTTCCTCATTGGGATGGTACATGTTGATTTGATTATACCAGGAGTAGGCATCCATGAAAGTTAGAATTTTGTGTCCTGCAGTGGCATCAACAAGTTGGTCGATCCTGGGCAAAGGAAAATAGTCTTTTGGATAGACTTTGTTTAAATCTATTAAAGCAACCAAGGTTCTTCATTTGCCATTGGGCTTTGGTACGTCCGGGTTTGCAACCCATTCAGGGTAAAAAGCTTATCGTATAAACCCATTGTCTTTTAACGTTTCAACTTCCTCCTTGAAGGCCTTCAATCTTTCTTTGTCGAGCAGTCTCATTTTTTGTTGGACTATCTTGAAGTTGTCTTTGTCAATATTCAAAGTATGACTAATCACGGTAGGACTAATGCCTATCATATCTTTTTTCAACTAAACAAACACATCTTGCTTGTGTTTTAAAAAACTTATGAGTTCACTCTTGACTTCTTCTGCTAAGTTTTTTCCAATCCTGATTGTCTTGGTTGGTTCTTCTTCATCAAGCAGGACTTCCTCGAGGTCTTCGATTGGTCATACTCCACTTCCTCGCTCTGGGCAATGCCCTACTTGGAGGTTTCCTCCTCGATCGTTATGACGTGCCTGTGTTCCCCTAAGTTACTAACTTCCATTGTTAATGCTGGCCTATATACTGCGAGACAAAGAAAAATCATGATGGTCGTGACTGGGCCTATTTCAGAAGTAGTGATGAAAGAATTGTAACATTCTTTGGCCTCTCTTTGATTTCCTTTGACACATCATATACCATCATTAGTTGGGAACTTCATTGTGAGATGGAAAATGGATGTTACTGTCCATAAATCAATGAGTATAGGCCTATCAAGCAATGAGTTGAACACAGACGGAAAATCGACCACAACAAAAGTAGCCATTACAATGTTGTTTATTGGTGCAATTCCAACAATGACTACCAACTTGATTACTCCTGCTGGATCTATTCCTTCCCAAATAAAACCATAAAAATTCTAAGTGTAGGGTTCGAGATCTTGAACAAAAAGTTTCATTCTTTCAAGAGTCGACTTGAAAATTATATTGACTAAATAGACATTATCAACCATTAACAATAATATTAGTAATTTGTGCATCAATGACAAAGGTATCGTTGTGTGGGAACTTATCATGATTGGTGTCTTCCTCAGTAAATGTAATAGGCTTACATTCATACCGAGACATTTTGGGAGTACGCTCCTCGTCGGGCAACACATCTTCACCAGACACGTGAAGTACTGTCCGGGCATATCTTTCTAAGGCCTTTATGCTATCACCAACTAAGTGTGGTCCTCCGTAGATCATGTGTAGTCACCCTGCTACCGGGGTAGGTAATAATGGTTGGGTTGGTGCATCAGTTGTTCCTACAGCATCTGGTTGTTGGTCAAGTGGTCAACAAAGATATCTTCTCATTGCTGGGTAATTTTCACGAATTATAAATTCAATTTTGTCCTTCAGTTTATTAAACTCATTAGTGTCATGTGCATAATCATTATGGAATCTTCATAATTTATTGGTGTCCATTTTACTTATCCTTTCAGATAGGAGTTGATTTTCTATAGAATTTATTGGCTAGAAACACATCTACCAGTGACTCTAATTGTGTAGAGTAAGTTGTAGAACAGGGCACTTACTCTCAAGGCTTATCATTGGTCTTTGCTCGTTTGTTGTCACTATTATTTCCACTATTGGAATTATTGTGCAGTGATGATTCCTACTTGGTTAGCCTGGTCGACTTTCCCAATGGCTTCCTCTAATTTAATAAACTCATATGCTCGGTCGAGAAACTCTCTGATCAAGTAGACAGTCTTCCTTCTCAGGTCGAACCACAATGACCCTTTAACTTTTATTCCTACCATAATGGCCATCAACTTACCATCATCGATAACCATTTTGGAAGGAATAGGCTTTTACATAAATTGATGCACATAATCTTTGAAAGGCTCATCAGATCCTTGTGTGATATCAACAAGGTCATTGAGCTCAGCACGCAAAGTCTGCGCAGCAAAGAATTGTGAGTAAGAGAGTCTCACAAATGCATCCCAAGAAGTAATGGTTTCATGTTCTATCTTACAAAAACCATTGTTGGGAAGCTTCAACTAGGGTAGCAGGAAAAATCATGCATCGAACATCATCATGAATTCCTTGGAGATCTGTTTGTCTATCTGCTCGAGGGGCAACAGGAGGTGGTCTGGCAGGATAATTCGATTGCTTATGTGTCCTTAGTGGGACAAACAGCACTTCTGGCTGCACATTTTCTCGAGCATGAATGTTGTGAGGCCTAGGTGTCCTTGGCGAAACAAAATGTCCTCTTGGTTGTTCATCATTATGACGATTATCATGGTATTGATTGTTTCAAGGTTGGTAGTTGTTGGATTAGCATATATAGGATCTTTATTTATTTTCATGTATATCTAATATTAAAAAAATTAATATGAGATACTTACAGTATACGCAGCGGAATGAAAGAGTCCTTCCTTCAGTTTCTCTAACTCTTGTATCCTCTCTGTCGCAGAGTATTATCAAGAAACTGAACTGATCTTCTATTTTCTTCACAATCTTCCAATGTATCCTTAGAACCACCTAGACTAGTGTGGGAAATTCTTAACACATGAGATAGATATAGAGAGAAAAAGATAAAATAACAAAGAGGCTTAGAAAAGGACTTGTGTTTAGAGAGAATCTAAAACTATCAAAAAACTAGTGATTAAACTTATATGTCGTCTCAGAAATCTGAACTTGTGACTTCTCTCTAAGCACTCATTTTATAGACTCAATTAGGCCATTTAATTTAATTAAAAAATAAATAAAATAATAGTAATTTTGAAGCCCTGGGTCAAAATTATTATGGGTTTTAGGCCCGTGAAATTTCCCATTTTATTATAAGCTCATTGGACTTAAAATCAAGGCCTGTATTATTTTCTATTGATTTAATTAATTAAATAATTATTTAAATCCTTTATCAAATTAATTATTTATAATTTGAACCTTTATTTAAACTTATTTATTAATTTAGATACCAATTTATCTTAATTATTAAATCTGCTATAATTTCTCTTTTCTTCTCAAAATTACACAACTCTGTGAAACTATCCAAAATTGACCTAGTCAACTTTGATAATTCTAATTGATGATTAAATCAATTAATTGAGACTATCTAAATGATTTTATCCAAGGTACAATGGGGACCATGGGCCTATGAAATCAAGCTCCAATAAGTTATCATAAATCTAACAAATATATTTACTAACTTCTTAATTCCTCGTGACTCCACTATACACTCGGAATTTCACTGTTGAATTCATAGAACGCTCTATAACAAATATAGATACACTATTTGTACGCCCTGGTTTTCCCATGGGCTGATTAGCAGGTCGAGCCTCGGACTAATCAAGGTTAGTCCGTAAACTTCCCCAGGTCGGAGATCCTGTTTTCCAGGTCGTACCCCCTTAGCTCGGGGTATCCTCAAGAGCTCGCCAAGGCTGCCTAAGACTGGGGGAAGGAATCCTTGAGGCCGAAGGTTGGATCAGGGAAGCAGCTCATGGTGCGAGCCGCTGCTCGTAGATCTCTGACCCTTTGTAAAGTCAACACACGCAAGATAAACGTGCCTATATCTGACATCACGTGTCCGATATCTCCCTGACTTCTCGGACACGCAGCAGGAACGTGCGTATTCAGACACCTACGGCTGGGTTGGGCCGTGCGACCCATTATCTCCTTATCTATCGATTTGACCATACTCATGTGTCAGGTTTAGGAATTAATCATGATTGTCACAAAGTTGATATGACAAATAAGAAGGTCACGGGATGACCTCCTTACCAACTTCCAGGTGCCTTCTCCTATAAATATGGAGACCCTGGGAGTTGATAAGGGTTGGAAAAAATAGTCTCAGAAGAGATATACAATTTGTAACCACAAATCCAGAATATATCAATGATATTGACTAGTGGAGTAGAAGGATTTTAACCTTTGAACCACTTAAAAACGTGTCTTGAGTCACCTAGTTCATTCTCTAAGATTTCATCTGTGACGGTTCTACTTTCAGCACTAATCCCTTTCTCTTTTTCTCTTAATTACCTGTTGGCGAAGACCCGCGTCAACACTATTAATTATCCATTGTTATAACCATAATTGTCACTCAATCCTCTATAGATGGTCTACAATGAGATAGGACTAAAACACTGTTTTACCCCCTCATTGTATTTTATCCTTAAAACACTTAGTTCCTTGTAAATGATATTTCAGTAAACTAATTTAATTACTAAATGAGATCTCTATCATTTAACACCTTGAACCAAACAAAAAGGAAACCATCGTTTCACCTCTTCATCAGAAGCTATAGATGTTCATATCTATGATTAACACTCCCACTCAATTATACTACCGAGTTCCCAAGATGTATGTATGGGCTACTCCGTAGGGTAAGCTAGTAACAAACAAGTCAAAGAACTCAAATAATACAATCAGTTAGAATACTAACCACTCAGAATAAAATTGAATTGACCTATGGTCAACTATATGATATGACTAGAATAGATAATAACTGTATGTTTAATAATCTTATCAACTGTCAATATCGGTCATGTCCGATGTAACAAATACATCTGATCTTCTACGTTCTGGAAAGAACATAACACTGTAATGTGTAAGTAGATCATATCGTAGATTGGCAAGTCAGCATAAATCCGGTGCACTGACTAATCATAGGACTAACTTATTTTGAACATATAATTATATTTATATTCCACTGTGATTACCTCACTATAAATAAGATTAGCTATATGCTTGGGATTAAATAGAAGTTTATATTAAACGAATAATCATGAAAATAAAACATGTGAGAAAAGTGATTGACCAAGTCAAAACATGATTTCTATTCTTTTATTGATAGTAAAATGAGATTACAAAGAATTTGGGTTTTAATTAGGGCATAAAACCCCAACAAACTCCCACTTGCACTAATTGAAACTAATTCCTTAATTCTACTAATCCCATCTCCTTGATATGCTTATCAAATGTAGCTTCTGGTAGTGTCTTTGTAAAAAGATCTGCAAGATTGTCTTCAGTTGCAATCTTCATAACCTTCACGTCTTCCCTAGCCACATATTCTCGAATAATGTGATACTTCCTTTTTATATGCTTACTCCTCTTGTGACTTCGAGGTTCTTTCGAGTTAGCCATCGCGCCTGTATTGTCACAAAACAACACAAGCAGTTTATCCATTTCTAGAATAACATCAAGATTTGAATAGAACTTCTTTAGCCAGACTTTTTCCTTAGTTGCTTCTGACGCTGCTATGTACTCAGCCTCCATGGTGGAATCTGAGATTGCAGACAGCTTTACGCTTCTCCAAATCACAGCTCCACCCCCAAGAGTAAACACCATTCTAGAAGTAGACTTCCTATCATCGACATCAGTTTGAAAATCTGAATCGGTGTAGCCTATAGGGTCAGAACACCACCCTTGTAGACTAATATATAATCCCTAGTCCATCTTAAATACTTCAGGATATGCTTAACTGCTATCCAATGTTCCAGTCCTGGGTTTGACTGATACCTGCTCACTACTCCCATTGCATAGCAGATATCTGGTCTAGTACACAACATGGCATACATCAGACTTCCAACTATAGATGCGTAAGGAACTTTTCTCATTGCATCTTCCTCTTCAGGAGTCTGGGGAGACTGCTTCTTTGAAAGATGAATTCCATGGCGGGACAGTAGACGTCCTTTCTTGGAATTTTTCATTGAGAAACGTTCAATAACTTTATCTATGTAAGCTGCTTGAGATAGAGCTAAGAGTTTGTTCTTTCTATCCCTGATGATCTGGATACCTAGAACATAACTTTCTTCACCCAAATCCTTCATCTGGAATTGAGTGCTCAGCCAATTCTTCCCATCTGATAATTTCTTAGCATTTTTTCCAATGAGTAAGATATCATCTACATAAAGAACCAGGAATACAACTATTTGATTTGCCTTCAGTTGGTAAACACAGGGCTCATCAATATTTTGTTCAAAGCTATAGGTTTTGATTATTTCATCAAACCTAAGATTCCAGGAACGAGAAGCTTGCTTAAGTCCATAGATGGACCTATTCAACTTGCAAACTTTTCCTACTTGTCCAAATACTTTAAATCCTTCTAGCTGATCCATATAAATGACTTCATCAAGCTTTCCATTAAGAAAAGTTGTCTTGACGTCCATTTTCCAAATCTCATAGTCGAGAGCAACTACTATGGATAGGAGGATGCGAATGGATTTTAGCATGGCTACCGGACTAAAAGTTTCCTCATAGTCCACGCCTTCTCTTTGGGTATAACCCTTTTCCACCAATCGAGCTTTATAAGTCTCGATATTTCCATCAACACCTCATTTCTTCTTGTAGAACCATTTGCACCCAATGGCCCTAAAGTCACTAGGTTCTTCCACAAGATCCCAGACGGAATTTGAGTACATGTACTCCATTTCTTGTTTCATGGCTTCGAGCCATAGTTCCTTTTCATGGCTAGCCATTGCTTGTTTGAAACACCACGGATCATCATCACTAGTGTCACCAACAACCATATTGGTTTCACCATCCAAACCATAGCGAACTGGGTTCCTAGAAAACCTCCCACTACGACGAGGCTCCGTGACTGTTTGCTCAGGAACAGTGGCACTTTCTTCATTTAAACTGACTTGCGTCGGTTGGACATGAAGAGTGGGAATTTCATCATCAACTTGCATTGATGACGATGGAACATTGGTTGGAGTCAATACTTTAAACATCTCCTCTAAAACTACTTTGCTGTGAGGTTTAAAGTTCCGGACATAGTCATTTTCCATAAAAGTAGCATTTGTAGAAGTAAACACTTTCTTTTCTGAATGACTATAGAAAATTCCACCCCGAGTACCTTTAGGATAGCCAACAAACATGCAAACTTCAGTTCGCGGTTCTAACTTTCCCTCCTTTTTCCTCAGGATGTGGGCGGGACAACCCAGATTCTATAATGGCGTAAACTAGGTTCACGACCATTCCAGCGTTCTAAAGGTGTTTTGGGGATTGATTTTGACGGCACGACATTGAGAATGTCATTCGCGGTTTCAATTGCATGTCCCCAGAACAAAGTTGGTAGAGTTGAATAACTAAGCATGCATCTAACCATTTCCAATAAAGTTCTGTTTCAGCGTTTCGCTACACCATTTCTGTAACGCCCTGGATAGCCAAGACCGCAACACTTTGTACTTATACGGTGCAGGACTTGCTGATCAAGTCATTTAGTTAAAAACGTGTCACTAACCATAAAAGTGCTAGGGTTAAAAAGGTTTTGGTCTCAAGAGTTACACTTTATTAAATTTAACAGTTTTATACATGGGATCCCAAAAAGAAACAGTGTTTAAAAGTTGGTTTTCAGAATCTCCAAAATACAGACGACCATCAGCCATACTAAGGAAAAATAGACATTTCTAGTTCTCATGTTCCTGTCTTCTCCCCAACCGTGGTGGCTGAGCAGCTGGTCATGTACATTTGGCACACAGAGCTCTCCAAGTCAGAGCTGGTCAAGTTTGCCCTTGCCATTACCTGCACCATGTAGCACCCATGAGCCAAGGCCCAACAAGAAATCATAATATGTAACACAAACAACAATAACAGATAGTCAATTCTTTAAGAATGACCAAACACTTAATACACCACATTAATCACTCAGCACTTATTCAGAACCAAAGACACAACTAATCACAAATAACAATTAGGTCACATAATAGTCAGGGCCGACAACTTAGGCCGCACCCTCTGTTTTCCCCACTGACTCTGGCCCGCTTATACCGAGCTCAGTGCATAATAAGCTGTCCTCGGCTACCAGTGGCCAAGCCGCGTCCTGTGCACTAGTGTAACCCTTGGCACTCTTAGGCCATTGGTTCACTTTTTACATGGCATAATACCATCCTCTCAAGTATTCATATTAGGGAACCCATAGTCCCATTACAGGTACACAACCGGGTGCAGTTTTCTTACCTTTAATTTCTACGTTACTTGATTATGAGCGACGTTCCTTGAGAACGATCCGTTCCCGAGCCCTAGCTTTAACACCTAGTTACAACCAAGGTATTAGATTCCATTAGTACTCAAATAAATGTTTCCGGGTACAATACTAGCTCCCGGGACATCGAATTCCACCAAGCACGGTGGTGACATCGATCCCGAGCACCCTAGGCTAGATTCCCGCACTTAAAATCCCCAAATGATCAAGAATGCACCTAAGGGTTGCGGCCCTTGAAACCTAGTCGCGGCCCGCACCTAAAACAGAGCCCAAGGCCCCCAGCAAGCAGATACGCACCGCGGCCCTGCCCAAGGGCGCCGCGGGGCTCTCCCTTGGCCGAGCCTCCCTGGCTCTCTTCCTTCGTAGGGCTGCAGCGCTCTAGAACAGAGCCGCGGCCCTCCCCTTCGTGCCCAGAAAAACCACCATTTCTTGCATCCTAACCCCATCCAAAACCATCCCAAAGCTCCCTAACTCAAAACCCATTAATCACAAAACTTTTATCATGACTCTAACAACATAATCCAACAGAAATCCAACTTAAAAGCCTACTAAAACTCCATTTCAATTTCTGAAACCCAGCAACTCAAAACACCAAAACCAGTCATGCAATACTCAAATTTAAACCTCTAAATTATGAATTGAAGCATACCTCTTTTGCTGAACCACTTCCTTGAGAACCTCTGAGCTAAAAACTCAAGCACTTATCTTCAATTCATCCCTTAAACATCAAAATCATATTCACCTTAATATTCAGCCAAAAACTTAGAGTTCTAACACCCAATAACACAATTCAACTCTTACCTTAATCTTGATTGAGTGATCCTTACTCTGAACTAAGCTAAGCCTTCATGAATTCAGCTCAAACACAGAGTTTTCCCAGCTGATTCCCTTAGGTTTTCTGTAGTTTCTTAGAAGAGAAAAGAGAAGAGAAGAGGAGAGAGAGCATGGGTCGGTTTATGTTTTATTCCTCTATTTTTCATTAACTTAATCTAATGCTAGCCAGTTAAGTCAGTCCTGAGGCTCGGGGTACCGGAGACATCCCCGAAGGCAAAACGGTAAATTTCCCCAATATTCCTGCCTAAGCTTTCTATCCTCAAATATATCTTCATATATTTATTTCCATAACCCAATAGTCTAAATTACTACCGATACCTAAAATACCTCTAACTTATCCAAAGTCAAATATTAAGCCCAGTTGTGACTTTTCCCGCTATCTAGGTCCCTAGGATAGCCTCAAGTCCCACTCTGCAAATCTACCCACATAATAATGTGGTTCCAACATATATAACATTTAACCACAATTACATTCATATAATCATACAAGCATGCATTTAAATCAATAAACTCACACATAAACCAATTATGCCTTCCCGGCGCACTAATTAAGGCTCTTAAGCCATATTAGAGATTTTGGGTCGTCACAACTATCCCTTCCTACTGAGAATTTCGTCCTCGAAATTTACCTAAATAGCTCAGGATATTGATCTCGCATCGCTGTCTCTAACTCCTAGGTCGCTTCCTCGGCCTTACTATTTCTCCACAACACTTTAACTAACGGAATTGTCTTATTCCGTAAAACTTTGTCCTTCTGATCCAAGATCTGAAGTGGTCACTCTTCATAGGACAAATCTGTCTGTAACTCCAAGTCCTCATACTTCAGCACATGTGTTGTATCTGAAACATACTTCCGCAACATGGAAACATGGAACACATCATGAACTCCTGACAGCGACAGTGGTAAGGCCAACCTGTAAGCCACCCGTCCAATCCTCTCTAGGATCTCGAAAGTTCCAACAAACCGAGGGCTCAGCTTGCCCTTTACTCCAAATCTTCTTAACCCTCTCAATGGTGAGACTCGAAGAAACACGTGGTCCCCAACCTGGAACTCCACATTCCTACGCTTAGGATCAGCGTAGCTTTTCTATCTACTCTGCGAAGCAAGCATTCTTGCTCAAATCTTCTCAATAGCCTCATTAGCTTTCTGAACCATATTTGCTCCTAAGTACCTGCTCTCACCCATCTCATCCCAATGAATGGGTGATCTACACTTTCTCCCATATAGCATTTCATAAGGCACTACCCCAATCGTGGATTGATAACTGTTGTTATACGAGAACTCAATCAATGGTAGATACTTACTCCAAGACCCCTCGAAATCAATCGCACATGCCCTAAGCATGTCCTATAACACCTGAATCGTCCTCTCAGACCGTCCATCAGTCTGAGGATGAAAAGTTGTGCTAAACTTCAGCTAGGTCCCCATAGCTCTCTGCAGAGCTCCCCAAAACTTAGAGGTAAAGATAAGGTCTCGATCAGATACAATAGACTTTGGAACCCCATGGAGACGAACTATCTCCCTCACATACAACTCTACATACTATTCCACTGTATAAGTCGACTTTACTAGTAGAAAATGAGCTGACTTGGTGTATCTGTCTACTATCACCCACACCGAATCACAAAGTCCCACCGTCCTAGGCAGTCCTCCCACAAAATCCATCGTGATGTCCTCCCACTTCCATTATGGGATACCCAAAGGCTGAAGCAATCCCGTTGGTCGCTGATGCTCAACCTTTACCTGCTAACATGTCAAACATCTAGACACATACTCTACCATATCCTTCTTCATCCTGGGCCACCAGTAAAATGCTCGTAGATCCTGATACATCTTCGTGATACCTGGATGAAGCGAGTATGGCGTAGTTTGAGACTCATCCAGTATCTCTCGTCTAATCCCCTCATCTGCTAGAACACAAATCCTCCCCTGGTATCAAAGCATACCAATATCATAGACGGAATAATCCTTAGCTGTCCCCGCTAAAACATGCTGCCTAACTTCCTGCAACTGCGCATCCACCAGTTGTCCCTCCTTAATCCTCTCTAGCAGGGTCGACTGCAAGGTAATATTAGCTAACTGGCCCACCACCAATTATATCCTTGCTCTGGTCATTTCATCTGGTAACTCCCTTAAGATCTGGGTGGAACTATACAACTGTCCTAGACCCCTCCGGCTCAATGCATCCGCCACCACGTTGGCTTTCCCCGGGTGGTAAAGGATATTGCAGTCATAATCCTTAACCAACTTCAACCAACGCCTTTGTCTCGTATTCAAATCCTTCTGAGTGAAGAAATATTTCAAACTCTTGTGGTCAATGTAGATCTCGCACTTCTCCCCATACAGATAATGCCGCCAAACCTTCAGTGCGAATAGCAGTGCCGCCAGTTCCAAATCATGAGTAGGATACCATTGTTCATATTCCTTCAGCTGCCGCGATGCATAGGCTATAACTTTCTCATTCTGCATCAGCACACAGCCTAAACCCATCCTCGATGCATCACAATAAACTACAAATTTTCCTTCCTCTGAAGGAAGACTCAGCACAGGTGCAGAAATAAGCCGTCACTTCAACTCTTGAAAACAGTTCCCACACCTCTCTGACCAAGCAAACTTCTGATTCTTTCTTGTCAACTCTGTCATAGGTGAAGCAATCTTTGAGAATCCCTCCATAAATCGCCTATAATAACCTACCAACCCAAGGAAACTCCGCACCTCCAAGGCGTTCCTTGGCCTCGGCCAATCTCTTACTCTTTCCACCTTGGACGGATCCACCTTAATCCCTTCTACACTAACTATATGCCAAAGGAAAGTCACCTCAGGCAACCAAAACTCACAATTCTTAAACTTAGCATACAACTGGTACTCCCTTAACCTCTGTAAAACCTGTTGAAGATGTTGCTCATGCTCTGCCTCTGAACTGGAGTACACTAGAATGTCATTGATGAAGAGAATGACGAACTGATTTAAGAAGTCCTTGAACACCCTATTCATCAAATCCATAAAACTGCCAGGGCATTGGTCCAACCAAAAGACATGACCAAGAACTCATAGTGCCCATACTGCGTCCGGAAGGTCGTCTTTGGTATATCCTCATCTTCGACCCTCAGCTGGTGATAACCAGATCGTAGATCAATCTTTGAGAACACCGTCTTTCCCTGCAGCTGATCGAACAAGTCATCAATCCTTGGTAAAGGGTACTTATTCTTTATGGTCAACTTGTTCAATTCTTGGTAGTCTATACACATCATCAATGTCTCGTCCTTCTTCTTAACAAATAATACTGGAGAGCCCCATGGGGAGTAACTAGGTTTGATGAAACCCAGATCCAGAAGCTCCTGCAACTGTAGCTTTAGTTCCTTCAACTCAACTGATGCCATTCTGTATGGTGTCCTTGATACTGGCTCTGTCCCCAGTGCTAACTCAATCTCAAACTAGATCTCCCTACGCAGTGACAACCCTGGTCGATCCTCAGGAAATACGTCCAAAAAATCACACACCAATCTGGTCTCTCCCGGCCCTGCCGGCAGAACCCTAGTGGTATCCACTACAGTGGCCAGAAAACCTATGCATCCTTCCTGCAACAAGTCTCTGGCTTTCAACGCTAAAATCATGGGTACGCGGGGTCCACATACCACACCCACAAAAACAAAAGGATCTTCGCCCTCAGGCTCAAAAGTCACCATCTTCTTTCTACAGTCAATAGTAGCCTCATATCTAACCAACCAGTCCATCCCCAGAATCATGTCAAAATCCTCCATGTCTAACTCAATCAAATCCACTGAAAGTTCCCTGCTATCAACCATCACTGGCAGTGCCGTAATCCATCTCCTAGAAATTACCAGTTCCCCTGTAGGCAATAAAGTCCCAAACCCCGCAGTCTGATATTCACTAGGTCTACACAATCTATCAATCACTTTACTAGAAACAAAGGAATGTGTAGCGCCAGAATCAATCAATACAGTAAAAGGAGAGCCAGCGCTAGAAAGCTAACCTGTCATTACCGAGGGACTAGCCTCGGCCTCTGCCTGCGTCAAAGTGAATACTCGAGCTGGAGTCAAGCTATCCAATTTCCCTGCTTCACCTTTCTTCACTGTTGGGCAGTCTTTCCTGAGATGCCCCACTGCTCCGCACACAAAACATGCTTTGGCTCGACATTCGCCCATATGACACCTCGTGCACTCTGCATAGGTCCGCCATGCCTCCCCGCCACCCTGACGGCCACTCTGACCACCCCGACCCCTCCTATCAAGAACAGCAACGGTCGAAGTGTTAGGAGTCTTTCTCTTAAAGTCACTAGGGCCTCCGCCCCTACCTGTCCCTGAATAATGAGGCACCACTATGCGGCCCTCGCGCCTTACCGCACATTCCCTCCAAATCTTGTTCTCCACTTCCTCAGCGATAAGAGCCTTCTCAACGGCCTGGGCATATGTTGTCCCTCTAGGTACCGTTGTAATCCTGACATCCTGGGCTATCATGGAATTAAGTCCCGTGATGAATCTATCTTGCCTAGCAGCATCAGTAGGCACAAAATCTGGTGCAAACTTCGCAAGCCTGTCAAATTTTAGGGCATACTCAGTAACAGCCATATTTCCCTGCACGAAACCCACAAACTCATTAACTTTTGCTGCCCTGACGGCAACATTATAGTATTTCTGGCTGAACAAGTCTCTGAAGCCTTCCCAACTGAAAGTAGTCACATCCCTAGCCTGCGATGCCACTTCCCACTAGATGCGGGCATCCTCTCTCAACATATAAGTGGCATAGCCACTCTATCATGCCCCTCTACTCTCATGAAATCTAGAATAGTCGTAATCATAGTCAGACACTGCTCAGCTTTCAGTGGGTCTAGTCCACCTTCAAAGATTGGGGGTTGCTGCTTCCTGAACTGTTCATACAACAACTCCCACCTATTCCCAACTTCCCCAGACTAAACAACTGGTACCACTATAGGTGGTACAATAGGAACAACACTCCCTGATGGAGTCTACTGTCACAGTAAACGAATTTGTTCATCCTGGCTCTGTAATCGAGCCTGCATATCAGCCATGAGTTGTTGCCAGTTCTCAGGGACTGGCGGAGGAACTGGACCCTGGTCATCACCCCCGGTCCCGGACCTAGTGCCTGCTAGTCGCGTAGATTATCTTGGATGCATGGCTATCCAAGTCAATCTGCAATCAACGACTCGACAGTCAGACCATGATGACAGGGTATAAACTTCTCGAAAACCCATCAAAGGAGCAAAACCAATAACGAACATTCAAAATATAGGCATTCATCCACATGCATCGGCTGCTGATAAGCATGCCCCAACATTACCACATCACCAGCATTCACCAATACACAATATACAGTTAATCATTCAAATATTCATTTACATGCACTACGATGCTGATAAGCATGCCTTAATATTTTCATACAGCAGTCAAGGTCCACGCCCTATCAGTATCTCATGCTTCCTAATATTCCAATAAACAACAACATTCATAACTCATTTCAAGCATATAAGCATCTACATGCGATACCAAACCCTGAATTGAGCTTGTCTCTAGCAGCGAATGTACATGTCCAACCAGTCTTCAGGAACCCTTAAACCTAGGATGCTCAGATACCAAGTTGTAATGCCCTGGATAGCCAAGACTGCTACACTATGTACTTATAAGTTGTAGGACTTGCTAATCAAGTCATTTAGTTAAAAACGTGTCACTAACCATAAAAGTGCTAGGGTTAAAAAGGTTTTGGTCTCAAGAGTTACACTTTATATAATTTAATAGTTTTATACATAGGATACCAAAATGAAGCAGTGTTTAAAAGTTGGTTTACAGAATCTCCAAAATACAGACGACCATCAACCATACTAAGGCAAAATAGACATTTCTGGTTCTCATGTTCCTGTCTTCTCCCCAACCGTGGCGGCTGAGCAGCTGGTCATGTACATTTGGCACACAGAGCTCTCCAAGTCAGGGCTGGTCAATTTTGCCCTTGCCTTTACCTGCACCATGTAGCACCCATGAGCCAAGGCCCAACAAGAAATCATAATATGCAACACAAACAACAATAACAGATAATCAATTCTTTAAGCATGACCAAACACTTAATACACCACATTAATCACTCAACACTTATTTAGAACCAAAGACGCAACTAATCACAAATAACAATTAGGTCACATAATAGTCAGGGCCAACAACTTAGGTCGCACCCCCTGTTTACCCCACTGACTCCGGCCCGCTTAAACAGAGCTCAGTGCATAATAAGCTGTCCTCAGCTACCAGTGGCCAAGTCGCGCCCTGTGCGCTAGTGTAACCCTTGGCACTCTTAGGTCGTTGGTTCACTGTTTACATGGCATAATACCATCCTCTCAAGTATTCATATTAGGGAACCCTTAGTCCCATTACAGGTACACAACCGGGTGTAGTTTTCTTACCTTTAATTTCTACGTTCACTGATTATGAGCGACGTTCCTCGAGCACCATCCATTTCTCGAGCTCTAGCTTTAACACCTAGTCACAACCAAGTTATTGGATTCCATTAGTACTCAAATAAAGGTTTTCGGGTACAATACTAGCTCTCGGGACATCAGATTCCACCAAGCACGGTGGTGACATCGATCCCAAGCACCCTAGGCTACATTCCAACACGTAAAATCCCCAAATGATCAAGAATGCACCTAAGGGCTGCGGCCTTTGAAACCTAGCCGCGACCCGCACCTAAAACAGAGCCCAAGGCCCCCAGCAAGTAGACACGCACCGCGGCGCTCTCCCTTGGCTGAGCCTCCCTAGCTCTATTGCTTCGTAGGGCCGCAACACTCTAGAACAAAGCTGCGGCCCTCCCCTTCGTGCCCAGAGAAACCACCATTTCTAGCATCCTAACCCCATCCAAAACCATCCCAAAGCTCCCTAACTCAAAACCCATTAATCATAAAACTTTTATCATGACTCTAACAACATAATCCAATAGAAATCCAGCTTAAAAACCTACTAAAACTCCATTTCAATTTCTGAAACCTAGCCACTCAAAACACCAAAACCAGTCATGATATACTCAAATTTAAACCTCTAAATTACGAATTGAAGCTTACCTCTTTTGCTAAACCACTTCCTTGACAACCTCTGAGCTAAGAACCCAAGCACTTATCTTTAATTCTTCCCTTAAACATCCAAAATCATAAACACCTTAATATTCAGCCAAAATTTTAGAGTTCTAACACCCAAAAACACAATTCAACTCTTATTTTCATCTTGATTGAGTGACCCTTACTCTGAACTAAGCTAAGCCTTTATGAATTCAGCTCAAACACAGAGTTTTCCCAGCTGATTCCCTTAGGTTTTTTGTAGTTTCTTGGAGAGAGAGCATGGATCGGTTTATGTTTTATTCCTCTGTTTTTCATTAACTTAATCTAATCCTAGCCAGTTAAGTCAATCCCGAGGCTCGGGGTACCGGAGACGTCCCCGAAGGCAAAACGGTAAATTTCCCCAATATTCCCACCTAAGCTTTCTATCCTCAAATATATCTCCATATATTTATTTCCATAACCCGATAGTCTAAATAACTACCCAACGCCTAAAATACCCCTGACTTATCCAAAGTCAAATATTAAGCCCCGTTGTGACTTTTCCCGCTATCTAGCTCCCTAGGATCGCCTCAAGTCGCACTCTGGAAATCTACCCACATAATAATCTGGTTCTCACATATATAACATTTAACCACATTTACATTCATATAATCATACAAGCATGCATTTAAATCAATAAACTCACACATAAACCAATTATGCCTTCCCAAAGCACTAATCAAGACCCTTAAGCCATATTAGTGATTTTGGGTCTTTACAACTATCCCCTCCTACTAAGAATTTCGTCCTCAAAATTTACCTGAATAGCTCGGGATACTGACCCCGCATCGCTGTCTCTAACTCCCAGGTCCTATCACCCTTTGTAGAGTATGGACGCTTGGTGAGTTTGCCTTCTAGACAAGATTCACAAACAGGTAATTCACCTAAGGTGAGTTCCCTCAACGGTCTGTCATTTGTAAGTCTTTGAATCCTATCATAGCCAATGTGACCAAGTCTCAAGTGCCATAAATACGTCATATTATTGTTTTCGGTCTTTTGACGTTTATTGGTCCTAGGTTTAGCTACGTTGAAAAATCATTATTAAGAGCGAGGGGTTTGTTAGGTCGCAAAATATAAAGACCGTTTTCCAAACATGCAATACACAATTGTGATCCATTGAAGGAAATAGATATTTTAAACTTGTGAAAGTCATAACAAATCGTTCTAATTGAAACATGGAAACTAAAATTAAATTTCTACTAAATTTCAGAATAAAAAATGCATCTTTTAAAATTAAGTATTTATTTCCGAACTTCAGACGAGTTATTCCTCTAGCTTGGAGCACAATGAACGCTCCATTCCCAACTCTAAGCTTTAAGCCGCCTTTGTCCACTTCCTCTCACGATTCAAGAAGTTGTAAAGAATTATAAACATGGTTAGTAGGTCTAGAATAAATAATCCAAACAGATTTATCATTCTCTAAACACACATGTTTCCAAGATAAATGAACTATAATCATTACCCTTGTTTTTCGCTGCAAGAAACATAGGGAAATCTCATTTCCAATGCCCATTCTCTTTGCAGTGAAAGCATTTATCTTTACCTTTCTTGTTTTTCTTGTTCTTCCCCTTAGGCGTCTGTGCACTTGGCTGTGCACTCGTCTTTGCGGCCTTTGCAGGCTTGGGGTTGTTTATTTGTCCACCTTTCCTCTGTTTTCCAGCTTTCGAAGACGAAGCTGGGTTAGCGTCAGCCTTAGCTAGATCAACAGCAACATCAGAGTCTTATTTTCTCCTCCTTTACTAGGTCCACCCATGATAGGCTCAAAAGTCTGAAGCTCACTCATGAGCTGCGTCACACCATAGTTGAGTTGATCACGAACGTGCAGTCACGGTGCCATCTGAGAATTCACGGTGCCATCACGTACGTGTGGAGACGGTGTTATCCAAACATTTACGGTGCTATCAAAAATGTGCGGAGACGATGCTCGTTCTGGGGATTCCTCAATCATGACGATCTCGAAGTTGTCACCAATCAACTTCATGTTGATATTCTGCTTCCAATTAATGAAGTTTTTTCTAGTGAGTTTCTCCATCGAAAGTTGAGAAAGGATAGGAGTATACACAGACACTACTTAACTTAAAACTAAAAATTATCAATAAAATATAAATCAATCATATTTGCTCAATAAAACTTCTATTCACACAAATTTCAAGAAATGGCACAACATATACCAAAAATATGTAAGATATGAGAAAAAAAATACCAAAAACAATCATATCTCTATTTCTTCAGGTTTTTAACTAATCTATGATATCCTTGTCCCGGTTGGCGAGAGTAAAAAATACCACTAGTTAAATAGATTTGCAAACTCATTTAATAATGGACACCACTATTAACAACCTACTATTCGATCAAAATAAGAAATCAAAATATCTTATTTTATGAGCTAGACCCACGATTTCAATAATCATAGATTTAGTCCTAGTAGTCACCGTAGGGATGAGTCTAGTATAATTTGACCTATAATTATCTATCTTTCGAGATCTAACCTTGTCAAAATAACTAATAAACACCTTCCGTAGGGGGACGAATCAAAGCGCCTCGAGGCCCCATTAAGCTATTGACTATGTTAAACCAACGGTGGAGATCGAATAAAATCCTTAAAATAAGCTCATTATAAAATAAAAAATAGTATTTTTATTATTTATTTTTAGAAAATTAATGACTATGGTTTTCCAAAAAAAACAAACAAATTAAATTTTTTAAAACCAAAGTCATATAATTTCCTATTAATTCTATAGTATCACATTGAAACAAATTAAATTAATTTGTTGCTAATCAATATTTAGGTTTAACTAATATAATGAACCTATACAATTAAGTCCAACTCAGGTAAATGAGCCTTAACAATTGGGTTTGTATGGATGAGGGCTGGGTCCAGTATGTCGTTCCCACTACAAAGGCCCCCTATCTTCCATGCAACGTCCAAAAGATAGGAATTTAAACATTCGTTTTATTAATTGTTATTAATTGATTAGGTCCACTATAATCATGCAAAGCAAATGGGCCTTCATAAGTGGAATCA
This sequence comes from Humulus lupulus, assembly GCF_963169125.1. NCBI lineage: Eukaryota > Viridiplantae > Streptophyta > Magnoliopsida > Rosales > Cannabaceae > Humulus > Humulus lupulus. The sequence goes on along the minus strand of NC_084794.1, from coordinate 155,611,452 downwards.
CCCACAAGAGAGGAATTTAAACTTTACATTTTCTAATGGGCCCAAATAAAACCTATCATTTTATGAATATTTTATTTGGCAAAATACCATATATCTAGCAAACATATGGGCCACTATATGCATCTAAGCCCAATTGCAAAAATACCACATATAGTGCAAACAGACATATTATAATTGGATGGGCCTAATCATGTTACTATATGAGCAATTCTATGAATTTATGCAAAAATACCACAATTTATTTCATTTGCAAAAATACCATAATTAAATATCTAGAATTTATCAAAAAATTCAAATTAATTAAATTTTTACAAAAAAATAAATCAACTTAAATGAAATTTATCAACAATTAACAATAGTTAATTTAAATTTCATTTATCAACAATCAACATGGTTTAGGCTAATTTGAAAAAAAAATGTTAATTTAATTTAAATAGGATTTATCAACAATTAACCAAAGTTAATTGAAATCCCATTTATAAAAAAAAAATTTATTAATTGGCTGGAAAAAATGATATTTTTCAAAATTTAACCAATTTTAAAATTTAAAATCAATATCTTAACTATTTTCCAAAATATCTTGTGTTGTTGTAACTATTAGCTAATATTTTAACAATTAAAAAATAAAATAAAATATAAATAGTTATAACAATCCTAAAAGATCTCAAAATAGTTAAACAAATTCAAACATCCATAAAAATATCTAACTAATAGTATTCAAATTTCAAATAATTTAAATATCAAATAATTTTCAAATAAAGATTTAATAAAAAAATCAATAATTTAAATAAAAATATCTTAAATATCTGATATCATAATTCTAATATTTTAATATATTAAAAGATTTAAAACTAAGTTGTTAGTCTATTTTTAATTTGAATTTGAATCTTTGTAGAAAATATCTAATTATTTAAATCCCAACTAACAAAAATATCTTATTTAAAAAAAACAATTTTAAATGATAAAAAAAAAGATATTTTTGGTTTTGATTATAAATAATAAATTTCAACAATTTTAATTTTCTTTAATTTAAAAAAATATTTTGGATGAATAGTACTCGCGGTACTGTTCACCAGTTACTATTCATCGCATGCATGCGCGCGAGTGCGCGTGCGCGTGGTGGTGCGTGTGGCGTGCTGCCCCTTTGGCACACCCACATGGGGCCATTTTGTAAGTGAGCATGCATTGGTGCTTGATCATTAGTCAAGTCTTGCACCAAGCAACCTCATGGGATAGGGTAGTGGCAGTTTTGTAATATTGCATGTCTCCCAGAAAAAAATCATATATGTTCCTAGGAAGACTTTATTTCCCTATAAGGCTCCTTAGGGGGAGGTAACCTGGTGACATAGGGAAGCACCATGGCCATCAGCAGATAGGGGCCAAAGTTGTGTACTCCCTTGCCCTATCAAGGCTATATATTAATAAAACAATATTTATCCATACTTGCCCCTGTGTGCTTCCTTGTTGCCTATGTGTTACTTGTTTGTTATCTTCGTTGGGCCATTGCGTGCCACTTGCCTTGTTGTGTGCTTTGTGTTGTGTGGACGTTCCTAGGAATGACTTGCCTTGTGCTTGCTCATACTTCGTTATTTCCCGTTGCATGTCCGAGATGTGTATGTGGCTAACCACTGAGTTTGTTTGCCTGTAGGTGTGTGTTGTAGGCTGACTTGCTAGCTTGAAGAGTCTGTAAGTGCCACACGTTCCGTCTAGTTGGAGTACCCAAATAGCTGGCCCGTGACAGTTGGTATCAAAACCAAGTTAGAAAGAGCTTGGCAAAACACACTATGGTGAGCAACACTCAGAGGATCGAAGCTCTTGAGAAGCGGTTGGGGGAACTAGATGGCCTGGACGAAAGGGTCAGGGATCTTTCCTCTGCAAGTTATAATTCGGGATCGTCTGATGTAAACAATCGCATAGCTGCGCTGGAAAAGGAAAATGATGTTCTCCTATCTAGAATAATAGCTGAGCTAACTGCCATGGTAAACCTGACCATGCGAGCGGTTGGGAATGCCCCTGTAATAGGCTCGATAGGTATGGAGTATGGCCGAGCTAAAGTACCCGAGCCGAGGCCCTATAACGGGGCCAGAGACGCAAAGGATTTGGAGAATTTCCTCTTCGACATGGAACATTATTTTAGAGTCGTGCGGGCCGATTCGAAAGACGGAAAGGTCGCCATGGCTACCATGTATTTTTTTGGGGATGCCAAGGTGTGGTGGAGGACCAAATATGATGACATAGAGAAAGGCAGGTGCACCATCACATCTTGGAGAGACCTGAAGAGAGAATTAAAGACGCAATTTCTGCCAGAGAATGTCACTTACATAGCTAGACGCCAGTTGAGAGAACTCAAACAAGTCAGGACAGTCCGGGAATATGTGAAGAAATTTTCAGGACTAATGCTCGACATAAAGGACATGTCCGAAGTAGACAGGCTCTTCTACTTCCTCGAGGGATTGAAACAGTGGGCTAAACAAGAACTTCAAAGACAACGTGTGTCTGATCTTTCCACCGCTCAAGCTGCTACTGAACGCTTAACAGATTACTCTCCAGAGAGAAGCTTGCCGAAAAGGGCTGCTCCTCTAAACGGCTGAGTCCAATTCTTTCAGTGGGACAGATGCTGCTGCAGGGAGGAAGCCGCTAGCTTGTTGGCTATGCAAAGGCCCACATAAGTCAGCAGTTTGCCCTTACATGGGCAAGTTGAATGCCCTCATTGGCCAAGAACAACAGAGCGAAGGAGAAGAGGAAGACAAAGAGTACGCGCACATCGGCGCTGTCCGCCTGTTGAATGCTCTCAAGAAACATGGTGAGAAAGGGAAGAAGACCCTGGGGAAGGGGATAATGTTCGTGGATGCCACTATCAATGGAAAGCCTGCCAAAAGCGTGATGATTGATACTAGCGCCACCCACAACTTCATCTCTGAACTTGAAGCAAAGCGACTAGGACTGAAGCTGGAGAAAGATGTAGGTCGTATGAAAGCGGTCAACTCCAAGGCCTTGGCCACAACTGGCGTGGCTAAAGGGGTAAAAGTGAGAATCGACAAGTGGAAGGGGCAGACTGACTCGGTGGTCGTCCATATGGACGACTTCGATGTAGTTTTGGGAATGGACTTTCTAACCGAGAAAAGTGCCATTCCAATTCCTGCCACTGGAAGCTTACTCATAATGGGAGAGACTCCTTCAATGGTTCCGGCAAAGGTGAAACCACCCCCTGGTGTGAAGCTTCTATCAGCTTTACAGTTCAAGAAGGGTGTGAAGAAGCAGGAGCCCACTTATGTAGCTGTACCCACCGTGTTCGAAGAAGTAGTGGAAGAAATTGTTCCACTAGAAATTACAAGGGTCTTAAAGATGTATGGGGACGTGATGCCAGATAAACTCCCCAAAGCCTTGCCACCAAAGAGGGGGATTGATCACCAGATAGAGCTGGTGCTGGGAGCAAAACCTCCAACTAAAGAGCCTTATAGAATGGCACCCCCTGAGCTAGAAGAGTTGAGGAGACAACTAAAAGAGTTATTGGAGGCAGGCTTCATCAGATCGTCGAAGGCGCCATTTGGCGCACCGGTGCTATTCTAGAAGAAGCACGATGGGAGCTTGAGACTATTCATCGACTATAGGGCTCTCAATAAGGTGACAGTTCGCAACACCTACCCCATCCCTCTGATCGCTGATTTGTTCGACCATCTAAGTGGAGCCAAATACTTCACAAAGTTGGACTTGAGATCAGACTACTATCAGGTGAGGATTGCAGATGGGGATGAACCAAAGACAACGTGTGTTACTCGATACAAAAGTATTTGAGTTTCGAGTAATGTCGTTTGGGTTGACAAATGCACCTGCTACTTTCTGTACACTAATGAACCAAGTATTCCATGAATATCTAGATAAGTTCGTGGTGGTGTACTTGGATGATATCGTGGTTTATAGCGCCACGATTGAAGAGCATCAAGAACACTTGGATCAAGTGTTTCAGAAGTTGAGAGAGAACCAGCTATATGTGAAGCGCGAGAAATGCTCGTTTGCACAGGAGAGCATCAACTTCCTAGGCCACGTTTGGAACATGGCCGAATTTGTATTGATCTGGAGAAGGTGAGGGAAATCCAAGAATGGAAAGCCCCCACAAATGTAAAACAACTTCGCTCCTTATTGGGCCTAGCCAACTACTATAGACGATTTGTGGATGGCTACTCAAGAAGGGCGACACCCTTGACCGAGCTTCTGAAAAAGGGTGTGATTTGGGCGTGGACTGACAAGTGTGTTGAAGCATTCAGGAGTTTGAAGGAAGCCATGATGAAGGATCATGTTCTTCCCTTGCCAACTATTAGCAAGCCCTTCAAAGTACAGACTGATGCCTCAGATTATGCCTTGGGAGGGGTATTAGCACAAGAAGACCACCTGGTCACATATGAGAGCTGCAAGCTGTCTGAAGCTGAGAGGCGGTATACTGCCCAGGAGAAGGAACTCCTCGCAGTTATCCATTTCTTGCGAGTGTGGAGGCATTACTTGCTGGGGTCAAAGTTCGTGGTGAAAACGAATAATGCAGCAATTAGTCATTTCCTTACTCAGCCGAAGCTGACCCCTAAGCAGGCTCAATGGCAGGAGTTCATGGCAGAATTCGACTTCTGTTTTGAGCACAGGGCAGGACGCTTGAATCAGGAAGCTGACACCTTGAGTCGCAAAGATGAATTGGTGACTCTAAAGATCTTGGCTAGTTTGTTGGCTAGCGTGGTGAACACTCCACTCAAGGAGCACATAATTGAAAACCTGGAGAAAGACCCGGTTGTCAGGACCATCCTGAAGATTGTAAAATAAGGCAAGACTCGCCAGTTTTGGGTGGAGGATGATCTTCTGTGGGCTAAAGGGGGTCGCTTGTATGTTCTGAAAGCTGGAGATTTGCGAAGGACATTACTAAGCGAATGTCATGACACCTTGTGAGGCGGTCATCCAGGGTGGCAGAGAACCCATGCCCTCTTAAAGCAGGGATACTACTGGCCACAAATGTGAGATGATGTAGTGGAGTACACCAAGACCTATCTCGTCTGCCAGCAAGACAAGGTCGATAGGAACAAGACACCTGGGTTGTTGGAGCCCTTGCGAGTCCCAAGCCGACCATGGGAGAGTGTGTCGCTTGACTTTATCACCAGTCTACCAAAGACAGGGGATCTAAGTGCGATCTTGGTGGTCGTGGACAGATTCTCGAAGTACACAACATTCATCCCAGTGTCGAAGTACTGTTCGGCAGAAGAGACAGCCAGATAATTTTTCAAGCATATTTTCAAATATTGGGGAGTGCCCCAGAACATTGTTAGTGACCGAGATGGAAGATTCAGTGGGACCTTTTGGTCCGAACTATTCAATCTCTTGGGGTCACAACTGAACATTTCCTCGAGCTACCATCCGCAGATAGATGGGCAGACAGAAAGATTCAACGGGATGTTGGAGGAGTACTTGCGCCACTTTGTCAATGCCAATCAGAAGAATTGGCCGCAACTACTCGATGTAGCTCAATTTTGCTTCAACTCTCAAAAGAGTTCTTCATCGAATAAGAGCCCTTTTGAAGTTGTTAACGGACAGCAACCACTGTTGCACCACACAGTGGACGAATATCGCGGTCGGAACCCACGAGCCTTTCACTTCACAAAAGACTGGAAGAAAACGACAGAGATTGCCCGAGCTTATTTAGAAAAAGCATCAAGAAGAATGAAGAAGTGGGCAGATCAGAAGCACAGACCACTGGAGTTCAAAGCAGGTGACTTAGTGTTAATCAAGTTGTGGCCCAAACAGTTGAGATTCTGAGTGGACAAAGACATCAGACTCGTTCGCAAGTATGAGGGTCCAGTCTCAATCATCTCAAAAGTTGGCGTAACTTCCTACAAAATCGACCTACCAGCTTGGATGAAGATACACCCGGTCCCCCAGGTCAGCAACTTGAAGCCGTATCATGAAGATCCAGCAAATCCAGAGCGCAACCAGTCAACCAGAGGAGGAGTCATCGTTCAGCCAAGGAGCAAGCGTCAACCTAAAGAAATCCTAGCGGAAATAACGGTCACCACTGACCGTAAAAAGCATAAAGAGTATATGGTAAAATGGAAGGGGCTCCCAGATGACGAGATCAGCTGGGAGAGGGCGGAAGACTTGAAGAAGCTCACGTAGAAGATTAAAGATCTATAAGCTAATTCGTCGAGGATGCCGAATGATTGAGTGGGGGAGAGTGTGGCGTGCTGCCCCTTTGGCACACCCACACTGGGCCATTTTGTAAGTGAGCATGCCTTGGTGCTTGATCATTAGTAAAGTCTTGCACCAAGCAACCTCATGGGATAGGGTAGTGGCAGTTTTCTAATTTTGCATATGTCTCCCAGACAAAAATCATATATGTTCCTGGGAAGACTTTATTTGCCTAGAAGGCTCCTTAGGGGGAGGTGACCTGGTGACTTAGGGAAGCACCATGGCCATCAGCAGATAGGGGCCAAATTTGTGTACTCCATTGCTCTATCAAGGCTATATATTAATAAAACAATATTTATCCATACTTGCCCCTATGTGCTTCCTTGTTGCCTATGTGTTACTTGTTTGTTATCTTCGTTGGGCCATTGCGTGCCACTTGCCTTGTTGTGTGCTTTGTGTTGTGTGGACGTTCCTAGGAATGACTTGCTTTGTGCTTGCTCATACTTCGTTATTGCCTGTTGCATGTCCGAGATGTGTATGTGGCTAACCACTGAGTTTGTTTGCCTGTAGGTGTGTGTTGTAGGCTGACTTGCTAGCTTGAAGAGTCTGCAAGTACCGCACGTTCCGTCTAGTTGGAGTACCCAAATAGCCGACCCGTGACAGCGCGCGCGGGCGCCCGCGCACTCGCATGGCAGCTAGGCAAAAAATTTTGAATTTTATTTTTTGAGCAATTTTTCAAACCAAAACCATTTTTTTATTAATTTTTAACATGTTTTACACAAAATAAAGCATATATAAAAATTAATAGCATAGAAAACAAAACAAAATAACCTAAAAATTGCTAAAATTCACATAAAATCAATATTCTTCATAAAAACATGAAAAGCATCCAATTATTCAAAGATATCAAATAATCTAATTTTAAACATGTTCATTCATGAAAATAAAGATTACCAAAGGCTCTGAGGCCAGTTTTTGGATTAGCTTATACAGGATCTTTATTTATTTTCATGTATATCTAATATTAAACAAATTAATATGAGATAGCCTAAAACATGTTCCTAAAATTGAATTCAAAGAGAAACAAAGAATAGAATACTTACAGTATATGTAGCGGAATGAAAGAGTCCTTCCTTCCTAAAACATGTTCCTAAAATTTAATTCAAAGAGAAACAAAGAATATAATACTTACAGTATACGCAGCGGAATGAAAGAGTCCTTCCTTCAGTTTCTCTAACTCTTGTATCCTCTCTGTCGCAGAGTATTATCAAGAAACTGAATCGATCTTTTATTTTCTTCACAATCTTCCAATGTATCCTTAGAACCACCTAGACTAGTGTGGGTAATTCTCAACACATGAGATAGATATAGAGAGAAGAGAAAATAGCAAAGAGGCTTAGAAAAGGACTTGTGTTTAGTGAGAATCTAAAACTATCAGAAAACTAGTGATTAAACTTATCTGTCGTCTCAGAAATCTGAACTTGTGACTTTTCTCTAAGCACTCCTTTTATAGACTCAATTAGGCCATTTAATTTAATTAAAAAATCAATAAAATAATAGTCATTTTGAAGCCCTAGGTCGAAATTATCATGAGTTTTAGGCCCGTGAAATTTCCCATTTGATTATAAGCCTATTGGACTTAAAATCAAGGCCTGTATTATTTTCTATTGATTTAATTAATTAAATAATTATTTAGATCATTTATCAAATAAATTATTTATAATGTGAGCATTGATTTAAACTTATTTATTAATTTAGATACCAATTTATCTTAATTAATAAATCTGCCATAATGTCTCTTTTCTTCTCAAAATTACACAACTCTGTGAAACTATCCAAAATTGACCTAGCCAACTTTGATAATTCTAATTGATGATTAAATCAATTAATTGAGACTATCTAGATGATTTTATCCAAGGTACAATGGGGACCATGGGCCTATGAAATCAAGCTCCAATAAGCTATCATAAATCTAACAAATAAATTTACTAACTTATTAATTCCTCGTTACTCCACTATACACTCGGAATTTCACTCTTGAATTCATAGAACGCTCTATAACAAATATAGATACACTATTAATTATGTTACAACCAGAATTGTCACTCAATCCTCTATAGACGGTCTACAATGAGATAAGACTAAAATACCGTTTTACCCCTCATTGTATTTTATCCTTAAAACACTTAGTTCCTTGTAAATGATATTTCAGTAAACTAATTTAATTACTAAAATGAGATCTCTATCATTTAACACCTTGAACCAAAAAAAAAGGAAACCATCGTTTTACTTCTTCATCAGAAGCTATAGACGTTCATATCTATGATTAACACTCTCAAGATGTAAGTATGGGCTAGTCCGTAGGGTAAGCTGGTAACGAACAAGTCAAAGAACTCAAATAATACAATCAGTTAGAATACTAATTACTTAGAATTGAGATTGAATTGACCTATGGTCAACTATATGATATGACTAGAATAGATAATAACGGTATTTTTACTTATCTTATCAACTGTCAATATCGGTCCTGTCCGATGTAACAAATACATCCGATCTTTTCTACTTTGCTAATATTCTAGAAAGAACATAACATTGTAATGTGTAAGTAGATCATATCGTAGATTGACAAGTCGGCATAAATCTGGTGCACTGACTAATCATAAGACTAACTTATTTTGAACATATAATCATATTTATATTCCACTGTGATTACCTCACTATAAATAAGATTAGCTATATGCTCGGGATTTAATAGAATTTTATATTAAACAAATAATCATGAAAATAAAACATGTGAGCAAAGTGATTGACCAAGTCAAAAAATGATTTCTATTCTTTTATTGATAATAAAATGAGATTACAAAGAATTCGGGTTTTAATTAGGGCATAAAACCCCAACAGTAGTATCTACTATCTCCCTCATCATTATCATAGCCATCTCGGTAGGATGTTCGATAATTGTTGCTTACTTCCTTATCGTTTCTATGCTGATATCTCATCGGCGGAAGACATTGGTTATGCCCAGCTGACTGATTGCGTTATGGCTGCTAGCTTCAGTTTTGGCTCGCTGGTCTTTCATTCCTCGGCTATCGAAATTACTGACCAGGTACTGGATTTTGTTGATTAGGAGGTAGTCTCCCACTTGAGACCGATCGTCTCAGTTGCCCATCAAAGGGCCTTCCTTCTCCAGAAACTTGCCTTCCACAACTTTGGCCTTGGTAACAGTTGGGCAAAACTTGTTCATCCTGGTGGAGGTTGCGATAAACCTCTGGTCGAGTTTCTCTATTTGAGCAATTGATGCGTGTTTTCCCAAGTGGAACTACTTGGTCAAGCTTGAGTAGTTTGGTTTTGAGCAGAATTACTCAACCAACTATGTCGGGTGGTGGATTCTCTAGGCAATTCACATGGAACTGAGTTTGTTGTAAGACAGGTTCCAACAATCTTGCTGCTTCAGTATTACGACGATCAACTTCTCCTGCCAAGCTTCAAGGGCTCGCAGCCATTGGTCCATTCAAGACTGAAAGCCTTGTCTTTACTTGTTCAGGACTTCAGATACAGCCTCTTGAGCTACTACCTGATTTTCATGCATGGCAACAAACTGCTCCTGCATTTGTTCCACAACTTCTTTCAGTTGTTCAATGTCAGGGTTAAGATCTTCCCCTATATCCACATGGGGCTCTTTGTGACACATTGCTCCTTGTGGAGGCAAATTCCGTGTTAGAGGAACCTCCTTGCCAGGATGAAGAGGAGGGAATTTACTACTCGAGGGGCAATCATATGGTCTAGTAGTTTGGTTTCCCCCTTGAGGTTTATGGCTCTGACTTCTTGTGGTAATATCCATTGCTTTCGAATTATGAAAGAATTAATTTCGTTAGTTCAGCTCTCAATGAAAGCACCAAAATATTTACCAGCGTTTTGGCCAATGACACTAATTCAAATTGAATGACAATTAAGAATAAAAAAGAGTTAAATTCAATTAAAGGACACAAAAGGATTTATAGTGGTTTGGGCCCCAAGAGTTGGTAATGACCTACGTCCACTTGCACTTTTATTAATAAAAAAGATTCAACTGAGTTTCCTAAGCCGAAGTGAGAATACAATTCAACAGAGATTTTGTATGTAAAGTGTGCCTTGAAAAATAATGAATGTGGGAGACCTCTATTTATAGAGTCCTTTAGTGGGTCATGGGCCTTACAAGCATGAAATGGGCCACACACGCATAATGTGGGTTTGTTACAACTGAAGATATGATAAAGAGTATAAAAAATACATTCAAATAACAATTACATAAATATCTCATAAGATTCGGGTTACTCTGGTCGAGTGAGTTGTCTCTCAACCGAGTCTTCTTTCGAGCAACCTATATGATCAGTGTGTTATCGACCAAGTCCTTGTTGTCGATGAGGTCCTTCCAAGCAATGATCTTCGTGTGGTAATATTTAATCTCTATATCTGATAAGGGAAGCTTCTTCTCCTTTGGTCAAGTACAATCGACCAACACAAGCAAATCGACCAACATATGCAAATTTAATACATATTGTTTGTTGCTACGTATCATTTTCATATGCCACATCTTTATGTCCTACTTTGAGTTAAACAAATATCATAATAAGTGAAAAATATATTTTATTATATTATATATCTAAACCATATCAAAATAAAAATTTTACATACATTTATAAAATTTTAATTAAGGGTATACTTATAATTTACAAATAATTCATTTTGATTCCAAAATAAACACATTAATAAGAATATTGTTCATTCTGATTCTAATTCCTGCAAGTTAAGTAAACAATTTTTTTTTTAAGTAAACAACTTTTTTTTTACTCTAATTAAGTAATCTAATAAAAGCACAATCTAAAAATTAGTCATTCTAATTCACACCACTAAATTTCTGAACTCTCATTAGATCTTTGCTTCTATCAAATTATTACTTTCGTTATATATTCGAATCTTTTTCTCAGTCTGCTACAATCTAATACAAATCTAAATAACTATCGTAATGAATAAAAGAACTACTTGTACAATAGATATTATTCCCCACGGGAGAATCGATCGTACGTGGTCCGATATGCCACTGAACGTGGGATGAACTCTTTTCTTTTCTTTTCTTTTTTGATAAACCGGAACATTTTGAGTGGAATATATTCTTAATTTATTAGGAAGTGAGAATAAAAACACAACAAATTGTAATGTAGGCTAAATTAAGGGCTATAAATTCTTATCAATGGTTACCATCAATATATACATATCCACCATATTTACAAAAAAAAAACCTTTATATAAAGAACAAGTTGACCTTACCATATCATATGCCTAACCCCATAGGACAAGTCCAAGAAATTAACAGCAGAGAGACAAGTGACTATAATATTAGTTATCTCACAAAGTTTCTGTCACCTTGTAGAAAAAGTGTACATAGGGATATGGATATCATCACACATTTTTTCTCCTTTATATAAATATATATTATTTGTCTGGGTGCAATTCGAGCAACTAGAATTTGGGTAACGTCAGAATTTGATTCCTTCATTGAAGGCTGCAAAAAAAGACACGTATAGTAGGTTTTTGTTTTAAATGATAAGAAAAACTACTGACAGCATCAAATATATAATAATGCCCCTTTCGAAGATAAATTCAATGACAAAGTTCCGCTTCTGACTCGACCGGCGCAGACCTTGCTACCATATTATTTCTACGAATAATAAATAAAACATTGATTGTCTCAATTTTGTTCTTTAGTAAATTAGGGTTATAATATTGAACAATTAGCAAAACGTACGACAAATGCATACAAAAGGATACATATATTAAGATTATGTGCGTTTTTCAACAAATTTTAACCTTTCGGAAGTTTACGTATGATTATAGAATGAAAATTTCTATAGGCATAAACAATCCTACATATATTTATATATATATATATATGGGGAAATAAAATTAATGATTGTTGTAAGAGATAAATGGTGGATGATATAGTCTTCCTCCAACTATTGATTATGATAACTTTGACTATAGATATGCACAATAAAATAAAATAAATTAGGAAGGTAAAAAGACTTCCAAGCTCTTAAAAATTCTATTAAATGGAGTGTGAGATTGAGTAGTAAGTTTGGAAACTAATAACCTATATTTATATAGGTGAGACTTTCAATTAAAGTCTCTCACTTACAAGAATAATGAGCTTTTACTTCAACTTTTAAGGTGGAACTTCTTCGATTTTCGTATAAATTTGCAACGAATTAAAACATGATAAAAAACTGAAGTATAAAATAGATTTTCTACTTCGTTTATTATATATAAACTGAAGTAGAAAGTAGAGTTTCTACTTTGGTTTATATATAATAATTAAGTAAAAAAAGTTGAATGGATGTGCTGGTAAGATTTGTCAACATTTCTACTTCGGTTATTATGTATAAACCAAAGTAGAAAATGGGGTTTCTACTTTGGTTTATACATAAAAACCAAAGTAAAAAGTTTATTTCTTTTATTTGTTTATTTTCAACCTAATAAAATGAAATTGGAAATCAATTCTAATTTTTTAATGGTCAACTTTCGAATTTATATATCATTTTGCAAATTGGAATTAATTCTGATTTTTTAATGGCTCAATCAATTAGAAATTAAATATCTACACAATGTTATAAGTAATTAGGTACAACATAAATTTATACATTGATATAATTACTTAAGTAAAATAACACAAACATTGATACATTCACATTGATATAAAACTAAATATATAACTAAATGAACTTATAAACAAAATAGGTTGTAAGTCATTAATCAGCCTAGCCATTCGTGTTGGATTGGCAAGAGGTCTGCAATCTCACAATATTATTTTTCCGATCAACACTACAAGAAAAATGAGCTACTACTTCGGATTTTGAGGTGGAACTACTTCAATTGGTTTTCGCATAAATTCGCAACCAAAGTAGTTTGAGGCGAAGTAAAAAGTGGTGAAAAACCGAAGTGGAAAAAAATGGACTTTCCAGTTTGGTTTTTATGTATAAATTGAAGTAGAAAGCCTACTATCTACTTTAGGTTATACATATAAACCAAAGTGGAAGGTCTTTGTATTGATGTGGTGCCTCCATATTGAGGTGTTTCCACTTCAGTTTATATGTATAAACCGAAGTGGAATGTTTATTTTTCTTAAAAAAAAATCCACCAAATTTTGATAAAATAAAAAATAAATGTGAATTATATATCATTTCTTTTTTTTTCTTTCAAATTTTTATTTTTAATTGCTTTCAATTCTATTTATTTATTTTCATTTAATTTATAACAGAAATAAAAATCACAAAATTTATACACTTAGAATTAAAATTATGATAAAATTAAATATTTATACATTCACATAATAGTTAAGTAAAATTACATGATCATTCATATATACATTCACGTAATTGTAATTAAGTAAAATAACCTAAACATTTATATATACATTCACATAAAACTAAAGTTGTGTATAAACGAAATAGGCTTACTACTAAAAATAAGTCATCAATTGGCTTAACTATTCTTGTTGGATTGGCAAGATATCATCCCGACCCATGACGACGATTTGGCTACTAGTAACTTTTTCTTTTAGTTCATTATGCGAAACAAACCAATGATCGATTAAATTATTAGTAACTTATAACAACACTTAAAATTATTTCCTACTTTACTTTAAAACACTTGTCCAAATCTGCGACAAAAATCTTCCACGTTTCTCGCGCTCTTATCCAAATATCATATCATTCTAGATCTTCCACTTCTTGTTCTTTTTTCTAGGACATCCAACTTAACAGAAGTTTAATTATTAAATTTTCCTAAGTCTAAATAAATTTCAACAGCATAACAATAACATTTTAACATATTCCAAAATTTTAAAACCTGTAATAACACACTGAGTATCCCGACATGGTGTGGAAATCTAAAAAGGAAAATAATTAATAAAATCTATCAAAAATTTGTTGAGTTTCCTCCTTTTTTTTTTATACCATATCCAAATTTTATAATTACCTATAAATTCAATACATACAAACACAAAATCAACCCACATAATTTCATCCTTATATCACCGCCAACAACAAATTTCTTAGAACCTACTTCACTAAATTCAATATGCATGACTTAAGTCTAATTTTATAAATAAATGTTGCAATAGTAATAAATAAAATTTAAAGATTACTCACATCCAATATTACTCTTGAAGTCATCCAAAATCAACACCAAATTGGCCACGAAATCAACAAGCCTACTAAAAAGCTTAAACAAAAACAATGAAAAATTCGTTACATAATCATTAAACAACATATCAAGCTAGCTAGTTATAGAAAATAAAAATAAATGGCACTAATAATTCAAACATTCCAAGTTCTAACATTGCCAACAACATTACCTATTGAAGGTATGTTTAAATATTTAAATAGCAAGTCACAATAATTTTTAAATTTTACTAATATACATATATATTTAATAACATTATATAAAAAAATAAAAATAAAATAAAATATAACACAAATATACTAAAAAATAAGTCTTAAATTCTGAATAATATAAAAAAATTAACAAATACAATGTTTTAAGGTAACAAACTAGTCAAAGTCATACAAACAAAGATTTAGTTATTCATACATTTTTTGAAGCTCAAGGACACATTTAATATAAGAAAACCAGTCAAAGTCCAGTAACAATACATATTTTGGAACCCTAAAAATATCCACATCCAAAGTCTTTCTACTCTCCCTCAAAAATAAATATGGAACTAATTCTACGCCCTATTTCCTTTTTTAAGTAAGAAAAATAGTTTCAAATGGTGAAAAAACATAAAAAAAAAAAAGTATATTTAGTGAAACCATCGTGGGAGTACGACAACAATGGAGATTTTCTGGGTTTGGCGTTTGAGATTTTTGCTTCAGAGAGATGAATGAGGCGGGTGTTAGATATTAGGTCACGACTCTATTCTTGGGACACCGCGACCCGTGATAACCCATGGCCAGGTGGGGCTTCTGTTTTTGGATGCACGCCGCAACCCTCAGGGGAAAGTCGTGGCCCGTATCTTGTTTCTAGGCAGGAGGGGCTTTCTGTTCTGGGAGGCGCGCTACGACCCTTAGGGTCAAGTCACAGCCCCCTAGGCATCTTTGGCCAACTTAGGTCTTGAGTAATGAGAACTCAAAGCTAAGGGCTCAGAATCTATTCTACTACCCAGTTTTGTAGAATTTGGTATCTTGAAGGCTAGGACTCGGTCCGGAAGCCTTTAATTGCTCGTTATTAATAGGATTCTATATTATGGTTATGACTAGGTTATCGCTAGGGGATCGGAACCAGGATCATGCTCGAGGGTCGTACTTATTATACTTTGCACTCGGACATGAGGTGAGAAAACTGCACCCAATACGTGATATATGTGATTAGGATATCTCAGAGGAAGTAGGTTCGTATCCCTTATTTTGCCGCTTATGCCAGCTGATTGTACTTTTGAGTTGTATATAGCCTTTTGAACGTGTGTTTGTAATATTTTTGGGATCCCATGTATGTATTAACCTTTTAAATTAAAAGTCAACGATTCATTTGTCCAAAAAAATTAACCATAACCCTTGATGTTAACCTTAGTTACACGTTTATGACCAAATGACATGATTAGCAAGTCTGACATTATTTAAAGTACACAATGTAACGGTCCTGGATTAGGAGGATGTTACAGGGATTATCTTCGTCAAAGACTTGAGGTGTCACACCCTTAATTCTCATAATGCTACATGCATAATTATCATGTAAATAATACAGGTTAAAAGTAATTTAAATAGTCAATGAAAAATAATTTAATCAAAAACAATAAATATAATGTGTGGGTGCGCCCTATTTGAAAACATCTTCTGCAATAAGTTTTACCATAAACCTAAAAAAATATGTATGGGATCCTGTTGACGGCAGAAACTCGTCAATGATATATGGATGGAAAATTCAAAGCTTGTTACCATAAAATGCGTAGATTGAACTTAGGAAGAACTTGAGAAAGAAACATGCAGAACAACAATGAAGGAAAATCTCATTTATTGCTTTACTATCTCTCTCTACAATGAATTTTTCCAACCCCTTAGCCTGAGGGGTCAAAGCCTATTTATAGATGGGCTCTATTGGCCTTTGATACAAGGTGGTCCAAAGGGACAAGATCGTACGTATGTACATTTTTAGGGTAGTGGTGTAGTACGTAGTGGTGTTGGCTCTCATACTTGGTCTGAGGCATGCAGAATGTGCCACCACTTCACGTACTCATTCGTGTTGCCACTATATGTCGTACACAGATGTCAGAATCATGCATTCGCCACCTTTATAGTTGTATATTCTGTACTCATACGCATGCCTTGTTCCTGATGGTCCACCATTCATCTTCAAGGTACAATTTCCCTCCAATCTTCCTTATATTCTGCTAAGCATCATACTACTTGTGGCCTTTGTGGATATATATTTGTGAAGCACGAGAAGCACCCCGTGAGATCTTGGGCGCAGGGGGGTATACGTAGTCCGTGGTGTTGGTCAGGCGTGTGCCATGCGAACCCAGGCGGCTAGAGCCTCCATGCGAGGCACGACATTAGCGCGAGGGGGTCCTTGTGAGACCATAGGCCTTGCTGAGGTTCAATGCGAGGGGACCTCGTGGTGGCGTGGAGTGAGAGGGCCTCATTGAGGTGCAATGTGAGTGGGCATCGCAGTGGTGTGGAGTGAGAGGGCCTCACCAAAGCGCAATGTGAGGGGTTCCTGCGGAGGCGCGGTTCAAAGGGGGTCCCACGGAGGCGCGGTGCGAGGGGGTCTCATGGAGGCGCGATGTGAGGGGGCCTCACAGTGATGTGGAGCGAGAGGGCCACATTGAGGCGCAATGCAAGGGGGCCCCACGGAGGCGCAGTGCGAGGGGGTCCCGCGGAGGCGCAGTGCGAGAAGGTGCCGCGAAGCCGCGGTGCGAGGGGGTCTCAAAACGGCACGGTGCGAGGGGACCTAAGGCATGAGGGTGTAAGAAGGCTAATGTAGGGCCTTGGCCAAGGGAGGCATGCACATAGCTGGACATACATCTAGGCACCCGCGCCTGACAATTGGGCCTCGCTATGCGAGGCCCTTGGCTGAAGTTGGAAAGGCCAAGGTGCGAGGATGTGCACCTTGATGTAGGGCCTTGGCCGAGGAAGGCGCGTGTCTTTGGCACACGGCTTCTCGCATTGGGCCGCATCGCGTCATTCAGAGCAACATGGAGTGGCGTTGGGGCCTCGTGTGATGTCTTCAGGGCCGCGAGAAGCCTGAAGTCATGCACATGGGGATTGGGCCTCCCTTGGCTTAGGGAGACGTGCACCTAGGGTCTTCATACTTTCACCGAGGGAATCTTTAAGGGAAATTATTTTATATTCACACTTGCCCCCAAGTCTATGAGCACTCTTTTAAGCGTGTTCGTAGACTCTTTTATATTTTCTTCATGTGATATGTATGGCACTCGTGCTTCGTCTTCCTCTAAGGGGCATGGAATGCTCATCTTTCGAATGATATCTTGTGGTGAATGAGGAAACACAAAATGGACCTTGGTGATCTATTTCTTTGTAGTTCATAAAGAAACACAAAGGCCAACTATCTTTGGTGGTGATCCCAGTGTGTCCTTAAGATGGAACGAGGGCCAACCATTTCTAATTGCGGATCCCAAGGTTGCCAAGACTCTTAATCTCCACCATTCACCTTAGACTTGATCCAAAGGCTTGGAAGTCTTGACTCCTCCTACAAATACCCCAAGGCTTGGAATCATTTTTCACACCAAAACTTACTTAGCCTAGTGGTATCTCAATGAGGTTGTTTCCAAAGGCTCCAAAGTTCTATCCTCCATAAAAAACAATCTTGAGGTAATTTTCATCACTTTAATTTCATCTTCTCTCCTTTTTTCTTTGCTTTTTTAGAACTTGTTCTTCCTTGTCCCATGTTTGCATTGCTAGGAGCATAAGGTGTTTTCACTTAAGAGGTTGCCTTAGCACCCCCCAGGATCCACCCCTTGCATGCCCGTGGATTCATTTTCGCACATCCAAAGGTTCATCCTCGCACATCCAAGGACCTGCATACACGCACCCAGGTATACCCTTCTCCCCCAGTGATATGTATGTCTCTTTTATCTCTTGCACGAGGGTAGGACCTTCGGTTAGTATTTCATAGGGTCAAGCAGTATGCGAGTAGACGTAAGACATGTAGAGGGCCTTATAAGGGGTTGATGAAGTTAGTTTCTCATAAATTGCCTGTCTCTGTCTAGGTACCCGACATGCCAAGGAGAACTTCCAACAATTCAGAAGATGCGGGCAGGTCCACCCTTACTAGTGTTAAGCTTGCCAACATGCTAAAGGCCCATCAACTATTATCGAACATCGAATTCATAATTCCAAAGTGCGAGGACCGTGCGTCCACAATCAAATCTGGTGGAGCTTTGCTGCTTTACCCCTTCTTTGTCAAAGTACTTAACTATTTCGAGTTGGCGCCCCTCCAACTATCCCCCAACTCTTGGGTGGTGCTCAGTTGCTTATACGTAGTATATAAACAAGTGCACTCTAGAGGGCCTTCCATGAGTGAGGTCCATCACCTCTACACCCTTAGGGCGAACCAATCAGTCCCCGGCTTCTATCAGCTCCAGAAATTCATGGCCCATACAGGATTTCCCCTCGTGGAGGGCTCCAATTCCAATAGAGGCTCATGGAAAAGTGACATCTTCTTCACCCTCAGCGTGTCCACCCAACATACGCACTTCAACGCTTCAAGTAAGCTAATTCCCACCTTGAGTTCGTATATGAGATATTTCTCCTTTACTCATCATTTTTCTGGTTTATCTAACTATGGTTATTTCTTTTCTCTTGACCGCAGGTCTCGTAGGGGTTGTCATCCCTTCCTTGAAATCATCGGCCTGTGATCGAGTGACAAAGATTCTAGACGTGCCGGCCCAGTGCAAACAAGTATGTGGCCTTTTCATAGAGGGAAATCATTATTCATATAAGCTGTTATCCCCGGACCAAGTTATCTCCTTATGCTCCATCTCATCCGAATCCACCGTTTCGTGGATATATGGTCATGATGAAGACAATTATGATGAGGCGGCTGATAAAGACTATGTTTACCCGTCGGGTGACCATATGGACATGGAGGAGGAGGTGGAGTCTGAGAATTACTAATGCTTACGATCCTTGGCTGGTGGGGCTAGGGATGTGGCCGACGATGGACACACCGATGGCGTTACTTCTCGAGTTCCACCGTTGATGCCTGGTGGCGAGTCTGCTTTCAACGCTCACGTTCCCCCCTCCCCTTCTATGCCTAAGAGGAATTTTGTCATTCCGTTTTTTGGTGAGGCCCTTCCACCCTCCGGGGGGGGGGGGGGGGGGGGGGGGAGTGCTCGAGGCATGTGTCTTTGGGTGCCTCTTTGCATAAAGAGGTGACTACGTGCCCCTCCACCCCTCGATCATCTGTAGATGGATCAAGACCTTCTCGGTCCCCTTCCTTGTCGAGGCATGCCTCGACAAGTACACATGTTTCCCCATGTCGAGCTTATGCTTCCACTTCTGGAGGCCATCCACTGGCAAGCCAGTATGGGGAAGCCATGAGCCAATATATGGGAAACATTCTCGAAGGCAAGTGGGGGTCTATGCATGACATTCCCAATGCCGAGTTGGTAGAGGCTTATATGCGAGCCTCCTTGTAGGAATTTTTTAGAACACTCAATGTATGTTTTTTCGGTTTTGATATCGTTTGGCCCTTGAGGTTTTATTTTATTTCTTTGTCCTTAGTTAGGCTTCTATCCTGGATCACTAGCTTGTTTCCTCGAGCTCTTCATCTACACGATGGCCACAACACGAGCTCGAGGGGGTAATGAGGAATCTCTCAATGGCCGAGGCCGAAAAGGATAATTTGTCCATACGGGTCCATGACTTGGAGGGTCAACTTGCTGAGGCGGTTTTTCAGAGAGACACTGCATTAGCCTAGGATGCATCAACTTCTCACTCCAATACTAGGCTTGAAGCTACTATCCATACTATAAATGAGAAGATTACTGCACTCGAGGTTGAACTTGTAAATGCCGAGAACGGCATAATTGAGCGCACACTGCATGCCGTATCGAGGACCAACCCCAACGTCGACATGTCTCATTTTGGAGATTATACAATTAAGAAAATCTCTGAATGGAAGGGTCAGGGTGGAAACCCGTAGATCTCTCTGCAGTCAGCTTATTTTCATACATATATGTTGTTCCCGTGTAATCCCCCATATTGTTTTCCTCTTTTGATTATCAAACATAAGGGACTTTAGTAAGTCCCTCTTATTATAATATTTTGATGAATGTCTTATCTCTTCCGTGGACTGATGATAATAGTCTTTTTGGTGCACCTTGACTATACTTATAAGGACATGTTAACCCCATGGGTTCTCTATATCCTTTTATATTTTTTGAGCGCACTTGTTATTTCTTGCGAGAAGCGTCCTTCTTGTCATTATGCATAGTACTATTTTCACAAGGGTCTCTTTTAGGACCCTTTTTGGCTAGACGGCTTGGTGGCCGCTCTAGGCTTATTGGTGGATCTCTTCCTGAGGCCTTTCCTCTCATGGAGGTATCAGCCTTTATTAGGAGGCTCTTTCTGTAGGACCTTTTGACACTCTTAATGTTCATAAGGGTAGCTAATCCTCGTGAACTCAAGAGATTCCTTGCAAGGTTTTCTTCCTTATTTCCTTTTTTTTATAAGGTTCTCTTTTAGGACCCTTTTTGGCTGTATACTCTGCCCCCCAAGTGGTTGCCGAGATTTATCTCGTCAGACACTTTGATCATTTTGCTTATGCACTTTGATAATTCAAATTGGAGATAGGTACATGGGAGTTATATATGTGCTCATCTAAATGAGGAGTGTGCCATACCAATAAGAAATATATTCATTAAAAATAAGTAGAGTACATAGGTATCTATGACAACATTGTTCTTACTACATATCAGGGCCTCTAGGTTACCCCTCTAATCCATAGATGCTTTTAAGAGGAGGACTCACAACTACGTTGGGGAGCTAACTATGGTAACCCTTTTGATTTATCGTGTTAAAAGTGGAACTTTACCTGATGTTCCGTCTCAAGTGCGTATGCACAACCATCGATTATGATTTCCTTAGTAGCTTTGGGGTTGAACTCACGCAGGTTTGCGCTTCCATGCAACGCCATCGCCATAAGTTCTGTCGGTTTCATGACAGTGTGGATGGACATGTTATAACTTTCCCTTGCTTCTTTATGTTCCCCTTTCAAGCTTGCTATTCCCATAGGAGTTGGGAATTTTATGGCCAAGTGGTATACCGAGGTTATCGCCTTCAATTCTCTCACGGAGGGTCTCCCTAAAACCGCGTTGAAGGCCGAGGAACAGCTTACTACGACAAAATTTGTCCTTACAGTTGTCTGTCTGGGCAGCTCTCCCATGGTGAGGGCCAACTCGATTGTGCCCAGGGGCTGTATCGAGTCTCCTATAAACTCATACAGGGAGGTGTTGCAGGGCTTTAAGTTCTTCATGCCCAGTCCCATCTTCTCGAAGGTCGGGTGATATAGGATGTCTACGGAGCTCCCATTGTCTATCAGCACCAGATGTACCTTCATGTTGGCCAGCTGTAAACTTAACACCAAGGGGTCATTGTGGGGAGAATGCACACCCAGCACGTCTTCTTCGGTGAAGGTTATTGAGTCATTTTCCCCTTTAAAGTTTTTAAAGGGTCATTGTTCTAAACTTAGCGTGCATGGGGGTGGACTTCGTCTAGCTTCCTTGACATATCTATCTTGCCCCTTTCTCAATTCTACTCTGAATCCTGGTCCTCCGAAGATCATCCTCACCTCCCCTTGCACCTTTAGGGCTACATCTCGTGTTCGTCGCGAGGGTGGTCTATCATCTGGTCTTTCATTTTCTCTTCGGACGTATCTACCCAAGTGCCCCCAGCGTATGAGTTCCTCAATTTCAACATTCAGATGAGTGCATTCTGTTGTGGTATGACCAATGTCTTTATGATACTGGTAGTACTTTCTAGGGTCTCTCTTTGACCAATCTCTCTTCATTGGTGGGGATCTCCTGAAGGGGACCTGATTTTCATTCGCTATGAAGATATGCTCCCTAGTATGTGTTAGGTCAGTGTAGAAAGTGTGGGATGTTTGACTAGGTGTAACGACCCAAATTTACTAATAAGGCTTAAGGATCTTGATTAGGGTGCCAGGAGGGCGTAATTGGATTACGTGTGATTTAAATGATTAAATGCATGCTTATATGATTATTTGGATATATGTGATGCATGACTATGTGTATTAGTAATGCATGTAGGCCCTGTCTAGGCTATAAGGGTATGTTCGTAATTTTGGCCCGTTGAGGCCATAAATGTAAATATTTGTGATAAATTTTTGAGACCACATTATTATGTGGATATATTTGTAGCTTATGACTCAAGGCGATCTTAGTGAGCGGTTAAGCGGAAAAGTCCCGGTGGGAATTTATACTCGGCTAGGGGCGAGCCTGGGGGTATTTATGGAAATTTAGGAGATAAATATGTTGGAGTCTATTTGATATTGAGAAATATAATTGGTGATTAGTTAGGTGTCAAGAAGTAAGCAGTAAATATTAGAGACATTCGAGGAATTAGTGGGAATTGGGAGTACTGACCAAAATGCCCTTATGATGTTTAAAAGCTTAGTTTTAATTGAGAGGGCAATATGGTCTTTTGGTGTTTAGAATCAGAGATAAGTGTTATACTACTTTTTGGCTTTAGTGGAAGTTTTAGAAAGACTTAGAAGTTAAAGAAGAAGGAAAAGGAAAGAAGGAAAAATATAAGTCTCTTCTCTCTCTCCCGGTTTAGGATTTCTTCGCCATTTCTTGGGGCCTTTTGGAGCTGTGGTTCAGAGGAGGGCTAGGTCAAAGCTTAAAAATTGGGTTCTTGATAAAACTTGAGGAATAGTAGAAGTTAGTCATCCAATTAAGGTAAGTTTCAAGGTTCTTTTCATGAATTTATGGTTTTAGCTAAAATGGTTTTCTAAACTTGAGTTTTGGATGGAATCAAGGGGGATAAGCTTGAGGAAGTGAAGGGCTTGAGGCTGAAAGGATACTAGAGATAACCTGGGTTGAAATTCTCCATTGAAGGTATGAAATTCTAGCTTTAAAGTTCTGAAGTTTCTGTTGTTTTTTGTTGAGTTTTTGAGCTTCAAGATCAATCATGGTGAATTATGTATCTTGGGTCGCATGTGGTTGATTTTCATATGGTTGGGTCTTATGGGATGTGTTATAGATGTTGGTAGGCTTGTTTTGGGATATGGTTGAGGTTTTGAAGGATTTTGTAGAGGTTTGGCTTGGGGAAAATCGAAGGAAGAAAAAACAGGGTTGGCTATGCTATGACTAGCGTTGTAGTGCTAGCCTTTGGGTGCTACAACGCTAGGCCTTGTGGTCAGAGGGCATTTTGGCTCTGTTTGTAGCACTATAGCGCCCTCTTTATGGCGCTGTAGCACTACCCTATTTCCAGAAGGGGGGTTTTGGGTTATTTCTTAGAGTTTTTGCCCGAGGGCTCAGGGTTTGATTCCACCACCCCGTTTTGTGGAATTAGGGCTTCCCGAGGGCTCGGGATTGGTCCCGAGGCTAGGTTTTGGAATTGAAGTTTGGTGATGATCCTGATCTATGGCTGTGAATAGGTGTACGCTAGGGCTCAGAAGGGATCGTGCCTAAAGTTCGGTTTCATTGATCAAATCTAATGGAATCGAAGGTAAGAAAACTGCACTCGGTGATGTGGTTGTATTGGGACTAAGAGCTACCTACATCTGTATGATGTCTTAGATGGTATTATTCCATGGGACATGTGATAAACAGCCTAAGAGTGCTGGAATCAATATTTGCGCACAGGGCGCGACTTGGCCACTAGTAGCTAAGGACAGCTTGATATTTACTGAGCTCAGTTTAAGCGGGCCGGAGTCAGTGGGATAAATAGAGGGTGTGACCTAAGGGTGTCTGTTATCCAAAAAACAGGCACGAATGACGTGGCAAGTGATTTCTAACACATGGCTGACACCTGGCAGAATTATGTCCGACTACCGACCAGTAAGACATTGCAAGCACGGAGCTGAGTTTTATCACGACCAGCATGCCAGCATGGTCGTACATTCCAGATATTTCAAAAATAATCTTATAGAGATCATCGTCATATCCGAGATTATCTCCCATGATTTACTGAATATCCGATTAATTAGGGAAGAATATATGTAACTAATTCATGTAATCTTTCCTTGAGCCTATAAATAATGAGAAGATAGCTCAAGGAAAGGACTTTTGGCTTTCTAATTACTGGAGATTAGAGATTTAGGAGTGAGCTAGAGATATCACATTCGATATATTGTTTTGTTCTTCAGAGGTTGGTGAAACTCATTGAACCCTAGTTATTTGATCACTCCTTTGAAATATTATATTGATAACAGCTCAAGTGGACGTAGGTTATTACCAGATTCTGGGGCCGAACCACTATAAATTCTTGTGTGCTTTACTATTTTTGTCATTATTCTCATTTCAACATATCTATCTACATCAAGCATTTTTGACTCCGTGTCAGTTGACCAAAATCAGGGTCAACATTCTGGTGCTTTCACTGAGAGCTTGATATAATATTGTTGAAATATCAATGGCGAAAACAACAAAGAAGTCTGGGCAGGCGGCTAGCGTTGCACCATCTCAACCGCCTCCTCCTCCAAATGTGACTGAAGATGAGCCACATTTGGAATTCGATGAGGAAGAACTGGATTCCGAGATGCCGAGAAATACCCTGGGGGTATTGCAAGACGAACTGGCCAATCTGAGGGCCAGTCAGGAAAGTGCTGCCGAGATTATGGCACGGCAGCAACAAGAGATTGAGCGACAGCGCCTGGAACTGAGTGACAGGCAGGCGGAGATGGACCGCCGCCAGAGGGAGGCCATGGCAGCCCTCGAAGCAGCCTTACAACTAGCTAGGAATTAGGCTGCACCTGCATCGCAGCCTGATCAACCTTCAAATGGGCCACCCCAAAGGGATCCTAGCCCGCCGATCCAGCCCTCGAGCCCCCAGAAGCCCGAGCAGCCACCAATGCCTCAGGACGATGTCCCTCTAAGGGATCCTAAAGCACAGCCTCCATCCCAGGCTGGTCGCGGCAATCCCCCGCAGTCAAGCCAGAATAGGGCCGGGCAGCAGCCCTACAGTCCTAGACGCCATAGGGGCGAAGAGCTGAACCTACCGAGCAAAGGGAAACGTCCTTTTGGTAACAGAAGGAACTCGGAGACAGGCTCTGCGGTCCAGGGTCCCCCACAGCATGACAATGCATGGGGACCCACCGACCAACGCAGGCCACCCTCTAATGCTCGGGATGTTCCAGCCCGAGGAGGCAACCGAGAGAACAGTCAATCCCCCCATGGCTAGTTGAGGTTCAGAGATGGCCATGGTTATAATGAGGCTGACTCAAGCAGAGGAAATGCCGGTTGGAGAAATGAAGAAAGAGGTGGGGGCAGAAGCCCACCAGCTAGGGATGACCAACCCGAAAGACGTGACGCTGGGGGGCAGCCCAGACAAAATAATGTCTTCAACCGGCTCGGAGCCAGCGAGCAACGGAGAAGAGAGGAGGGTTTAAGAGATGTACTCAACGATCGCAGGGAACGACACGATGAGTACATTCCTCCAGCAGCAGAGGCTTCGGCGATTCCTGGCGCCGTGCAAGTCCAGATAGATGCCCTCAACCAGGTAGTGCAACAGCTGGTCGGGGGAAGAACGTCTTATATCGATAACGATAGGAGAAAGGGCACTCCTTTCATTCAAAGGATAGCTATGGCAGAAACTCCTAGCAAGTTTAAGATGCCTACGCTTCCAAACTTTGACGGGTATGGTGACCCAGTATCTCATGTCAACAAGTTTGAGATACAAATGGACATTCAGAAAGTGTCTAAAGACGCTCGATGCAGGATCTTTCCTGCAACACTTTCTGATGCTGCACAGGGGTGGTTTTTTAAATTCCCTCCTGCAAGTATTGTTTCTTGGGAGATGTTCGTAAAGGAATTTTACGGACAAATCTATGCGGGTCGTGTGCACCCAACTGAGGAAAATCAGTTGGTCGAAATACGCGAACAAGACGGAGAACCACTGAAGGATTACGTCCAGCGTTTTATGCGAGAAGCTGCTGGAGCCAAAATAGTGGGAGACGAAAGCAAGATGATGGCCATAGCTGCAGGAGTTAAGCACCGCACGCCTCTTTGGAACAACCTCAGAAAGCATGGGATCAGGAATACCCAGGAATTTCTGGATTGAGCTGATCGATACATCAAGCTTGAAGATGCCATTGCCAGCGAAGGAAAGCCCCCAGGCAAGGATAAGGGGACTGCTGAGCCCGCCAAAGCCGCCAATGGGTCAAAACCCTATGGCAACAGGAACGGCAATGGCAATGGCAAGAATGGGGGGAAACAGCCACATAATGAGCCTTCCACCTCTGACAATAAATGAGCCAAGGGTAATCATTATGAACCTCGGTTCATTAACTACACTGCCCTTATTGAGTCTCGGGGAGAGGTGTATCAGGCCACGAGTTCCAGTGTGCCTTATAAAAAACCTGCTCCCATTCGAATAGATATTTTGAAGAGAGACACTACCAAATTCTGTCGTTATCATAATGGCTACGAACATGATACAAATGAATGCAACCAGCTAAAGGATGAAATCGAGTTCCTTATTAGACAAGGACACTTGAGAAGATATGTACGGGCCTCGAGAAATTCCCAACGAGAGGCTCCAGGTGGCAACGAGCATGCGCCCACACGCCAACGCTCGCCACCTTTGCAGCCTGACCCCATAGCTGGCACTTTACTCACCATCTGTGGAGGCCTGCACCTCGCGGGAAGCAGTGGAAAGGCGAGGGAACGATATGCTCGGACCCTACGTCACGACCAGGACATCGAGATGATGACTGTGGAGGACAAGGCATCAAAGAAGGCTCGGTTAGAGGATGGTGAGATAACCTTCTCTGATGGCGACGCCCAGCATGTCCAGTTCCCACATTCCGATCCACGGGTCGTGGACGTTCAAATCGCCATCATGATGGTGAAAAGAGTACTAGTGGATATAGGAAGTTTAGTGAACATCCTGTACAAATCTTCGTTGGAACGCATGAAGTTGTCTGTCAAGGACTTGGAGCCCTGCAACCAAACAATTTACGGCTTCTCTGGCGAGGGACTCGCCCCAACAGGGTCAATCAGACTTCCAGTCACAACAGGTACAACACCTGCTACCAGGACATTACTCGATACTTTTATAGCAGTCGATTGTCCTTCGGCATACAATGCTGTTATCGAAAAGCCCATATTGGTTGATCTCCGGGCAGTCACCTCAATATGGCACTTGGCCATGAAATTCCTGACAGACGCAGAGGTAGGACGCGTGTTGGGAAATCAAAGAGAAGCAAGGGAGTGCTACAATGCCTCAGTTACAAAGGCGAAGAAGGGAACGTCAAAAAGCACTCCCCCAGATAGGTTGCAAATGGAAATTGATACACAAGCCTGATCCGGTGATGGAGTCACCAAATAGGGTGTTGCCCAAAGTGAGGATAGAGACTTAGATCCTCGCTTTGGGGATTTTGAGGAAGATGTTGGACCCGTCGAGGACCTGGAAGAGGTCTAACTTGACGAAGGAGACCCGACCAGAGTGGTAAAGGTCGGGAAAAACTTAGAAGCAATAACGAAGTATGCACTGGTGGAGTTTTTGAGAAAGAACCAGGAAGTTTTTGCCTGGTCACACAAAGACATGGCTGTGATAGATCCTGCAGTTATCATCCATGTCCTGAACGTTGATAAGAGTTTTCCACCCGTGCAACAGAAAAGAAGGCTGCTCGATAAGGAAAGATCAAAAGCCTTAAAAGAGGAAGTTGAGAGACTGAAGGAGAATGGGTACATCAGGGTGGCATTTTATCCATCGTGGGTCTCTAATCCGGTACTAGTTCCCAAGCCTAACGGCAAATGGCGAACCTGTGTGGATTTCACAGACCTCAATAAAGCCTTCCCAAAGGATTGCTTCCCACTCCCAAGGATCGACCAGTTGGTCGATGCAACTGCAAGACATGAGATCCTCTCCTTCATGGATGCATACTCTGGGTACAATCAGATCAGTATGCACCCCCCTAACGAGGATCACACTAGCTTTTGGACCAATACAGGGTTATACTGTTAAAAAGTAATGCACTTCGGACTGAAAAACACTAGTGCGACTTACCAGCAATTGGTTAACCACATGTTTAAGGAGTTCATCGGAGTAAACATGGAGGTGTACATAGACGACATGCTGGTAAATTCGAAAAAAGCAGAAGGACATGTGAAGGATTTACAAGAGTGTTTCAACATTCTGAACAAATATTAGATGAAGTTAAATCCTCTCAAATGTTCCTTCGGAGTAGGATCAGGGAAATTTTTGGGGTCTATTGTTAATTCGAGAGGAATCGAGGCCAACCCCGATAAGATAAAAGCCCTGATCGACATGAAATCGCCAATGAAAATCAAGGATGTGCAAAGTTTAACTGGAAGAATTGCCGCACTAAGCAAATTCATTTCCAAGTCGACGGATAAATGCATCCCTTTCTTCAATCTACTTAGAGGCAACAAGAAATTCGAATGGACAGGAGACTGCGAGCAGGCTTTCCAGGCCTTAAAGGCCCACATGGCATAGCCTCCTGTTTTATCAAAACCCATGGACGGAGAAACTTTGTTCATTTACCTGGCGATCACCGAATTTGCTGCCAGTGCGGTGCTAGTGCGAGAGGAAGTAGGCGTACAAAAGGCGGTTTACTATTTAAGCAAGAGGTTAATCGGGGCTGAATTGAGGTATCCTCAAATTGAAAGGTTAGCCTATTGTTTGATTTTGGCCTCAAGGAAGTTACGTCCTTACTTACAAGTCCATCCCATCACAGTCTTAACTGACCAACCCCTTCGGCAAGTTCTGCAAAAGCCAGAGGCAGCTAGGCGCTTATTGAAATGGGTAGTCGAACTCGGACAGTTCAATATCACATATTCACCGCGAGTAGCAGTAAAAGGTCAAGTAGTGGCTGACCTTATCGTTGAATTCACTGAGCTCCCAGACGACGAGCAGTGCGAAGAACCTAGTGCGCCTGAGCCACAAGTCAAAGCTCCTTCGTGGAGGTTATTCACGAACAGATCGTCCAACGAATCTCACGCAGGAGCAGGAGTGATATTGATAACGCTAGAAGGGCATCGATTTCACTGCGCTATTAGGTTCGATTTCACCGCATCGAACAATGAGGCCGAATATGAAGCACTCCTCGCAGAACTAAGGTTAGCCAAAGACTGAGGTGGGCCGAGAACGCCGAAGGCTGGGAACGGTGAAGGCCGAGTACGGCAATGGGTCGGGAGTAGCGTTTAGCACGCGGAGTGCAAGTTGCCAGGGCGAGACTCTAAAGGATACCTGGGATATCCTCACGGTGTGGACCGCAAACCCAGGGCCTGGTAAAGCACCTGGGACGGCATGGTCGTACGTGTTTAGCCTGATGGTGGCTTGATTATATGTTGAATGTTAAATATGCATATGTTGTCTGCTTATGAAAGTTTTCTTGCTGGGCTTCGGCTCATGGGTGCTCTATGGTGCAGGTAAGGGCAAGGGGAAAGTCGACCAACCATGAGTACGGAGAGCGTGAAGCAGCGCGTACATGTTTGGCCTGCCTAGCTGCCACGGCCAGGGGTATTTTTGCGAGATGATTTTACTAAACCTATATTTTTTCGTTTAGCCGACTTTAGTTATATTTCTAAGTTTTAAATATTTCTAAACAGTATTTTGGGATCCCAAATGTTAAACACTTTATGATTTTCAATGAATTGAATTATTTTCAAAAGTATATGACTCTGTTTTTGGTTTAATTACACTTTTGTCTTAAAACCTCGATTAGCAAGTTAATTTCACGTTTTAAACTCACTTAGTAATGGCTCTAAGGAGTAGGGCATTACACTGCTGGTCGTTGATGGTCAGCTTTCACCTGTTGACAGGTTAAACATATGGCCATTTACTCCACCACATCCTTCTTCATCCCGGGGAACCAATACAACGTCCGCAGATCCTGATACATCTTCGTGGTACCCAGATGAAGTGAGTAAAGCGTAGTATGTGATTCATCTTGTATCTCACGTCTAATTCCCACATCATTCGGAACACAAATTCGACCCTAATACCGTAGTAGACCAACCTTAGAAATAGAATAGTTCTTAGCTGCCCCCGCTAAGACATTCTCTCTAACCTCCTATAATTGAGCATCCACTAGCTGACCTTCCTTAATCCGCTCTAATAGGGTCGACTGTAGACTAATGTTGGCCAACCGGCCCACTACCAACTCTATCCTTGCTCTAGACATCTCATCAGCCAACTCCCTCAAAATCTGAGTGGAACTAAATAACTGACCTGGGCCTCTCCGACTCAATGCATCTGCCACTACGTTGGCTTTCCCTGGGTGGTAAAGAATGTCACAATCATAGTCCTTTACCAACTCCAGCCAACGCCTTTGTCTCATCTCAGGTCCTTCTGCATGAAGAAGTACTTCAAACTCTTATGATCGGTATATATCTCGCACTTCTCCCCATACAGATAATGCCACCAAACTTTCAGTGCGAATACCACCGCTACTAACTCCAAATCATGGGTAGGATACAGCTGCAGATACTCTTCATCTGTAGTGACGCATAAGCCATAACCTTCTCATTCTGCATTAACACACAACCTAAACCCAACCTCGACGCATTGCAATAAACCACAAACTTTCCTTCCTTTGAAGGAAGACTCAGCACAGGTGTAGTAATAAGTCGCTGCTTCAACTCTTGAAAAAATTTCTCACACTTGTCTGACCAGACGAACTTCAAATTCTTCCGTGTCAAGTCTATCATCGGTGCAGCAATCTTCGAGAACCCTTCCACAAATCATGTGTAGTAACCTACTAACCCGAGGAAAATCTAAACCGCTGAGGTGCCCTTGACACTAGCTCTGTCCCTGGCACTAACTCAATAACAAATTGAATCTCCCTATGCGGCGGCAACCCTGGTAAATCCTCGGGGAATACATCCAAGAACTCACAAACCAATCTAGTCTCCTCCGGCCCAACTGGCAACACCCTAGTAGTATCCACAACACTACCCAGGAAACCTATACATCCCCCCTGTAATAGGTCCCTAGACCTTAATGCTGATATCATGGGTACGCGGGGTCCACATACCGTACCCATGAAAACAAAGGGATCCTCTCCCTCCTGCTCAAAGGTCACCATCTTCTTCCTACAATCAATAGTAGCATCGTATCTAACCAACCAATCCATGACCAAAATCATGTCAAAGTCCTCCATACCCAACTCAATCAAGTCTACTGATAACTCCCTACGATCAACCATTACTAGCAGTGCTCTAATCCACCTCCTAGAAACTACAAGTTCCCCTGTAGGCAATATAGTCCCGAACCCTGCAGTAGAATACTCACTATGTCTACATAGTCTATCAATTACCTTACTAAAAACAAATGAATGTGTAGCACCAAAGTCAATCAATACAGTAAATGGAGAGCTAGCGCTAGAAAGCTAACTTGTCACCACCGAGGGACTAGCCTTTGCCTCTGCCTCTGCCTGCGTTAGGGTGAACACTCGAGCTGGAGTCAAGCTGTCCACCTTCCTTGCTTCTCATTTCTTCACTGTTGGGCTATCCTTCTTGAGGTGTCCCACCAACCCCACACACATAACAGGCCTTAGCCCAACATTCGCCCGGATGGCATCTGCTGCACCTCGTGCACTCTGGATAGTTCCTCCATGTATCACCGCCTCCCTGACGGCCACCCTAAGTACCCCGACCTCTCCTATTAGGACCAACATCGGTCGAAGTGTCAGGGGTCTTCCTCTTCAGATCACTGGGGCCTCCGCCCATACCAGACCTAGCATATGGAGGCACTGCTCTGTAACCCTCCCGTCTTGCAGCATTCTCCCTCCAGATCTTGTTCTCTGCTTCCTCCGCGGTAAGAGCCTTCTCAACAGCCTGGGCATAATTCATCCCCCCAAGTACTGTTGTAATCCTCACATCTCGGGCTATCACATCATTAAGCCCTCTGATAAATCTGTCATGCCTGGCTACATCAGTAAGCACAAGATCCGGTGCAAACTTCGCAAGTCTGTCGAACTTCAGGGCATATTCTGTAACTGTCATGTTGCCCTGAACCAACCCAACGAATTCATTCACCTTTGATGCCCTGATGGCAACATTATAATACTTTTGGCTGAACAAATCCTTGAATCCATCCCAACCCAAAGTAGTAACATCCTTGTCTGTGATGCCACTTCCCACCAAATGCGGGCATCCTCTCTCAGCATATATGCTGCACAAGCCACCCTGTCATGACCCTCTACCCTCATGAAGTCCAGGATAGCGGTAATCATACTCATCCATTGCTCGGCCTTTAGTTGGTTTGGTCCTCCCTCAAAAGTTGGAGGATGTTGTCTCCTGAACCGTTCATACAATGGCTCCCATCTGTTCCCAACCTCCACTGGATGTATTTCCTATGCCACTACAGGTGGCACAATGCGTGCAACTCTCCCTGACAGAGCCTGCTGTCTCAGAAGTCGGATCTGCTCATCTTGGCTTCGAAGACGAGCTTGCATATCTACCATAATCTGCTGCCAGTTCTTAGGGAATGGTGGAGGGTTCTGGCCCTGGTCATCATCTCTAGTCTCAGACCTAGCGCCGACTAGTCGTGTAGATCGTCCTGGACGCATAGCTATCCAAGTTAATCTACAATCAACGGCTTGACGATTAGACTATTATGACAGGGTAATAATCCATCCGTAATTCACCATTGGAACACTACCAATCACAAGCAATCAAGATATAACGATTCATCCAAATATTCATCCACAAGCAACATTAATGCCAATAAGCATGCCTAGATATCATCACACAACAGTCAAGGGCCAGGCCCTATCAGTATCTCATGCTCCCTATTAATCAAACAGATAACAGCAATCATGATTTTTTCCAATCATTTAAGCATATAAGCATGTATACACAATTACCAAACCCTGAGTCGAGCTTGTCTTTAGTGGCGAATGTACATGCTCAGCCAGTCTTCAGGAACCCTTAAACCGAGGACACTCTGATACCAAGTTGAAACACCCTAGATAACCAAGGTCGTTACACTGTGTGATTATAAAGGAGCAAGACTTGCTAATCAAGTCATATAGTTGAAAACGTGACCCTAAAGTTATAATTAGGTTAGGGGTAAAAGATTTTGGCCATAAAATGGAAATCTCTCATTAAAATAAATTTTAATAGATGGGATCCCAAAATAGGTTTTAAAGGATAGTTTACAAAAATTTCAAAGTTTAAGTACAACCACAAGCCACTCTAATGGCAAAATAGGCACTTTAGGTTCTTCTGTCCCTGTATCATCCCTAAGCCATGACGGCTGATCAGCTGACTATGTACGTTCTGCCCCAGAGCTCTCCATCTCAGGACTGGTCCACCTTGCCCTACCTTTACCTGCACCACGTAGCACCCATGAACCAAGGCCCAGCAAGAAAACCTTAATGCAGAGCATAAACAATAATCAATGGTCAGATAATTCACAAATCATCAATCAGATGCTCTACAGACCACATTACTCACATAATCAATGATATCAATCTACAAACAAATAGTCAATCATTCAAGTAATAAAAATGTCATTGTCATCAAATTATAACAATAAACATATCACATAATATCCAGGGTCGACGCCCTTAGGCCGCACCCTCTGTTTATCCCACTGAATCCGGCTTGCTTAGGTCGAGCTCAGTGATTATATACTAAACCTCAGCTACCAGTGGCTGAGTCACATCCTTGTGCGCCAATATTATTTCCAGCACTCTTAGGCTGTTTATTCCATGTTCACATGGCATTATACCATTATACAACATTACATACAAGTACAGGAAACTCTTAGTCCCAACATAACCACATAACCGAGTGCAGTTTTCTTACCTTTGATTCCAAGCGCTTTGGCTAATTGAGATGACCCACGAGCACAATCTCGTCCGAGCCCTAGCGTACATCTAGTCACAACCGTAAAATAGAATCCTCATTAACATTCAATTCCATAACCCAACTTTGGAACCAATCCCAAGCTCTCGGAAAGCCCAATTCCACCAAAAGGGGTGGTGGAATCGACCCCCAAGCAAGAACCCTAAGAAAAATACCCAAAACCCATTTCTGGAGGCAGGGAAGCTCTACAGCGTTACATTGTGGGCACTACAACGCTAGAGTCAGAGACTCAAGCTCCCCAGAAAACGTTGCCTAGCACTGTAGAGATCCCTACGTAGCGTTATAGCCAACACATGCAAAATTTTCTGGGTTTTCCTTCGAACTTCCCTGAGCCAAAGCTCCATAAACCCACTCCAAACCTCAACTAAACTCTGAATTGAGCCTACAATCCACTATATGTCATCCAACATGACCTAACAACATCAAAACTTAGCTAATAGCATCATCAAACACAGAAAACATAAATTGATCTTGAAGCTCAAGAACTTCATCTGAAACCCAGAAACTTAAATGGTCAATACCAGAAATTGTTCCCTCAGCCGAGAGAATTCAACCCTAGGTTGCCTTCTATGCCCTTCCATCCTTTAGTTCCTCAAATCCCCAAACTCAAGTCCTTAAATTCCCATCCAATAATCAAATTCAAAGATCAATCTTAACAAGATTCAGTAAACTCAGAAAAAAAAAAACATAAACCTTATGTGAATTGGAAACTAATTCCAACAGAATCCCTTAACTACTCCAAGGATCAACACCCCAAACCAAGCCTAGACTTCCTTTGAGTTCACAGCTTCAAAATCCAGAAGAGAGGGTGAGAGAAAGAGAGCAAATCGTGTGGGAGAGAGAGAGAGAGAGAGAGAGTTCTGTTTTTTTTTCTTTCCTTTTCCTTTCCTTTCTTTTCCTCAGTTTCTACCACTTTTTACAACTTCCACTAAAGTCTAAATAAGCATAATATATCAATTATCCCCCTTAATAGTCAAAATACCCTTTTTGCACTCCCAATTAAATCCAAGTCTTTTAATCACTCTAAGGGCATTTTGGTCATTTGCTCCCAATTCCCACTAATTCCTCAAGTGCCCCTAATATTTACCACTTAAATCTTGTCATCTAATTAATCACCAATTATTTTCCCCAATGTCTAAAAATCATCAATATATTTCCCAAATTTCTAGAAATACGCTCAGGTTTCCCCCGAGACAGGTATAAATTCCCGCTGTGACTACTTCGCTAAACCGCTCACTAGGATCGTCTCGAGCCATATGCTGCAAATACATCCACATAACAATGTGGTCTTAAAAATTTATCACAATTAATCACATTTATGCCCTCAATGGGCCAAAATTACGAATATGCCCCTATAAGCTAAATAGGGCCTATATGCATACTATTACTCGTAGTCATGCATTTTACATATCCATATAATCATATAAGCATGCCTATCTCATAATCATACAGTAAATTATTTAAATCACACATAAACCAATTATGCCCTCTCGGCACACTAATCAACGCCCTTAAGCCTTATTAGTATATTTTGGGTCGTTACATTAGTGAAGGTACTTTATATATAGTGATATAAAGAACTAGATCAAATGTGATTTGTTAATACTTGTTTAAACATCGCTTCATATCATTAATCAAACACATCAAACGATGATCTTAATCCTGATGTTACTATGAACTCCTATATATGTCATATGATCCTTTGATTCACGCGTTAAGGTTTTTCAGAATGATCAGGCTAAGAACAATTATTTTGGGGACTCAATGATATATATGGATGAGGACATAGTTTAACATATATGAAATATATACCTTCTAATAGATTGTGTTGTATCCTAATTTTAGCACGAGTTCATTCACTCAACTCGGGTACAGCTGGCAGGTAAATACATGGAAAAATAACCAAGTAGAATATCTGCTTATTATCCATGTGGACAGCTTGAGATTCATAATGGTCAGACCTAGTGTTAGGCGTCCTGACTTTACCATGAACTAAGAATAAGATAGTTGTCAAAGCGCTAGCTCGGGGTCAAATAGCTATCAAAGCACAATCTTGTGATAGATATGCAACTCGTGGTGATTCAGATATAATGCACACTAAAGGATCCCTAGAGACTCGAGATTTGTTTACACGCTTATTCATGACCAGGCTGTCATATTTATTATCCGAGATAGCAGGAACATATTTATTTTGTTATCAAATGTTATCCCAACATAAATGGGATATGATTTGTATTAAATATAGACATTATATAATTACGTGATTGACTCACGTAGCCAAAACCTGTCCATGGAATTCCCCTATAAATACTGGGAATGTTGAACAAAAAAGAAGCAGATTATTCTGTAATACTGAAACTCTATGAAAATAAAGAGAGAAACAATAATAATATTTACTCCTGGACTGGGTGGATATTTAACCACTGAACCAAGTAAAAGATTTGTGTTATTGAGTGGGTTTTTGTTATTTCTTCATTATGATTTATCATTAAGCACTATTCTGCCCTTATTATTTCTTAATACACTATTAGCGAAAAAATGCGTGAACCATTTGGTGCTTTCATTGAGAGCAAATTAGTGCTTCACAAAAATCCCAATCGATTTCCATCATGGTGCTCACTCTCTCAATGCACGATAATGAGATAGAATAGCCTGGTGGGCAGGATGCCCATCATACCCCTGTTCCGAACGAACATGGCCGTGAGATTCAGCAACGTCCGGGAAAACAACCAGCGGGTCAAGGCGACACTGTGAGTTCGACGTCATTATCGCCGAACCCAAACCTAGGCTATCTAACTACCATCTTGATGAAGAACATGCAACTGAGGATCCATCTCTCTAGGGAAAACAGGCAGATTGAGGTGGTTTTGGCTCGGTTACCCCCTCTTGCAACCAACGTTAATGTCGGAAAGAGGAAAAGTGGGTCTCATAAGTCCCACAGGAATAATTGATCCAAACCGAGTCTATCAGTCAGAACCGCCACTCCAAGTTCTGTACCTGCGGGGCGAGATCACCAAAATGCTCAACCCAGAAACCATCACGGGGGTCGTGAGCATGTTAGTCGGTCGGTCAGGACTGCAACCCCAAGTCCGGTACCTTCTTCATAGGTTCCCATGAATGCCCATGATAATCCACGAGGAGGGGCTGGGAAAGGCTCACGAAGACAAACTGCTCCAACAAATCCTCCTACGCCGCAATCGGATCACCAAGCACAGAGACCTGGAGACATTGGAGTAGAACAGAGGCGGGCTAATTTAGTCCATCCAAATGGAACGAGGATAGCCTCACCAATAAGGCATTCCCTGTCACCTATGAGACATCCAACACTACCTTGTCCTCAGCGGGATATTCCAGCTCATGGGGACAGTATGAGAAATCCCCCCCCCCCCCCCCGCTCCATCTGCCAATACTTACATCCCACGAACACGAGTTGAGAATCCAGGTCCTCGACCCTAGCCGCGAGCTATAAGCTTCGCAAACAGGAGTTACTGGACCGAAAGCCATCATAGCGGCAGGTCCGAGAGAGAACTAAGGAATCATTTGAGTTCAGCGCAGAGCCCTCAGTATGACCCGCAACTCGATTTGCGCGATCATTTGAACCCACAGAAAAGTTCAAACATATCAACACCATGTAAACCAACCTAACGGACACATGTAAGCACATTTTTCTAGCCAATTCTATTCGCCTTCCATGGAAAAGGCTAGAACCTTTGAAGAACTAGAGGGCGAAGAGAGATTCCTCAAAATTCTACCGGTTCCACAACAACAACGGTCATAACAATGATGATTTCTGGCATCTGAAGGATGAGATTGAAACTCTCATCGGGGCGGGATCTTTGGCCCAGTACGCCCGAAATTGGGTGAATCCGAGTCAGCCTACTGGGCAAAACCCGCTACCAGTTTTGGAAGCTCCTACAAGCCAACCCGGAGCTCTAGAAGATTAGGTTGACCCTCCTCCGATAGTAGGGGGAGATATAACCACTGTTACAGGAGGACCTCATTTGGCAGGCATGAGCAGCGGGGCCCAAAAGAGGTATATTAATGAACTGAAGTCTCATAACGAGGCGGAGTTCGTCTCGGAGCAACGGTTATCGAAATAGCAGTGAATTGAAAAGCAACCAATCATTTTCACGGAAGAGGATGCTAGCCACATCCAATTCCTACATAACAATCCGCTGGTGGTAACCGTTCAGTTCATCAATCAAAGGGTACGAAGGACACTAGTGGATAACGGAAGCTCTATAAATCTACTTTTCAGGTCCACCCTGGAAAAAATGGGGTAATCAGTAACTGATTTGAAGGCGACCTCAATGACTCTATACGGGTTTTCGAGAGAAGGGCCAGCAACCATTGGGATGATCGGACTAGTTGTAACATTGAGAGAAGAGTCGCAAACTATTTCCAAGTTACTCAAGTTTGTGGTAATCGATTTTCTGACAGCATACAATGTGATTTTGGGACAACTTGCGCTGATGGTATTTGAAGCCATAACCTCTATCTGCCACCTAGCATTGAAATTTCCCTCAGCTACGGGAATATGCACTGTCAGAGGTGATCAACTCGCTGCTAGGGAATGCTATAGCATTTTTATGAAGGGAAAGTCATAACCCGGGCAGCAAGCGATGGTCATAAATTATATAGGTGAAGGGTCCCAGGAAGTAGAAGTTACTTATGGGATGGAAGAACCTCTGTGGGAAAAGGATAGTGAGGTCGCCCAACATGATGACATTGACACACGAGTAGGCAAAGATAAGTCAAAGCTCAAATCCATAGAAGAGCTCAAGGAAGTGGATACCGACCCTAAATAAGCTTCAAAAGTTGTAAACATTGAAAAGAATCTTGACAATGAAAGAAAGATGGAGCTGGTCAGTTTTTTACAGAAGAACCTGGATGTCTTCGCTTGGTCGCATGAGGATATGGTAAGAATCAGTCCAAGTATAATAATGCACACTTTAAATTTGGACAAAAGCGTGCCTGCAAAATCTCATAAACGGAGACGTTTGGGAACTACCCGAGCTGAGGTACTTGATGAAGAAGTAGCTCGATTACTAAAATGTGGGTTCATCCGAGAGGGAAAATACCCGATCTGGGTTGCTAATCTCGTGCTAGTCCCAAAACGGAACGGGAAATGGAGAACCTGTATCAACTTCTCCAATCTGAACAGAGCTTGTCCCAAGGACTGTTTCCCACTACCAAGAATTGATCAATTGGTAGATTCCATGGCAGATCATGAGCTCATCTTTTTCATGGATGCGTATTCTGGATATAACCAGATCACAATTAACCCTGCGAACCACGAGCATACTAGTTTCAGGGGTGAACATAACGTATATTGCTACAAAGTTATTCCATTCGGGTTGAAAAATGTTGGGGCTTCGAACCAACACTTGGTAAACATAATGTTCGCTAACCAGATCGGGAGAATTATGGAGGTGTGTGTCGATGACATGCTTGTCAAGTCAAAGACTGCCAATAACCATGTATCTGATCTGGAAGAGTGTTTTGGAACATTAAGGAAATATGAGATGAAGCTGAATCCTCATAAATGCACCATCGGGGTGGCATCTGGAAAGTTCCTTGGCTTCATAGTCAACACGAGGGGAATAAAGGCAAACCCTAAAAAAATTAGATCGTTATTTGAAATGCCTTTGCCCAGGTCCCATAAAGATGTTCAAATCCTAACTGGAAGGGTGGCAGCTTTGAATCGATTCATTTCGAAATCCACTGACAAGTGTCTCCCATTCTACAACTTGCTCAGAGGAAACAAGAAATTTAAGTGGATTGAGGAGTGCGAATAGGTGTTTCCCATTCTAAAAACACATATGGCCAAGCCCCCGGTATTATCTAAACCAATATCTGGAGAGTCTCTGTTCCTTTATCTGGCCGTAACAGAGAATGTAGTTAGTGTCGTGTTGGTTCGAGGAGAAGATCGAACTCAAAAACCAGTATATTATGTGAGCAAGAGGCTTCTCAGAGCTGAGTCATGATATCCATTGATAAAGAAACTGATGTTCTGCCTAATATTGGCCTCCATAAAGCTCTTACCATATTTCCAGTCCCATTCAATCAATGTCTTAACCGACCCACCTTTAAGGCAGGTTCTACAAAAACCTGAGACGTCGAGGCGTCTCTTAAAATGGGCCATCGAACTTAGCAAGTTCGAGATTTGTACTTACCCAGACCTCAAATAATAGTCAAGCTTTTGCTAATTTTATGGCTGAAAGCACCAGTTTTCAGGATGAGCTCATAAGGGAGCCAGTGCAGGAAGTATGGAAAATCTTATTTGATGGATCATCAAACGAGAGCAGATCAGGAGCAGAAATAATCTTAATCTCACCAGAAGGGCATCGATTCTATACAGCTCTAAGATTCAGATTTGAGACATCCAACAACAAAGCAGAATATGAGGCCTTACTAGCAGGGCCAAGGGTGGCGAGAGAGCTCAAGGCGAAAGCCATCCAATGCTATAGCGATTCCCAACTCACGGTCAATCGGGTATTGGGAGAGTATCAAGCTTGAGGCATCATGATGGCGGCCTACCTGGCTAAGGTAAGAGGGGAACTGTTTGAATTTGAATACAGCTCTATCGAACAAATACCCCGTGAGCATAATTCTAATGTCGACGCTCTGGCTCGACTTTCTACCACCAAAGAGGCAGAAACACTAGATGTAGTGCCGGTGGAGTTCTTGGAGAGCCCAAGTGTAACAGGAGAAATGATGGTGGTCGGAATGATTGACATAAGACCAACCTGGATGACTCCTATAGTGGAATATCTCGCGGATGGAAAATTACTTGATGGCAAAAAAGGGGTGAGGGAGATACGCTATCAAGCTCCACGGTACATAATGGTAGATGGAACCCTTTATCGGCGAGGTCATTTGTTGCCCTCCTGCGATGTGTTCTGCCTGAGGAAGCCAAAACAATTTTATAGGAAATACACGAAGGATTTTGTGGAGATCACGCTGGGCGGCAAAACTTGGCATCGAAGCAGGGCTACTTTTGGCCCACTTTAACGAAAGATTCGATCTCATACGTTCAAAAATGCAACAAATATCAGTGTTTCGCCATAGTTGCCCGAGCTGCTCTAGTCGAGCTAACGATGATTTCATCCCCTGGCCATTTGCAGCATGGGGAATCGACCTAATAGGTTCCCTACCTATGGGAAAGGGACGATTTTGATATGTGGTGGTGGAGATCGATTACTTCACGAAGTGGGTAGAAGCCAAGCCTCTGGCAACCATCACCTCAACAAGAGTCCTAGACTTTGTGGTGAAGAGTATTATATATCAATTTGGACTTCCTAAGAAGATCGTGTCAGACAATGGGATGCAATTCGACAATGATCTCTTCACTAACTTCTGTGAAAAATATGGCATCACGAATAGTTTCTCGTTGGTAGCATACCCACAAGCCAACAAGCACGTCGAGGTTGTAAACAAAACCCTTAAGGTGAGCCTAAAGAAGAGGTTGGACAAAGCCAAAGGTCTATGGCCCAAACAGCTCCCGCAAGTACTTTGGGCCTACCAAATTTCTCACAGGACCTCCATGAGGCATACTCCTTTTTCCTTAACTTTTGGAAGCGAGGCCATGCTTCCAATCGAAGCCATGGTAACTACTCACATGCAAAGGACACTTGATCAAGAATAAAATGACGGCTACTTAATGCGTCTCTCGATGTGATCGAAGAAAAACGAGAGGAATCGCAGTTACAGCTCACCCATTATCAACAAAAGATCACTCACCATTTCAATTCTAAAGTTAAGGGGTGCAAACTTAGATTAGGCAAACTAGTTCTCGAAGGGTATTTTTGGCAAATAAAGTCCTAAGGGATGGTGTACTGGGCCCGAACTGGGGAGGACCATATCAGATCGTAGAAGTCTTGCGTGAGGGAACTTTTAAGATAG
Organism: Humulus lupulus; assembly: GCF_963169125.1. Taxonomy (NCBI): domain Eukaryota; kingdom Viridiplantae; phylum Streptophyta; class Magnoliopsida; order Rosales; family Cannabaceae; genus Humulus; species Humulus lupulus. Next base: position 155,569,307 of record NC_084794.1, on the reverse strand, counting down.
CTCGACTTTATTTGGAAGTAGTCCCACGGACCTGGAATGCCCTTCACTTGAAAAAGTATTATCAATAGTACTAATGTCAATGTAAGGCTTATTTATACAAGTCATTTCAATTAAACAATAGATGGATTATTAAAAAATCATTTCTTAGTTTTATTATTGTGAGTTCGTGTTCTCATATGTGTAAAAGCAATCAGGAAAGTTTATACATTCTGGTCACTTAGGGGGCACATAACCAAGGTCGGCAAGATTTTTAGTGAAAAGTTCTTTTAAAACTAAGAAATCAAGCCTACTCAGATAAGGTCCAAAACGTAGAAGCTTGGAAAAATTGATTATTCAATGGCTTTTTAAAGATCAAGTTTTCAATAAACCTAGCACGAACTAAATTTAAATCATCTAAAACCCTTGATATAACCAAGTCCGAAACTTAGAAGCTTGGAAAAATTGATTATTCAACGGCTTTCTAAAGCTCGACTTTTCAATAAACCTAGCACAAACTAAGTTTAACTCATTTAAAACCCTAGATATAACCAGGTCCAAAACTTAGAACTTGGAAAAATTTATTATTCAACGGCTTTTTAAAGCTCGAGTTTTTAATAAACCTACCACGAACTAAGTTTAAATCATCTAAAACCCTGGATATAACCAGGTCTGAAACTTAGAAGTTTGGAAAAATTGATTATTCAACTGCTTTTTAAAGCTCTAACTTTCAATAAACCTAGTACGAACTAAGTTTAAATCATAAAAAACCCTGAATATAACCAGGTTCGAGGGCTGATTCTTAATAGGTATGACGTAAATAAGCGAACAAAAAATTTGACATAATCAAGTTTGGTAAAATCTATCTCTATCTAAAAGTCCATCCCTAAACTTTCGAATGTACAAGAATCTGAGGATTCATATAACATGAGAAAATAATAAAGGAAAGACAAACAAACCACAAGTTAGATATATATTGAAATAAAACAAACAAATATATTGTCACATCAAGGAGAAATAACATTGAGCTAAGCCTGAAGGCAATTGTTTAATACCGAAAGATTATTAGACAAGTACAAAGAAAATCATAAAAGAGATCATTGGGCTCTGTCAGCTCGCTCCACCGAAGTAACTTCCTCACCATCTCCCTCTGCCACTTCGGAAGCCTCACCAGTCTCCGAGGGTTCTTGCAAAAACTTAACCTTGAATTTAGCACGGTATGGATCCCACAGCCTGGGCTCCATGAAACAGAAGTTCCCGTCCTGGTTGAAAGCCCAGCAATGGTAAAGCATCTCCTCCATGGTTGATGATGACACTGTCGCTTCCTCCTTGGCTTTTACTTTGGCCTCGAGAAGTTTTTCTTTGAGCTCATCATTATCGGCCTGAAGCTGTTCAGAACGGTGGTTCGCCTCTATGGCCTAAGCTTGGGAGGTGGATAATGCAGTCTTTGTGGCCTGCTTGCTTTCTTGGGAAGAGATAAGAGCGGCCTTAGCAGCATGCACATTTTCCTGAGCAACATTCAGGGTGGCCTTGGCAGTGGCCAGCTCGGCTCGGATATCTTCATTTCTGGCGTTAGCACGAGCTATGCTTCGGTATTGGGCCAGAACGGACTGCAGAATAACAAAACATGTTCAAATAAAAAAAAGAGGAAGAACACAGTAAACAAAAAAGAATCAGATGTGGGACAAGGACTCATGGTGAGGTTCATCCCCATGGCAGATTCGAGGACATCCTCCGGGCTGCCCTCCTCTATGGCTCTCAGATCCCTCACACTGGCTTTATATGCATGGCCCACCATATAAGTCGTTGTCTCATACACTATACCCCAAAAGGCCTCGGGGATCTTTTCCAGGTCCTGTGGCTCAACCGGTATTCGAACGATGGGGCCTCGGCTTGAATTACTTGGGGAGGTGGAGGCATGAGTCAAGGGGGAGGAGGAGGAACTTTCCCAACGACGACAGTAGTCACTGGAGCTGGCTCCCGAGCGGAGCTCGTTCCTTTACCCTTAGATGGGGATTTTGTGGTATCCCTCGTTTTAGGGGTGGCCTTCTTCGTCCCCCTGGGCCTCTTCACGACGGTGCCCATTCTGAAATTTTTAGCCTGAAAGGCAGTCCTTAGTTCGGGGGCTCCTATTGATTCCACCTCTTCACCAGAAAAGAAAAAAATGAGTTAATTCACAAAAGTAATGTTTCAAATATATACAAAAAAGAAGGGGGAAGATAAAGATTCTACCCTCTGAGCTGGGGAGGAATCTATTATCACCAGCTCGGCTGTATGAACTGGGCTAAGCATGACCTCCGACTCTGGGATTAACGGAGGGGAGGGGGAATCTAAGGATACAGTCTCTAAGATCCTAGGGGGTTCAGGTCCCTCATCGGGGCTGGATTCGTCTACATACTTCCTAAACCCAGGAGCAAATGCTCCCTAGAGCAGAGAAGGCCAAGTCCTAAGATTGGTTCCATACTCTTCAAAGATATATGATCTAAAGTTCAGCATGTTGTCAACTACAATGGTGCCTTTGGGATAGTTGTGGTCGTAGCGTACCACCAAGCGATCCACGCATTGGAGGAGAGTTACATTTAGGTTTGGATCGATGGGGTGGCGACTAACTAGCTGATTGGGGTTAAAACGTACTAACCTACGGCTAGCAGTAGCCTGATCTAACTCCCTAAAAAGGTATGGGTTACCTTGGCTGGAGGAGCCGGTTGCTGCTCCAAAAGCAGCTCGTTCACGATCAGGTCTTTGATTAGCTTCGGAAGCCCGTCTTTTCCGTATGAGAGGCACCTTGGCCTCTTCCTTGTCGGTGTCCTCAATGGTTGGCAAAGCCTCTTGGGATGAGGGAAGCTCGAGGATCACCGGAAGAGGAGCTCGGATCCTCAAAGTCAGTGTTTGACCCTCGCCGATCAATTTACAAGCCAACATCGTGACATCATTCACGACCTGGAGATAATCCTTTTCCCCAGGGCAAAGGAGGGACAATTTCTCATACTGACCCCTGAGAGTCATAGATTTTTTCGTCCTGACGAATATGGTTGCACAAGAAACAAACTCAATCAAGACATGTGCAAAAAAAAATAAGTAGAAGGAATAAAAATTCATGAGCTTAATTTACAAAGGTAGAAGACTTATGAGGTCGGTTGAAGTATCGGTGTTCGCAATTCTTGAAACCATTCAACATAAATAATAAATCATTATATTCGTTTGGATTGCTGGGAAGCTCAATGACGGAGGCAGAGTTTGGAAATCGTGTGAGGTGATAAAACCCATCACCTCGTCCTCTCTGGTCGGGGCTTGCTTTGAGACAGAAAAAGTACAAAATATCCGCTAGAAAGGGGACCTCCCACTCATGCCTCAATAATAGATATTTCAGCCCCGCCAAAAGTTTGTATGAATTTAGGGGGAGCTAGAAGGGAGCCAGTTTCACGTAGTTTAAGAAGTCCACGAAATACTGGTCCAGGGGAAGGAAGGCACCAGCCTTCAGATGCTAATCACTCTAGGCTGTAAAGTCATCTTGGAAAGGGCACACTCCTTTCCCTTTAAAGCGCAAGTTAGGTGAGGAGACCACCCACTCCCATCTCAATGTTGTGACTCAGCATGATTTTATTCACTTTCCCCTGAGTCGTGATTTTTTAGATTATGTGCTCGGCCTCGAAGAATGCGTTGGGGTCGACAGGAACTTCTTTCTCCACTACCGGACTGAAATGCGGAATAGGAGAGTCAGGGGCGACCTGCTTCCCTTTATCTTTGCGTTGAGTAGATGAGCTCGCAGATTTCTTCTTAGGGGGTGCCATCAGATCGCCTAACAATAAAGCGGCCTAGTTAGTAGGCAACCTAGGATGGCCTATAACTATGTCGTAAAAGTATCGTGTGATGCCACGCAATATCCTAGGCTACATGCCTCGGTTTCTTAACAATCCCCAAATACTTCAGGATCCACATGTCAGAAATGTCAGACCCACTACTTTCCTTTGGAAAGCGGTTTAGTGTGAAACTAGTTAAGGAAGCGTAACCCCTAAGCTACCTGGTATTAAACCTAAAAACCCTTTAGTTTCTTTACCCTGAATGGGTATTCTTTAAACTAATTTTCCATTAAGGCTACCCTATATTAACCCAGAAATTTTCCCAGTTTTATGGATGTCTTATTTCTAAAACATGTTAGGTTCACCCATTGAACCTAAATCGAAACCTATTTCCTATGAACATTTAGAAATTTCCTAACGGAAACAAACAATGAATGTTGCGGACAAACATTTTTGAGAACAGAAATCTCATTGGATAACGAAGAACAAAAAAAAAAGGGAACTTTTCAAACCATGGGATGAGATACTTACAAGAAATATGTTCGATGATTAGAGGATGTAGATTCGGCAACAGGAAGCTCCTAGAAAGCTTCTGAATGTCTGGGCACGATGAACAGTTTTGGGGATTCTTGGGAAGAAGAATGGAAGCTTGAGGGTTTAGAAATGGAAAATTTTCAAATGCAAAGGTGCTGAGGTTTGAAGTCTGATCACCTTATTTATATGTATACTACGGAAATTAATCTGGGCCATCCAATTGGGTTAGCTCGAGATCCAAGGGCCAAGATTAAATAGACCAAATGGCGGAACAAGACCATTATTTCAGTCCTCGAAACCCGAACGGACGCCAATTGTAGTAGACCACGTGTCCAATACTCGAGTAGTAGGCAAGCATGGTTTTATGTGATAGAAGTCTAAAAGCCCATATTGTGTATGTCAGAAAACGATGACATCAAACACGAGAAGGAGCTTGGGAGGCAAATGTTGTATCCTAATTTTAGCACGTGTTCATTCACTCAACTCGGGTAAAGCTGGCAGGTAAATATGTAGAAAAATAACCAAGTAGAATATATGCTTATTATCCATGTGGAGAACTCGAGATTCATAACGGTTAGACCTAGTGTTAGGCATCCTGACTTTACCACGAACTAAGAATAAGATAGTTGTCAAAGCGCTAGCTCGGGATCAAATTGCTATCAATGCACAAGTTCGTGAGAGATATGCAGTTCATGGTGATTCAGATATAACGCATACTAAAGGATCCCTAGAGACTTAGGATTTGTTTACACGCTTATTCATGACCAGGCTATCATATTTATTATCCGAGATAGCAGGAACATATTTATTTTGTTATCAAATCATATCCCAACATAAATGGATATGATTTGTATTAAATATAGACATTATGTAATTACATGATTGACTCACACAGCCAAAACTTATCCATGAAAATCCTCTATAAATACTGGGAATGTTGGACAAAAAAAGGGGCCGATTATTCTGTAATACCAAAACTCTGTCAAAATAGAGAGAGAAACAATAATATTATTGACTTGTGGACTAAGTGGAGATTTAACCACTAAACCACGTAAAAGATCTGTGTTATTTAGTGGGCTTTTGTTATTTCTTCATTACGGTTTATCATTAAGCACTACTCTGCCCTTATTATTTCTTCATACACTGTTGGCGAAAAACTGCATCAACAGATTGAATAATGGTTCCCTATTGGGTTGACTTTTGGAGCTGAAAAGGTTATGAGCGCTCACGCCACAAACTTGTTGTGACACAACCTTCACTAGTAAAGTCAATGGTACACTAGGAACTAGATATTGTTAAAAGGGTAAAATGGTAATTTTATTCCCTTTTAATTATGAATCATTAATGGAGGATTAACGTTGTATGTAATGATTATATCAATGGACACTTTATTCTTTAATAAAGTACTCTGTAAATATATGTCTATAATTATCAAGAGTTCAATCTCATATTTATACTGGAGTAATCATGAGATTAATAAATATGATTATTTAATAAAAGAGCTTTGATTAATAATCTATTTATCGGAGTTTGGTCCATAGGTCCCTAGGGTGGCTTTAACAACATCATATCAAGGTAAGAGTTGATACAAGGGTAAAACTGTAATTTAGAAATTTTAGAAGAATTTTTATTCTTCGGGTCAAATATACAATGATATGATAATTGAGGTTGAACAATTAATTTGGAATTAATTATTAAATTTCAAAAATATATTTATTTATTTAAATATAGAATTTTTTAAATATATATAATAATAAATTAATTATTTTATTTGAGTGGGAGAAAATAAAAATGGTAAGTGATAAGTTCAATTTTCATCATATATTTTTAATTTATTTACGCTTAAAATTGTTAGTTTTCATTTATTTTAATAATTTTAATTTTGTTTTTGGTATTTTGTGATTTTTGGGTAAGAAAGAATTTTAAGAGTAAAAATACACATTTACTAATATAAAATAAAATAATTTTAAATTAATATATCTATGACTTTAATTTTATGTATTTTTTATTTTCAAATTATAATTTTTATTTGATTTATTTGGTTTTATAGGAAACTGTGCATTTTTATCAAGAAAATAAAATATAGAAATATGAACTAGAGTCTCACACAAAGCTGGCGCTGAAAATTCATGATCGATTTTGACTCTATTTAAAACATATTTAGGAAATTATTTAAGAAATAGAAGTTGTAGATATTTTTCTAAGCTTTCCAAAACTAGTTGAATCATTCCAATCGAAGTCATATCGGGGGAGATATGATCAAAATACGATTAGTTGCGTGGGAAAATTCAATTTCTTGAGGAATGCAAAAATATCATATTCAAACTCCAATTTTGCAACCAACAAGCAGATATTTTTACTCCAAATTCGAAAATTGGAGATATCTCAATAATATTAAAAGAAAATTAATATCTATTAGTTTTTGTTTTTGTTTAAGTTTTAAATTTTAAATTTTATTTAGATTAGTTTTTGTTAGTATAAGACTATTAGTTTTTGTTAGTATAAGACTCTATTCTCTCTTTCAGAGAGACATTCTCTTCTACTCTTTTTCTTTTACTAATTTTAGTTTTTACTTATTGTTGTGCTTATTGTTAAGGGTGATTTCAAAGCCCTAAATATGATTTCTTAGTTTTAATAATTTTCATTGATCTTCTATTCTCTTATATTAAATTGCATCTATTTTTCTATTTGAATGTCATGGATCTTGTAAAATCTTGTTTAAACGGCTGCTAATTAGGGTTTTGTATTATTCTACTATCATCATATGATTTCTATTCACCTAATAGTTTAGGAATCTAAGTAGAGTGATAAATGGAAATTAAGGTATTGTGGCAGGTATTTTAATTGTGATGAAAAATAGAACCTAAGTTAAATAAATTGCAAGCTTAATGAATTTGTTGCCTAGATTAACTTGTTTGCACAGAGTGTAATGTTTTTCCTAGGTTAAATATATTGCATGCTTAATGGCTTTAGTGCTTGGTAAAAAGGGTTAATTAAGAGTACTTAGCTTTAATTAATTATAGTAGGGAAACTGGGATAATTGACTGCCTAAGTGTTATCTGCGGGGTTAATAGTTTAATTGGGAATATAGATCAATGTTATTATTAAAATGCTTGAATGAGTATTTAGTGGTGGGGAATGACCTCTTAACTATTTTATCTATTATCTTTATTTTTAATTATTTTTAGTGTTATTTTCAAAACTCCTTCTTTATTAGCTTTTTATCTTTTGAATAATAAATTGAATAGTAGTCTTCGTGGGTTTGACTCTTATTTACCGCTATATTGAAATAGTTGGTATAAGGTATTAATAAAAAATATATTTAAATTTTATACGGCATACGACACCCATCAAATTTTTGGCGTCGTTGCAGGAGACTATTTTATTTAATTTGTTATTCATTTTTTTTCTTTTTACTAACTTGGTTTATTAGTTGTGGTTTATGTTTTTAGGACTTGCATTGAATTTAGTTGGAGACAATGCGGTGTACTATCAACTATTTATTAATTCATTTAATGTCTCAAAACAAGTAAATAGATATGACTCAACATAATGACTACATGAGCAAGACTCACTCGAGCTAACGACATTAAGCAAAGCATTTGTGGGAGTTTTTCTTACCCTTATCTTTTTATTTTGCATTGATTTTTATTTAATTTGTGCCTTGAGGACAATGCTTGTATTAAGGGTGGGGGGAGAGCAATTTTTGTATTCTATCTTTTTTATTATTATTATTATTATTAGTTTTAAAAAAGGCATGGTTAAGTTGAAAGTAATTAGTTTATGATAAGAGTTTTTTATTGTGATGGATATGATTTTAAGAAAATGATAGAGTTTACATGAATTGTGTGCTTGACTTTTGTTTTTATTATTGCTTAGGCTTGATTCTTATTTTGAATTTATGTACATAATTGAATTCACTAAGTTGCTAGTACTTAAAGAGATTTGTGCATGCTAAGATAATATTTTTGTTTATTCTCTACCACTCTAGAACTTATTTGATAATTATTTGAGGAAAAATTTATAAGTTACATATGATCAAGGATATAATTTAGGCAATTTCTTTGGACCGGTTGAGCCTTTCAAACACACCTTATTTATTTATTCCCTAGTTACCAATTTTGAGCTTTATTGACATCCTTTTGTTTTTCTTATTTTACCCTTATACACGAGCCTTATGAAAAATAATAATATATCCTTATTTTTAAACCTGTAACACCATAGATATGGTGCTTGATTGTTTATTTGTTGTGAATGAGTTGCAAAGAGGGAAAGTATTGAGAATAAGGTTTCGTATTGGGGTTGTCCTTTAAATGTATAAAATCCCCTATTCCTCTAGAAAAAAAAAAGTTTGCAAGATGAAAAAAAAATTCAATGAAAAAAAAAGAAAGAAAAAAAAAATACTTGCAACAATTCAAGTGTGGGGGAAATAGTGAGATTTATGTTTTTTTTTTTTAAAAAAAAAAAAGAAGAGAAAAGTAAACATTTTGTAAATTTTTGGAGAATATTTGTAAGGGTTGAAAGTAGAAGAAATTGTATGCTATGGTGTGATTTGAACCTAAATTGTCTTTCTCATCTACCATTAACTTTAGCCATACATTACAAGTCTAATAAGTCCTATTGATCCTTTGATTATATGTACTTACATTAGTGGAGAATGTTTTTATAATAAGACTGTGGAGTGGATATTCTTAATAATATATATATTGTTGACGCAGTTTTTCAGCAACAGATAATTATACGAATAAACGGGATGGATTAGTGCTAGATGATGAACCGTAATATGTAAATATTTATATTCTAAACTGGCGAGAATAGTATAGGGGGAAGGTTATAACTTCTTTCCTTTTAGGATGGTTCGAAGGTTAAAATCCTTCTAGTCCACCAGCCAATATTATTGATATATCTCCAGTATTCCTTACAGGGGGTTTCTTTACAAACTAGACGCCAACCCCTTGCAACGCCCAGGGTATCCATATTTATAGGGAGAGGACACCTGGGTGTTGGTAAAGGGGGTCATCCCGTGACCTTCTTACTCATCATGTCACTTCTGTGACACTTATGATTAATTCATAAAACCTGACAATGAAGTGTTGTCTAATCAATAGGTAAGGGGGATAATGGGCCGCATGACCCAAACCATTCGTGGGGTGCCTGAACACGCACGTTTATGCTGCGTGTCCGAGAATTCAGGAATGGAGTAGACACGTGATGTCTGATATGCGCACGTTTACATTGCGTTGTTGACTTCATAAATGGTCAGGGGTGTCAGCTCTATGTCGTACCTCGAGCTCGATGTAGTTCCAGCTCGTGGTGTCCACACTGCTGACCCGATGCCTTCGAGTATTCTTACTAAACCTTTGACTACCTCGAGCTAAAGAGGTGGAGACTCGTAACAGCAGCTCCGGGTAGGTGGCTTCCACGTGGCGGATAGAATTATGCCATTCTCCAGCTCGTTAATAACCCGTGGATGTTTAGGGCGTACATATATATATATATATATATATATATATTTGAGACACTTTTAATTAGTTTTGGCATGTATAAATTGATTTAGGTGGAAGTGATATAGTCAATTTAATTGTGCTTACACATACAAGAATTGGGTTTAAGAGGTAATTATACTTAAGTTGAAATTATAAAGATTGTGAACCTAGATTTTTCTTGGAATTATATATTTGTGCATTCTTTGAGATTATTATTATTTTTGACAAAACCATGACTTTATATTTTTTATTTCTTATGTGTTTAATTTAGTTTTATTTTTTGGCTTGCTAAGGGACTAGCAAAATCTAAGTGTGGGCGAATTTTATAAGTTCAATTTTCATCATATATTTTTAATTTATTTAAGCATAGAAATTGTTAGTTTTCAGTTATATTAATGATTTTAATTTTGTTTTTGGTACTTTGTGATTTTTGGCTAAGAAAGAATTTTAAGAGTAAAAATACATATTTATTAATACAAAAATAAATTTCTATGACTTTAATTTAATATATTTTTTTAATTGGAAATATTTAATTTTGATTTGATTTATTTGGTTTATAGGATATTGTGTATTTTTATGAAGAAAATAAAATATAGAAATCTGAACTAAAGTCTCACAAAAAGCTAGAGCTAAAACTTCACGATTTTTTTTGACACTATTTCAGAAATATTAAGGAAATTATTTAATAAATAGAAGTTGTAGATATTTTCCTAAGCTTTCCAAAACGTGTTGAATCATCCAAATCGGAGTTATATCGAGGGAGATATGGCGAAAATACAATTAGCTACATGGGAAAATTCAGTTTCTTGAGGAATACAAAAATATCAGATTCAAACTCCAATTTTGCAAACAACAAGCAAATATTTTTACTCAAAATTTGAAAATTGGAGATTTCACAATAATATTAAAATAAAATTAATATCTATTAGTTTTAGTTTAAGTTTAAGTTTTCAATTTTAAATTTTAAATTTTATTTTGATTAGTTTTTGTTAGTATGAGACTATTATAAATAGAGGTATGTCTCTATTTGAAAACACACTCTCTATTATCTCTTTTAGAGAGACAGTCTCTTCCACTCTTTTTCTTTTAGTAATTTTAGTTTTTATTTATTATTGTGATTATTGTTAAGGGTGATTGCAAAGCCCTAAATATGATTTCTTGGTTTTAATAATTTTCATTGATCTTTTATTCACTTATATTAAATTGCTTCTATTTTTCTATTTGAATATCATGGATCTTGTAAAATCTTGTGTAGACGGCCGCTAATTAGGGTTTTGCATTATTCTACTATCATCTTAGGATTTATATTCACCTAATAGTTTAGGATTCTAAGTAGAATGATAAATTGCAATTAAGGTATTGTGACGGGTATTTTAATTGTAATGAAAAATAGAACCTATGTTAAATGAATTTTTTTGCCTAGTTTAACTTGTTTCCACACAGTGTAAAGCTTTTTCTAGGTTAAATAGATCACATGCTTAATGAGTTTATTGCTTGGTAAAAAGGGTTAATTAAGAGCGCTTAGCTTTAATTAATTATAATAGGAAAACTGAGATAATTGACTGCTTAAGTGTTATCTACAGGGTTTATAGTTTGATTGGAAATATAGATCAATGTTATTATTAAAATGCCTGAATGAGTATTTAATGGTAGATAATTACCTCTTAACAATTTTAACTATTAACTTTATTTTTAATTATTTTTATTGTTTTTTTTATTTTTATATTCAAAAACCCCTTCTTTATTAACTTTTTATCTTTTGAATAATAAATTAAATATTAGTCCTCATGGGTTTGACCCTTATTTACCACTATACTGAAGTAGTTGGTATAATAAATTAATAAAATCAATAATTAAATTTTGTACGGCTAACGACACCTATCAATAAGTCAAAATAGTTTTGATTTATTGATTTTTAAAAGATGATGATAATGATGATCATTAATTTGAATTTTGAATTTTGAATTAAATTTTATATTTGAATTATGGTTGTGATATTTTCCTTAAAAATATAATACTATATTTTGTGAGATGAATTTATTTAATTAGATAAATAAATAAAAGCAAATAGAAAAAATTTAATATTCGTTGAAAGGGAATAGTACTACATGCATGACACAGTGCAAGGATTATGCCATGTGTGTATATGATACTGATAAAGTATCATTATTTTTTATTTTATTTATTTTGATTAACTAATAATTTGAAAATAGATTTTTTCAGATTTGGTAAGTTATATATTGCCTAAATCAATTCATATCATCATTATGATTCTATTATTATTATTATTATTATTATTATTATTATTATGTAATATATAATATATATATATATATTATGTGATAATAAGGGAAAAATAATGGTGATTCAAAAGAGATTCAGAAAATTGTCAGACAAAAAATTCTTCATCTTCTTCTTTTATTATTCCAAACATTTCTCAAGCCATAATCCAAGTACTCATATGTTGAGATAAACTTGTGATTTCTAAATTACAAAATTTTGTTCTCTATGTGCCCACCCACATCTTGAGGTGTAGAGAACACTCCGGAAGATCGTGGTCTAAGTACTCAAAGTGTTGGATAGGAAGATCGTTAATTATACAAAAGACTCAAGGACACTTGATAGGCTTCAAGAGGTAAACATTTCTATCCTCAAATATTTGTATGCATGATCATATAATATATAAGTATGTATATATATATGTTGTATGATTAATGATATTGCATATTAATGATTCATGTATTTATTCTTGAACATATAAACAATTTACATGAGAGGTGGAAAAAAATTGTTGTTTATAAACTGGGCCCACCATGCTATTTCACTCGCACTCTGATTGTTTTCCAACAATTGGTATCAAGAGCAGGTCAATAATCTCTGCATATTATTAATTTTTGTGTGGGATTATGTACATTTTTATATTATATGTGATATATATTTGATTGAATGGATGTTTATATTGAAGATGATAGATTCTTGGTGTTGTTTATAATGGTGCTTTTGGGTTTAGGAATTGTTCTTAAAATTTCTAGACCAAATTTGCTAATAAGGCTTTGGGCCTTGATTAGCGTGCATGGAGGGTAATAAGTGGTTTATTATGTTAATGTGTGAATTTGATGAGTATGTGATTAGAAATGTATGTTTAGGTGAATTAAATATGCATGTGGGCCCTGTTTGGTTATTAGAGGCATGTTTGTAACTTTAGCCCATTGTGGGCATAAATGTAATAATTGTGAATATTGTGATATATCTGTGTTGCACGATCTGGGACAGTCCTAGGGAGCTATTTAGCAAGAAAGTCACAACGAGGTCGAATACCCGACTCGGGGTGAGTCGAGGGGTATTTCGGGCATTAGACGTTTTATGGGGTTATCAGGTTATGAAAATAAATATTTGGAGATATATTTGAAGATAGAGTGTTTAGGAGAGAATATCGGGGAAATTTACCATTTTGCCGTTGGAGATGTTTTTGGTACCCCGAGCCTTTGAGGTAACCTTAGATACTTAAGTTAGGAAAAACAAACTAAGGAAGTATTCAGAAGCTAAGGAAAATCGACCCAAATCTCTTCTCTCTCAGTCTCTTTCTCTAGGCCATACCAAGGGGAACTTTGAAGATCAAGCTAGGAATTGGAGCTCTAAACTTGGGGATTAGCTCAGTTTCAATTTGTGGATTCAAGCAGAGGCTAAGGTATGCTTTAAACTGTTATTTTAGCTCATTAATTATGTGATTATTGGCTGGGTTTCTAGTTTTCTTGAGGCTTTGAAGTTGGAGATTGGAATTGGGATATGATGAGTTTTAGCTAGTTTTTGTTAGGTTTTGTTGCTGAGACTGTTCTAGGACTTCTATGATAAATGAATTGGATTGTTAGGTTGATTTTGGGGTAAATTGGCTTGGTTTTGGTGGTAAAAATGGAGGATTTTTCTGGATTCGAAGGGCCGGGTCACGGCATTGTTCTTGCTGAGTTGCGGCCCTCTAGAACATTAGAGAGGCTAGGAAGAAGAGCGGGCCACGACACACCCTAGCTTGGGTCGCAATGCACATGGGTGTTTTTGGAAGTTGTTTTCTGGTTGAGTCAGGCCGCGGCATAGGATCATGGGGCCGTGACGCTTAGTGTGTTTTTGGACTCCAAGGAGGTTTTAGGCTCGGGAATCCAAAAGTTAAGGCTCAGGATGGATTTTATCATCCGGATTGATAGAATTCAAGGTCCCAAAGACTAGAATTATGACCCAAAGTTATTTAATGGATTAGGACTTGATGGATGGATGTTGTTTATGCGTTGTGACTAGGTTTTCAGCGAGGCTCAGACTAGGGGACTGTGCTCGGGATACCAGTGCTCGGAAAGCTCAGGACACAAGTAAGAAAATCCTTGTACCCGTAGAGCAGGGCGAGGCCCTATAGTTTGTGTTGTAGGGCATGACCCTATATGATTGTGTTGCAGGGCGTAGCCCCCCATTGATTATGTTTATACGTATTTAAGTATTTGTTTAATTATGCTATGTGTGCATATATGCGAATGAACGGAAAGAGCTGGGAACTCGCACTTCGCGTGCTCAACGCTGCTCCCGAGAAAGGCAAGGCCGAGTACGACATGGGGTCGGGAGCAGCGTTGAGCACGCGAAGTGCGAGTTGCCATGGTGAGACCCTATAGGATACCTGGGATATCCTCACGGTGTAGACCGCGAACCCAGAGCCTAGTAAAGCGCCTGAGACGGCATGGCCGTATGTGTTTAGCCTGTTTGCGGTTTTGTTATGTGTTAATTGATGGTTATGTATATGTTGTTTTCTTGTGAGGAGTTTTCTTGCTGGGCTTCGGCTCACGGGTGCTCTATGGTGTAGGTAAGGGTGAGGGGAAAGTCAACCAACCATGAGTACGGAGAGCGTGAAGAGACGTGTACATATTTGGCCTGCCTAGTTGCCACGACCAGGGGTATTTTTGGGAGATGTTTGTACTAAACTTGATTTTTTCGTTTAGTCGACTCTAATTACATTTTTGAGTTGTAAATATTTCTAAATAGTACTTTGGGATCCCAAATGTATATCGCTTTATAATTTTCAATAGATGATTATATTTTCAAATTGTATGACTTTTATTACGGTTTAGCTACACTTTTAACCTAAAACCTCGATTAGCGAGTTAATTGCACGTTTTAAACTCACTTAGTAACGGCTCTAAGGAAGTAGGGCATTAGTCTGACCTACCCCAAGGCTGGTCCATTAATTTTTCAAATTAATTTATCTTAGATTAGTATATAATCTTTATGTGCTTTTATATGTTGCATTCATGCATCATGTTTACTTTTCCAAATAATATATAGTATTTATTATATGTTTTAATTCATTATATTTTATTTATTTATTTCCAGCAACAACGATTAATTCTCTTAACTCTAATCAAGGACCTCAAAACGTGAAAGAACCAATCAATCCTTATGACGGCTACCTAAGTACTTTTCATTTAGACTTCAACAATATTGATGATTGGTACAGAGGTATACATATACTTCTGAGTAAACTAAAAGTCTATGATGCAATCATTGATGTGCCTTTATATGAGCCATCAACTTTATTTGATTATGATGATCATCAAAAATATGCGGGTTGGATGAGATCTGATTATTTGGCTCGTCATTGCATACTGAAGACTATGCCTAACGATATTAAATCAAGATATGTAAACCTTAATTCTACAAATGAGATATGGGAAAAGATCAAAAGAGACTCTATTGATCACTTGAGAAGTTTGCAAGAAGAAAGGGTAAATATGATTTACTCATCTCATTTTAACATACTTGAATAGTTGATTCAAATTTGTACGCCACAAACTATATTTTTCATCTTCTTTTAAGGAACACATTATTCAAGAAAAGAAACAAGAAAAGGATCATAGATTGGTAGACCAAGGAATGACTGGCATGGAATTTAGTTTTTATTTTCAACTTTCTGTTAAGTCTGTTTCTTTAAATTTGTTCTAGAATTCTTCTAGAAACTATATTTTCGAGTCCTTTATTTGATGAGTGAACAAGTTTAATATTTCTTTTAAATAATAAATTCAGTTGTTATTTTTGAAATATATTTGTTCTACCTATTTCATCAATTAGTATAAATGATAATTATAAAGTATTCATTATTGTGCAAAACATAGATATAATAAAGAAGACATATTAGTCCAACAACAATTAAGTGATACATATATGTGAATTATTTTTTAGATTGGTTCATAATTAAATAGATACATAAAACAAGTAAAAGACAGTCTTTTATTTGAACCATTCATTGGTTCTCTCCCTGTTTATATAGTCGAATAATTAAAGCTAACCAAAAAGACCTTTCTCAAATAAAGGCTCAAAAATCATATAATCATTTAAGCTAATACATAGAGATGTATGTTGAACCTTTTAATGTTCAAAGCTAAAAGAGATAATAAATAGTATGTCAATATTGATTGACATTTATTCAAGGGACGTTTACCTTTGTTGAATGCAAAAGAAATTTCAAGAAATTTTAAAGCATCGTTCAAAGGAAAGTCACTTAAGACATATTTGATCTGATCAAAAGGAAGTCTAAACTCGAATTTGGAATTTAAGTTATTTGCATGTGAACTTGGAAATCAAATCCAACTCACATACAACTAGAATACTAAGCAACATTAGTATTTATGAAATGGAATATAATCATATTATATAAGATTAAATAGATAATGAGTGATCATTATCGACTTTATTATTTCTATAATTTTGACACTTGTTATACTATGTACATGTTTGATTGTACATCATCAAAGACTTAAAAGTTGGGATTCACAAGTGGTTCTGTGAATAAATTGAAAGTTTTCCATGAAGTCATTTAGTAAATCAATTTAATAATCATAAAGGATTACAAAAGTGTTTGTATCTCTTAAATGATACTTTAATGAAGCATGATTATTATAATCACTATATTTCTAGTTAACTTGTACTAGAAATAATGACTAAAGTCAAGTAAGCGAGTTACTGATTATTAACAATGATAAAACCAAATAATATCATAAATTATGCAAAGCTTTATTGTAGTAGGAGCGTTAGTTAGTAACTACTCCGTTACAAATATAAAGTTTAGTTGGTTGTGTGTAATACAATCAAACTATATTTTATTTCACATACTGGTATGTAATGAGAGGTTTTAACAGAAAATAATTGTTGAAACACCATGAATCTAGAAATGAAATTTGGAATTCCTATGACATCTAGATTCTTGAAAATCCAACTGAAGTTCATTAAACTTCAGTTTGCAACAAGATATTCAAGATGAAGAGGAGAAAAGAGGAATTTATGGACTATTCAAAGTAAAAGGTTAATAGTCGAAGGCTATAAATAGAAAGAAGAAATTTATTACTCGAATAAATACCTTCTACTGTAACCAAGCTTAAATCTATTTACATACTCTTATCCATTTTTTTATGCATGGATTATGAGATTTATTAAAATGGATGTCTAAGTAGTCTTTTCTGAATGGCTGACATGACAAAGCCATTTGAAAATCTCAGCTAGAAAGATTCGAAATTAAATATAAAAAACAAAGTTGTTTGCAAGGCTTCTTAAATCCACCTTTGGATTTTAACGAGTCATCATATCTTAAATATCTTTGATTTGATCAAAGATTCTGTTGTAATTCTTATCCTTCATGTTGATAAAATTTTGATCATTGGGAATGATGTGGAGAAATTATCAATAGAAAATAAATGGTTAGCTGAACATTTCTAAATATTATATTTGGAAAAGCCAAACATGTTCTATACATTCAAATCTATAGTGATTGAAAGAACAATCTTTTGGCACTGTCTCAAGTGAATTATATAGATAAGAAGCTTAAATAGTTTAGTGTACAAAATTCCAAAACAAGGCTTTTTGCCTTCCTAGTCAAGAGGATGTATTATCTAAATATAATAATGTCCATTTATAATTTACAAGAAAAGAAGGACATGAGAAAGTTTTCCTACAACTTAGTGATGGATTGTTTAATGTATCAAATGTTATATGTTCAAATTAACATTTGTTAAACGGTGGGAATAGTCAGCAGTTGTCAATCCAATTTTGGATTGAGTCATTGAATAATTATAAGTTCTTGGTTCTTTGAGTATCTTGAATATAATAGAGATTATATGTTTGTGTATATAGGCACTGACCTAAAATTCCAAAGGATGAACTGATTTCAAACCAGATAGAAATCTTCAAAGATTGATATCAAAATTAATTTCTATGATTATGGAGGAAACTCATTAATCTGGAAATGTGTTGGACATTTCAAAATTGTATGTTTCACCATAGAAGCAGAAATGTAACAGCTACTGAGCCGTTAAATAGGCTATTTGATTTAGTTGAGTTCTTTGCCATTCTGGAAAGAATTTCAAACTTGAATAAGCTACTAGTATCTCATTGCGAAAGTAATGGAGATATAACTATTCTAGAAGAACTAAGAAATCGTGAGAGGGAAAAGCACATGAAATGATGTACCATTTAATTCAAGATAATTTTACATAATTGATGTAACGATCTTTAAGATAGCTTCAAAACAGTTTCTTACAAAACTATTTACGAAGATTTTGTTAGACGAATTCGTTCAGGATAATGTGAGTGACACATTGAGAGAGATGCCTTAGCTTTCTTTAGGGCAAGTGAGAGATTATTGGGAATAGTGCCCTTAAAGCAACTGTAGTTGACAAATGTTTTAAATAAAATAAACAATTGAATTGAATTATTATATATATAGACTATGTTCAATATTATGTTGATAATATTAAGTAAATATCAGAAAATTCAAAAGCTCATCTGTAACGCCCTGGTTACCCCAGAACAGTTACAGTGAACCGGAAATTTGACTCGCTACCCGAGTCCTTTGATTAAAAACGTGTTTCTAAGTGTTATTAACAGGCTAAGGTGAAAAACCAATAAAAAGGAAATAATATATTTTATTAAGTACATAAAACTGTTCATGGGCCCATCAAAAACATTTACAAGTTATTTACAACTCAAAATGGTCACTACTGTTTCAAATTTACAAACCTGCCGACCTAAGCGACAAAAATAGGGTAAACCCCCTAGTTCCTCTTACTCCTTGGCTGTGGTGGTCAAGCGGCCGCATATGTACACATCACCACCTAAGCTCTCCACTCAAGGCTGGGTGAGCTTTTCTTTCCCTTTACTTGCACCACATAGCACCCATGAGCCAAGGCCCAGCAAGAAAACACAATATAGCATGATATAATTTCAACAATGATCATAATAATTATTCAGGACTTTCAGTCCAAAACAGGTAAGTGACAGTCGCAAAAGTCACTAAGGTGGGTACAACTCCCTGTAGCCATGTGACGATAGGGTCACCGGGGATTAACAGATAAGTGAACCTTTCACTAGCTTAAGCAGGTTAGGTACATGATGACTAGTCACCAACATAACCTACCTCATGACCATAGAGTCATAACCATGGAACTCTGTTCCCCAGCCATGTGACAAGCAGTCACCTAGGCCTTAGGCACTGGCTCTGGGTAACTAGCTTAGACTAGTCAAGCGCTTATAAGATTCATCGACCTTAGGGTTGGTCCAGCGTTAATGCCTTAGATTCATTCAACACTGATATCGATTAGATCTAATCTTCATCCGGCCCTGCGTTCAGGACGCTTATGCCGTTTCTGACTCTTAGGTCAGTGATGCGCGACCAATGTCGTCCCTGACTAATCAGTGCCATACACAAGTAAAAAACATTCGCTAGCATTTAATATGCAATCAATGTCCACATTTATCAACCAACATGCCTCAACAACAGTTATGCATGTCATATACATAGGGTGCAGTTTTCTTACCTCTGATTCGAGCGAGAATGAATAAAAGAACGACCCTTGAGAACGATCTGACTTTTAGTCCTTTAGCGGTCACCTAGCCATAACCAAATATGGGACACCATCAATAAAATGATTAACAAAGGTTCCCAAACCAAGATCTAGCCTCCGGTACATCAATCACCACTAATCCAGGTAGTAGGAACCATCCCGAGGCTTAAAACCAAGTTGCTGAGGCCAAAACACTCAAACGGGCTCAAACCTGCCCAAGGGCTGCAACCCTAACACCTTGGGTCGTGGCCCCCAGCCACTCCAGGAGCAAGGGCCATGGCGCTCTACACCTAGGGCCACGATGCCCAGCAAGGAAAAAATCACTCCAGCAGCTTCTTCGAACTAGGGCCGCGGCGCCCAAGAACAGGGTCGCGACCCCAACCCAGAACCATCCCCAAACTCGTTTTCCTTCATCCCAAGCCCTCCAAAACATACCTAAACACTTCCAAATCATCAAATCAAAGTTCCCAAGCTTCCCAATGATTCAAAACCATCGAAACCCGAGGCTCAAACAAACCAAAAACTCAACTATTCACAAAATCCAATTTGAAGCTTAGAAACTCTAAAGACTCAAAACTTAAAACTTAGATTACCTTTGACTGGGTTGTTTCTCATCAAATCCTTCGATCAAGAAGCTTCTAATCTTTCCTAGGATCACTATGCCTTGATCCTCGCTTGATTCCGACTCCTAGAACTTAAGATTTCTTCAAAAATGCTTCAAATGGTAAAATGAAGTAACGGGAAAAGAACGAGAGGTTTTGTAATGTACGGTTCTATCTGACAAGCTACTTCAAGCTTAAGTAACCTCAAATAAAACCTAGTGCTCGGGACCCCAAAAACCTCCTGGGGAACATTATAGTCAAAACTTCCAGAATTTCCTCCTGACCTCAATAACTCCTAATTTATCATCAAATAACATCCTCATAACTCAATATCCCAATAAAAGACCCCCATTATGACAAAACCGCTAATTCATAATATAATACTGACTCATGCCGAATAGCTCAAATATATCTCCATAATAATGGAATCTCATTCCTAAATCACAATATGCACCCAAATATACAAATATGCCCTCAACGGGCCAAATTACCAAAACATCCCAATAATCAAATGTGGACCCACATGCATGCATATAACATCATATTATAATACAATTCACATAAACATGCATATTATCATTTAATGGCATAATTAAATAGTTATGGTCCTCCCGGCCTACTCATCCAGCCATTAAACTGCATTAGGGATTTTGGGGCATTACATCATCTATGTGGTCTTTATCTCATATTGGTTTAAGAGAATCGAGATTGAGATAATGAACTTAAAACAATTCGCAGTAAAATAAAGTTACGGAATCCTTAGATTAATTACTGCTAGTACGATTCGCTAGTATTATGAATACAAGTGACCTAGATCCGGGTCACTAGTGTAGTTGGACACTTTAGTGAAGGTACTTTATATATAGTGATATATAGAACAGGACCAAATGTGATTTGTTAATACTTGTTTAAACACCGTTTCAGAGTATTAATCAAACACATCAAACGATGATCATATACACGATGGTCTTGATCCTGAGGTTACTATGAACTCCTATACATGTCATCTAATCCTTTGATTCATGCGTTAAGGTTTGTCAGAATGATTAGGCTAATAACAAGTGTTTTGGGGACTCAATGATATATATGGCTGGGGATATATTTAACAGATATGGAATCTATACCTTCTTATAGATTGAATAATGGTTCCCTACTGGGTTGACTTTTGGAACTGAAAAGGTTATGAGCGCTCAAGTCGCAAACCTGTTGTGACACAACCTTCACTACTAAAGTCAATGGCACACTAGGAACTAGATAAAGTTAAAAGGGTAAAACGATAATTTTATTTCCTTTTAATTATGAATTATTAATAGAGGATTAACGTTGTATGTAATGATTATATCAATGGACATTTTATTCTTTAATAAAGTACTATGTAAATATATGTCTATAATTATCAAGAGTTCAATCTCATATTTATAGTGGAGTAATCATGAGATTAATAAATATGATTATTTAATCAAAGATCTTTGATTAATAATCTAATATCAATTGGAGCTTGTATTATAGGTCCCCATGGTGGCTCTAATAATGTTATATCAAGGTAAGAGTTGATACAAGGGTAAAACTGTAATTTGGAAATTTTAGAAGAATATTATTCTTCCGGTCAAATATACAATTATATGATAATTGAGGTTGAATAAATAATTTGGAATTAATTATTAAATTTCAAAAATATATTTATTTATTTATTTAAATATAGAATTTTTTTAAATATATATAATAATAAAATAATTAATTTTTTAAATGAATTATTTTATCTGAGTGGGAGAAAATAAAAATGGTAACTCAATTTATTATGCCTTACAGTTGTTTATGGCTCAAACCAGTTAGAGGCCAGAAGATCTCTCTGGTCTGAGTTAGCCAATTTAACTTTCCTTGTTAAACCTTGGCTAATTGTAGGTGATTTTAATGTAGTTTTTTATTCAAAAGATAGAATGGGAGGTAGGTCTATAACAATGAAAGAGCTAGAAGATGCTAGACACTGGCTTGATCTTGGCATGGTGGAAGAAATGAAGATAATGGGCTCGTTTTATACTTGGTCGAACAATCAGGAAGGGGGAAATCGTATATTCTCCAAGTTAGACAGGGTGTTCTTCAATGAGGATTGGCTGGATTCTTTTCCTAATGTTAGTGCAGTTGCGAATTGGGAGGTAGTTTCAGATCACTGTGTTATCCTTTTGAAGCAAATATCAGTCCAAAAATAGGGTTTTCAACCATTTCGTTTCTACAATATGTGGATTGCCCATCCTCAATTCAGGTCAACAGTCTTGGCTAACTGGTATAAGCCTTTAAAAGTTGAGGGCCACGGATTGGATCAGATAGCTTGGAAACTTTCTCAGCTCAAGCATGAGCTGAAGAAATTTAACTGGAGGGTTATTGGAGATGTAGTCAGAAAGTATGAGGAAAGTAAAAGAGTTTATCAACAAGCTAAATCCACTCTTTTCTCAGACCCGAAGAATCACAGTTTATGTTTGGCTGAAAGGTCTTCTTTTCTAGAGTTTAAGAAGTAGGAGAAAATATATGCCAGTTTTCTTTATCATAAGAGTGAGATAGATTGGCTCCGTTTTGGTGATGAAAACTCCTCAATGTTTTATGCTAGTATGAAGAAAAGGAAAATTAACAACAAGATAGTGTCTTTTGTGACTAAAGGAGGCAAAGTTGAAGATAATTACCCAAAGGTGATCAACCATTTTGTTCAACATTTTCAGTCTTTCTTGGGTTGCTCAAGTAAAGCTTCAGGACATATAGATTCTTCAATAATAGACTTGGGTCCGATTATGAGCTTTGAAGATCAGTTGCTGATGATTAAGCCTTTTTCTTATCAAGATGTCAAAACTGTAATGTTTAGTATACATGCTATCAAAAGCCCTGGTCCAGATGGTTTTGGAGCTGGTTTCTTTAAAAGCCTATGGACAGACATAGGGAAAGAGGTGTCTAAGGCAGTTCTTGAGTTCTATGACACAGGATATATTCCTAAGTCTTTGAATAACATTATTTTAGCTCTCATATCTAAGGTTGATCATCCTACAAATGCTACTGAGTATACACATATTGCTTGTTGTACTACTATGTACAAATGCATCTCAAAAATGCTTTGTCACAGACTGATTTCTGTTCTTCCTAATTTGATCAATCAGAATCAAGGGGCTTTTATTAAGAATAGATCTCTTGCTCATAATTTCCTTATTCTTCAAGATCTAATTTAGGGTTATAATAGAAGACAAGGTTCTCCTCGATGCTTGATGAAGATAGATATCAGTAAAGCCTATGATTCCATAGACTGGGACTTTTTAGAGAACCTGCTGAAAGCATTCAGATTTCCTGGCCGTTTCATTAGATGGGTTATGATCTATCTTAGAGGCTCTTCCTACTGCTTACTTATGAATGGTCGGATCCAAGGCAGCTTTCAGGGCGGTAAAGGGCTTCGTCAATGTGATCCTATCTCTCCTTTACTTTTTGTATTAGTGATGGAATACCTTACTCGAGTCCTTCATAAGGCTTCTAAGGATAAAGGCTCCAGGTTTCATCCTTTATGCAAATCCTTAAATATAATTAGCCTTTGCTTTGCTGATGACTTACTACTTGTTTGCAAAGCTAATGCTAATTCTATTTAGATCATACAAAAATCTTTTGAAGCCTTCTCTGTTGCTTCTGGTTTGTTCATCAATAACCATAAGTCCAGAATTTACTTTGGAGGCATATCGAATTCAGAGAAAGCCTCTCTGTTGAAACTTACTAAGTTGACTGAAGGGACTTTTCCTTTGATCTATGTTGGAATGCCGTTGAGACCTACCAAGTGGAAGGCTATGGACTGTGATTTAATCCTTACGAAAATTAGGTTGAGATTGCATGGTTGGGCCAGTAGGAATCTTTCCTGTGCTGGTCGTGTGCAGCTAATTCATTCTGTCCTGTTGGGTATAAGGAATTACTAGATGAGTATTTTTCTTTTGCCTCAGAGAGTCATTAAGGAGATAGATCGCCTTTGCAGGAATTTTTTGTGGGGAGAAAAAGGTACCAGAAGAAAATTTCATTTAACCTCCTGGGATCAAGTTTGCCGGCCTAAAAGTTATGGTGGTTTAGGCTTTAAAGATGGGCCTCTTTGGAACAAAATTAAGCTTGCAAGATACATTTAGGCTATCTCTTCTAAGCAGGACCTTTTATGGGTTAAATGGGTGAATTGTATCTATTTAAAAGGGGACCAGATATGGGACTATGTCCTGCATCAAGACTCTAGCTGGTACTGGAAAAAGTTGATCAAGCTTAGTAAATCTCTATCTAGCTTGACTTTGAACGCAGCTGTTATACAGGGGAAACTCCAACTGAATAAGTTGTATCTTCTATCAATTCCTGGCAGTCCTATTAATAGCATGAAGGTTGTTTGGTGCAAGCTTTCAATGCCCAAACATAGGTTCATATTATGGCAGACTATCAACCAGAAATTACTCACTAGGGACTTGCTGCATTACTGTCACTTATCTATCCCTAGTCTGGCTTGTCCGATCTGTGAGACTGATTTGGAATGCCACTCTCATCTCTTTTTTTACTGTACTTTCTCCAAGAGAGTGCTTCAAGCTGTTTCTGGTTGGCTGGGAGATCTCATCTGGCCTGAGAAGTTTGAAGACTGGTGTAACTGGCTGAATGAAACCAGGAAAGGCTGCATGGCTCGGGTAGTTTTAGCTGCACTTGCTGCTACTGTTTACTACCTCTGGCATAATAGAAACAAGTGTTGTTTTGAAAGCAGCTGTTTTTCTGTTTATCACTTAGATTCCTTGATTAAAGAGTCTGTCAAAGCTAGAGTTTCTAGTCTCAGCCTTAGAACCAAAAAGCTGTCTTTTAGAGAGAAACTTATGATCCAATTTTTCTCTAGTTTGTAATTAAGGGGGAGTTTATTTCTCCGGCCTTTGTGTTGTTTCTGTTTTGTTTGATCAATAATATATCTTTTCTTGATAAAAGAAAATGGTAAGTCAAAATAGTTTTGATTTATTGATTTCTAAAAGATAATAATAATGGTAATCATTAATTTGAATTTTGAATTTAAAATTTAAATTCAAATTATGGTTGTGATGTTTTTCTTAAAAAGATAATACCATATTTTGTGAGAATAATTTATTTAATTAATTAAATAAATAAAAGCAAATAGGAAAAATGCAATATTTCCTAAAAGGGAATAGTGCTACACGCATGACACAGTCCAAGGACTGTGCCATGCGTGTATATGATACTGGTATTAGTATTGTTTTTATTTTATTTATTTTAATTAATTAATAATTTGAAATTATATTTTTTCAAATTTAGTAAGTTAGATATTACCTAAATCAATTCTTATCCTTATTATTATTAATATTATTATTATTATTATTATTATGAATAATAATGTAATATATAATCTATATACATTATCTGATAATATTGGAAAAACAATGGTGATTCAAAAGAGTTTTAGAAAATTGTCAGACAAGAAATTTTTCATCTTCTTCTCTTATTATTCCAACATTTCTCAAGCCATAATCCAAGTACTCATGTGTTGAGATAAACTTGTGATTTCTAAATTACAAACTCTTGTTCTCTATGTTCCCACCCACATCTTGAGGTGTAGAGAACACTCCAGAAGATCGTGATCTGAGTACTCAAAGCTTTGGATAGGAAGATCATTAATTATACAAAAAGACTCAATGGCACTTGATAGGCTTCAAGAGGTAAATATTTATGTCCTCTAATATTTATATACATGAGCATAAAATATATGAGTATGTATATATATGTTGCATGATTAAGGATATTGCATATTAATGGTTCCTGTATGTATTCTTGAACATATAAATTGTTTATATGAGAGGTGGAAAAAAAATTTGTTGTTTATCAATTGGGCCCACCATGTTATTTGGTTGCGCACTTTGATTGTTTTTCCAACAAAGGATTTGAAGACTTTAGGTGCACCCAAGGACAATGATTCTCAAGAAGTCATGAAGGAAAGGAAGAAGCACAAAGAAGATGAACTCATATGTCGTGGTCACATCCTCAACCCTCTCTCGGATCACCTCTATGATCTCTACACCAACACAACATCAACAAAGGAAATTTGGGAAGCACTTGAGAAGAAATACATAGTCGAAGAAGAAGGTACCAAGAAATTTCTAATAACTCAATACATGGAATTTAAATATTTTGATGAAAAACCCCTACTTCCTCAAGTGCACGAATTAGAAGTTACTCTGAATAAGTTTTCTACTCTAAAGATAACCTTGTCAAAGTCCTTTATAGTGGATGCTATAATAGCAAAGTTGCATCCATCTTGGAGGGGCTATAGGAATATGATTCTCCATAAGAATGAGGAGATATATTTGGACGAAACCATAAAGAACCCAAGGATTGAAGAAGAGTCTTGATCTAGAGACAAGTGTATGGAAGAGTCCAATGGAGGGACATCCAAGGTGAATATCCTAAAGAAACCCTCTCAATCAAAGGGGAAAGCTCACAAGAAGTCCCAATCGAAGAATGACAACCACCTAGCCCCAAAGAAGAATAAAGGGAAATTAAATGGTGTTAAAGGCCCTTGTTTTGTTTGTGGCAAGAGTGGTCACTTGGTTAGGGAATGAAAATTCTAAAAGTCTACCAACTTTGGAATCAAGGTCATCACAACCAAAGAGGAGTTGGTTGCTGCCTTGAGTGAGGTGAATGTTGTACAAGGCAAAGTGCAAGGATGGTAGTATGACATTTGTATCACCATTCATGTCACTTATAATAGAGGAATCTTCAAGACTTTTGAAGAGACCAAAGATTGCCATGAAATCCAAATGGGGAATAACCATAGATCTAAGGTGATGGGCAAGGATCATGTGGATCTCCTCTTAATATCTAGAAAGAAAGTTCTTCTTACAAATATGTTATGTGTTCTGAATACAAGTAGAAATCTTGTAAGTGGAAACTTGTTGAGCAAGCTGAGAATCAAAGTGGTGTTTGATTCTGGTAAGCTAATATTGTCCAAGGGATATTATTTTGTGGAAAATAATATCTGTGTGATGGCATGATTAAATTGTGTACTCAAGACTCTAACTTTGACAATATTATATCTACATCTTCATGTTATATGCTTGGTATTCTATTACTATATGACATAATAGATCTACTCATATAGGTTATAATACAATTAAAAGAATTATTAAATATGGTTTAATTGTATGTGATGATGTTGAGCATGAAAAATGTGAACTATGTGTTAAATCTAAAATGGTTAAGAAATCTTATCATAGTGTTGTAAGAGAAAATAATTTGTTAAATTTGATACATAATGACTTATGTGAATTAAATGGAATGATAACTAGAGGTGGGCATATATACTTTATTACCTTTATTGATGATTGTTCTAGGTTCACATATGATTACTTGCTTAAGAATAAGGATGAAACATTTAGCATGTTTAAAATTTATTGTTATAGGTTCACATATGATTACTTGCTTAAGAATAAGGATGAAGCCTTTAGCATGTTTAAAATTTATAAAGCCAAGGTTGAACTCAATTGGAAAAGAAAATCAATTGTGAAATGTATGGTATAATTCATGAATATACAGCCTTTTATACACCCCAACAAAATGGTATAGTGGAAAGAAATAATAGAACATTTGTAGAAATTCGAAACGTTATGTTTTTGCATGCAAATTTGAGGTTTGCATTATGGGGAGAAGCCTTGGTATACGATTGTCATATTTTAAACTGGATTCCTCTAAAGAAGAATCAAATTTCACCGTATGAGATATGAGAAGAAAATAGGCCCAACCTAGGGTATCTAAAAGTGTGAGAGTGCCTTGCTTATTGCAAGAGCACGGATCCTAAAAGGACAAAGTTGGGTCCTAGGGAAATAAGGTGTGTAGTTGTAAGCTATGCCTCAAATAGTAAAGCCTATACACTATTAGACTTGGAGTCTAATGTCATAATTGAATAAAGAGAAGTTAAGTTCTTTGAGAACTTGTTGTATAGTGACAACAAACTTCAAGAACATATCTCATTGGAAGGAACTCAAGAGAAGTTACATTCAAGGGTTGTAGAGTAAAGGCATAAAAAGGTAGGATCACAAGACAAGTGCTCTCAAGTGAATATTCTTTACTTGGTAGAGGGTAACCACAAAGGAGACACTTAGAAGTATCCAATGGTACTTTAGCTTATGATTGGTTAAATACATGGTGAAATTGGTTAGGCACAAAGAGGTATAAAAACCATAATGATTTCATTATAAATCATGTGAGAGTTGACATTCAGTATAGGCATTTATAAAGCATATTTTTGGGTCAAAAGTGTTTCTTTGGAGTATATGAGAGTATCCAAAAAAAATTGGAGCATTTAGGGATGTTATGAAACAAGTTTTGGAGCGCAAATTCAGTGGCATCAACAATGCATCACCTATGGGCCAGAGGCAACCCGTCGCTCGGCCACAAAATAATAGACCAGGTGACGTGTCACCTGGTACTCGGTGACACATCCTCTAGTGGTAGGCGATGTGTCACCTGGGCTGTCTGTATGAGTTCGTACAATGATGTGTTTTTGGCTCCAAAATTCAAATTAAAATGCTCTAATCTCATTGGTTGAGTCTAATGAGTTTCATATGTTGGGAATTGTGCCCATAAAGCAATTGTAGTTAACAATGGTTTTAATGAAATGAATGAATGAATTGAATTATTGTATATATGTAGCTTATATACTATATTATTATTAATAATATTAAGTAAATATCAACAAATTCTCAAGTTCATCTATGTGGTTTCAATCTCACATTGGTATGAGAGGATTGAGATTGAGATAATGGACTTAAATAGTTCGCAGTAAAATAAAGTTATGGAATCTTTAGATTAGTTACTGCTAGTACGGTCCACTAGTATTATGAATACATATGACCTAGATCTGGGTTACTAGTGTAGTAGGACACTTTAGCAGAGGAACTTTGCATACTGAGAGTATGTAGAACTGGACTAGATGTGATTTGATAATACTTGTTTAAATACCATTTTGTGGTATTATAAAACACATCAACTGATGGTCATTTACAAACCGATCTTAATCCTGAAGTTACTATGAACTCCTACATATGTCATTTGACCATTTGATTCATGCATTACGGTTTGTCAGAATGATCAAGCTAAGAACTATTGTTTTGGGGACTCAATGATGTATGTTGACGTGGTTCTTCGCCAACAGGTAATTAAGAAATGAAGAGAAAGGGATTAGTGCTAAATGTAGAACCGTAACAGATATATGATCTTAGAGAATGAAAGAGGTGACTCAAGACACGTTTTTTTAAGTGGTTCAAAGGTTAAAATCCTTCTACTCCACTAGTCAATATTATTGATGTATACTGGGTATTTAATTACAGAGTATTTCTTACAAGAGATCATTTAACCAACCCCTTATCAACTCCCAGGGTCTCCATATTTATAGGAGAAGGCACCTGGACGCAGGTAAGAAGGTCATCCCGTGACCCTCTTACCTGTCATATCAATTCTGTGACATTCTTGATTAATTCCCAAACCTGACACATAACTGTGGTCAAATTGACAGGTAAGGAGATAATGGGCCGCACGGCCCAACCCAGTCGTGGGTGTCTGAATACGCACATTCCTGCTGTGTGTCCGAGAAGTAAGGGGCATATCAGACACGTGATGCATGATATATGCATGTTTACCTTGCGTGTGTTGACTTCATAAAGGGTCATAGCCTCCATATCCAGCTCGTACCACGAGCTGCATACTTGACTCGACCTTTGGCCTTCAGAGTCCCTGCTCCAGTCTTGGGCAATGAAGGCGAGCCCTTGGGGCTTCCTCGAGCTAATGACAAAAGCTCCGGTCTTGGGGGCATCCATGAGATAATCATGATTAGTCCACAACTCGGCTTGCTAATCAGCCCGTGGGAAAATCAGGGCGTACAATGTATATGGCTGGGGACATAGCTTAACAGATATGGAATTTATACCTTCTTATAGATTGAATGATGGTTCCCTATCGGTATGCTTTTGGAACTGAAAAGGCTATTGACGTCAAATTAATAATCAGGTTATGAATTAACCTTCACTAGTAAATTCAATGGTACACTAGGAATCAAGATATAATTAAAGGGTAAAACGCTGATTTTATTCACAATTAATTATGAATCATCAATAGAAGATTAATTTGTATGTAGTGATTATATCAATAGACACTTTATGGTTACAATAAAATACTCAGTAAATATATGTCTTTAATTCTCAAGAGTGCAATCTCATATTTATAGTGGAGTAATCATGAGATTAATAAATATGATTATTTAATCAAGGAGTTTTGGTTAATATTCTATTATTTTTTGGAGCTTGGAATTATTTGTCCATAGGTCCACGGGGCAGCTCTATCAATACTATTCAAGGTAAGAGTTGATACAAGGATCAAACTGTGAATGGGCTATTTGAGAGAATATTTATTCTTCGGGATAAATATGCAGTTATGTGATAATTCAAGTTGCACAATTTATTATTGTATCATGAAATTTTCGTAGACTGCCATATGGCTTCCCCGGGGAGGTTCAGTAAATAAAAATGCATGAAAAATCAAATCCCCTTATTTCAAGTAAGCGATACATGCATAGGGCTTCCTGGACTGCCCTATGCATGAACCACTGCTGATAGTAATTAGTTATTGGCTTTTTATTTTAATTAATTAATAAAATATTTTGAAAAAGGTTTTTAAAATGGAATGTAAGACTTTATCTTTAATTATCATTTATTTATTATTATTAAGATGGACAATTTTATTTGATTATTATTATGATAATAATGCCTATATATTCTATATGATAGAAAATAAACAAATAATAGTTTTTCAGGAGAAATCAGAAAAACTAATCATCTTTTTCTCACAAAAGATATACATTTATCTCTAGCCTATAATCAAGAGTCTCATGCATTGAGAATACTTTTGATTCACAAATATTGATTCTTGTTCTCTATGTTCCCACCTACATCTTGAGGTGTAGAGAACGTCTTGGAAGATCTTGGTATGAGTACTCTAGCGAGGATAGGAAGATCAAAATATATACAAAAAGATTCAAGGATTCTTGATAAGCTATAAGAGGTAAATCATTTCGTATTATTTTTACATATACATATCATGTTGATTAACATATTTCATATTAAAGGATCCTCATATAAAGTTGTTTATATGAAAAAAAATTGTTGTATACAATAATTCCATTACCGCAATTTCTGCTGCGCACTAGGAACTGTTCCTAACATCATACACTATCGGAAGGGTTCATTTGAGTTAATTGGTGACTTGATCACTCACCTCTCTCTCTCTCTATCTCTAGCTTTCA
The DNA here is from genome assembly GCF_963169125.1 of Humulus lupulus. Classification (NCBI taxonomy): domain Eukaryota; kingdom Viridiplantae; phylum Streptophyta; class Magnoliopsida; order Rosales; family Cannabaceae; genus Humulus; species Humulus lupulus. Next base: position 155,537,714 of record NC_084794.1, on the reverse strand, counting down.
AGATTACTAGTTTTCTCCAAGATCTTCTTCAAGAAAGCTTAACTTACATGAAGGATCAAGGTTTGTGAATCCCAATCTCATTCCATTGTTATAGCTCAAGAAATTCCAAGGAGAATGCTAGGAATAGAGATTTTTGGACAACAAATCTTCATTTGTGTCAAGCCTTGTAACACTTGTGGTTCACATAAAATCACAGACTTGTGATTTTATGTTTGCAGGCTCTTCTTGAAGAAAGGTAAACTCTTCACTCATTTATTTGTGTTTATATACTTTGTGATTATCTTCCATTAGAGTTAGATTCTTTGTGATTATTGCTTTGAGTTTTAATACAAAACCAAGTTTATTAGCCTTATCCCCAAAACTTTAAGTAGAAGATAATCCCAAAATCATCCAAGAAGTTATGTCTTCAAGAGACTCTATATTTGGGAGGCAATCAATGATGAAATAGATTCAATTATATCCAACCATACTTGGGAAATTGTTAATCTACCACAGAGTGAGTTCGCGAGGACCCTTGAGTCTATGCACCATGCAAGGTTGTAAGTGGGTATTTCGAAGAAAATATCACACCAATTGGACAATCCTAGCCTTTAAAGCAAGGTTGGTGGCTAAAGGGTTTAGACAAAAGGGAGGCATAGACTATTTTCATACCTACACACTGATAGCAAGGACAACTTCAATAAGAATGTTGTTTGCCTTATCATCAATACACAACATATATGGATTTTAAAACTCCACCCCAAGTAAGGACCACAACTCATGTCAAAAGCTCCTAGATAATCACACAACACTATGTTTCGCACAAGTCTTTGTGCCTACACAAAGTGAGCCTCTAGCGTATCCTGGTCCCATGGCCTTCATCTCACTCAATCAGTTCACCTCCTTGTCCCACAAGAGTGAGTTTGCGAGGACCCTTGATTCTATGCACCATCCAAAGTCATTGCACCTAGGCACCTCATTAAGACCTTGTGCCCATGCGCCTTGCAAACTACTGCACCTAGGCGCCTCTCGGGAACCTCACGCCTAGGTGCTTCACTGGGACCTCGCGCCCAGGCATCTCACTGGGACCTTGCACCCATGCGCCTCAATGAGGCCTTGTGCCCAGGTGATTGCAGACCCCCGCGCCTAGGCGCCTCGTTGACCACGCGCTTATGCGCCTCGCTGGGACCTCGCACCTGTACACCTTGCGGACACCCGCACCCATGCGCCTCACTGGGAACTCGCACCTATATGCCTCATAAACACTTGCACCGTGCACCTTACTCAGATCCCGTGCCTGTGCGCCTCGCGAACCCTTGCTCCTATGCGCCTCGCAGACGCTCATGCATGCATGCCTCGCAGACCCCCCACACCTGTGCGCCACGCGAGGCCCTTACACATGTGTACACCGCGAGGCCCTTGTACCCATATGCTCATAGAGGAATGCCTCTGTCATGCATCCAAGATACCCACCTCGCGTGCAAAGTCAATGTGTCACTCGAGCAACCAACCATACTTTGCATACCTCACAGCCCTACCTCGAATCTTGTTTATTACTTAGTAGCCAAGATCCTCCCTAGGCATTCCTATGACTTGGACACTTGGTGCAAAGCATGATTCCTTTTTGTACTCAAAGGGCACCCATACACTCCGCACACCCAATGAGTATAAGTGGAAAAATTGTCACCATACTTACCTAAGGAGGATAAAGAAAGGGACAAGAGATATGATCAAAATGCCTCTATATAGGTACGTACTAGTCACCAAGGATCAAGGCACAGACCAAGCATCCACGCCAGAAAAGTAGTGGCAGTACAAGAATGGTATTTGGTTAAAACTCCACTACCACGCTCCTGACATTCGTAACATACAGGTGGTGGTGGTACAACATAGTACAAGGCCAGGAGTGTTACATGCAGGTCTCTTACATGTACTGGATCTGACCACCACTCCTCCAACACCACTACCACTTACACCACTACATCCTGCACCAGGATCATATGTAGCTTTAGAGTACCTCCCTATCCCCTTAGGGCCACATGTACCATGGGCCATTAGAGGCCCTCTATAAATAGCTCCACGCCCCATTTGCAAAGGGGTTGGAAAATCATTGTAACTTTGTACCAAGATAAATACAAGTTCTTTTATCCATTTTCTTCTGCAACTATTTTCTAAGTTACTTGCTATGTTCTTGAAGTTCTTCATTTATAAGCTTTATACTTTGATTTTTCCAACCTAACATTGTGGACGAGTTCTCACAGACAGTAGTTCTTCCATTAACTCCAGTTAGGAAACATTCAAAGGCTTTCAAAATGCCTGGATGACCATCAAGAAGTGGAGGTTCACCTAGACGGAACCCAGATAAGGGCGTCCATGAGAGATCCTCCTCCACCGATGAATGGAGGTGTGCCGAAGTTTCTTAGAGATAATGGAGAAGATGAAGAAGTATCATCCCCGGCCCTTTGTAACGCCTTGGTTAGCCAAGCCGTCACACTGTGTACTTTAAATAGTGCTTAACTCACTAAACAAGTCATTAGGCCATAAATGTGCATCTAAGTATTATTAATGGGCCAGGGTAAAAATATCGGTCAAAGGAATGGATATATTTTATAAAAAAACACTAAACTGTACATGGGATCGCATAAAAGTATTTACAAAGTTGTTTACAATCCAAAATGGTCATTACAGTTCAAAAGTTACAATCTACTGACCTAAGCAGCAAAAATAGGGTTAAACACAAGTTCCCTTGAGAAACACCTTGGTCGTGGTGGTCAAGCGGCCGCATATGTACACGTCGCCACCTAAACTCTCCACTCAGGGTTGGGTAAGCTTCTCTCTCCCTTTACCTGCACCACATGTCACCCGTGAGCCAAGGCTCAACAAGAAAACTTATTACCGCATGTATACAAATAATATTAGATGATCAAGTGATCATTCTGGGGTCATGTGCACTAGATTGTTTACTATTAAGTCGTTCTGGGGACCAGCGCCCTAAATAGATGACTAGTAAGTCACTCTAGGGTCGTGCACTCTGAACAGATTACTAATAAGTCTCTCTGAGGTCCTACGCCCTGAACAGATGACTAATAACTCTCCCTAGGGTCCTGCGCCCTAAGCCATGTGACGCTCTAGTCACCTGAGCCTTTTAGCCCTGGCTCTGAGTAGCTAGCCTTAGACTAGCCAAGCGCTTTAATTTTCTTCGACCAATAGGTCGATCAAGAATTTAATGCTCATGTTGATTAGATCTAATCACTTTAGCCTGCGTTAAACACGCTAATGCCGCTCTTGACTCATAAGTCAATTCCATACAACCAGCACTCAGTACTATTGTCGATCATGACTAATAAGTCAGAGCTTCACAACCAGTACTAACACCATTGTCGTTTTTGACTAATAAGTCAGTGCCATTCACAAGTGAGCAATACTTCCAAGCATTTACAATGCAACCAATGTTCATATATAGAGCACTCAACATGTCTCATCAATAATCATGTATGTCACATACTGGGTGCATTTTTCCTACCTCAGACTTGAGTGTAAAATAGGTTAAGAACAACACTTGAGAACGATCCTGTCCTTAGGCCCTTAGTGGTCACCTAATCATAACCAAATATAAATCCCATCAAAAAAATAAGTAATAAAAGGTTCCTAGACCAAGTCCTAGTCTCTGGGACGTCGAATCCTACTACACGAGGTAGTAGAAACGATCCTGAGGCCTTATGTTTGAGTTCCCACGATTAAAACACAACTTTGGCCAAATCTACCCTTAAGCGTCGAGGCTCCACACCCCTGAGCCACGGCCTGCCTCCAAATAGAGGCTCCAGTCCCATTCAGCCTGCACCTCATGTCGTGCTCGCCTCCCAGGCGTCGCGGCCCTAACGCCCATCAGCCTCTCCTCTGTTCTTCGTTAAGCTTGGGCTGCGGCGCCCAAGAACAAGGTCGCGGCCTGGCTTGGAACTCAGCCAAAAACCTTCATTTTTCCCATATTAAATCACTCCATAACCCTATCCAAACATATCCAAATCCCAAAAACAAATTTCTCAATAATCTCAGAGACCCAAAACCATCAAAACCCAGTCTTCAAACAATTCAAAAACTCATCAAAACATAGAATTCAATTCAAAACTTAGAAACTCGAAAACTCAAAACTTAAAGTTTGGATTACCTCTGTTTTAGTAGTTTCTCGCTAAATCCTCCGGTTAATAAGCTTTTAATCTTCCCTAGAATCACTATAACTCGATCCTCGCTTGAATCTGAGTCCTAAAACTCAAGTTTCCTTCGAAAATGCGACGAATAGTAAAAAGGAATAACAAGAGAAAAGAGAAAGTGTTTTGAACGTATTTTCTTTCTGATGGGCTACTTCAAGCTTAAGTAACCTCAAGTAAATCCTAATGCTCAGGGTCCCAAAAATGCCCCGAGGGTTAAATAGTCAAAATTCCCAGAATTCCCTCCTGATCTCGCTATCTCCCAATCTTCATCAAATAATCATTGTCATTACGTAATATCCTGGTAATTGACCCCGTTATGACAAAATTGCGAATTTGCTTCCTAGGATCGTCTCATGCCGAATAGCTCAAACATATCCACATAATAATGTGGTTTCACCCATGTATCACATACATGTACATAAATATAAAAATATGCCTTCAATGGCCAAAATTATGAAAATGCCCTTCTAATAAAAAGTGGGCCCACATGCATGCAATCATCATCACATAATAATATAACTCACATAATCATGCGCATAATCACATAACCGCATATTAAATCAATTATGGCCCTCCTGGCCCCCTAATCCAGGCACTAAGCTACATTAGGGAATTTGGGATGTTACAACTACCCCCTCCTTATAGAAATTTCCTCCTCGAAATTTACCTGAACAGCTTGAGATACTGCTTCTGCATATCTGACTCTAGCTCTCAAGTCGCTTCCTCGACCTTGTTGTTCCTCCATAATACCTTAACCAAAGGTATCATTTTATTCCTCAAGACCTTGTCCTTTCAGTCTAGTATCTGGACTGGCTGTTCCTCATAGGAAAGATCAGCCTCAAGCTCTAGATCCTCGTAACTCAATACAAGAGTCAAATCTAATGCATACCTCCGAAGAGCTGAAATATAAAATACGTTATGCACGGTCGATAATTCCAGTGCTAAGGCCAACCTGTAGGCCATTTGACCAATCCTCTCCAGGATCTCAAATGGACCAACAAATCTAGGGCTCAACTTGCCCTTCTTCCCGAATCTTCTCACCCCTTTCCATGGCAAGACTCTAAGGAAGACATAGTCTCGCACTTGAAACTCCACATTCTTGCGTTTGGGATCTGCATAACTTTTCTGTCTACTTTGAGAAGTGATCATCCAAGATCTAATCTTCTCAATGGCCTCATTGTTCCTCTGAACTGCCTCAGGAACAAAGTATCTCCTTTCTCCGATCTCATCCCAATGAATGGGGGATCTACATTTCCTACCATACAGCATCTCATAAGGAGCCACCCCAATGGTGAACTGATAGCTGTTGTTGTAGGAAAACTCTATCAAAGGCAAGTACTTACTCCAGGACCCACCAAAGTCCAGCACATATGCACGAAGCATGTCCTCTAATATTTGGATCGTCCTCTCAGATCTTCCACATGTTTGAGGATGATAAGCAGTACTGAACTTCAACTGTGTACCCATGGCCCTTTGTAAACAACCCCAGAACTTGGAAGTGAATATGGGGTCTTGATCTGACACGATCGACCTCGGTGCCCCATGGAGGCGCACAATCTCTCTCACATAGAGATATGCATATTGGTCAACTGTACAAGTAGTCCTAACTGGTAAGAAGTGAGCTGACTTGGTGTATCGATCCTTGATAACCCATACTGAATCATGTACACCCACAGTCCTGGGTAATCCCACCACGAAATCCATTGTGATGTCCTCCCATTTCCACTCTGGGATGTCTAGAGGTTGTAATAGCCCTGCTGGCCTCTGATGCTCATCCTTGACCTGTTGGCATGTCAAGCACTTAGCCACATACTCTACTATATCCTCTTCATCCCAGGCCTCCAATACAGCGATCTCACATCCTGATACATCTTTGTGGTGCCTGGATGCAAAGAGTAAGGAGTAGTATGAGATTCACCCAGAATCTCCCATCTCATAACAGTGTCCATAGGAACACATATCCAACCCTTGTATCACAACAAGCCCATCTCTGACACTGTATAATCTCTGGACACTCCGGCTAGAACGTCCTCTCTGATCTTTGTCAGATGTGGATCACCCAACTGACCTTCCTTTATTCTTTCTAACAGCGTAGACTGTAACGTAATGTTATCAAACTGTCCTATCAACAACTTTATGCCAGCTCTGGTCATATCCTCTGCTAACTCTCTGGATATCAGCCTCACACTGAAAATCTGTCCTGGACCCTTCCGACTTAAAGCATCTGCTACCACGTTGGCCTTTCCTAGATGATACAAGATTTCACAATCATAATCCTTCACTAACTCAAGCCAACTCCTTTGTCTCATGTTCGGGTCTTTCTGTGTGAAGAAGTACTTCAGGCTCTTATGGTCAGTGTAAATCTCACACTTTTCTCCATAAAGAAAATGTCTCCATACCCTTAATGCAAAGACCACTGTTGCCAACTCTAAATCATGAGTGGGGTATCTCTGTTCATAACATTTCAACTGACGTGAGGCATAAGCAATCACCTTCCTTGACTGCATCAAAACACAACCCAAACCCTGATGTGAGGCATCACAGTATATTACAAACTTTTCCTGATCTGTTGGACTCAGAACTAGAGCTGTAATCAACCTCTGCTTCAATTCGTGGAAGTTTTTGTCACACTTGTCTGACCACACAAACCTCTGATTCTTGCGTGTCAGCTCGGTCAATGAAGTGGCAATCTTCTAGAACCCTTCCACGAAACGCCTGTAATAACCTGCCAACCTAAGGAAACGTCTGACGCATTCTTTGGCCTTGGCCATTCTCTGACCGCCTCAATCTTGGCTAGGTCCACCGTAATCCCCTCCTTACTGGCAATGTGCTCAAGGAAAGTTACATGAGATAACCAAAATTCACACTTCTTGAATTTTGCAAACAATCTGTGTTCCCTCAGTCTCTGTAGAACCAACCTCAGATGTTGCTCATATTCTGACTCTGACTGAGTATAAACCAGGATATCATCATTGAAGACGATCACAAATTGGTCCAAATAATCCTGGAACGCTATGTTCATCAAATCCATAAAAGCGACTGGGGCATTAGTCAACCCAAAGGACATGACTAAGAACTCATAATGCCCATATCTGGTGTGAAAGGCAGTCTTCGGTATATCTCCCTCCTTGACCCTCAGCTGATGATAACTAGATCAAAGGTCTATCTTTGAGAATGCCCTTTTTACCTTGCAATTGATCAAACAGGTCGTCTATCCTTGGCAGAGGATACTTGTTCTTAATTGTTAACTTATTCAGTTCTCTATAATCAATACACATCCTCAAAGAACCATCTTTCTTCTTTACAAATAGAACTAGTGCACACCACGGTGAAAAACTAGGTCTGATGAAACCTAAGTCCAACAGCTCCTGCAGCTGTACCTTCAGTTCTTTTAATTCTACTTGGGCCATTCTGTAAGGTGCTCTAGACACTGGCTCCATCCCTGGTGCTAGTTCAATCACAAATTCAATCTCTCAATGTGGTGGCAACCCCGGTAAATCTTCTGGAAACACATCCAGAAACTCACAGACTAGTATGGTCTCCTCTGGTCCCACTGGCATAACCTAAGTGGTATCAACCACACTGGCTAAGAATCCTATGCCACCTCCTTGCAATAGATCTCTAGCCCTCAGAACGGACATCATGGGTATACAAGGTCCATGCACAGTGCCAACAAACACAAAAGGATCCTCACCTTCAGGCTCAAAGGTTACCATCTTTCTTCTGCAATCTATGGTTGCCCCATACTTCACCAACCAATCCATACCCAAGATCATGTCAAAGACGGTCATAACCAACTCTATCAAATCAACTGATAACTCTCTGCCCTCTACTGTCACTGGCAATGATCTAACCTATCTCCTGGATACTACTAGGTCCCCATTGGGTAATAAGGTCCCGAACCCCACAGCATAATAATCACATGGTCTACACAGTCTATCAATAATTCTACTAGCAACAAAAGAATGTGTAGCACTAGAATCAATCAAAATAGTATAAGAGGTTCCAGCACTAAAAAGTTGACATGTAACTACTGAGGGACAAGCCTCGGCTTTTGCCTGAGTCAATGCAAGCACTCGAGCTGGAGTCAAGCTGTCCGCCTTTCTTGGTTCTTCCTTTCTTGACTTTGGGTAATCCTTCTTTAGGTGTCCCATCCCTTCCTGAACCCATAAATGAAGGTCCCACCATCCTAAAGTCTCTTCTAGCTACATTATCATGCCAGATCTTGTTCTCTGTGCTCTCAACTGTGAGCGCCTTCTCAACCACCTGTGCATAAGTAGTAACTCCAGACACAGTGGTAATACGAACATCCCGGGGTATCCTAGGTTGTAGCCCCTGGAGAAATCTCTCCCTTCTAGTCCCATCAATGGGCAACAGTTCTAATGCAAACTTTGCCAGTCTGTCAAACTTTAGAGCATTCTCAATCACTGACAGACTTCCCTGAAACAACTTGCTGAACTCTTCAGCTTTTGCAACCCTGATGACATCATTGTAGTATTTTTCATTGAACAGAGTCTGAAACTCTTCCTAAATCAGGGCACTAACATTTCTAGTCTAGGATATCACTTCCCACCAAATTCGAGCATCCTCCTGAAATATATATGTGGCACAAGCCAGCCTCTCATTACCAGACACCCTCATAAAGTCAAGGATGGTGGCAACCATGCTCATCCATTGCTTAGCCTTAGTTGGATCTATACTTCCCTCAAAAACGGTTTCTAGAACCTTTCATAAAGAGGTTCCCATTTACCTCCAGCCTCTGCCGGCTACTCAACTATTGGCACCATTACAGGTGGTACCTCTGGTAAAATGATCCCTACATGAACTTGTTGCTGTCTCAGGAGGCAGATTTTTTCTTCCTGTCTCAATACTTTGGCTTGTAAATCAACAAGCAACTGCTGTCGGTTTTTACGAGCTAGCTGAGGAATTTAACTCTGGTCATTTTCCTGGCCCTGATCTCCCTGGCCAGCTGATGAGTCTACCTGTCTTGGAAGCATACTTTCAACCTATATCATGCTCAATAATCAATACGGCTAGTTAGGTAATGATAACTAAACCTCTTGCCGCCTCACGGTCCAAGATCACGCAGATACTCATCCATGTTCCACAATCATACTAACAAACATGTTGATTCATGATCATAACAATTAACATTTAGCACTTAGCAATTAACAATTAGCAATGCGAATAAGCATGTTCTAGCCATATCAATGCTAATAAGCACGTTCTTGCTCATCATGCAGCAGTCAAGGGCCAACCCTATTAGTGTATCTCATGCATGCAGGTAAAGCATTTATATTCTATTTAAGCAGTTAAACTCATAACCACATAAATAATTACTGAACCATAAGTCGAGCTTGTCTTCAGTGGCGAGTGTACATGCCCAACCAATCACAGGAACCCTAAACCTTGACACGCTTTGATACTAAGTTGTAACGCCTTGGTTAGCCAAGACTATCACACTGTGTACTTTAAATAGTGATTAACTCGCTAAACAAGTCATTATGCCATAAACGTGCATCTAAATATTATTAATGGGCCGTGATGAAAATCTCGGTCAAAGGAATGGATACATTTTATAAAAAAAAATACTAAAATGTACATAGGATCCCATAAAAGTGTTTACAAAGTTGTTTACAATCCAAATTGGTCATTACAGTTCAAAAGTTACAATCCGCCAACCTAAGCAGAAAAAATAGGGTTAAACCCTAATTCCCTTGAGAAACACCTTGACCGTGGTGGTCAAGCGGTTGCATATGTACACGTCACCACCTAAGCACTCCACTCAGGGCTGGGTAAGCTTCTCTCTCCCTTTACCTGCACCACATAGCACCCGTGAGCCAAGGCTCAGCAAGAAAACTTATTACCGCATGTAGACAAATAGTATTATATGATCATATAATCATTCTGGGGTTCTGCGCCCTAGATTGTTGACTATTAAGTCGTTCTGGGGACCATCACCCTAAATACATGACTAGTAAGTCACTCTAGGTTCCTGCGCCCTGAACAGATGACTAATAAGTCTCTCTGAGGTCCTGCATTCTAAAAAAATGACTAATAAGTCTCTCTGAGGTCCTGCGCCCTAAACAGATGACTAATAAGTCTCTCTGGGGTCCTACGCCCTAAGCCATGTGACGCTTCAGTCAGCTGAGCCTTTTAGCCCTGGCTTTGAGTAACTAGCCAAGCGTTTTAGTTTTCTTCGACCAATAGGTCGGTCAAGAAGTTACTGCTCATGTTTATTAGATCTAATCACTTTGGCCTGCGTTAAACACGCTAATGACACTCTTGACTCATAAGTCAAATCCATACAACCAGCACTCAGTACTATTGCCAATCATGACTGATAAGTCAAAGCTTCACGACCATTACTAACACCATTATCGTTTCTAACTAATAAGCCAATGCCATTCACAAGGGAGGAATACTGCCAGGCATTTACAATGCAACCAATGTCCATATATAGAGCACTCAACATGCCTCATCAATAATCATGTATGTCACATACTGGGTGCAGTTTTCCTACCTCAGACTTGAGCGTAAAATAGGTTAAGAACGACCCTTGAGAATGATCATGTCCTTAGGCCCTTAGCGGTCACCTAATCATAACCAAATATGAAATCCCATCAATAAAATAAGTAATAAAAGGTTTCTGAACCAAGTTCTAGCCTCCAGGACGTCGAATCCTACTAAATCGGGTAGTAGAAATGATCATGAGGCCTTATGTTTGAGTTCCCATGATTAAAACACAACTTTGGCCTAATCTGCCCTTAAGCACCGTGGCCCCACACCCCTGAGTCGCAGCCTGCCTCCAAACAGAGGCTCCAGCCCCATTCATCATGCACCTCGTGTCGCGACCCTAATGCCCATCAACCTCTCCTCTCTTCTTCGTTAAGCTTGGATCGCAGCACCCAAGAATAGGGTCGCGGCCTGTAACGACCCAAATTCACTAATAAGGCTTAGGGCCTTAATTAGCGTGCCTGGAGGGCAAAAAGTGAACTACTGTTATAAAATGTGAATCTGTGTGAATATGTGATTAGAGATGTATGTTTAGGTGAATTAAATATGCATATGGGCCCCGTCTGGTTATTAAAGGCATGACTGTAATTTTAGCCCGTTGAGGGCATAAATGTAATAATTGTGATATACTTGTGATATATATGTGTTGCATGACCCGAGACAGTTCTAGGGAGCGGTTAGCTAGGAAGTCACAACGGGGTTGAAAATCCGCCTCTAGGCGAGTCGAGGGGAGTTTGGGGTATTAGACATTTTATGGGGTTATCGGGTTAAGGAAATAAATATTTGGAGATATATTTGAGGTTAGAATGCCTAGGAGGGAATATTGGAAAATTTTACCATTTTGCCCTTGGGGACATTTTTGGTACCCCGAACCTTGAGGTAACCTTATAGACTTAAGTTAAATAAAACAAAGTTAAGGAAAACACGCAGAATATAGGAACCGACCCACTCACTCTATCTCTCTCATCTTCTTCCTTGGAAGCTTGGAGGTTCTAGTTGTGAAAACTAATTGGAAGCTAGGAATCAAGCTAGAGCTTTGGAGGCTAAGAGCTTGGGGCTTAGGAGATCAACTCAGAGACTCAATTAAGCAAGGGTAAGTTTTAAATTATATGAATTGAGCTTGAAATTTCTACTGGTTTTCTTAGAGTAATGCATGTGTGTTGGGTGAAGAGTTGATTTTGAGTTTGATAAGGTTTTTGGCTTGAGTTCTTGTTGGGTTTTGTTGCTGAATCTATAGCATAACCTCTGTGATTATTAGTTTGGATTGTTGGCTTGATTCTGAGGATTAATTGGGCTGGTTTTTTAGGTGAAAATGGGGAGTTTTTCTGGGCTAGAGGGGTCGGGTTGCGGCACTGTTCTTGCTGAGTCGTGGCCCCTTAGAACATGGGGCGTCTGGAATTGAAGGTGCATTGCGCCGCCCTTCAGGAAGGGCCGCGGCGCGTGTAGGCTAATTTGAGGCAGGGCCTCAGGTTGAGCTGGGGGTCGCTGCATGAGTCCATAGGGTCACGACGCTTAGTGCATTTTTGGGTTCTGGAGAGGTTTTAGGCTCGGGAATTCAATAGTTATGGCTCGGGATGAATTTTATCACCCGGATTGATAGAGTTCAATGTACTGGAGGCTAGAACCATAATCTAAAGCTATTTAATGGAATAGAACATGATGGGTGGAAATTGTTAATGCATTGTGACTAGGTTTCGGTGAGGCTCGGATTAGGGAACTGTGCTCGAGACATCGGTGCTTGGAAAACTCGGGACACAGGTAAGAAAACTACTGTTCCCATAGAGCTTGTGTTGCAGGGCTCGGCCCTATATGATTGAGTTGCAGGGCTCGGCCCTATATGACTGTGATGCAGGGCGTGGCCCTTTGACTGAATTTATATGTGTTTTAATATCTGTTTAGTTATATTATGTGTTTATAAATGATGGAACGACGATGGCCGGGAATGGCGAAGGCCAGGAATGACTAAGGCCGAGAACGGCAAAGGGTCGGGGCAGCGTTTAGCACGCGGAGTGCAAGTTTCCAGGGCGAGACCCCAAGAGATACCTGGGATATCCTTATGGTATAGACCGCGAACCCAGGGCCTGGTAAAGCACCTGGGACGGCATGGCCGTACATGTATAGCCTAATGATGGCATGTTTATATGTTAAGTGTTTGTTATGCATATGTTATCTGCTTGTGAGGGTTTTCTTGCTGGGCTTCGGCTCATGGGTGCTCTATGGTGCAAGTAAAGGCAAGGGGAAAGTCGACCAACCTTGAGTATGGTGAGCGAGATAAGCGGCGCGTACATGACTAGTCTGCCTAGTTGCCACAGCCAGGGGTGCTTTTGGGGGATGGTTGTACTAAACTTAAATTTTTTCGTTTAGTCGACTCTGGTTATATTTTGAGTTGTAAATATTTCTAAACAATGTTTTTGGGATCCCAAATGTTAAACGTTTTATAATTTTCAATGAAAGGTTTATTCTCGAGTTTATGACTCTGGTTATGGTTTAATTACACTTTTGTCCTAAAACCTTGATTAGCGAGTTAATTGCATATTTTAAACTCACTTAGTAACGGCTCTAAGGCAGCAGGGCGTTACACGGCCCGACCTAGAACTCAGCCAACAACCTTCATTCTTCTCATTTTAAATCACTCCATAACCCTATCCAAACATATCCAAATCCAAAAAACAAAGTTCCCAATCATCTCAGAGACCCAAAACCATCAAAACCCAAGCTTCAAATAACTCAAAAACTCATCAAAACATAGAATCCAATTCAAAACTTAGAAACTCAAAAACTCAAAACTTAAAGCTTGGATTACCTATGATTGAGTCGTTTCTCGCTAAATCCTCCGGTTAATAAGCTATTAATCTTCCCTAGAATCGCTATAACTCGATCCTCACTTGAATCTGAGTCCTAAAACTCAAGTTTCCTTCGAAAATGCGACGAACAGTAAAAAGGAATATCATGAGAAAAGAGAAAGTGTTTTGAACGTATTTTATTTTTGACAGGTTACTTCAAGCTTAAGTAACCTCAAGTAAATCCTAATGCTCGGGTCCCAAAAACTCCCCCGAGGGTAAAATAGTCAAAATTTCCAGAATTCTCTCGTGATCTCACTAACTCCCAATCATCATTAAATAATCATTCCCATTACCCAATATTCCGGTAATTGACCCCGTTATGACAAAATTGTTAATTTGCTTCCTAGGATCGTCTCATGTTGAATAGCTCAAGCATACCCACATAATAATTTGGTCTCACTCATATATCACATACATGCACATAAATATACTAATATGCCATCAACAGCCAAAATTACAAAAATGCCCTTCTAATAAGAAGTGGGCCCACATGCATGCAATTATCATCATATAATAATATAACTCACATAATCATGCATATAATCACATAATCACATATTAAATGAATTATGGCTCTTCTAGCCCCCTAATCCAAGCACTAAGCCACATTACGGAATTTGGGACGTTACACCCTTCATGCAACACTAGACCCTGCAGCCCATGCCACCGCTCTGACAAAGGGTCGTGCAACTCACCCTCTGCCACGGCAGCCAGTGGCCCCAAGTCCAAAACATCAAGACCCAGGTCCTTCCAAACAAAGACTCGATAAAAGCTCGTGAATACACCAAGTGAGCTCAAGCTCCCAAACTCGTTGCTACGAAGAGGAAATACGTGACCTACACTTAAAAAACCAAAGGTTGCCTGCCACTGTGGAGAACATGCAAGAGGTACTCAACAACCTGTTACATGGAAAATTTGATGCTCCCCTCTCTAATCATAAAGAGAGGGAACATGTACGAGGAGAAACCACCATACCATGGACGGTGAAAAAATGTGACTCTCCACTAGTGATACCCCTTGCCCAAGATGCAAGGAAGATTCTATGCCAACGTTGCAACCTGGTGCAAACCCCACCTACTAGAGGTGCAAAGCCAAGACCGCCTCCAAAATAGCTCCACCTGACTTAAGGGAAAAGATTAACCAGAGTGGGTCTGAGGTAAGAACCACACCGCCGCAGCTCCCTTGGAGGATACAGCCAAAGAAAGGGTTCGCCCTGAGAACCTACGGGACTCCTTGAACAAAAGGAGAAGGGAACTAGACATCGAAATCCAAAGCCTTTGAAGCAAGATGGTCACTGCATCTAGGGGCACGGAGGTGACAAGGAGTTTGACTATGAGTCGTCCTTCATGAGGGAAATCTTTGTTGAGAAAATCCCCACGAACTTTAAGGAGCCTAACATGACCCAGTACGAGGGCACTACAGACCCTCGGTATCACTTAGATGCCTTCAACGACTTGATGAAGTTAAGGGGGGTCAACAGTAAAGCAAGGTGTTATTGGTTCATTGTTACACTCAAAGGAGATGTGTACAAGTACAATAACCATCAGTTCATGGAAACAATTCTTTGGAAAATTTCTTCAGCAGCACCACACGGTCCGTGATTATGTTATGTCGAGTACCAGCCTCACTAACAAAAACAAGGAAAAAGTGAAAGCCTAAAAAGATATATCCATAGATTCATTATGGAAACAACTAAGGTGGGAAGTTCAACTAAAGCAGATCGAGATGCGTGTCACAACCGGAGTTCGTACAGGAAGCAAGTTATGGGATAATATGCTCAAGAGATAGGTTACAGACTTAGATGACTTCTTTGAAAGAGCGCATAAGTATATAAATGTGGAAGAGGTTGCATGCTAGGGGAAGCAAACCTTCTTATAATCCCCCTTCTACCAATATGCATGAAGACTCCACGTAGAAGAGATCATTGTGATAGAGTAGTCACTGATCAAGTTGAAGATTGGAAGAGATCTATAAGAAGACTTCAAGAAGAAACTAGTGGAATTCATCAAGGATAACCTTCAATAAGACTCTTGTTATTTCTGTCGCTTACGAACCAAAGAAGTCACCTCAATTGGCTTCCACAAAGTAGTAGTAGTAGTTTTTTTTTATTTGAGTTATGCCTAGTAAGGAATTAAAAGTTTCACTATAGTTGGCCTCCCATAGATGTAATTCATCTTGGTAGGGTCCAAAGAGGTCACCTAGCTGACCCCAGGATGTAACATGGCAATGACATTGTGCCTACCCTTGCACATTGTCGTCTCCAATGATACTTATGTGACTCACATATTTCCATTGTCAATTGAAATTGTCAAAGTGTATTTGAAAGAATGAAAAACAAAGTTCTTAGCAATATAGATCTCATTAACCACTTGGGAGGTATTATACCCAACCTCACTAAGTGCCTGGCCTTGTGCAAAACAGGTGCCTAGCCTCGTGAGCCTCACTAGGCGCCTGGCCTTGTGCAATATAGGTGCCTAGACTCGTGAGCCTCAACAGGCACCTAGCCATGTGCGAAAATGTGCCTAGCCTAGAGAGTCTCAATAGGCGCCTGGCCATGTGCAAAACAGGTGCATAGCCTCGTGAGATATATATATGTATGTATGTATATGTGCAGTGAACCTCTTAAGACACCATTTGAATCTATAAAGACTAGCTACCCTTATAGAAGCTAAGAAAGTCAAAAGGTCCCTCAAAAGTGACTTCCTCACAAGCACACCCACCATACAAAGGGATTGCGTCATAGAAGACAAAAGGGGAGCCCAAAGAGATCCCTATGTCTAAACTAACCAAGTCCCCTAACCTAGGGAAAAAGGGCCCTAAAGGAAGTATTTACAAAAAACAGCCTTGCAATCAATAAAAGGGCCTTGAAAATAGGCGCATGCGAGGCTTCATAAGTACCATCTCCCTATAAGGGTCCCAACCCAAAGGGAAATCACATCAAGGACCAAAAAGGGTCATCATAATAATCCTAGGTTAGTCCAAAAAGGGTCTCAAAGAAGATGCTTGTGAAAAGGGTCTCAAAGTAGAAGCTTGCAAAAATGGTCTCGAAGAAGAAGATTGCAAAAATAGTAGTGTGCATAATAACGAGAATGACGCTTCTCGATCAAAAATAAAAAGTCAAAGCGTGCGCATGACGAATATAAAAAAAAAGGATGGGAGATACCCAAAGGGTCAACACATCCTTAAAATAAACCAATGTTCATACATAAGAGGAGCTCAAACGCTCCCCAATGAGCATGAAGCACAAACAAGACACCAAGTGTGAGCAAGAGCTGGTAGACTTCGTGGTCGAGTCGACATGTTGCTCTGATAGTGAAGAAGAAGCCAACAAGACTAAAGGACCATAAGAAAGAATTTTTAAAGCACTATTCACTCTTAAATCTGATAAGCGTTGGATATGCACAAACCACCCAGGGCAACTTCTTAAGAGCACCACACGAGGGCTCACTCTTCGTGCAACCCGATGTATTGTACACCAATGACACTCGTGGGATTTGTACAAAGGAATGATTGACATTAATTAAACTTCAAACGAATCCTAAGGATCACCACATATGAAGTATGTTTTTCCATATCTCATAAACAAAGAAACGCACTTGTACCTTGCATGTCATAAAGATGGCACAAAAAGGCCTACAAAGAATGCCTAAAGGCCCTCTCATAGACACCATGTTTCACATAGGTCTTTGTGCCTATGCAAAGTGAGCCTCTGGCGTATCTTGTCCCCATGGCCTTCATCTCGTGCAATCAGCTAACCTCCTTGTCCCACAACAGTGAGTTAACGAGGGCCATTGTGTATGTGCACCATGCGAGGCCATTGCACCTAAGCACCTCGCAGGGACCTTGCGCCCAGGCGCCTCACTAACCCCTGCACGTGTGCGCCTCATGGACCCCCGCGCCTGTGCACCTCGCAGACGCCCGCACCTATGCACCTCACTGGGACCTCACACATGTACACTTCAGGGACACCCACGCCCATGCGCCTCGTTTAGACCCCACGCCTGTGTGCCTCATAGACCCCTACGCTTGTGTAACACGCGAGGCCCTTGCGTCTGTGTACATCGCGAGGCCCTTGCACCCATATGCACCTAGAGGCATGCCTCAGTCGTGCATCCAAGATACCCACCTCGCGTGCAATGTCGAGGTGTCACTCAGGCATCCAACTACACTTCGCATACCTCACAACCCTGCCTCGTATCTTCTTTATTGCTTAGTAGCCAGGATCCTCCCTATGCATTCTTGTGACTTGGACACTTGGTGCAAAACAGGATGCCTTTTTGTACTCAGAGAGCACCCATACACTCTGGACACCCAATGACTATAAGTGCAAAAAAATTCACCATACTGACCTAAGGAGGACAAAGAAATGGACAAGAGGTAATATCAAAACGCCTCTATATAGGTATGTATGGGTCACCAAGGACCAAGGCATGGACCAGGCATCCATGCCAAACAAGTAGTGGCAGTACAAGAATGGTTCATGGTTAAAAATCCACTACCACGCTCCTGACATTCTTACCAGACAAGTGGTGGTGATACGACATAGTACAAGGCCAAGAGCATTACCTACAGGTCTCTGACATATACTGGATTCGACCACCACTCTTCCAACACCACTACCACCTGCACCACGATCACGTGTAGCGTCAGAGTATCTCCCTGTGCCCTTGGGACCACATGTACCATGGGCCATTAGAGCCCCTCTATAAATAGCTCCACTCCCCATTTGCCAAGGGGTTGGAAAATCATTGTAACTTTGTACCAAGAGAAATACAAGTTCTTTTCTCCATTTTCTTCTGCAACTATTTTCTAACTTTGTACCAAGGGGTTGGAAGATCTTCATTTATAAGCTCTATACATTGATTTTTTTTACCTAACATCGTTAACAAGTTCTCACCATCAACAACATACATGTTCATAAAATGGATGTCAAAACAATGTTCCTAGATGGTAACCTCTATGAGGAGGTTTAAATGGAGCAACCAAAAATATTTGTTCGAAGAGGAAATGAACATAATGTATGTAGACTTGTTAAATCATTATATGGTTTAAAATAAGTATCTAAACAATGGCATGAGAAGTTTGAGGAAGGCATTGTCTCGGATGGGTTAGACACAATAGTGTGAACAAGTGCTTATATTCTAAGACTTGTGATGACTATGTCATTCTAGTATGTTTATATGTTGAAGATATATTGATATTAAGTAAAACATGAAAGGCATAATAAAAACAAATAGGTTTTTATCTTCTACTTTTAAGACGATTGGCCTTGGAGAGGTTGATACCATACTAGGTATCAAACTTAGAAGAAATGTGTATGGATATGTCTTAGGTCTAGCTCACTATGTTGAGAAGATGCTTCACAAATTCAGTCATCTTAATATCAAAGAGGCAAACATGCCCTTTGATTCAAGCTAAAAGCTTGAAAAGAATGAAGGGAGAGTGGTAACTTAATTAGAGTACGCAAGTTCCATATGCAGTTTAATGTATGTCGCACATTGTACAAGAGCATATATTGCATTTAAAATTAATAAACTAAGTAGGTTTACTACCAGTCCAAGTATCAAACTTTGGGAGGCCATAGAAATAGTTTTTGGATAACTCAAAAGGACCTAAGATCTGCACCTTCAATATTCAAAATTTTCAAAGATACTTGAAGGATATTACGATGCTAGTTGGATATCCAGTGTAGGAGAAAATCTCTCTACAACTGATTGAGTGTTCACCCTTGGTGGGGGTGGGGTTTCTTGGGGATCTAAGAAACAAACATATATATGTCGCTCAACCATGGAGTCTGAGTGTGTATCTCTAACGGCAACCGAAAAAGAGGTCAAGTGGCTTAGAGATCTCATGACAGAGATACATTTTGTTGAGATTGGTTAAATATAATGATTAAGATGTTTACACGATGAGATGCAAAACACTTAACGGATTTCACTTAAGTTGAAGTGAAAATATAAGATGGTGTAGCAGGCATCTAAAAGTTACTTTTATGGGTCTAAAGTGATACAGTGAGGTATCTAAATATTCATAAAAAGTTTGGAGACATTTTGGGGTTATGCTCGGGGCGTTAATACAGAGGCATTTGCGTTGCGTCGCCTATGGGAGACGTCCCATGTGGCATGTCTTCCCAGTGGAGACGTTAGATGTCTGGAACGTCTTCCCAGGGGAGACGTTAGATGTCTGGCACATCTTCCCAGGGGAGATGTTAAATGCTCTTACATGTTTGATATTTTATAGATAAATAATTTTATATTCATATTTTTAAATTAACGTTTCCCACCACGTTTAATGACTTACACCATTGGTGCAAGTCATTATAGAGAGTCATTAAATGTGAAAATCGTTGTAGTGTTAAATCGTTACAAATTTTAAAATCTAATTAATAACAAATAACTCTTTTTTATTTTTTTATTTTCTTTTTTTTACAATATAAAATAAATATATTTTAGAATGAAAATTTAAAATAAAACTAAAACATAGCATAAACTTTTATTAAAGAGAATAATGAAGGACGAAGAGCTTAAATAAATAAATAAAACTTTTAATTTAAAAGGAGGATGAAGGTGAAAAAACTTTGTTTTATGATTTATTTTTATTTTAAGATATGTTTATTTTATATTGTAAAAGAAAAGAAAAAATAAAATAAAAGTTATTTGTTATTAATTAGATTTTTAATTTTTGAATATATTTAATTTATTTAATTAATAACTTTTAGTATAGTTTATTTTAAAATGATTTTTAACATTTTTTAAGGATTTAATTATTATTTTAATAAAAAAATAGATTTTCTTAAAAAAATTTAAATTAGTTTTAATAAAATTGGCACAATATGGTTGTGGTTAAAGTTCGGGGGGCAAAATTGCTAATTGTTCTGCACATGACACTACTACATCAATAGACAAAATGTCACATCATCAATCTATTAGCTATATAGGACGAAATCTAACATAAGTCATATATTTCAGTAACGTGTATAGTTTGGGGGGAATTTTTAACATCGCAAATCATTCAGGGGCACGATCATATAGTAGTCATAGTTCGGGTGGCAAAAATACTATTTATTCTTATTTTAAATAAAGTATTTAGATAAGTCAATTTGGGGTATATAAGGGAGACTTACAGTGGGGGTGCCACTTTTGCCCTTACTTGTAAGGGTGACTCTGTTTTTTGGCATGTTGAGAAATTATAATTCAATTTTTTTATATGACATTGTATATTGTAGTTATAGTAGACATCCCACCAGTTTTTGAAAATTTTTGAATAATTTACAATATCAAAAACAATATTCAAAACAGTCAGTTTGATGCATATAAAAATGCAGGCACAAGTGCTACTGATTATTTGAACCATGTTTTTGGCATCGTAAATTATTCAAAATTTCTTAAAAACTAATAGGATTACTGTTATAACTACAATATAATATGTATATATATAATATGTCATAGTATAAAAATTGCGCCCTGCTATATATATATATATATTTATATGAGAAGTGTGATCGATATATATATATAATATGAGAAGTCTACAGTTTCTCTGTTTTAATTGTTATTTAATTGGTAGGTTTTGCATTTTTTTAAGGAAACCTAAGGTTTACTTTTGCATGTTACATGTACTTAATTAATTGATATCGATTTATATATTTATGCAATTATTAGTGTTATTTTTGTATACTTTCTTCTTTTTGCTATCTAGCTTGAAAGAATAACGTACTTAATTTCTTTAATTAATAGCAACAGATTAAATAAGTTGGGCGCTTAGTAACGTACTTGCATATATAAAAATTAAAGCTCACCACAAACAGCCCACATTATTGTCAAACTATTCACAAGAAAGAGACATGGCAAAAGACTTAGCCAATTAAATAATAATAAGATCCTCAAATGGAGATAGACGTATTTTCTTCTATATTTATTTCATAAAAACTATACGTGTCTTTTTTTTTCAGTAACTATACGTTTCATAAAAACTATACGTTTCTTCTAATACTCACAATTAAAGTCTTTTTTATTATTATCTTTTCCTTACTATGTTTATTTGTCATTTTTCCTATTAGCTTTTATGTCCATATGAGTTAGGTTAAATAAATATGAGAAAATATCACTTTAACCATTCTGTTTTTTCTAAATATCTTTTTTTATATTTTGTGAAATAACAATTTAGATCTTGTGTGTTTACAAAATAGATCAAAATAGTATTTTGTACTATTTTTTTCACTTCTCAGTACACATTGCATCACTAATAATCTGAGAAATAATCTTATAACTAAAAATATTTTAATTAAAATTGGGTATAAGGTAGTATTTTGATCAATTTTGTATAATACATTGTCTGAATTTTTATTTAATAAAATACAAAAACCGTATTAAAAAAAAATATAATAGATCAAAATAATATTTTTCTAATAAATAAATATGATGAGATCACTTACAGCAGATTAGCGACGAAACAAAACATTTTCCGTGAACCGCTCACCATCGATTAAAAGCTTTTTAAAAGTCACGTGAATGTGCTTCCCAACTCGGCCAAAGATCAAGGTTTCCTCGATTCATTTATGGAGAAATCACATTCCTTAACTTTCTTCCTTTATAAACTATGGTAATTTTGTTTCCACGTCTCAAATAGTTATATTTACACACAAAACTAATAAAGTACCCAATTTTTTTAACCTTGTTTTTTTTATCAAAATTGACTAAAATACATCTTTTTCTAAAAAAAAATTAACACTATTTATAAAATTTAGTTTTTTAGTAAGTATACTATAATTTTAGTATAATTAAAGTCTTTCTAATCACCAAAAGTCATATTCATCGTTAGAGAAATAAAAGATGAAATTTTGTCATCAGAAAAATCATCTTATAAATATATTTTTTTAATTACTTTTCATAAGCTTATATTTAAGATTGTATTATTGATTTATTTTACTAAGAAAGATTCAAATTTATCATATGAGAAACTTTAATTTATAATTCTTAATTTAAAAAAAATATTCATTAAAAATGCTCAAAATCAACAATATAAACATACTAAGTCGTTTATAATAATCAATTGCAAAAAAAAACTTATAAAAACTTCAACTAAAGGTTTTATTAGGCACAAATAATCAAGTTTCCAATAAATGTGTAGTGAAATAATTAAATTTTCTTTCCAAATAGGCAAATGACATACCAACCCCACGGCTACAAACCAATAATCCTCCAAAAGATAAGAATAATAATTCAATTATTTAAAATTAAATTATGGAAAATAAAACAACCATCCACCAAACTCATGAGAACCAACGCATGGTGTTGATAGATCATGAAATAAGGGATCAATAAATATAAGAACAACAATGAGATCAATCTAAGTATTGTCCAACATAATCACACTAAGTGCTTCTACGACACCAACACAATGGTAGTGGTTGATAAAAACTACCATTATTGAAAAAACTAAACATAAAAATAAATAAAATAAATCTGCATATAAAAGACTATCCACAACACCCCAGCCACCACCTACCACTTACAAACAACAACCCATATCCAAACCAAGTCTTCTTAAACCCCGATGTGCAGCAACACCTCATCGACTGCTCTAGCCACACAAGAGAGACCCATCCACACCTACTGATATTCCTCAATAGAAAATAGAATTGGAACGAAATTACCGATCAATTTTTTTTCTGGTTGAGTCGCGGACAAGGTCGCTCTTTTTAAGACGTTTCGTGGCTCTGCCCTAAGTGTGCACGGCAGTCTATCAACCACGTCGTCCCTAGGATAAAACAGCCTCTGTACAATTCCTCCCTGCAACGAGAAGATCGTTCTTGTACACCCTTATAAAAATGTTCTGAGAAAATTTGTAGTACTAAGAAAGAAAAAGACTTCTCTTCTTCAAAAGATGTTTGATCTAACTTATACACAGAAGAAACCCCCCCAAAACGTCTAAAAACGTTTTTCCATTAAATCAGAGGAGGAAATTAACATAACGGCAAAAAAAACGTTTATTTTCATTTAATTAGAATAATATCGTTTTTTTTAAATAAACGTTTTAAGATTAATTTAATTAATAATAAACGTTTAGTTATCTTTGTTGAAAAAATTAAAAATTAAAATTACGACACCACACCACCCACCCGCCAGCTCAGCTCGGACGGACGGACGACGGCGGCGGCGCGCGTGTGGTGGTCAAGTGTGTGAGTCCTCACCCATTCGCACAAAACTGGGTACCCCTTAGGGCACACCCCAAGACATAGCATTTACAACTTATATACACTCCTTGAAGAGTGTTTCAATTCCATGTGGGACTTTTCCCATATCACACACAACTATATTTTTTCAATTTTTAACAATTCACAAAAGAAAGTACCAACAATCCCCCACTTGAATTTTTAAAAATATTTTCTCGAGAAATTTCAGAATCTATAAGATTGTGCATAAACAAATGTATCTTTCGATTTGAACATTTGCATAGTGAATACGATTTAGATTATACTAGAGTGACACGTAGTCTTGAACTCTATTTCTAACATCGTACCACGCACCAACCTTTCAAGGGTGTAATCAAAAAAGCCCGTGCGTTAATGGCCATGCACGTCTATCCTAGTATAGTGAATGCTCTAGAAATTTTGCCCAAATTCCATAGGAAGCGGCCCCACTTCCACATTCACATAGGTGAGTCTATCAAGAGTACTCCTGGAGCTCAGTACTCCACTCCACATAGAGTATAGATCTCATTAAGAGTTTCTATTAACTCATCCTCTCATCGCTTCAGGAATTCATGCTTCTATTTGCTTTAATGGAAATAGCATGATTCAACTCATATCACTTCAAAAACTTGTTATTACCCATTGAACCTAGTTCTTGGGATCTCCAGTCTTTAGGTTGGGTTACCATCATGAGTGATTCATCATTCTAAGGGCAATAGTCTCATTCCCTTCGATGTTTTATGGACTTTCTCTCTAGCTAATCCTTTCGTCAAAGGATCTGCTAAGTTATCATCAATGCGTACATGATCCACTCTAATAGCTCCTGTTGAGAGAAACTCTCTAATAGTACTATGCTTACGATGTATCTGTCGTCTCTTACCATTGTAATAACGGTTCTGAATTTTTGCAATAGCCGCGGTACTATCGCAGTGGATCAACACAGCTGGTATCGGTTTTTCCCATAAAGGGATCTCAGCTAGCAGGCTTCTCAGCCAACCTGCTTCTTCACTAGCTGTAGCTAGTGCTATCATTTCAGACTTCATGGTGGATTGTGCCAAAATAGTCTGTTTCTTAGATTTCCAAGAAACAGCTCCACCAGCTATACTAAAGATATAGCCACTTGTTGCTTTGGAGTCATCAGACAGAGAGTTCCAGTCTGCATCACTATAACCTTCAAGAACAGTTGGAAACTTCTGATAATGTAATCCAAGGTTCATGGTTCTCTTTAGGTATCTCATGACCCTTTCAATAGCATGTCAATGCTCTATACTAGGTCTACTAGTAAACCTGCACAATAATCCCATGACATAGGCAATGTCGGGTCTCGTACAATCAGTGGCATATCGAAGACTGCCAATGATGCTCGCATAGTCAGATTGTCTTACACCGTCACCAGTGTTCTTAAATAGCTTTACACTTGGTTCATATGGTGTGCAAGCAGGTTTACAATCAAAGTAATTGTATTTCTTTAGAATCTTCTCAATATAGTGAGATTGATCCAAAGAAATTCCCTTTTCGGACCTAGTAATCTTAATACCAAGGATTACATTCGCTTCTCCGAGGTCCTTCATATCAAAGTTAGCACACAACAGAGATTTCACAGCATTCACAGCATGGATATTCGAACCAAATATGAGCAAGCCATCCACATATAGACATACAATAGTGCAAATGTCATTATCAGATTTATAATAAATTCATTTGTCACTTTCATTCACTTTAAATCCATGTGAGATAACTAAATTGTCAAATTTCTCATGCCATTGCTTAGGTGCCTGCTTAAGACCATACAGAGATTTATCTAACTTTCAAACCTTATGTTCCTGGCCATGGATTACAAACCCTTCCGGTTGATCCATATAGATCTCTTCTTCTAATTCACCATTCAAAAATGAAGTCTTAACATCCATTTGGTGTACAACTAGATTGTGAATGGTAGCTAGGGAAATCAAAACTCTAATGGATGTTATCCTTGTAACAGGTGAAAAAGTGTCAAAGAAATCTATATTTTCTCTCTGCCTAAAACCCTTGGCTACCAAACGAGCCTTGTATTTTTCAACAGTTCCATCGGGTTTCAATTTCTTTTTCAAGATCCACTTACAACCTATAGGCTTACAACCAGGAGGTAAATCAACTAAGTGCCATGTTTTGTTAGACTCAAGAGAGTCCATCCCATCATTTATTGCTTCTTGCCAGAGGTCAGCATCTAAAGAGCACAAGGCTTCTTGGAGGTTAGCAGGATCCTCCTCTAATATATAGACACAGAAATCATAACCATAATCTTTAGCAACTCTAGTTCTCTTACTTCTCCTAGGTTCTGATTCTCTATCCTCAATATGTTCATTATTCCTAATCACAGGAATGTTGCTAGTAGATGCGCCCCCACTATTTCTCAATTTAAAAGGCAATTTATGTTCATAAAAATCAGCATCATTTGATTCCACAATAACATGCGCATTTAAATCATAGAACCTATATGCTTTACTATTAATTGCATATCCGATAAATACACATTCATAGGCTCTACTTGCTAGCTTAATTCTCTTAGGATCAGGAATACAAACATAAGCCAGACAACCCCAAGTTCTAAAATAAGACAGGTTAGGTTGCCTATTTTTCAAGATCTCATAAGGTGAAACTTTACTTTTAGACTTAGGAACTCTATTTAGCACATAACAAACAGTTAAAAGAATTTCACCCCACCAATGAGATGCAGCACCAGAATTTAATAAAATAGCCACAACAGATTCAGTAAAAGTTCGATTCTTTCTTTCAGCTTTACCGTTCATTTCAGGTGAATATGGTGCAGTGGTTTCGTGTACAATGCCATGTGAATTATAAAACTCAATAAACATGCTTGAATTATATTCAGTTCCTCTATCACTACAAAACCTTTTAATTTTCTTATTGAATTGATTCTCAATTTCAGTCACAAATAATTTGCTTTTATTTTTCATTAAGTACACATAAGTAAAGTCAGAACAATCATCAATAAAAGTGATGAAATAACATTTACCATTCCTAGTTAACGTTCCATCAAGTTCACAAATATCTTAATGAATTAAATCTAAAGGCTCAGATTCTCTAGTAACTGACTTATGAGGAGTCTTAGTTATTTTTGCTTGACTACAAAAATCACATTTTTCAAAATCGTTATCTGACACTTTAGGAATCAGTCCTATGTTACTCATGTTCTTAATAATGCGCTTATTAACATGACAAAGTCTAGCATGCCAAACATTAAAATCACACAGCATATAAGCAGAAGGAGAAACTTTATTGGATTCAACATTTAACTTAAACATGCCATCAGTAGCATAACCCTTCCCAACAAAAATACCATTCTTAGTGATGGTGTACAAATCAGCCCCAATAGTTTGAGTAAACCCAACCTTATTAAGCAGAAAACCAGAAACTAGATTCTTTCTCATCTCAGGAGTATGCATTACATCTTTCAATAATAAAGTCTTTCCTGAGGTAAACTTAAGCTCCACATTTCCAATCCCAGCAACAATAGTGGTGTAGGAATCTCCCAACAACACTTTCTTATCATCAGCAGCAGTGTATGTTTTAAACATAGCATGATCATAGCAGACATGGCGAGAAACGCCAGTGTCTACCCACCACCCATCTGATCCACCAATAAGGTTGATCTCAGAAATCATAGCTGTAAAAGCTTCTTCAGTCAAGTTAGCCTGCGGAGCAGTGCTTGGCTTGTTCCTACACTTACGTGCCATATGACCTGGCTTGTTACAAACGTAACAAAGGAATTGTCCAGAGTCATTCTATTTAGGTTGAGGTTGTTGCCTTCCATGTTGGTTCCTGTTATGGTTCCAACTCTGATTGTTGTTTCGAGGATTGTTCTGGTTGTTGCGGTTGGAATTTGAATTCGAGTTGCGGTTGGAATTTGAATTCGAGTTGCGGTTTTGATTCTTAAAAGTTTTGCCATTTTGCTTCAGAACCGTAGGTGTGGGCTTCTTAGGGATGCTGTTAGAGACAACAAGCACCTCTTCTTTCTGGTCTTGTTTCCTTGCTTCCTCCTCGATACGAAGGCGGGTGATCAAACTTTCTAAGGAAAATTCCTTAGTCTTATGCCTGAGAACATTTTTAAAGTCCTTCCAGGAAGGAGGTAATTTGTCAATTAAAACAGCAACTTGAAACTATTCATCAAGGGTCATACCTTCTGAGATAATCTCATGAGCAATTTTCTGAATTTCGTGAGAATGGGCCTCCACAGATTTATCGTCCACCATTTGATACTTCAGGGAGCGACTAACAGCGTATTTTTTAGTCCCCGCCTCTTCTGTATCATATTTCTTTTGCAGCGCCTCCCAAATTTCTTTTGCTGACTTGTCTGAGTTATAATAGTCATAAAGATCATCAGATAAATCGTTAAGAATAAAATTCTTACAGAGGAAATCATTTTCCACCCAGGAGTCCAAGTCCTTCTGTTGCTTCTCGCGTTCAGTCTGATTGTCCTTGTCGGTCGAGGCTTCAGAGACAACCGGCTTCAGAGCAGTAAGTACAAACGCAACCTTCTTCATGGTCAGATAAAAAAGCATCTTCTGTTTCCAACGCTTAAAGTGCAAACCCTCAAAACGAAATGGCTTGTTAATATCAACAGAGGTAGAACCAGAACGTCTTAAAATTGATATTCCTCAATAGAAAATAAAATTGGAACGAAATTACCGATCAATTTTTTTTCTGGCTGAGTCGCGGACAAGGTCGCTGAACACAGATCACGAAAGAGGGTCAAATAGGCAAGCACCACATGAAGATAGCAACAATCTTGCTCGGAGCCCCATAATTAGGAACCTAGGCTAGCAGGGCTAGAAAGAAAAGAGAGAGACCCTAGGATTTTTTTTAATTCTTAATTATTGAAGTGCATAATTTTATTTAGGCTTTGTTATTATTATTATTTTTAAAATAATTCCACGATTCAAAAGTTAATGTAGAAAATATATATAAATAAATTTTGGAGTGTCTATTCTTGTAATTTTGAACTTGGTATTTTATGAGATTATTTTTTAATAATAAGAATCATCAGCTACAATAGTGACCAAAACAAAAACATTTTAAATCCTAATAATTTATTCTATTATTGAACCTAAACAAATTAAATTATACTCCATTACGTAATATCTATAAAAAAAAATTATAGTTTAATATCCTATGATTTAATTATTATTAAAAGCGCAGAATCCAAAATATATAATATTGATAATTGAATATATGCATGATGACACACGTCAGATATGAGATCAAACTGCACGATATTGTCCGACACATTTTTCAAAAAATATTACAAATAAATTGTTAAATCTGAGAGAAGTCATCTCCAACTCGTGATGAGCAAAACAGTTTGACAAAAATTAGGGTATGGATTCTGACACGTGTACTTTCAAGTGCATAGCTACTATACTAATTAGCTGAGCTGAGCTGATTTGGTTTGTTTTGATAAAAACTTTCATAAATTAGCTAATATTTAAAAAAAAAATTCTCATAAAGCGCAGAATCCAATATATATATATATATATCTAACCGTCTATTTTATCATTATTGTTTGGTTGGCTAGTAAGTCACCAACGCACCATAGCCGTGTCAGGTTTTGAAATACATAAAGTATTCTTTTAATCTCAATATAATATATATAATAGGAAATTTGATGCTGAATGAATGATAATTTATTGAAATATTTTAATACGTTGATATAAGTTATTATCA
The DNA here is from genome assembly GCF_963169125.1 of Humulus lupulus. Taxonomy (NCBI): domain Eukaryota; kingdom Viridiplantae; phylum Streptophyta; class Magnoliopsida; order Rosales; family Cannabaceae; genus Humulus; species Humulus lupulus. Next base: position 155,508,252 of record NC_084794.1, on the reverse strand, counting down.
TAAATAAATAATAATTTTAATATTTTAGACAAAAATAATTTTAATATTCAAACATACATTTTTTTTTTCAATTCGAAGTCTCTTTTATTTTAATTTTGTAGATCTTGAAAAAATACTAAAATTAAAAAAAATAATTATCTAAAACGGACATTTGAGTGAAAAATATGAACCTCCAAACTTTTCTTCAAATTTCAGTACAAAGCATCAAAATTGTATCGAAAAAGCATCGTTTTAAGTTTTCATAATTGAATTGCAAAAACATCGCAACACCATTGATTTTGCATTGAAAAAACATCAATTTTGTATTGAAAATCCATCGATTTTCCATCGAAAAAGCATTGTTTTGGCAAAAAAAAAAAAGTTTTCATGACTGTATCACAAAAACATCGAAACACCATCGATTAGTCAGCCGTTATTTCTTGGATTAGTCCATTAAGTGCTTCTTTGAACCTTCTAGTTTTTTCTCTTGTAATTGGAACTTGCAATGACTCTTCTAGTGTTGCTCCTTCATTCTCATCACTTTCTACACTAGAAAATGGTTAAGGAAAAAAAATGAGACCCACCGCAGATTTGCCTTTACCAACCTCGGTGTCGCCCAAATTTTATCGTCATCCAGACAGAGACCAACCACGAACAAAGTCCCCTTCTTGCGCACCCAGATTTCGTCACTAACCTTGGTCTTGCCCTGATCTTGCCACCATCTGGAGGCATTTACAACTCTCAAAATAATTACAACTCAAGCCAGCCTAAGCAGAAAAATCAAGTTTGGCTCTAGTCCTTGTTGATCCATTGGTCGTGGCAGTCGAGTAGCTGCAATTGTACACGCTGCCCCTAAAGCTCTCCAACTCATGGCTGGTCCAGTTTTCCCTTTCCCTTACCTGCACCACATAGCACCCGTGAGCCAAGGCTTAGCAAGAAAACTTAATTCACAAACACAAATGAACAACAATATATAAACTGCAAACTTAAATCGTTCAATTCAATAACAACTGAACATAAGCAATAAGCTAGGCAATGATAATCTACTCAATCTAACATGTAATTTAATCTCAGCATTCAATACAGTTAGTTAAGTGCAAATGACACTTCTGTTTTTTTGGTGACATTCAGGCCCTGCGCCCTTAGGCTGAGCCCTCTGGTTATATAGTTGACCCCAACACACTTAGTTCGGGTTGTGTTCTGCACGCTTAACATCAGCCCCGGCTCCCTAGGCCAGACTTTCAGATCAAATATAACAAATGAATAGATTGCAGAACACACAATCAGCTACAGCACAAACAAGCATGCCTATCAAAATATTCTCAACTACTGATATAATCACAATCATAATCATATTCGCTAACTGGGAACCAAGCCCTGATCACAACCCGGGTGTAATTTTCTTACCTCGAGTCCCAAGCTGAAAGTGTAAGGCGATCCCGAGTACGATCCTTAATCCTGAGCCTTAGCGGTATAACCTAGTTAGAAAGCAATAGTGGATAACCATTAAAACCTAAACCAATTAAAAGCTTCAAAATCATATACTAGCCTTTGGAACCTCAAATTCTACTAAATCGGGTAGTAGAATCCTTCTTGGGCACCTAGGTTTAAGTTCCTAAGAGGCATCGCGACCCTCTACAAGTCAGAGAGCAACCTAGGTGTTTTCTTGGACATGCACCACGGCGCGTTGTGGCACCAAGACAGTTCAACAAGCCCCCTTAGCCCTTCTGGGTTCATGCGGGCCGTGACGCCCAAGAACAGCACCGCAACGTGACCCCGTGAACCCAGAAACTTCAGCATTTTCCCTGCGTTTTCCCAAGAAAAATTCACTAAAACTTCAACCTAAACAGCAGCTAAACCTAGAATTCAGTCTAGAATCCCCAATCACGCAACATAGGTAGCATAATTACCCCTAAAACTAACCAAGAATCTTATCCCAACTTAACAACCAAGGGCTAGAACAAAACTCAGTTAAAACCTATGCTAAGCAGGGAAATTCATAGAGAAATCAAGTTGTAAAGCTTACCTTAGAAAGGATTTCAACCTCTTAGCTAAATCCCCAATTAACTTAGCCTCAATCTTCAATTTCCTAAGCCCAACTTCTCAAGAACTCCAAAATCTTCCAAAGCACCAAGAAGAGAAGAGATAAACGAGAGAGAGAGAGAGAGAGAGAGAGAGCTAAGAGATTGTTTTTCGTTCTGGTTGTTTCTCAGGTCTCCTAAGTCTATCCTAAGCCTAGAGAATGAACAAAATTCACTTAGACTTATCCTTAGCCTCTTAATGCCTTTAAGAGCAAACCCATCATTTACCACATTTCTCGCTAATCCTCAAGTGGTCCTATAAATTCCCAATTAATCCCGACGTGCCCAAATAATCACCAAATAACTACCCCGTTACTCGATGTATCCCAAATGCACACTAAGTCCCCAAAATACCCATAGGCTCACCCCGAGCCAGGCATTTAACCCCATTGTAACTATTCCACTAATCCGCTCATGTTGACACTGTTTTTTGTCAACTTAAATTTGAAGAGCACTAAATCAAGATTCAGAAAAGAGGAAAAGAATAAAAGGATTTTTATGTGGTTCAGCAGTTAAAAATCTGCCTAGTTCACGAGTCAATATTATTGATTCGTAATACTCTCTCAAAGCTTTCTCAGAGCAATTCAACAGGGTAATCTCAGTACCAGATTGTGCGTGCCTACAAAAGAAAAATACCAGGCTATTTATAGGTCTGGTTAGGAGAATATCTTCCCTTGATTCAGGGAGTTACAACTGATTATTCTAATCTGAAATAAATGTAATTAAATATATAATATCCCATGATAATTGAGATTTAATTATCAGATAACAATAAATCCCTAAAGAATAGGGATCTCTTAACAGCTGTAGTATGGAAAACGCGTTGCTGACCTCGAATGCAAGGTTAACGCGCTTTCGAGATCGACATAAATTTGAGCTTGTTATTTCGGTCAACCTCCTCCTCAGTTGGTGGTTTCATCAAACTCAATCTTCGGAGACTAATACCTTTGAGCTTGCAACTAAGGCTCGAATAACACCCATATGCGTCGGAGTAGATTCGTTCTTTTGAGATTGATGCTTAAGCTCGAGCCTTTTAAACTTGTGCTCGATCGCCAACAAGAATAAGTCAGGAATCATGCATATTTGTACAAGTGTTCAACCACTGCTTTCTATTTTTGAGCTTACGCTTTACGAGCCTACATTTCGAGACTCATCTATTCATCCTCAAAATTTGGGTGTAACATTTTTCCCCCTCAAAATTGTTGGTTCGAATCCTTTGAGAAGGAAACTCTTGAACTCCACTTTTTAGAAAGCCGTGCCACCTACCACACTCGAGTGTGGACACGCGTCACTTGGGGATTGCACACCAGGAATAGTCAAGTACTCTCTTTTTCTGCACATGTCCCTTCATATGACCTCTTTTTGCCGCTAATGTTAGAATTAAACCCCATCCATCAGATAATTTTTTAACTCAAACCAAGGGCCCAGATCCATTTGACCTTTGGCATCCCCACTGGGGTATATATATGCACACCCCTTCATCTTCATCAATTTCACCTTTCTGAACATTATAAACCAGAGAAAACCAGAGTAAAAAAAAGATTTATTTCCCTTCGCATGTTCTCAAAACCCAGAAAGCAAAACAATCTTTCATCCTTCGGTTCAGTGGGATCATTTCTACTACCTCTCCTACAATCGACAATATCATCGTATCCTCAATCCAATATTCGTAAGTGCTCTGATCTTTCTTGGTTATATATACATTTTTGTTTTTTTACGCGTTTCTTCTATCTGTGAGGAAGCTTTTGGTTTTACCAAAATTTTATGGTTCCTTTCTTGCATTAGGCAAGTTTTCTTATTTGAATAGTTCTAGCATGCTTAGAATCACGGTTTAGACCGAAAAATTTCTGGTACAGATGTGTAAAAGTGGAGTTTTTCTGGTAATGGGGGTTTTTTGGTCATAGGTTTCGTGTAGCTTAAGAAATAGTGTTTTGGTTTAGGGTTTTAATGCACGAATCCCGAAAACATCGCCTTTTTGGGTAACTGCCAACTTTTTCCCTGGAAATCCAGGATTCTTTTAAATTGGTAATAACTGCCCCACTCTCGCATGGTGCACGCTTGATGCCTGAACTTTACCATAGTTCGGGACACACATCTAAGTCAATCTCGCCTTTTCCAGCCTTCAGGCTCGATTAGGGTAATCTTGTTATCTCGGGCTTTTGAGCTCGAGTTATCAAAATTTTAACCCTTTCTTATTATTTTCTATATAATGGGCCCTCACTTTTTTCTTCCTTGCTAGATGTCGCAGTACTTTAAGAATCGATGGGGGCCTAAGTTTGCTATCCCTTACCACATATCAACTCACAGTCCTGAGTCGCCTTTCACTCGAAACCAGCGATTGATCTGTGAGCACAAAGAACAGTGTGAGCAAGAAGATATACGAGATCACTTTCGACATCAGATCGACGAGGTCAAAGAGAGAAAAAGGAAGAGACTCTGAGTGGCATCTTATCCTGACCCAGACCCCGAGATCAGGCCTATCCCACTAGACCCCAAACTCAAGGTTACTGTATCCTTTTCACCAGGTAAGCTCGTATTCGGCTTAGTGGAGGGTCCCTCTAATTAACCACTTAAAGATCCCAAACCCCTTTCCATCCCGATCTCGGAGAGTTCTTTCTTCAAGGTCAAACATTATCAAAGTTTCGTAACCTTAACCCAGCAAATTTCTGAGCTTCTCTCTTACCACGGGTTTAAGCTCTCTGGAAAGATGATCTATTGACTTGCCAGCTCTGATGAGAGAAGCTACTCTGCACCTAGGGAAGAGAACCCAGATAGAAAGGTTAAGCTCGCGGCCTAGAGCCATGAGCACTTACAAGCTGGGGCCTTGCTTCCCCTAAAGGACTACTTCCGAAGTTTTCTCCACTACGCCATCATAGCTCCGTTCCAACTCCAGATGAACTCGTATAGGGTTCTATCTATGCTTAAATCGTTATACAAGAAGATGAAGTGGGAGGAGTCCACAGTGCACAAGATCTTGTTTCTCTTTTGCCTTAAAAGTAATCCTTCCCGAGCTCATGGCAGGGATGGTACCTACTATCTGTCCAACTACCCAAAAGAGAAGCGACTGTTCAAGGACATTCCAAACCACCCTCTGAACTTCAAGACCGCCTTCTTCTAGACAGACGGTCTCGCTCCCTCTCGATTATACTCCTTTCGGAGAATTTGTAAGTTCCTCGTATTTTTTGGGCTAAATTCTCTTTTAATTTTCGAGCCCAGCTCACTTACTTAAATCTTTTATATAGCCACCTACCATCCTCCTCAGCCTACGGATGCCAGGTCCAAGCTTTCTTCATGCTGTGATTGGTTTGAGGTTTTGTCATATGCGTTGCACCTTATGGTTGGGATTTTGACCTCAATGGGCAACATGGCCTCACATCCATAAACCAGTGAGAAAGGGGTATGCCCCATCGAGGTTCTCGCCGTTGTTCTATATGCCCACAAGACTTGAGGCAACTCCTTTGGCCATCTCCCCTTAGCTTCTTCTAGACTTTTCTTTATGGAACTCTTTAAAGTCTTATTTACTGCTTTGACCTGGCCATTTTCTTGGGGATGGGCCACTGGGGAAAAGATTTTAATTATCCCATTCTTTTTGAAAAATTGTGTAAAAAAATCACTGTCAAATTGGGTTCCATTATCCGACACAATATTCTTATGCATCCTGTATCTACAAATGATGTTCTTTACTATGAAATCTAGGACTTTCTTCGAGGTGATAGTTGCTAAGGGTTCGACTTTGGTCGACTTTGTAAAATAGTCAACAGCGACTACAATAAATTTTACTCCACCCTTTTCGGTTAGCAAGGAGCCTATGAGGTCGATTCCCCATATCGCGAATGGCCATGGGGAGCTCATCATGGTAAGCTTGGTGGGTGGAGCTCGCGATATCGAAGCGAACCATTGACACTTATCACAACGCTTGACATACTCGAATGAATCTTCCTTGACCATTGGCCAGAGATATCCTTGCCTAATCACCTTTTTTTTTCTATCCTCGTTCCAGTCAGCTGGGAGACTTCCAGTTTCGAGGTAGTCAACTATCGGGGTCATCCATGTGGGTTGCGAATCAATCATGTTTACATCTTCTTCCTCATGCTCGGTTATGCTTGGGGCCAGTAGGAATTCTACTGGAACCACGTTGAGTATGTCAGCTTCGTTGGTCATGGTGAGCCTGGCCAATGCATCTGCATTCAAATTTTGTTCCCGGGGAACTTGTTCTATAGCATATAACTCAAACTACCCAAAGGCTGCCTTTACTTTCTCTAGGTACGCTGCCAATTTTATGCCATGAGCCTGATATTCACCCAGGACATGGTTAACGACCAATTGTGAGTCACTGTAGCAGTGGATGGCTTTTGCTTTAAGCTCGGCGGCTATCCGAAGACCTGCTAACAATGCCTCGTGCTCATCCTCGTTGTTTGATACCTCAAAGCTAAACCTTAATGCCGAGTGGAAGAGATTTCCCGTCAGGGTGAATAGAATGATTCCTGCCCTCGATCCATTTGTAGGGAAACTTATATAGGATCTTCTTTATTTTCATGTAAATCATATATTAAACATATTAATATAAGATAACCTAGAACATGTGTAACGTCCCAAAATTACCTAATAAGGCTTAGGGCCTTGATTAGGGGGGCAAGATGGCAATATATGGAATTACGTGTTTAATTGTTATATCAATTGTAATTATGTGGATTATGTGGTAATATGATTAAATGCACATATTTAGGGATATTAAATATTCATGTGGGCCCGCTTCTTATTAGAAGGGCGATTTGGTAATTTGGCCCATTGCGGGCATAAATGTGTATTTGTATGCATATATGTAATATATGTGAGAGACCACATTATTATGTGGGTTTATTTGGGTTACTCGGCACGAGGCGATCCTAGGGAATAAGTTAGCGAGAAAGTCACAGCAGGACCCGATACCCGACTCGAAGCGAGTCAAGGGGTATTTTGGGTATTAGATATTTAATTGGGATATCGGGTTATGAAAATAAATATTTGGAGATATATTTGGAATTAGAGTGTTTAGGAGGGAATATTGGGGAAATTTACCATTTTGCTCTCGGGGACACTTTTGGTACCCCGAGCCTTGAGATAAGCTTAAGTTAGTCAAGTAAGACAAGAGGTAGGAAAAACATAGAGCTTTCTCCAAACCGACTCTTTTCCCTCTCTTTCACTTTTGGAGCACTCTAGACTTTTCAAAGACAAACCATTGATGAGCTAAGGGAGATTTTGGCTAGAAATCTTAGAATTGAAGTCTAAATCTTGGGGATTAACTCAGTAGCAACCTGGGGATTCAATCTTCAATAGAGGTAAGCCTTGAATTATTGTTTTGGGAAATTAAATTCTGTGTTTCTTGGCTGGTTTTTAAGTGTTCTTGAGCCTTTGAAGTTCAAAGATTGAAGGTGTGGTTTTGATGAGTTTTAAGACTAAGTTTTGTTGAGTTTTGTTGCTGGGAACATGTTAGTATGGTTGGGATGATTCAATTATGATATTAGGGTGATTTTGGTATGGTTAGAATTGGATTTCACTGCTGAAAATGGAGGATTTTCTGGGTTCGAGGGGTCAAGTCGCAACCTTGTTCTTGACAAGTCACGACTTAGCTTGAACCAGGCGCCTTGGGAGGCCTCTGCCTGGGGGGCGCGCCGCGACTTAACAGGCCAAGTCGCGGCCCGTGCCTCTGGACAGAGAGGGGGATGTAGTTGGTCAGGGGGTGTGTTGTGACCCACAGAGGGGGCAAGTCACGGGCCGCCTGGCCAGTTTTGCCTTTGGAGTTTGTTTTTAAAAATGGAACTTTTTCCTTTGGGCTTGGGTTTGTTTCCACTGCCCCGTTTGGTGGAACCCGAGGCCCCGGAGGCTAGGACTTGATCCGAAAGCCTTTGATCACTCGATACTAATAGAATCCTATTATATGGTTGTGACTTAGGGTATCGCTAAGGGCTCGGAACTGGGATTGTGCTCGTGGGTCGTTCTTATTTACACTTGCTTAGACCTAAGGTAAGAAAATTGCACCCAGAACGTGTTGTGTGTGATTAGGGCTTGGCCCATTTTTAATATATTGATATGATTAGGGCTTGTCCCGTTTGTTATATATTGATATGATTAGGGCTTGGACCCCAAGATTGGTTATGTTAAGCTATTGTTCTACATGCTGGTTGATAAAGGCTTAAGTGCTTATATTCGTTGCATGAACTCTATGGTTAGGGCATGTGGCCCCGTTATGTGAATATGTTTAGTATTATGGAAATGGTTATCCAACGGTATTGTGTGATTAGCATGATTATGTGCTTAATTTTTGCGATGTGCCTATCCACATCTGTTTCCTAAAGGTAGGGTATGTAATCCTGGATCAGGGCTTGACTTATAAGTCAAGGACGACAATAGTGCGTTGTGCACTGGTCGCAAGGCATTGGCCTAAACTAGCAACGTACTATTACGTTGATCGACTCTAAGGTCGAAGACAAAACACGGGGGTTGGGCTAGCTCTATGGCTAGTGAGACAGAGCTAAGGGCGAGGCCCCAGGTGACTCTATGGTCACGTAGCTAGGGCATAGGCCCGAGAGTTGGCTTAAAAGCCAACTGAATAAGGCGACGACCCCAGATTGATCCAATGATCATGCGATTGAATTTATATGATGTTGGTTATGAATAGATATTGCTGACTTTGTTGAATGATTATTTTAATGTTACATTCTCTATCGTTGCACATTCTATTTTCTTGTTGAGCCTCGGCTCACAAGTGCTTTGTGGTGTAGGTAAGGGAAAGGGAAAGCTTGACCAGTGATGAGTTGGAGAGCTTCGGTGGTGGAGTGTACATATGTGGCTGCTCGACCATCACGGCCAGGGTTTATCTCAGAGGAACTAGGATTATAGCCCTGTTTTGCCGCTTAGGCCGGCTAATGTAACTTTTGTCATGTATTTACCCTTTTTAACTGTTGTGTTGTAATATTTTGGGATCCTATGTTATATAAAGCTTTTGGAATAAAATTCAATGGTTCTTTGACCAAATTTTTTAACCTTAACCCTTATCACTAACTTTAGTTACACGTTTTAAGACAAAATGACCTGATCAGCAGGTTTGACACAATTTTAAGTACACAGTGTAACGGTCCTGGGTTAGGAGGGCGTTACAACATGTTTCTAAAATTGAATTCAAACAACAATAATGATAAGAACACTTACATTATACACTGTGGAATGAATGAGTCATTCCTTCAGTTTCTCTAATCCTTGTATCCTTTCTGTCGTAGGGTATCACCAAGAAACTTAACCGTTCTTCAATTTTCTTCACAGTCTTCCATAAGTATCCTTAGAATCACCTAGACTAGAGTGGGCAATTCTCAGCACATGAGATAGATATAAAGAGAATAAGAGAAAATAATATTGAGGCTTAGAAAATGACTTATGTTTGTAGAGAGAATCTGAAACCTACTAGATCTTCTGATTTTCAGTCAGATAGTCTTTTTGTAATCTTATTTCAACTCTCACTTAGCATTCCTTTTATAGGCTCAATTAAGTCACTTATTTAATTAAAAAATCAATAAAATAATAGCCAATAATCAGCCCTAGGTCGAAATTATCATGGGCTTTAGACTCGTGAAATTTCTCATTTAATTATATGCCCGTTGGACTTAAAATCAAGACCCGTATTATGCTCTATTGATTTAATTAATTAAATACTTTATCAAATTAATTATTTATAATTGTAACCTTGATTTAAACTTATTTATTAATTTTGACACCAATTTATCTCAATTAATAAATATGTCATAATTTCTCTTTTCTTCTCTAAATTATATAACTCTGTGAAACTATTCAAAATTGGCCTGGTAAACTTTGATAATTCTAATTGATAATTAAATCAATCAATTGAGACTATCTAGATGGTTTTATCCAAGGTATAGTGGGGACCATGGTCCTGTGAAATCAAGCTCCAAAAAGTTATCATAAATCTAACAAATAAATTTACTAACTTATTAATTCCTCGTGACTCCACTAAAGACTCGGAATTGCACTCTTGAATTCATAGAACGCTTTATAAGCAATATAGATACGTTATTAATTATCCATTGTTACAACCATAATTGTCACTCAATCCTCTATAGACGGTCTACAATGAGATGGGACTAAAATACCATTTTACCCCTCATTGTATTTTATCCTTAAAGCACTTAGTTCCTTTTAAATGATATTTCAGTAAACTAATATTAATTACTAAAATGAGATCTCCATCATTTAGCACCTTGAACCAAACTAAAAGGAAACCATCATTTTACTTATTCATCAGAAGCTACAGATGTTCATATCTATGATTAACACTCCCACTCAATTATACTACCGAGTTCCCAAGATGTAAGTATGGGCTAGTCCGTAGGGTAAGCTGGTAACGAACAAGTCAAAGAACTCAAATAATACAATCAGTTAGAATACTAACCACTCAGAATTGAGATTGAATTGACCTATGGTCAACTATATGATATGACTGCAATAGATAATAACGGTATGTTTACTTATCCTATCTATTTTCAATATCGGTCTAGTCTGATGTAACAAATACATCCGATCTTATCTACTTTGCTAATGTTCTGGAAAGAACATAACACTGCAATGTGTAAGTATATCATATTGTAGATTGGCAAGTCAGTGTAATTCATGTGCACTGACTACTCTTAGGACTAAGTTATTTTGAACATATAATCCTATATATATTACACTGTGATTACGTCACTATAAATACGATTAGCTATATGCTCAGGATTTAATAGAAGTTTATATTAAACAAATAATCATGAAAATAAAACATGTGAGCAAAGTGATTGAGCAAGTCAAAAAATGATTTCTATTCTTTTATTGATAATAAATGAGATTACAAAGAAATTATGTTTTAATTAGGGCATAAAACCTCAACAAACTCCCACTTGCACTAATTGAAACTAATGCCTTAATTATACTAATCCCATTTCCTTCATATGCTTATCAAATTTAGCTTCTGGTAGTGTCTTCGTAAACGGATCCGCAAGATTGTCTTCAGATGCAATCTTCATAACCTTGACATCTTCCCTAGCCACATATTCTTGAATAATGTGATACTTCCTTTCTATATGCTTACTCCTCTTGTGACTTTGAGGTTCTTTCAAGTTGGCTATCGCTCCTGTGTTGTCACAAAACAACACAAATGGTTTATCCATTTCTGAAATAACACCAAGATCTGAATAGAACTTCCTTACCCAGACTGTTTCCTTAGTTGCTTCTGACGCAGCTATGTATTCAGCCTCCATGGTAGAATCTGAGATCACAGAATGCTTTACGCTTCTCCATATCATAGCTCCACCCCCAAGAGTAAACACCATTCCAGAAGTAGACTTCCTGACATCGACATCGGTTTTAAAATTTGAATCGATGTAGCCTACACGGTTCAGAACACCACCCTTGTAGACTAACATATAATCCCTAGTCCACCTTAAATACTTTAGGATATGCTTAACTACTATCCAATGTTTCGGTCTTGGGTTTGACTGATACCTGATCACTACTCCCATTGTATAGCCGATATTTGGTCTAGTACACAACATAGCATACATTAGACTTCCAACTGCAAATGTGTAAGGAACTTTTCTCATTACATCTTCCTATTCAATAGTCTGGGGAGACTGCTTCTTTGAAAAATGAATTCCATGGCCGGACGGTAGACGTCATTTCTTGGAATTTTTCATTCAGAAATGTTCAAGCACTTTCTCTATGTAAACTGCTTGAGATAGAGCTAAGAGTATGTTCTTTCTATCCCTGATGATCTGGATACTTAGAACATAACTTGCTTCACCCAAATCCTTCATCTGGAATTGAGTGCTTAGCCAATTCTTCACATCTGAAAATTTCTTAACATTGTTTCCAATGAGTAAGATATCATCTACATAAAGAGCCAAGAATACCACTCTATGATTTGCCTTCAGTTGGTAAACACAAGGCTCATCAATATTTTGTTCAAAGCCATAGGTTTTGATTATTTCATCAAACCTAAGACAAGGTTCCGTGACTGTTTGCTCAGGAACAGTGGTACTTTCTTCATTTAAATCGACTTGCATCGGTTGGACATGAAGAGTGGGAATTTCATCATCAACTTGCATAAATGACGATGTAACATTAGTTGGAGTCAATTCTTTAACCATCTCCTCTAAAACTACTTTGTTGCGCGGTTTGAAGTTTTGGACATAGTAATTTTCCAGAAAAGTAGCATTCGTAGAAGTAAACACTATCTTATCTAAATGACTATAGAAAAGTCCAACCCGAGTACCTTTAGGATAGCCAACAAACATGCAAACTTCAGTTCGAAGTTCTAGCTTTCCCTCTTTTTTCCTTAGGACGTGGGCGGGACACCCCAGATTCTATAATGATGTAAACTAGGTTCACAACCATTCCAGCGTTCTAAAGGTGTTTTGGGGATTGATTTAGACAGCACGACATTGAGAATGTCATTCGTGGTTTCAATTGCATGTCCCTACAACAAATTTGGTAGATTTGAGTAACTAAGCATGCATCTAACCATTTCCAATAAAGTTCTGTTTCGGCGTTCCGCTACACTATTTTGTTGCGGAGTACCCGGGGCAGTAAGTTGTGATAAAATCCCAAGTTCAGTTAAATGATCTTGGAACTGCATATCCAAATATTCTCCACCCCTGTCAGATCTCAAGATCTTTAACGTTTTACCTAATTTGTTATGAGCCATAGCTGAGAATTCCTGAAACTTTGAAAATGTTTCTCATTTCCTATGCATTAGGTAAAGACATGAGTATCTAGATTAATCGTCAATGAAAGTGGCAAAATACTCAAAACCACCCTTGACTTGTACATTCAAAGGTCCACAAACATCTAAATGAACAAGTCCAAGTGGTTCCTTGGCCCTATCACCCTTTGGAGAGAATGGACGCTTGGTCAGTTTGCCTTTTAAACAAGATTCACAGACAGGTAATTCACCTAAGGTGAGTTCCCTCAAAGGCCCGTCATTTGTATGTCTTTGAATTCTATCATAGCCAATGTGACCTAGTCTCAAATTCCATAAATATGTCATGTTATCGTTATCGGTCTTTTGACGTTTATTGGTCCTAGATTTAGCTACTTTGAATAAATCATTGTTAAGAGTGAGGGGTTCGTTAGCTTGCAGAATATAAAGCCCATTTTCCAAACATGCAATACACAATTGTGATCCATTGAAAGAAATAGAAATATTAGAACTTGTGAAAGTCATAACAAATTGTTCTAATTGCAACATGGAAACTGAAATTAAATTTCTACTAAAATCCATAATAAAAAATACATCATTTAAAATTAAAAATTTATTTTTGAACTTCAGACGAGCTCTTCCTCTAGCTTGGATAGCAACGAACGCTCCATTCCCAACTCTAAACTTTAATGCCTTCGTCCTCTTCCTCCCACGATTCAAGAAGATGTAAAGAGTTACAAAACATGGTTAGTAGATCCAGAATCAACGATCCAAACAGATTTATCATTCTCTAAAACACATGTTTCTAAGATATATGAACTATAATCATTACCTCTGATTTTAGCTACTAGAAACTTGGGACAATCCTGTTTCCAATTCTCTTTGCAGTGAAAACACTTACCTTTACCTTTCTTGTTTTTCTTGTTCTTCCCCTTAGGCATCTGTGCATTTGGTTGTGCATTCATCTTTCCAACCTTTGCAAGTTTGAGGTTGTTGTTTTGTCCACCTTTCCTCTTGTTTCCAACTTTCGAAGATGAAGCTTGGTTAGCTTCAGCCATAGCTGGATCAGTAGTAGTAGTAGTAGTAGTTGTTGTTGTCTTCTTTTCTCCTCCCTTACTTGGTCCACCCATGATAGACTCAAAATTCTTAAGATCATTCATGAGCTGCATCAGATCATAGTTGAGTTTATTCAACACATAGTTGGTGGTGAACGACAGGAAAGTTGGAGAGAGACTGTTGAGGATTAAGCCGACTTGAGTTTCCTCATCTATCACTGCTCCATGCAGTTCAACTTCCTGCAAGTAGTTTGTCATTTTGATCAGGTGATCATGAATGTGTTGAGACGATGCCATCCGAGCATTGGCATATTTATTGGTGGCCTCAAAACGAGTTTGCATTGACTTGGCACAAACATGTCTTGGAGCTGATCCATGATTTCGTAGGCCATCTCGACATTCTCAATCTTTGTCTTGAGAATGTCGAACATACTAGTCAACATGTAGTATCGCACCTTGTTGTTAGCCACTTGCCAACATTCATACTTATCACTCACAGACTTGGTGGCTCCTTCAGCTGTATTTCTAGGGATTCCTCAACATAACGAACTTGGAGTTGTCACCAATCAACACAATGTTTATGTTTTGCTTCCATTGAAGGAAGATTTTTCCTGTGAGTTTCTCCATCGAAAGTTGAGAAAGGATGGGAATAGGCACAACCATACTTAAAACTAAAAATTATCAATAAAATAGAAATCAATCATATTTGCTCAATAAAACTCCTCTCCACACAAATTTCAAGAAATAGCACAACATATACCATAAATATGTAAGATATGAGGAAAAATACCAAAAATAACCATATCTCTATATCTTTAGGTTTTTAACCAATCTATGATATCCTTGTCCTGATTGGCAAAAGTCAAAAATACCACTAGTTAAATAAAGTTCTAAACTTATTTAATAATGGACACCATTATTAACAACCTACTGTTCGATCAAAATAAAAAAAACAAAATCTCTTATTTTATGAGCTAGACCTATGGTTTCGATAATCAATAGATTTAGTCATAGTAGTCACCGTAGGGGTGAGTCTAGTAGAATTTGACCTATAATTATCTATCATTTGAAATCCAACCTTGTCAAAATAACTAATGAACATCTTTCATAGGGGAACGAATCAAAGCGTCTCGAGGCCCCATTAAGCTATTGACCTTGTTCAACCAACGGTGGAGATTGAATATTATTCTTTTAAAATAAGCTCATTAAAAATAGTATTTTTTATTATTATTATTTATTGTTCGAAAAAAATGACTATGGTTCTCCAAAAAATTGAAAAGTTAAATTATTAAAACCAAAGTCCTAAAATTTTCTATTAATTCTAAAGTGTCACATTGAAACAAATTCAATTAAATTAGAATTAATTTGATGCTAATCAATATTTAGGTTTAAGTATTATAATGAACCTATACAATTAAGTCCAACTCAGGCAAATAGGTCTTAACAATTGGGCTTGCATGGAGGAAAGTTAGGTCCAGTGTGTCGTTCCTACTACTAAGGCCCCCTAACTACCATACAAGGTCCAAAAGACAGGAATTTAAACCTTCGTTTTATTAATTGTTATTAATTGATTAGGCCTACTATAGTCATGCAAAGCAAATGAGACTTCACAAGTGGAACCACCCACAAGAGAGGAATTTAAACTTTACATTTTCTAATGGGCTCAAATAAAACCTATCATTTTATGAATATTTTATTTGGCAAAATCCATATATTAAGCAAACATATGGGCCACTATATGCATCTAAGCCCAATTGCAAAAATACCACATATAGTGCCAACAAACATGTTATAATTGGATGGGCCTAATCATGTTACTATATGAGCAAGTCTATAGTTTTTATGCAAAAATATCACGAGATATTTTATTTGCAATAATACCACAATTAATTTTCTAGAATTTATCAAAAATTCGAATTAATTAAATTTTTGCAAAAATAAATAAGTCAATTTAAAGGAAATTTATCAACAATTAACAAAGTTAATTTAAATTTCATTTAACAACATTCAACTTAGTTTAGGTTAATTTAAAAAATATTAATTTAACTTAAATAGGATTTATCAACAATTAACCATAGTTAATTTAAATCACATAAAAAAATAATTTGGTTGAAAAAAATGATATTTTTCAAAATTTAACCAATTTTAAATTTTAAAATCAATATCTTAACTGTTTTTCAAAAAATAGATTGTGTTGTTACAACTATAAGCAAATACTTTCAAATAATTTAAATATTAAAAACTATAAAATAAACAGATATTAATATTTTCAAATAAAGATTTCATAAAAATATCAAGTATTTAAAAAAAATATCTTTAATATCTAATATTTTAATATATTAAAATATTTAAAATTAAGTTGTTAGCTTATTTTTAAATTTTAATTTGAATCTTTGTAGAAAATATCTTATTTTAAATAAATATTTTTAAAAAATAAAATAAATATGATATTTTGGGCTTGACATATAAAAATCATTCTCAAAATTTTATTTTCTTTAATTTAAAAAAAATATGGGTGAACAGTAATCGTGACAGGTATTGTTCATCGTGGTCGAGGTGCACGTGCAGAGAAGCTTCTGGATGTTGAGGGACGCCCGCGGGTGGCTAGATGATGCGCGCATGTGCGCCCGTGCGACAGGGTGATGGCCGAGAGTCGCGCGCGCAGCTGGGGTGACGCCGAGGGTCGCACGCATGGATGGGCAGCAAGACAAAAAAAATTCAGAAAATTTTTTGTGCAATTTTTCAAACCAAAAACTTTTTCTAATTAATTTTTACTATGTTTTACACAAAATTAAGCATTTATAAAAATTAATGGCATAAAAAACACAACAAAATAACCTAAAATTGCTAATAATCACAGAAAATTCAATATGCTTCATAAAAACATGAAATCCATCCAATTACTCAACACATCAAATAATTCAATTTTTAACATGTTCATGCATGAAAGTAAAGATTACCAAAGGTTCTGAGGCCAGTTGTAGGAAAACTTATACATGATCTTGTTTATTTTCATGTAAATTATATATTGAACATATTAATATAAGATAACCTAGAAAATGTTTCTAAAATTGAATTCAAACAGAAATAATGATAAGAACACTTACATTATTGTGCAGCGGAATGATTGAGTCATTCCTTCAGTTTCTCTAACCCTTCTATCCTTTCTGTCGCAGGGTATCACCAAGAAACTGAACCGCTTTTCAATTTTCTTCATAGTCTTCCATAAGTATCCTTAGAATCACCTAGACTAGAGTGGAAAATTCTCAACACATGAGATAGATACAGAGAGAATAAGAGAAAAGAATATTGAGGCTTAGAAAATGACTTATGTTTGTAGAGAGAATCTAAAACCTACTAGATCTTCTGATTTTCAGTCAAATAGTCTTTTTGTAATCTTATTTCAACTCTCACTTAGTATTCCTTTTATAGGCTCAATTAGGTCACTTATTTAATTCAAAAATCAATAAAATAATATCCAATAATCATCCCTAGGTCGAAATTATCATGGGCTTTAGGCCCGTGAAATTTCTCATTTAATTATAAGCACGTTGGACTTAAAATCAAGACTCGTATTATTCTCTATTGATTTAATTAATTAAATCCTTTATCAAATTAATTATTTATAATTTTAACCTTGATTTAAACTTATTTATTAATTTAGACACAAATTTATCTTAATTAATAAATCTGTCCTAATTTCTCTTTTCTTCTCTAAATTACACAACTCTGTGAAACTATCCAAAATTGACTTGGTCAACTTTGATAATTCTAATTGATAATTAAATCAATTAATTGGGACTATCTAGATGATTTTATCCAAGGTACAGAGGGGACCATGGACCTATGAAATCAAGCTCTAATAAGTTATCATAAATCTAACCAATAAATTTACTAACTTATTAATTTCTCGTGACTCCACTAAAGACTCGGAATTGCACTCTTGAATTCATAGAACGCTCTATAAGCAATATAGATACGTTATTAATTATCCATTGTTACAACCATAATTGTCACTCAATCCTCTATAGACGGTCTACAATGAGATGGGACTAAAATACCATTTTACCCCTCATTGTATTTTATTCTTAAAACACTTAGTTCCTTGTAAATGATATTTTAGTAAACTAATATTAATTACTGAAATAAGATCTCTATCATTTAGCACCTTGAACCAAACTAAAAGGAAACCATCGCTTTACTTCTTCATTAGAATGTATAGATGTTCATATCTATGATTAACACTCCCACTCAATTATACTACCGAGTTCTCAAGATGTAAGTATGTTCTAGTTCGTAGGGTAAGTTGGTGACGAACAAGTCAAAGAACTCAAATAATACATTCAGTTAGAATTCTAACCACTTAGAATTGAGATTGAATTGACATATGGTCAACTATATGATATGACTAGAATAGATAATAATGGTATTTACTTATCCCATCTCCTGTCAATATTGGTCTAGTCCGATGTAACAAATACATTTGATCTTATCTACTTTGCTAATGTTCCGGAAAGAACAGAACACTACAATTTGTAAGTAGATCATATCGTAGATTGGCAAGTCAATGTAAATCATGTGCACTGACTAATCTTAGGACTAACTTATTTTGAACATACAATCATATTTATATTCTACTGTGATTATGTCACTATAAATATGATTAGCTATTTGCTCGAGATTTAATATAAGTTTATATTAAACAAATAATCTTGAAAATAAAACATGTGAGCAAAGTTATTGACCAAGTCAAAAAATGATTTCTATTCTTTTATTGATAATAAATGAGATTACAAAGTAATTGGGTTTTAATTAGGGCATAAAACCCCAGCACCATTTTCATTAGAGGACCCTTCTACGTAAAGTCTCCACAGCTCGCGGGCTAGGGTTACGACTTCCTCGTTGGAGATCCCTGTACACTCGACAATGAAGTCTACCAAAGCCTGTCCTTTGATCGTTGTTCTAGGATGATAGGTGATCTCGAACTGTCCGAGCTCGACAACCCACTTCAACAATCTCTCAGATGCTCTGAGCTTGGATAATACTTGTCTTAACGGCTGATCAGTTAACACATGGATAGGATGTGCTTTGAAAAAGGGTCGAAGCTTTCGAGATGCATGCATTAGGCTCAAAACCAGTTTCTCCATTAATGGGTATCTCGATTCTGCCCCCAGTAACCTCTTGCTAACGTAGTATACGTGTTTTTGTATTTTCTTATCCTCCCGGACAACTACTGCACTAATTGCATGCTCGATGGTGTTGAGATATAAGTATAATACTTCCCCTGTGATTGGTTTAGATAGGATTGGTGGCTCGGTGAGATGCTTCTTAAGGTTCTAGAATGCGAGTTCGCACTCCTCCAACCATTCAAACTTCTTGCCCCATCTCAAAATATTAAAGAATGGAAGACTCTGTTCTGTAGATTTTGAGATGAACCTACTTAAGGTCGCCATTCGTCCAGTTAGGCTTTGAACATCCTTATGTTTTCAAGGTGAAGGCATGTCAATTAATGTTTTAATCTTGTTAGGATTAGCCTCTATACCCCAAGCATTCACTATAAATCCAAGAAACTTATCCGAGGATACTCCGAATGAGCATTTTTGTGGGTTGGGTCTCATATTGTATTTTCAGAGCACAACGAAACATTCAGTGAGATCGTACACATGGTTAGAGTTATGTTTAGACTTGACTAACATATCATCCACATAAACTTCCATGTTATTCCCTATCTGCTCAACGAACATCCTATTCACCAACCTTTGGTATGTGGCTCGTGCATTCTTGAGCCCGAAAGACATTAAATTGTAGCAGTACAAGCCCTTATCAGTCATGAAGCTCGTATGTTCTTGGTCGGGTGCATGCATGGCTATCTGGTTATATCCAGAATAAACATCCATGAATGACATGATGTCGTGGCCTGCAGTGACTTCTACGAGATGGTAGATTCGAGGCAAGGGAAAGCAATCCTCGGGGCATGCCTTGTTGAGGTCCGAATAATTGATGCAGGTTCGCTATTTGTCATTGGGCTTCGGGACCAGCACAAGGTTGGCTATCCAATCAGGGTAGAAAGCATCTCGGATAAACTGATTTGCTTTTAACCTTTCGACCTACTCTTTCAGGGCTTTCTTCCTATCATCATCCAGGAGCCTCCTTTTTTGTTGCTTCAAAGGGAAGCTATTATCTATGTTGAGTGCATGGCTCATAATACTCGGACTAATCCCTACCATATAGAGTGCGACCATGCAAACACATCCTGGTTTTCTCTCAAAAAGCAAGTTAATTGCTATTTTTCATTTTCAGAAATATTTTTCCCTATTTTTACCACCCTTGCGGTATCTTTCTCATCGAGCTTCACTTCTTTAAGCTTCTCTATTGGTTCGAGATCGACCCTTTCTTTAACCCTAGGGTCAATCTCTTCTTCTATTTCGAAGATGGTTCCATTCATTTCTCGAATAACCGCAAGTGCTTGTGCACTTGTTTGGTTCTTTCCTTTCATGGAAATGTTATAGCATTCCCGTGCGGCGAGCTGGTCTCCCTTCAACGTCCCGATGCCACTAGACATTGAGAACATGATGGCCAAATGCCTAATAGACGACACTACCCCCATGTAACGACCCAAAAATGTTAATAGGGTTTAGTGCCTTGATTAGCGTGCCCGGAGGGCATAATTGGATATATGTGTGTTTAATTGGTTAAATGTGTGACTATGTGGCATGCATGATTTGAATGATTATGTAAATGTATTATATGCATGCTTATGACTATTAGATATGCATGTGGGTCGTTTACTGTTTATAGAGGCATATTTGTAATTTGGACCCGTTAAAGGCACAAATGTGATTATATGTGATAAATGGTTGAGACCAAATTATTATGTGGATGTATTTGTAGTATATGGCTTGAGACGATCCTAGTGAGCGGATTAATGAAATAGTCATCGCAGGGTTTAATACCCGGCTCGGGGTGAGCTTAGCGGTATTTTGGGAACTTGGAATATATCTTGGGGTTTATTGGGTAACAAGTGAGTTTTTGGTAATTAGTTGGGCATGATGGAATTAATTGGAAATTGGTAGGATGACTCGAGGAATTAGCTGGAATTGGGAGGCAAAATGACCATTTTGCCCTTAAGGGCAAATAAGAGGCTAACTTAACACCAAGGGTAGTTGGGACTTTTTGGTCAAACCTGATAACTACAGAACTCTCCCTCTCTCACCATAAATGGGAATTTAACTGAAGATAACTAGGAAATTAAAGCTAGTCAACTAAGTAACTTTTGAGGATCTAAGCTATGAATTTAGGTAAGATTTCAAGTCCTAATCTGCTGAATTTTGCTGAATCATTGTTGAGTTTAGAGCTTGCATAAACTCTGGGTTTTAGCTGATTTTGGGCTTTTAATAGGTGTGGGCTAGTTATGATGTCTAGGTTGTAAAGATGAAATTTAGGGTTCAATTCTGAGGTTGGCTGAAGGTTCGGGTTGGATTTTAAGGTCAAGTCTCAAGGGAAACACTGAAAAAAGGGAATTTATGGGTTTGGGGCCTCGGGTCGCAACCCTATTCTTCAGACGCTGTGACCTGCATGCTTGAAGAAGCTGGAAGCCTCTGTTCGCCAGGTGTGCCGCGACCCAGGGGGTGCAAGTTTCTACCCGTGCCCTCTAGCAGAGAGGGCCTGGCCTTTGTCTAAGGAGCGGGCCACGACCCTTATCGGCAAGTCGTGGCCCAAAATAGGAAATAAAGGGCAGCTAAGGTTTTAGGCTCGGGGTTGCTTGGGGATTCAAACCTAAGCGCTCGGGACGAATTCTACTACACGGTTTAGTAGAATTCAAGGTCTCAGAGGCTGGTATTTGTTTCCTAAACATTTATTTGGAATAGAAATTGATAGTTACCCATTGTTATTATGACTAGGATTATCGTTAAGGCTCAGGACTTAGGATCGTGCACGAGACTGCTCTTTATTTATCGCTCGAGATTTGAGGTAAGAATATTGCACCTATGTGGTTGAGAATGGGACTGAGGATCCCAGTAATTGAATATATGTACTGTGTGATTGTATAGTTGTTATGCGTTATATGAAAGTATGACCTAATGGTGTCGGGGCTGATGATAAGAGTACTGAACACAACTCGACCTAAGCGAGTCGAGATTAGTTAGATAAACAGAGAGTTCGACCTAAGGGCGCCGATCCTGAACATTTGTATTACTGATTGAGATGTATGCTTGAGAATATATGTTTACCAATGTTTATCTTAATGATCGTACTCTGCTGAATAATTTAACTAGTTGGATTAAAGTTGATTGAGTGCTACTGTTGCTATATGTGTTTGTTGTTTATGGATTTCTTGCTGGGCCTTGGCTCATGGGTGCTACATGGTGCAGGTAAAGGCAAAGGGAAATTGGACCAACCATGAGTTGGAGAGCTCTGGGGGCAGAGTGTACATCATCAATTGCTCGACCGCCACAACCGAGGGAAAGTTACAGGAATAGAGCTCTAAATTGTATTTTGCCATTAGACTGGCTTTTGTTGTAACAACTTTTGGGAGTTGTATTTACCACTTATACCCTATTTTTGGGATCCCATGTATCAAGCATTTGTTTTAATGAAAATTAACCGTTTATGATCAAAATCTTTTAACCCTAACCTGTTAGTTGACTTTAGGATCATATTTACGTTCAAACGACTTGATTAGCAAGTCTTGCACGATTTTAAAATACAAAATGCAACAGTCTTGGTCATCCAGGGCATTGCAACTTGGTATCAGAGCGACCTAGGTTTAAGGGTTCCTGAAGACTGGCTGGGCATGTATACTTGTTGCTAAAGACAAGCTCGGGGGTTTGGTAACTATATATATGTGATTGTATGCTCAAATGTTTAAATGAAATATAAATGCTCTATTTGCATGATTAATAGGGAGCATGAGATATACTGAAAGGGCCTGGCTTTTGACTGCTATGTGGATATGATGAGGCATGCTTATTAGTATTGCAATTATATGTGAATAAATGTTTAAATGCTTGTTTGCATCTTGATTGCATATGGTTGGTTGAGTTTCGATGTTGGGCCATGGAAAGAATGTGAACCTGTCATCATTGCCTGACTGCCGAGTTGTTGATTACAGATAGACTTGGAAAGTTATGCGTCCAAGGCGATCAATACTACTAGCCAGCATAAGAGTTTAGGCTAGAGATGATGACTAGGGCCAGAACCCTCCGCCAGTCCCTGAGAACTGGCAGCCAATACAAGTTGATATGCAATCCAGGTTACAGAGTCGGGAAGAGTAGATTTGCCTTTTGAGACAGCAGGCTCCATCAGGGAGTGTTGCACCTATTGTGCCACATGCTATGGCACCAGTTGTACAGCCACCTGAGGTTAGGAACAGGTGGGAGCCGCTTTCTGAATGATTTAGGAGACAACATCGTCCAATCTTTGATGGAGGACCAAATCCACTGAAGGCTGAACAGTGGATGAGTATGATCACCTCCATCCTGGACTTTATGAGGGTGGAAGGTAATGACAGGGTGGCCTGTGCCACCTATATGCTTAGAGAGGATGTCTGTATTTGGTGGGAGGTGGCATCACAGACTTGGGATGTTTCTACTTTGAGCTGGGATGGGTTCAAAGATTTGTTAAACCAGAAGTATTACCACATTGCCATCAGAGCAGAAAAGGTGAATGAGTTCATGGGATTGGTACAGGGTAGCATGAAAGTTACTAAGTATGCCTGAAGTTTGATAGGCTAGCAAAGTTTGCACCGAAATTAGTGCCTATAGATGCGGCCAGACAAGACAGGTTCGTTCGAGGGCTTAATGCTATGATAGCCTGAGATGTGAGGATCACATCAGTATCTATGGAGACGACTTATGCTCAAGCTGTTGAGAAGGCTCTTATTGTCGAGGAGGCAGAGAATAAGATCTAGAGGGAGAACGTTGTGAGACAGGATGTTCGCAAGGTAGTGCCTCCATATACAGGGTCTGGTAGGGGCGGAGGCCCCAGTGATAAGGAGAGGAAGATCCCTGACACCTCGACCACTGCTGGTCCTGATATGAGGGGATGGGGTGCTCAGGGTGGCCACCAAGGAGGCGATGACACATGGAGAAGTTATCCAGAGTGCACAAGATGCATGAAGCACCATCTAGGCCAAGGCTTGTTATTTGTGCGGGGTGGTTGGACACCTCAAGAAAGATTGCCCGACACTAAGAGGGAGGAACAAAAGAAGGTGGACAGCTTGACTCCAGCTCGAGTGTTCACCTTGACACAAGCAGAGGCTGAGGCTAGTCCCTCGGTAGTGATAGGTCAGCTTTCTAACGCTGGCTCTTCATAAACTATATTGATTGACTCTGGAGCTACACATTCATTTGTTTCTAGTAAGGTAATTGATAGATTGTGAAAACCTAGTGAGTATTATATTGCAGGGTTTGGGACTATACTGTCTACAGGGGAGCTGGTAGTTTCTAGGAGATGGATTAGAGCATTTCCAGTGATGGTGGATAGTAGGGAACTATTAGTAGATTTGATTGAGTTGAGTATGGATGATTTTGATATGATTTTAGGAATTGATTTTCTAGTCAGGTATGGGGCCACTATAGATTGGAGGAAGAAGATTGTGACTTTTGAGCCTGAGGGTGAGGACCCCTTTGTTTTTGTGGGGGCTATGCATCGACCCCGCATTCCTATGATATCAGCACTGAGGGCTAGGGTCCTATTACAAGGAGGTTGTATAGGATTTCTAGCTAGTGTGGTGGATACCACTAAAGTTATGCCAGTGGAACCGAGAGAGACCACATTGGTACGGGAGTTTTTGGATGTGTTTCCTGAGGATTTACCAGGACTACCGCCGCACAGGGAGATTCAGTTCGTCATCGAGTTATCGTCGGGTATAGAGCCAGTGTCGAGGACACCATATAGGATGGCTCTGGCAGAGTTAAAGGAGTTGAAGATACAGTACAAGAGCTTCTAGATTTGGGGTTTATCATACCCAGCTTCTCGCCATGGGGTGCTCCAGTTTTATTTGTGAAGAAGAAGGATGGGACTCTGGGAATGTGTATAGACTACACGGAGTTGAAAAATTTGACCATCAAGATCCAATACCCCTTACCAATGATCGATGTCATGTTCAATCAGCTGCAGGGAAAGATGATATTCTCGAAGACTAGTCTTCGAATTGGTTATCACCAGCTGAGGATCAAGGACAAGGATATACCGAAGATGGCCTTCCGAATGAGGTATAGGCATTACGAGTTCCTGGTAATGTTGTTTGGTTTGATCAATGCCCCAGTGACATTCATGGATTTGATGAACAGGGTGTTCAAGGACTTTCTAGATCAGTTTGTGATTGTCTTCATTGATGACATCTTGGTTTATTCCAGTTCAGAGGCAGAGCATGAGCAGCATCTTCGACAGGTCCTACAGAGATTGAGAGAGCATCGGCTGTATGCCAAGTTTAAGAAGTGTGAGTTCTGGCTACCAGAAGTAACATTCCTTGGACATATTGTTGGCGAAGATAGGATTAAGGTGGATCCAACTTAGGTAGAGGCAATGAGAGATTGGCCAAGGCCAAGGAATGCCTCAGAGGTTAGGAGCTTCCTTGGATTAGCAGGATATTACAAACGATTCATGGAAGGGTTTTCGAAGATTTCCACACCAATGACAGAATTGACATGGAAAAATCAGAAGTTCACCTGGTCAGACAAGTGTGAGAATAGCTTCTAGGAACTGAAGCGACGACTGATTACTACTCCTATGTTGAATCTTCCTCCGGAAGGAGGAAAGTTTGTAGTGTACTATGACGCATCGAGGTTGGGTTAGGATGTGTGTTGATGCAGAATGAGAAGGTTATCGCCTATGCGTCACGATAGTTGAAGGATTATGAGCAGTGGTACCCTACCCATGAACTGGAGTTGGCAATGGTGGTATTCGCACTGAAAGTTTGGCGACATTACTTGTATGGAGAGAAGTGCAAGATATACACCGATCACAAGAGCTTGAAGTATTTCTTCACCCAGAAGGACTTGAATATGAGACAGAGACGTTGGCTGGAGTTGGTGAAGGACTATGATTGTGATATCCTTTACCACCCATGGAAAGCCAATGTTGTGGCAGATGCGTTGAGCCGGAGGGGCTTGAGACAGTTATTTAGCTCTAAAATGATATCAAAGGAGTTGGCAAAGGAGATGGCTAGAACGAGGATAGAGCTGGTTGTGGGCCGGTTGGCCAATATTACCTTACAGTCGACCCTTCTAGAGAGGATAAGGTAGGGTCAGATGGATGATCCAAAGTTGCAGGAAGTTAGAGGGAATCTCCTAGCTGGAGTGGTTAAGGATTATTCCATTTCAGAGTCTGGTTTACTACAGTACAAGGATCAGATCTGTGTTCCGATGGATATGGGTATTAGATGAGAGATACTTGATGAATCCCATACTACACCCTACTTACTTCATCCAGGCACCACGAAGATGTATTAGGATCTACAAACTTTATATTGGTGGCCTGGGATGAAGAAAGACGTAGTTGAGTACGTGGCCAAGTGTTTAACATGTCAGTAGGTGAAGGCTGAGCATCAGTGACCAGCGGGGTTGCTACAGCCTTTAAGTATTCCCGAGTGGAAGTGGGAAGACATTACTATGGATTTTGTGGGAGTTTTACCCAGGATGGTGGGGCTACATGACTCGGTGTGGGTGAGAGTAGATAGATACACCAAATCAACTCACTTTTTTCCAGTGAGGACGACCTATACTGTGGATCAGTACATGGAGTTGTATGCGAGGGAGATTTCACGTCTTCATGGGGTTCCTAAGTCTATAGTATCGGACTGGGATCCCATATTTACTTCCAAGTTTTGGGGTGGTTTGCAGAAGGCTATGGAGACTCAGTTGAAGTTCAGTACAATCTTTCATCCTCAGATAGACGGACAATTTGAGAGGAAAATTCAGGTATTGGAAGACATGCTTAGAGCGTGTATGTTAGACTTCGAGGGATCTTGGAGTAAGTACCTCCCACTGATTGAATTTTCGTACAACAACAGTTATTAATCAACGATTGTAGTAGCTCCATACGAGATGTTGTATGGAAGGAGATGTAGATCACCCATTCATTGGGATGAGATGGGTGAGAGGAAGTATTTGGGACCAGAGATGGTTCAGAAGACTAGTGAAACTATTGAGAAGATTCGAGCTCGAATGCTCGCTTCGTAGAGTAGACAGAAAAGCTACGCTGATCCTAAGCTTAGGGGCGCGGAGTTCTAGGTGGGGGACCACGTCTTTCTGCGAGTTTCACCATTACGAGGGGTGAGGAGGTTTGGGAAAAAGGGCAAGCTGAACCCTAGATTCATAGGACCTTTTCGACTCATGTGTTGAGATACAAGGATCTGGAGTTACAGATAGATTTATCATATGAGGAGCGACCAGTACAGGTCCTAGATAGAAAAGATGAGGTTTTGAGGAACAAGATGATTTCTCTAGTCAAGGTATTATGGAGGAATAGTCGGGTCGACGAAACGACCTGGGAGCTGGAGTCAGCTATGCGGGATCAGTATCCCAATTTATTCAGGTAAATTTCAAGGATGAAATTCTTAGTAGGAGGGGATAGTTGTAACGACCCAAAAATGCTAATAGAGTTTAGTGCCTTGATTAGCGTGACGGGAGGGCATAATTGGATATGTGTGTTTAATTGGTTAAATGTGTGACTATGTGGCATGCATGATTTATGTGATTATGTAAAGGTATTATATGCATGTTTATGAGTATTAGATATGCATGTGGGCCCTTTGCTGTTTATAAGGGCATATTTGTAATTTTGGCTCATTAAAGGCACAAATGTGATTATATGTGATAAATGGTTGAGACCACATTATTATGTGGATGTATTTGTAGTATATGGCTCGAGACGGTCCTAGTGAGTGGATTAGCGAAATAGTCATCGTGGGTTTAATACCCGGCTCAGGGTGAGCTTAGGAGTATTTTGGGAAGTTGGAATGTATCTTGGGGTTTATTGGGTAACAAGTGAGTTTTTGGTAATTAGTTGGGCATGACGGAATTAATTGGAAATTGGTTGGATGACTCGAGGAATTAGTGGGCATTGGAGGGAAAAATGACCATTTTGCCCTTAAGGGCAAATAAGAGGCTAAGTTAACACCAAGGGCAGTTGGGACTTTTTGGTCAAAGGATATGCTTAATATGATTTAGGAAAAACAGCCAGAACTTACTTGATAACTACAGAACTCTCCCTTTCTCACCATAAATGTTTTCTCTTTCCCTCTCTAGAACTCAAGGGGTAATTCTGAGATTTAAAGGAGAAAAACCAAGGATTCAAGCTGGGAAATGAACTGAAGGTAGCAGGGAAATTAAAGCTAGGCAACTAAGTAACTTTTGAGGATCTAAGCTATGAATTTAGGTAAGATTTTAAGTCCTAATCTGCTGGATTTTGCTGAATCATTGTTGAGTTTAGAGCTTGCATAAATTCTGGGTTTTAGCTGATTTTGGGTGTTTAATAGGTGTAAGAATTGGTTTATAGGCTAGTTATGATGTCTGGGTTGTAAGGATGAAATTATGGGTTCAATTATGAGGTTGGCTGAAGGTTTGGGTTGGATTTTAAGGTCAAGGCTCGAGGGAAACACTGAAAAAAAAAAGAGAATTTCTTGGTTTGGGGCCTCGGGTCGCAGCCTTGTTCTTCAGGCATTGCGGCCCGCGTGCTTGAAGAAGCTGGATGCCTCTGTTCGCCAGGTGCGCCGTGACCCAGGGGGTGCAAGTCATGGCTCGTGCCCTCCAGCAGGGAGGGCCTGACCTCTGTCGGGGTGGGCCGCGACTTGCCCATAAATATGATATAAAGGGCAGCTAAGGTTTTAGGCTCGGGGATTCAAACCTAACTGTTCGGGTCAAATTATACTACCCGATTTAGTAGAATTTGAGGTCCCAGAGTCTGGTATTTTTTTCCTAAACATTTATTATGATTATAAATTGGTAGTTACCCATTGTTATTGTGACTAGGATTATCGTTAAGGCTCAAGATTCAGGATCGTGCTCGAGACCGCTCTTTATTTTTCGCTAGAGATTCGAGGTAAGAAAACTGCACCCCTGTGGTTATGAATTGGATTGAGGTTCCCAGTAATTGAATATATGTATTGTGTGATTGTATAGTTGTTATGTATTATATAAAAGTATGACCTATGGGTGCCAAGGTTGATGATAAGCGTACTGAACGCAGCTCGGCCTAAGCGAGCTGGGATTAGCTAGATAAACAGAGGGCTCGACCTAAGGGCGCTGACCCTGAAAATTTGCATTATTGATTGAGATGTATGCCTGAAAATATATGCTTACCAATGTTTAACTTAATGCTCGTACTCTACTGAATAATTGAACTAGTTGGAAAGTTGATTGAGTGCTATTGTTGCTGTATGTGTTTGTTGTTTATGGTTTTCTTGCTGGGTCTTGGCTCACGGGAGCTACATGGTGCAGGTAAAGGCAAAGGGAAATTGGACCAACCATGAGTTGGAGAGCTCTGGGGGTAGTGTGTACATCGTCAGCTGCTCGATCGCCACGACCGAGAGTAAGTTATAGGAATAGAGCTCTAAATTGTATTTTGCCATTAGACTGGCTTTTGTTGTAACAACTTTTGGGAGTTTTATTTACCACTTATACCCTGTTTTTGGGATCCCATGTATCAACCATTTGTTTTAATGAAAATTAACCATTTATTATCAAAATCTTTTAATCCTAACCTATTAGTTGACTTTAGGATCACATTTATGTTCAAACGACTTGATTAGAAAGTCTTGCACGATTTTAAAATACAAAGTGTAATGGTCTTGGTTATCCAGGGCGTTACACCCCAGCCCAATCAGGGCTGGTCTCCCGAGCAGTACATTGTAGGCCGACGGGGTATCCACCACTATAAATTCCATCATCTTTGTCACTGAGACTGGATAGTCTCCCAAGGTTACGAGGAGCTCGATGGATCCCGTGCTGGCAACCCCTTCTCCTGAAAATCCTTACAATGTTGTTGCACATGCTTTCAAATCTCATAGCGTGAGCCCCATCTTTTCTAGAGTAGCCTTATAAAGGGTATTGACAGAGCTCGCATTATCTATCAGGACTCTGTGCACCCTTTTGTTGGCAAGCTGAAGTGTGATGACCAGAGAATTGTTATGGGGAAACTGAACATGTGAGGCATATTCTTTTGTAAAGGTAATGGGTTGAGATTTAACCCTTTGTTGCTTTGGAGCTCGTGGTTCAGGCTGGTAGGGAGAACCGTCTCTAGTTTTGAGCTCATTTACATATCTCTTATGGGCATTTCTGTCCGATCTAGAAAGGTGCGGTCCTCCAGAGATGGTTACCACATCCTCCCCATCTATTGGGGGAGGTCGATCATCCTCCCTTGCCTGGGAAGTGTTATTCTATTGGGTAGGTTGCGCAGAAGCTGCCCTCTGTCCAGACGATGCTTGATTGGTATTCCAGTTTCTTATATACTGTCTGAAATATCCTCTTGAGATTAGGACTTCGATCTCGTCTTTCAGTTGTCAGCACTCATTAGTGGTATGTCTGACGTCCCTGGGGAATCTGCGGTATTTGTTGGTGTCTCTCTTTGATTTATGATTTCACATTGGGTCAGGCCGCCTAAACGGGACCCGATTCTCATTTGCGAGAAAGATATTTTCCCGAGTCTCATTGAGCTCGTTGTAAACCGTATAAATGGAGAAATATTTGTCTCCCTTCTTCTTTTCCCCCCCATCTGCCTCTGAGTTATTCCCTTCATTTTTCTTTCTTTTTGAAGGGTTATTTCCAGAGGCTCGAGACGTTGATGGGGTACTCGAGGTCGAGACTGAGTTAACATTTGTTTTTGTAGTTATAGTGGGCTGAGGGGTCAGTGTTAATGCTGATCTCGCCTCCTCTACATTGACGAATCTTTGAGCCCTTTTGTTGAACTCGATTATTGTCCTTATCGATTTTCTTTGCATATTATCCCAAAGAGGACTTCCTAGTAATATACCAGCTCGAACAACCATAAGATGACCACTGTCATCGACGTTACGGGCTCACACCACCTCTATGTAAAACCTTGCCATGTAACTTTTTAACGACTCTCACGGTTGTTGTCTGACATTGGTCAAGGTCGAGGCATCAGGCTTGACGCCTACCATGGCTTTGAACTGTTTTTTAAATTCCTTCGCCAATTGATCCCAAGATGAGATCAAATGTCTTCTGAATTTTTCAAACCAGTTTTTCGCTGGTCCTATCAAAGTTGTTGGAAATAACATACACCTTAGTTCGTAGCCAACATTGCTGGCTCGCATGATGGTATTAAACGTGCTCAGGTGGCTGTACAGGTCTGAGTTCCCCTCAAATGGAGCTACATGGGGTATCTTGAACCTGTGAGGGAATGGCATGTTTGAAATAAGTGGAGTGAAAGGCTTGAGCTCCTCATTGGAGTTGTCAGCCTTGTTCCTGTTTCATTCATCCTAAAGGAGCTTGAACGCTCTTTTGAGCTGATTAATTCTCTTCTGGACCAAATCCACTAGAGGTTGAGCTTGTGCTTGGGGTAGCTGGTTATTGTTTATAAAAACTCAAGCTCCCTATTCTGGCATAGGGTTATATTGGCTCCCATATACTGGCTGCACAGGTTCCTTTCGGCTGTTCAAATGATCGCGCAAATAAGGGTTTGAGGGATTGGCCTGCCCCCGGTTCTGGTTCAGATGATCTCGAAGATCATGATTATTGCCATAAATCCCAGTATTCATAGGTTTGGTATTATATACACTTACAGACCTAGTGAGTTCTAAGCTCCCACTCATAAAACTAACATTTCGTTTTAGTTGATGGGCTCGACGGTTACGAGGTGGGTCTTCCACCGGTCCTCCTACTCCAATTGTTTGCGATCTTTACATGTGGCTTCCTGCTAGTTGGGCAGCCCTATGTCCTCGGGTTGCCTCTCGCTCGCCCCGTGTCCGGGTCGAGTTTGAAGGTTCCTGTCTCGGCTGCCACTTCGAGATGGCCTTTGTGGTGCATGCTCCCCTACCCGGTTTCTATGAGGAGCTGGTTGGGGTGTGTCTCGGAGTGTTGAGGGGTGTCTTATAGGAAATGGTGGATGCCTTATAGGCGATGGTGGTGGCCTCCCAGTATTGGGCCTGGAAGGCTCAGAATTGGCCTGGACTGGTTTTAGGTTATTCCTGACAGATTCAGGGTTAGAGCTCCGAGCTGCTTGGGGGGATCGGTTATTCCCTGTTTCTGCAGTTACCTCCACAGTCGGGTTGCCAACAATATTGGCTTGAGTATTCCTTCCAGGGCGTTCATTGCCAGTGTTTGCCCTGGGCCTTGGCTGGGCCTGCTGAGCCCTTTGTTCGGCCCTTCTAGCGATCGTGCTCTTGCAGGGACGTCCTTTGGACCTTCGGGGTGGCGCCTGGACCTCGGCGGCTTGCTTATCCAATTCTTCATTATGCCTTGTGGCCTCTGCCAATTGTTGACACAGTTGGCGATTCTCCAGTTCCACGATGG
The DNA here is from genome assembly GCF_963169125.1 of Humulus lupulus. Classification (NCBI taxonomy): domain Eukaryota; kingdom Viridiplantae; phylum Streptophyta; class Magnoliopsida; order Rosales; family Cannabaceae; genus Humulus; species Humulus lupulus. The sequence goes on along the minus strand of NC_084794.1, from coordinate 155,475,938 downwards.
GAATGTACCTCTCAGGATTACAATAAAGGTCCTCATCGAGCATGGGAGCGGGCAGCCCCCTAGAGTCAGATGATGCACTCCTCTCATCTGGACTGTGGCCTGTCATTGGTTGCTTTCCAGGCCTCCGTGGGTAATCTTCAGTGTGAGGAGTTTGCTCCTCAGGTATTTGGGGCAATGGTCGCCCACCAGCTCCTGGGTTGTTCGCGGGGGCCATTGGTAATGCAGAAGGTTTCTGATTAAACAATCTAAAGATTTGCTTAATGCTCTCAATGAAAGCACTAAACTGTTGACGTTATTTTTCATCAACTTAAATCTAAAGAGCACTAAACAAAGATTCAAAAAGAAAAAAAGAACAGTAGGATTTTTACGCGGTTCAACAGTTAAAATCTGCATACTCCATGAGTCAATATTATTGATTCATAATACTTTCTCAGAGCAATTCAACAGAGTAATCTCAGTACCAGATTGTGTGTGCCTACAAATGAAAAATACCAGGCCATTTATAGGCCTAGTTAGGAGATTATCTTCCCTTGATTCAGGGAAGTTACAACTGATTATTCTAATATGAAATAAATGTAACTAAAGACATTAAATACACAATATCTCATGATAATTGGGATTTAATTATCAGATAACAACAAATCCCTAAAGAATAGGGATATCATAATAGCTATGGTATGGAAAACACGTTGCTGACCTTGAGTGCAAGGTTAACACACTTTCGAGATTGACATAAATGTGAGCTTTTTATTTCGGTTAGCCTCCTCCTCAGCTAGTGGTTTCATCGATCTCAGTCTTCGGAGACCAATACCTTCAAGCTTGCAACTAAGGCTCGAATAACACCCATATGCTTCGGAGTAGATTCGTTCTTTCGAGCTTGATGCTTAAGCTCGAGCCTTTTAAACTTGTGCTTGATTTCCAACAAGAACAAGTCAAGAATCATGCATATTTATACAAGTGTTTAGCCACTGCTTGTTATTTTCGAGCTTACGCTTTACGATCCTACATTTCGAGACTCACTTATTCATTCTCGAAATTTGGGTGTAACAGCTCACTAGGATCACCTTGAGCCGAATATTGCAAATATATCCACGTAATAATGTGGTCTCAATCATTTAAAACATATAATCACATTTACACCCTCAATGGGTCATGTTATCCAAAAAACTGGCGTAGATGACGTGGCAAGTGATTCTCGGACACGTGGCTGACACTTGGAGGAACTCTGCTAGGATATCGACCAGAAGAAAGATTATAAGCAGTAGGCAGCCCAGTTTTACCTGCGACCAGTCTGGTCGCAGGTTCCGCATGCAACATGATGTTTCCATAAAGATCTTTGTAAATCCCGAAATTGACTCCCAAAATCTCTTGAGTATCCGATTATTTAGGAGAGAATATCTGTAACACATGCATGTAATCCCCCTTGAGCCTATAAATAGAGAAAGATAGCTCAAGGAAGGGACTTTTGGCTTTCGAATTATTTGAGACTAGAGTAATTCTATTTGAGATATTGTATTGTTCTTCAAAGGTTGGTGAAACTCATTGAACCCTATTTCTTTGATCACTCCTTTGGACCTTACATCAATAAAAATCTAAGTGGACGTAGGTTATTACCAGATCCTGGGGCCGAACCACTATAAAAATCTTGTGTTCTTATTATTTTCGTCATCATGTTCTTTTCAACGCATTCATCCACATCAAGCGTATTTTGACTCCGTGTCAGTTGACCAAAATCAGGGTCAACATTCTGGTGCTTTCATTGAGAGCTTGGTATATCACCATTGAGAAAACCAATGGCGAAAACTGCAAGGAAAACTGGACAGGCGGCCGCCGCTGCACCATCAAACCCGCCTCCTCCTCCTCCTGCAAGCGTGGCTGAGAATGAGCCACATTTGGACTTTGAGGAGGAAGAAATGGATGACACAACGCTGAAGAGTACTCTGGGGGCGTTGCATGAAGAGCTGGCCAATCTGAGAGCCAGTCAGGAAAGTGCTGCCGAAATCATGGCGCGGCAGCAACAAGAAATTGAACGGTAGTGTGCGGAGTTAAGTGAGAGGCAGGCAGAGATGGACCGTCGCCAGAGCGAAGCCATGGCAGCCCTCGAGGCAGCCTTGCAATTGGCTAGGAATCAGGCTGCACCTGCCTCGCAGCCTGATCAACCTACAAATGGCCCACTCCACAGGGGTCCCAATCCTAGTCCGCCTATCCAACCCTCGAGCCCACAAAGGCCCGAGTAGCCACCAGCACCTCAGGACAATGTCCCTCTAGGAGACCCTGAAGCATAGCCTCCTTCCCAAGCTGGTCGTGGCAATCCCCCGCAGCAGAGGCAGAATAGGACCGGGCAGCAGCCTCGTAGTCCTAGACGCCATAGGGGCGACGAGCCGAACCTTCCGAACAGAGGACAGCATCCTCCTGGTAACAGGAGGAACTCAGAGTTGGGCTCTGCAGTCCGAGGTCCCCCACGGCATGATAATGCACGGGTACCTAACGACCAACACAGGCCACCCTCTAACGCTCGGGACGTTTCAGTCCGGGAAGGAAATCGAGGAAACACTCGATCCCGTCATAGCCAGTCGCGATTCAGAGATGGCAATGGTTATGATGAGGCCAATTCTGACAGAGGAAATTCCGGTCGAAGGAATGACGAAAGAGGTGGAAACAGGAATCAGCCACCTCAAGATGACCAACCCGGCAGACGGGACGCTGGGGGGAAATCCAGGCAAAATAACGTCTTCAACCGGCTCGGAGCTAGCGAGCAGCGGAGAAGAGACGAGGATTTGAGAGACGTGCTCAATGACTGCCGTGAGCAACATGGCAAGAAAATCCCCCCAGCAACAGAGGCCACAACGATTCCTATCGCGGTGCAGGCCCAGATAGATGCCCTCAACCAGGCGGTGCAACAACTGGTCGGGGGAAGAACATCTCATATCGACCACGACAGGAGGAAAGGCACTCCTTTCGTCCAGAGGATAGCTATGGCAGAGACTCCTAGCAAGTTTAAAATGCCTACGCTTCCGAACTTTGATGGGTACGGTGACCCGGTATCTCACGTCAATAAGTTTGAGATACAAATGGACATTCAGAAAGTTTCCGAAGACGGTCGGTGTAGGATCTTCCCTGCAACACTTTCTGATGCCGCACAGGAATGGTTTTTTAAGTTCCCTCCTATGAGCATAGTTTCCTGGGAGATGTTCGTAAAGGAGTTTTACGGACAGTTCTACGCAGGTCGAGTGCATCCGACCGAGGCAAACCAGCTGGTTGAAATTCGCTAGCAGGATGGAGAATCGCTTAAGGACTACATTCAGCGCTTTATGCGAGCAGCCGCTGGAGCGAAAACGGTGGGGGATGAAGGCAAAATGATGGCCATAACCGCAGGGGTTAGGTGTCGTACCCCTCTCTGGAAGAGCCTTTGAAAAGATGGAGTTAGAACTACCCAGGAATTCTTGGACCAGGCTGATCGTTACATCAAGCTCGAAGATGCCATTGCCGACGATGGAAAGCCTTCAGGCAAAGATAAAAAGATAGCCGAGCCCGCCAAAGCTGCCAATGGGTCTAAGCCTAACGGAAACGACAAGGGCAACGGGAACGGTAGCGGCAATGGCAGGAATGGTCGAAAACGGCCACACAATGAGCCTTCCACCTCCGACAACAAACGAACCAAGGGTAATCGTTATGAACCTTGGTTCACTAACTACACTGCCCTAGTTGAGTCTCGGGGAGAGGTTTATCAGGCCACGAATTCCAGTGCGCCTTATAAGAAGCCTGCCCCCATTCGAAAGGATATTTCGAAAAGAGACACTACCAAGTTCTATCGTTATCATAACGACTACGGACATGACACCAACGAATGCAACCAGCTGAAGGATGAAATCAAGTTCCTTATTAGACAAGGACACTTGAGAAGATACATACGGGCCTCGGGAAATTCCCAACGAGAAGCTCCAGGTGGCAACGAGCAAGCGCCCATGCACCAACGCTCGCCACCTTTGCAGCCTGCCCCCGTGACTGGCACACTGTTAACCATTTGTGGAGGCCCGCACCTCGCGGGAAATAGCAGAAACGCCAGGGAACGATACGCTCGGACTCTGCGCCACGACCAGGACATCGAGATGATGACTGTGGAGGACCGTGCGCCAAAAAAGGCTCGGTCAGAAGAGGGCGAAATAACCTTCTCTGATAGCGATGCCCAACATGTCTGGTTCCCACATTCCGATCCGCTGGTTGTGGATATCCAAATGGCCAACATGATGGTGAAGAGAGTGTTGGTCGATACAAGAAGTTCGGTGAATATCCTGTATAAGTCTTCGCTGGAACGCATGAAGTTGTCCGTTAAGGACCTGGAGCCCTGCAACCAGACAATATACAACTTCTCTGGTGAGGGACTCGCCCCCGCAGGATCAATCAGACTACCAGTGACGACAGGTACAGCGCCTGCTACCAGGACATTACTCGCCACTTTTATAGTAGTTGATTGTCCTTCGGCGTACAATGCCATCATTGGAAGACCTATACTGGTTGTTCTATGGGCCGTCACCTCTATGTGGCACTTGGCCATGAAATTCTCGACAGACGCAGGGATAGGACGCGTGTTGGGAAACCAGAGGGAGGCCAGAGAGTGCTATAACACCTCAGTCACAAAGGCGAAAAAGGGAACATCAAAAAACACTACCTCAGATAGGTTGCAGATGGCAATTGATACACAAGCCCAATCTAGTGATGACGTCACCAAATAGGGGGTTGCCCAAAGTGAGGATAGAGATCTAGATCCTCGCTTTGGGGATTTTGAAGAGAACGTTGGACCCGTCGAGGACCTGGAAGAGGTCCAACTCGACGAAAAAGACCTGACCAGAGTCGTGAAGGTCGGGAAAAACCTAGAACCAACCACGAAGCATGCACTGGTGGAATTTTTGCGAAAGAACTAGGAGGTCTTTGCCTGGTCACACAAAGACATGGCTGGGGTAGATCCTGCAGTTATCAGCCATGTCCTGAATATAGACAAGACTTTTCCACCCGTGCAACAAAAAAGAAGGCTGCTCGATAAAGATCGATCGAGAGCCTTAAAAGAAGAAGTTGAAAGGTTAAAGGAGAATGGGTTCATCAGGGTGGCGTTTTATCCATCATGGGTCTCGAATCTAGTGCTGGTTCCCAAGCCTAATGGCAAATGGCGAACCTGTGTGGATTTTACAGACCTCAATAAAGCCTGCCCAAAAAACTGCTTCCCACTCCCCAGAATCGACCAGTTGGTCGATGCTACTGCAGGACACGAGATCCTCTCCTTCATGGATGCATATTCGGGCTACAACCAGATTAGCATGCATCCCCCTGACGAGGATCACACTAGATTTCGGACCGATACAGGCTTATACTGCTATAAGGTAATGCCCTTCGGACTGAAAAACGCAGGTGCGACTTACCAGCGGTTAGTTAACCACATGTTTAAAGAATTGATCGGAGTAAACATGGAGGTGTACGTGGACGACATGCTAGTAAAGTCTAAGAAGGCAGAAGGACATGTGAAGGATTTACAAGAATGTTTTGATGTATTGAACAAGTACCAGATGAAACTAAATCCTCTCAAATGTTCCTTCGGAGTTGGATCAGGGAAGTTTTTAGGGTTCATTGTAAATTCAAGAGGAATCGAGGCCAACCCCGACAAGATAAAAGCTCTGATCGACATGAAATCGCCAGAAAAGATCAAAGATGTACAAAGTTTAACCGGGAGAATCGCAGCCCTAAGTAGATTTATTTCGAAGTCAACGGACAAATGCGTCCCTTTTTTTAATCTACTTAGGGGCAATAAGAAGTTTGAATGGACAGGAGACTGCGAGCGTTTCAGGCCTTGAAAGCACATATGGCACAGCCTCCCATTTTATCAAAGCCAATCGAAGGAGAAACTTTGTTCATTTACCTGGCGATCACTGAAGTTACTGCTAGTGTGGTACTAGTACGAGAGGAAGAAGGCGTACAAAAAGCGGTTTACTATGTAAGCAAGAGGCTGATCGGAGCAGAACTGAGATATCCGCCCATCGAAAGGTTAGCATATTGCTTAATCCTGGCCTCAAGGAAGCTGCGCCCTTACTTCCAAGCCCATCCTATCACAGTTTTAACCGACCAGCCCCTTCGGCAAGTCCTCCAAAAACCAAAGGCGTCTGGGCGATTATTAAAATGGGAAGCCGAACTAGGGCAGTTTGATATCACATATTCACCGCGAGCAACAGTAAAAGGACAAGTCTTGGCTGATCTTATTGCAGAGTTCACCGAACTCCCAGACAGCGAGCAGTGCGAACAGCCTAGTGCGCCTGAGCCTCAAGAGAAAGCTCCTTCGTGGAAGTTATTCACGGATGGGTCGTCCAACGAATCCCACGCAGGAGTGGGAGTGATATTGATAACGCCGGAAGGGCATCGATTTCACTGCGCCATTAGGTTCGACTTCACCGCGTCAAATAATGAAGCCAAATACGAAGCACTCCTCGCTGGATTGAGAATGGCAAAAGACATGAGCATAAAGACGCTTGATATTTACAGTGATTCACAGCTGGTAGTGAATCAAGTTCTAGGGGAATATCAAGCACAAGGCCTAAAAATGGTGGCCTACTTAAATAAAACCAAAGACCTGCTAGTCCAGTTCGCGAAATATAACCTCCAGCAAATACCGCGGGATCAGAATTCGAATGCAGATGCCTTAGCCAAACTCTCGAGCGCGAAAGATGCTGACACTTTGAACATTGTGCCTGTAGAAAGATTGAGTGAGCCAAGCATACAAGAAATTGAAGCCAGTATGGAAATCCGAATGGAGGATACATGGATGGCACCTTACTTGGAGTATCTGACAAATGGTGTGGTACCAACAAATAGGAACAAAGCCAGAGCTCTACAAAGGCAGGCTGCTAGGTACATACTGGTCGATGGTGTTATGTACAGGAGAGGATATTCAATGCCACTACTCAGATGCGTTACACCAGAAAAAGCTAAGGAACTAATGAAAGAGGTGCATGAAGGCTTCTGTGGAGATCACGCTGGGGGCAGAGTTTGGCAAAAAAGATTCTAAGGCAAGGCTACTTCTGGCCGACTATGAATGAAGATTCAATGGAGTTTGTACGAAGATGCGATAAATGTCAAAGGTTCTCCAAAATTCCACAAGCGGCTCCAAACGAGTTAAAACAGATGCAGAGTCCATGGTCTTTTACAGTATGGGGGATAGATTTGATTGGATCCCTGCCAACGGGAAAAGGCGGAGTGAAGTACACAGTTGTGGCAGTCGACTACTTCACCAAATGGGCCGAAGCTGAACCACTCGCTACCATAACGACAAAAAAAGTTCTTGAATTTGTCATCAAGAACATTGTTTACCGGTATGGTTTGCCCCGAAAGATCATTTCAGACAACGGAACCCAGTTTGACAACGACTTATTCACCGACTTCTGCGAAAGGCACGGGATTATCAAAAGCATTTCTTCAGTTGCGCATCCACAAGAAAACGGGCAAGTAGAGGCCGTGAATAAAACTCTTAAAGACACCCTGAAGAAGAGGCTTGAAGACGCTAAAGGAGCATGGCCAGAGCAGCTGCCTGAAGTCCTCTGGTCATATAGAACGTCTCACCGAACAACGACAGGTCATACCCCATTTTCCTTAGCCTACGGATATGAGGCTATGTTACCTGTCGAGTTAGATCCCCCCTCACATCGACGCTTAACATACGACCAGGACCAGAACAACCAAATGATGATGGAGTCCCTAGACTCAATTGACGAGATACGGGAGAAAGCCTAACTCCGAGTTGCTGCATACCAGCAAAAGGTCACCCCGTACTTTAACTCAAAAGTAAAAGAAAGACAATTCAACGTCGGTGACTTGGTGCTACGACGAGTTTTCTTGAATACCCGCGACCCCATTGCTGGAGTACTCAGACCTAATTGGGAAGGACCTTACCAGATTGAAGAAGTCCTTCACCCGGGCACCTACAAACTTGCACGCCTAAATGGAGATCTCGTTCCACGTTATTGGAATGGAGAACACCTGCGCAAGTATTATCAGTGAACAGTCCTTTTTAAAGGACTGGCTTGTATTAAATTTTACTTTTTACAAGTTTTGAAAAAAGGGTTAGCCACGTTGTATGGCTAATCGCTTGTATATGTAAGATCCTTTTTTAGGATCACTCGTAAAGACATGTTCAGTCCATTTTTAATATGAGATTATAAGGGATTGTGCTTAGCCAGTCATTCTTGCCAACCTTTGTAAATTTATGTTTACAAGTATTTGTTCATTACGTGTGTTGTTTTGCTGTATTACAAGTATTACGTTTCCTACCGAGCAGAAATGTTCGAACAGGTCGTGGTCAAGGCAAGTGACCCAGGACCTAAAGCTCCTCAATCACTTAGGGGGCATATAAGGCACATCGATAGCAAAGCGTACCATGAGGTATGTAAACACATGAACAAAATGAGTGAAAGCATGCTAAGGTACTTAGAGTATTTCTCAAAATTTATATTTTGTTAAATCAAACCAAAGTACTATGTTAAGTTCGGTCATACGGACATATGTTATGGTAAATGAAAATATTATAACATTATAATGCAATCTTTTACACCGCAAGCATCACTGCTTGGATGTAACTGTTCAAATAAAAGGAAAGTTTGCTGCCCATGCAGCAAATTCAAAAAAGATATATAGTCTTTACATCACGACCCGTGGGTCGTGTAATTGAAGAAAAATAAAAAGAGAATAAGTTTAAGGAGCAGTAGGAGCAGGAGGGTCTTGCTCAGTAGTCTGGTTGGCTGCATCCTCAACAACTCCTCCTTTCTCTGCGCCAGCGACCGGCTGGATGCTTGGAGAAGCAGGGATCCTTGCTCTTTCCTCTTCTTCGGCCAATCGAGCAGTGCAGCGGGCCAACTCAGCATTCCTGATATCTTCTGAAAGGTAGTCAAAGTTGGCGCCCTGGTTGTGTTTCCAGAAGTCATAGAAACACCGAAGCGTCGCATTCTTGTACCTTTCCAGATCTTTGGCGTTGGCAAGCTTCAGCTGCTCTATTTGGCTCTCAAGATCAGCCATGGCCTTGTTCTTGGCAAGAAGCTCCTCGTTGAGTCTCTTGCATTCACGATATTGGACTTGGCTGGCCTCCTGGTACTCCTCCCTTTGCTTCCTCAAGGCTGCCTTGGAAGCTTCGACCTCTGCCATCTTTGCCATCGCAACATCCTTCTGCTGGGTGACCGCCTCCAACTCCCCCACATGCCTGGCTTCTACGGCCTGAAGCTCCTCAGCAGCTTTTGCCAGGTTCCTCTCGATGGCCTTTGCCCGAGCCTGGTCGATGGTAGCTTGGGCACGGGTATGAGCAGCAGTTGCAGTCAGCAAGGCCTGTGGATAAGAGATAAAGTTAGAGTCTGTTGCCAAGAATAAAAGACGAAAGCCAAAGAGATAAGAAATGCTTACGCTGGCCATTTTGTTTAGGGCCCTGTTCAGAATTTGATCGACCCCCATTTTCTCTGCCTCGGCCATCGTATCCTTGCAACGGTCGTACTTCATGATGTGTGCAAGGCGGTCCTTGGCTGCTCGCAAGGCGCGGCTCGAAAGTTTGGCCCTAAGAGCTTCGTCCCGCTGGGTTTGTTCTTTAGCGGCTGCAGGGGGAGGGTTTGTCGTAGCAGGCGGGGTTTCCTTCTCAACAGGAACCGAAGGCTGGGCAGAAGTTTGCCCAGTTGGCACCTCCTTGGGAGGATCTTCTGTTCGACCCTTCTTGGCAGGAGGTCCTTGGCTCGATTCGCCGTTATGCCTCCTGGACGTCTTTTGCTGGACTAGAGGGACTTCTACTTCCTCCTCAGTCTAATATAAATCGAAGACGTTGGGAGTGGCCATATCTGCATACAAATAAACATATGCAAATGATAAGATAAAGGCAGATAAAAACTCGTGATAAAGCAGAAAAGAGGTCACAAAGTTTAATACCCGAGCTACAACTACTGATCGCTATACTATTGACTCTATTAGTCACACACTCACTATCTGGCACGAAGAAGTCTGGCCCTAGATTTGGAGTATAAGTAAAGTTGCCCTCCCCGTCAAACAAGTGACAGGGAATTGGCAAGCTATTTAAAAGCGAAATAACTGTACCGTTTTCATCGGAGGATTCCCCCTAGTCCACAACAGATTCTGTGGCCTTTTGTTTCCCCTTGCCTTGGGGTGCAGAAGGCCTTTCTGCAGAAGGATTGCCCGTGGGTTCCCTGATTGTAACCCCCGTCGACCTCCTTCGTGGAGGGGACGCAGGGGGTTGCTGCTCGGGATCCCCCTCGGCAGTGGCATCGGCTACCACGGGTCCTCTTGTTTCATGGCGAGGAGCCAGGAGGCCAGATAGCCTTAGATTTTCATCAGTGACCAGGGACTTGATGCTTTTTTCTGCGTCTGTCATCCTGGCCAATGCGGTGGACCTCAACACCAGATGGTGTTGGGGTCGGACGTAACCATGGGCCTGAAAGAAAAAGTGTACTTTAAGAAAAATTAAGGGAAATTCGCTGATAAAAAGTATCGACCAGTAAAAACAGCACTTACCTCCTCGAGCGAAGGCCAGGTTGTTGCTGGTCATGTCCGGAGTGAGGAAGTACTCCTTGCTGTACTGCCCCACGTTGGATATGTGCGTAGTGTCACTCAGGAACGTCCGGCTTGTCTCCTGGTGACAAAGATGGAAGAAGCCCGTCCCATACTGTTGAGGGTTGGACTTGAGGTCGAAGAGATAGTTGACCTCATAGGGGGTAGGTTCTGGCCATTTTTTGAGTTTGTACAGGATATAGAGTGCGACCAACATTCTATATCCATTCGGAGTAATTTGGAAGGGGGTGACACCAAAATAGTTGGCCACCCCCTGATAAAAAGGATGTAGAGGGAGGGTAGCCCCCGCCTCTATGTGATACCTAGACCAAGCACTGTATACACCTTCGGGAAGGTTAGCCCTTTGGTCTGCAGTAGGAATTTTGAGATTGACCCCTGTGAAAGGATACTTCCTGAGGTAGTTGGCAAGCATCCGAGGAGTCACTTGGCTGGTCGGGGAGAGATACCACTCGACATCAGGCAGATTCTGATGACGAGGGTGGGGTCTAGTTTGGATATTAGGGTCAGGAGCGGGATTTTCTCGACCACTGGTCGAAGGAACCCTAGCCTGTGAATCAGGCTGGGTAGGAGAGTTTGGGCTGTCTTCGAAGTCAGGTCTTTTCTTGGCTAAAGACTTAGAACGGTCCATTTGAGGAGGAGATGGGCGAGGTCTAGGAGAAGATCGTGAAAAAGGAATCTCGTGAACTCTGTCGGTCGGTTGTTCTTCGCCTTTGAGCAACTGGGCAAGAAGATCGTCGTCGATGGGCCGTTCACCTCCCCACAAATCTGGCATTAAAGTCTGCAAACAGAAGAATGGGGAGGTGAGGATAGAGAATTTTTAAGACTTTTTAGAATAACGCTGGTCGAGTATAAAAGTTAAGCTTTTATACAGCAGCATTCTAACAAAAAGCTAAAATTTTCCACACGAACAGTTTGAGAAACAGATCAAAGGGTGAAAGCAAAAAGTTTTTCATAAAAGCTTTTTCAACTCCCCTTAGGGCGGGAAAAACCTATTTTTTCGGCTGGCCTAAAAATCGAACCTTTACTTCAGTTTTACGTCCTAAAAAGTATGATCTCAACTATCAAACTAACTCGTAACTTTTTTCACCCACAAGACATTCTACTGACAAGCACCTCAACCCAGAAGTAGATAAACTCAACAGTCAAACATACAGAAACATGCATTACAAAAATATGAAACATAAAGATTCCAAGACTTACCAGAAAGAAGGTCGTGGAGATTGGTAAGAGTTTTCGGAGATCAGGGAACTCTCGGGCTAAGTCTTGAAAACGCAGAAGGACGATCTCCAGAAGAAAATGGAAGCTCCGGTTTTAGGGTTTCTTGAAAGAGTAATGGCGTGCGTAAAAAGAAAAAGAGAACTTCGGAGATGTTATATATAAGTTTTGTCTGTGGCATTAAAAGGGATTAATCATCAGCTTCCCCTTTTTTCGAAGTATGGGGAAACGAGATAGCCGTCGAATTATTACTGGGGAAGCGAAAAGTCATGATTAGACAAGAGTAGGTTGCTTTTTCCAAGAACACACGAAGGGTTCTGACACATATGGCGGGGTCACCAAAAGGTCGTTTCCTCAAAAGTTTATTTATTGCTCGTAATAAATAAACTTGGGGGGCAAATGTTATCCAAAAAACTGGCGTAGATGACATGGCAAGTGATTCTCGGACACGTGGCTGACACTTGGAGGAACTCTGCTAGGATATCGACCAGAAGAAAGATTATAAGCAGTAGGCAGCCCAGTCTTACCTGCGACCAGTCTGGTCGCAGGTTCCGCATGCAACATGATGTTTCCATAAAGATCTTTGTAAATCCCGAAATTGACTCCCACAATCTCCTGAGTATCCGATTATTTAGGAGAGAATATCTGTAACACATGCATGTAATCCCCCTTGAGCCTATAAATAGAGAAAGATAGCTCAAGGAAGGGACTTTTGGCTTTCGAATTATTTGAGACTAGAGTAATTCTATTTGAGATATTGTATTGTTCTTCAGAGGTTGGTGAAACTCATTGAACCCTATTTCTTTGATCACTCCTTTGGACCTTACATCAATAAAAATCTAAGTGGACGTAGGTTATTACCAGATCCTGGGGCCGAACCACTATAAAAATCTTGTGTTCTTATTATTTTCGTCATCACGTTCTTTTCAACGCATTCATCCACGTCAAGCGTATTTTGACTCCGTGTCAGTTATCCAAAATCATGTTCAACAGGCCAAAATTACAAATATGCCCTTATTAACAAAAACGGGCCCACATGCATAGTTAATACAGATAAACATGCATATATATATTCATATTACCATATAAATTATGTATGCCACGTAGTCGCACATCTAATCAAATAATTCCATACACACATATATAAATATATATATATCCAATTATGCCCTCTCAACACACTAATCAAGACACTAAGCCTTATTAGAAAATTTGAGACGTTACAGTCTCATTATGAAAGAGGCTGAGAGGGGATAATTTGGGCTTTGTTCACAGCTTCAAGTCATTAGAGAGGCTGAGATGGTGTGAGATAAAGGTGGCAGTCAAGTAAGGCTTTATTCTACAATGGGAGGCTCTGTCTTGTTTATTAAGCAAGAGGTGATAGCTAAGATATTCTTTGTTTTGTTTGTGCCTTGCAATGTGCGTGTGTGTGTGTGTGTGTGTGTGTGTGTGTGTGTGTGTGTGTGTGAGAGAGAGAGAGAGAGAGAGAGAGAGAGAGAGAGGTGGACGTGGATATGGTAGCATGACGCGGCAGTACAGTTAGTATTAGAGATTTGGAGAAGAGAAAGGTCGTTCAATAACTTCACCTCTTCTTCTTTTTGTTTTGTTTTAGATTTTTGGTAAGGTTTTAGGAAAAGAGAGAGGGCAATGGTAGGAGGAACTAGGAACAGAAAGAAAATGACAGTTAAATTTTTTATGAATATAATTTTTTATATATATATTTAGTTTCATAATCGTAATCATGCTACTAATAATTAAGGAGTGTTGCTATTTGGAACCTTAAGGTGTTCAATACCATAAAATGTGACACCCTATAATTGGTTAACGATAATCCATAATAATTATTAAATTAAAATGTATGAGACCTGATATTATATTTCACCAATAGCGGTATGTCACCTCCTTGTGGTGTTAGGCGTTACTGGTGTCCCTTAGCAATTCTCATAATTAAGCGGTTCAGTTTAACTCAGCCATCAATAATGATTTTAATGAGATCGTGATTTTTGGTGATATGATGTGATATGGTTCCATAGTTTTCCACAAATTGTAGTTTTCTTTTACACCCTTTAGATCATAGAGTATTCATAATGTGACTTTTTTTTTCCAAAATTTTACTTTTAAACAATTATATATGGGTGAATACATTAGCATATGTATAATTAAATGTACAAATGTGTTTTAAGAGCACTCTTAAGAGAAGCATAATAAAAAAATGTCACATTAAAATGGTTGACGCATATACTTTTTAACAAAATAATCTCAATTGGAAGGGGAAAGTAATGAATCCAAATCCATGATTAAATAAAACAATAGTATTAGTAGGCACTTATGGATAGAATTATTGGTATAATTTAGTATCAACCTCACATATAATATTTTAAATTAAATTATATGATGTCAAGCAACATTATATCATGATTGTGAGGTGGTGTCAAGCAACATTGTTGTCATTTACTAATACTCTAAATAAAAACATGCAAGTACAAGAAAAACACAAGTGTATAACTATTTTGGGTGTTTCTATGGTAGGGGCTAGAAAAAGAGGCGCAAGTGCATTTCTTTTGTGTTCTTCTACTAAGAATAATATTTTGGCGTGATTTTTTTATGACCGTGTATATTGTAGTTATTTAGAATATTATGCAAATTTTTCAAAAAATTCCTAATAATTTGTAGTATCGAAATCTAAGTTCAAATAAGTTGTTTTTATGTGCATAAAAAAAATTAATCACAAATCTAACGACTAATTTAAACTATATTTTCAGCACTATAAATTTTTCAAAATTTCTCAAAAAATTAAATGATAATCTAAATAAATAGAATAAATACAATATTTAAAAATCAGTCAGTCAAAAATGATTCGAATAGAACACAAAACTATCAAATAAAAAATCCTAACTATTTTTGCTGCAAAGAGAATAACAAGGTGCTTATTGGGAGTGTCAAGGTAGGGGCGGGCCCACGTAATGCGTCAGATGGACAAACTACCAAGGGAGTGAGGGCCCACATACTTCGTCAACGAAGAGCCGGTGGTGTAAGCAATGCACTCCTCGTCCTTTAGCCGTACAAGTTACAACAACTACCCATAATTACAACCTCACCTACCGGTCTTACCCTTCACCGGTTAAACCGGTAACACCTTCATCATATATATTTTTTAATCTTTTGGTATTCCATGACTTTAACAACGAAAATGCTTGGTGTAGCACCAGCAAGATGAAAAGCCTAGTGATTATTATTATTATTATTGTTATTATTATTATAATAAAAAAAACTATCTTATATGTGATAGGCTCGACCTCATATTGTACAGCACTGTTCTTATGAGAACCTTAGTGGCCACCAACTTTGATTACTTTGTTACAAAGTCACAATGCAATTTGTCAAAAAAAAAAAAAACGTCACAATACCCAACCAATACTAGTCAATAAGAGCAACTCCAATTCCAATGAGAGTTGCTCAAAAGAATCCCTGTCAGTGATGGGGTATATGGTGGAGGTAGAGGTTAATTTATAAAAAAACTAGCAAGGTTGCATTGCTGGACATAATTGCTTTCATTATTTTTTTTTCTTTTATTTGATTGGTTAAACTTAATAAAAAAATATTGATTTGACCATTTAAGCATTCTTTTGAGTTTTGATTCTTGACCACGTCTAGTCCTTATGCTACTTCAATCGTTATGCATAGTTTTAACGATTTATTATAATTCACAAATTAAAAAAGCTTTTCTTAATTTTATTACTTATTTGTTATTTGAAGATTGATGGGAAAGTTGTTTCTTGTATAAGAAAAAGCAAAAAGGAATGGATTATAATATTTCCTGAAAGTTTTAGTTGCATTATAGATTTCTTTTTCTTATCAAAATTATTAGCAAAACTTTTTAGTATCCTTATATTTTCAAACAAATTTTACCAATAAAAATATCATATAAAGACATTGTACATTGTAAGTTCTTTCTCAATTTTTGATACATAAATAAGCTATAATTTTAATTTATTTTTTTATATAACCGTATAAATTATAATTTTTTCTATTTTATTTTTATATTCTCATGTGATACACTGTTTAAATATGAATTTTGATACCCTAAATTATTTTTCTAATTTGTGAAATTTTTTTTTATAATTACTATATAAATCGTCATATGAAAAAATTGATATTACAACTTATTCACGTGCCCAAAAAAAAAAACTTGAGGTAGGTAAGTAGAAAATCTATGTAAAAGCTTCATATATAAATCTATCTAACTATGTATATACAAGTGTAAAATACGCACTAAATAAATATTTTAGTTTGTCAAATTTCTTTTATTTTTATGTTTTTTCTTAGAATTGGTTTTGATAAAAAAAAAATCAAGATTTAATTTTAATCAGCTTATTTAAATAAAAAAAATCTTGAAGTGTATTGTAATATTTGGAAATCTTGAATCACACCTAACGCCAAATTTCTAACCACATTCTCTTTAAGATACTTTTTTTTTCTAAATGTGTAAATCCTAAGTTGAAAATTTGAGAAACTATAAAAATTATCTTATAAGATAAATTTCAGCAAACAACACAAAATAATAAGGGAAATTTGATTTTTAATGCAATAAGTGACACTCTATTTGAAAAATACCCTATCATTATAGGTCTCTCGTTTTGGTCCTACTAATCCCGTTACTACCCAAAATACCACTGGTATAATTTTCTCAAACTCTCCATATTCTCTCCCAAAATACCCGAACCAAGCAAACTTTGAAATCGATAGGACTCGATTGAATCCGTAGAACCCAACCTTCATTGTCTTCCACGAACACGAACAAGGGCTCCCAAAGGTTGGACTTGACGATCGGAGAAGGGGAAGGAGAAAACGTCGAGCAAGGCAACCAAATTTTTAGGAAACAATCTCAAAGAAAGCGAAGGTGAGGGTTTTCTTTTTTAATCTGCAATATGTATATGTGCCTGGTTTTTTTTGTTGATTTTTGTTCATAGGATAGATCGGGGCTGGCAATGAAGAAATCTGGGTTTTTTTCTCGATATTTTCATGAAACTCAATAGAAATCGATAGGTATCGATATGACTCGAGAGTATAGTTTGAGGAATGGATTAGACTGTGCCTCGATAGGAATCGACAGGAATCGATAGGACTCGATGATACACGACTTTGTGAATTTTTAGAACCTACCTCGATAGGAATCGATAGGACTCGATGATACACGGCTTTGGGAATTTTTAGAACCTACCTCGATAGGAATCGATAGGACTCGATGATACACGGCTTTGGGAATTTTTAGAACGTACCTCGATAGGAATCGATAGGACTCGATAAGACTCAATGATACACTGCTTCAGGATTTTTAGGACCCTTCTCGATAGGAATCGATAGGCCTCGATATGACTAGACTTTGGTTTTTTTGCGTTACCTCGATAGGCCTCGATAAGACTCGATAGTAACCCGATTATATTATTCTTTGTGATTTTGGAATCCACCTCGATAGGCATCGATAAGACTCGATAGAACTCGATTGTTTTTTCCTCGATAGTAACTGCCTTACCAAATTGTTTTACATTTTTAACATTTTTTTTGTTTTTTTTCCAGATGCCTGAACTTATTGTGCCGTTGGAGAAACACTTTCCTGGCCGTGTCACTTATATGGGTAGTGCCTACTTGGATACCCTTATAGAGCAGTTTAAGAGGTATGGTCTTATTGAAAGGGCACAGGCATGCCCATTGGGACAGTTCTTTAAGGAAAAACCGTTTAGTTTTTCTGGGGTTCTGCTGCATCAGCTAATGTTGCGTAAGGTAGAAAGTAAGAAACCTGAAGAGGGTCAGTTCTACCTGGGCAACACTCTGTGTAGATTTGGTATTGCAGAGTTTGCCCTAGTTACCGGGCTAAATTTTGGGAAATCACCGTCCCCAGATGAATTGAAAGAGCATCTTTCAAGTGATCGGATCATCCAGGAATATTTTAATGGTGATTCGAAGGTTAGTTTTGGTCAGTTGGAAGATGCATTGAAGGCCTCCACAAACCCAGAAGATGCATTTAAGCTGGGTTTGTGCTATTTGATAGAGGGGGTACTGAATGCCCCAGAGAAGACAACAACGATATGGGGAGATTCCCTGAGGATGGTTGAGGATATTGATTGATTTTTCAAGTATCCTTGGGGGAAGTTGTCATTTAAGAAGGTTAGCAAAGGCTTTCAAAAGGACATGAAGAAGCAATTGAAACACTATGAGGAGAAGAAGAAAGAGGGGTCAAGCAAAAAACAGAAGGAGGCGAAGTATAGTTTCACTTGCTATGCATCCGCGCTTCTTTACTGGGCTTTTGAGGCCATGCCTTCTCTCGGGAGTAAGTTCGGTGAGAACAGTGGGAATAAGATTCCCAAGATGCTCAGCTGGGCTACGAAGACTGATATCACTATTTCGACAGCTTTGTTGGCTCCTATATTCGCCAATCGTCGAGTAAGTTCCATTTTATCTTGTTAAATGTCACAAATTAATTCTTTAACGATTTATTTTATTAAAGTTTTTCTGACACATGTTATTCAACTATGCAGTTAGTGGTATTTTCCATGTTGAAGCCACGTCCCGGTGAGGTAGTCTACTACAATAGCCTCCCAAAAGTTTATTCCAGGTTATTCCCTGAGTTGGAGGCTGGGACTGCAGTGGATGAAGTAGTGGTACCCGAGAAGGAGGCAGAGAAGCTAGCAGAAGTTGCAAAGGAAGCCTCCATTTTTTATGAGGTTCTCCCGAGGGTTGATGAGGGCACTTCACAGGCCTGTGCAACTTCATCTAGTCAGGTTGCCCAGCCTGATTATGAGAAACTTCTGCAGAGGCTTAAAATATATTGATGGTACTAACGAATTTTTATGTTTTTTTTAGCATATTGATGCCGCTTTGCACATGCTACGTCGCCGACACCACTTTTACCATGCTGCATTTCGGAAGGATGCTGCGATCATGAACACCACCTTCCCCCAGGTGTGCCTAGGTCGTTGGAATCATTTCAGAGAGACCGGCACTAAGTATACATGGGACGACGATGTGATGAGAATGTTGAAGGGCGATGATAATCAATTCCTTGTATCATGGAAAAATGTGAGTGAAGTATATTTTTCCTTGCACGTCGAGAAAGCCGCACAATGGATCACCATTGAAGTCTCCATTCCAACGTGGTACATCAACGTTTATGATTCCAACCATAGCATGCTCAGTCCCGCTCTGATGGAGGAAGCGATCAAGCCTTGGTGCTTATTGTTGCCTTCGTTGTTATGGTGTTCTGGCATGTTTGACGACCACGAGGACCTCCAGGTATATCCTGAGCAGAATGCAAAGCCTTTCTCTTATTGTCGTATTCCTCCAGAGGAGTGTCCTCAGACTAAGACAAGGTATTCCCCTATTTAATTAGTGTATTTTGAAATTGGAAAATTAAAGTTATTTTTATCTTCTATTGACACAAAATCGATTATATGCAGTGGGGATTGTGGTATGTTTGCCATCAAACATATCGAGCATCTGGTTGCCAGGCTACCACTTGATACTATTATCGATGTGAACATCAAGCATTTCAGGACCAAGTGGTGTGTGGACCTGTTCTATCAGAATTTGGCCCCGTGATGCTCTTTACATTTTCGTCTTACACATCTTGTATAGTATACCATATAGTTAGTTTTGTATATTATTTTTTTCCAAACAATATTTTTTGAAAAAGTTATTAAATAAAAATATATTAAATTCACATAGTGTGTCTGCCTTGACATCCAAACACACAAAGTATTCCATATGATAAATGCAGCAAAATCAATTAAATAATTACATAATACAATATTTTAAATCCTAGCCTTACATGACTTCCTATTGTGTCCACTACCACCACATCTTCTACACTTACGTGGCTTGACAATCTTTTCTCCACGTGAAGCATAGCGATTTGTCTTTCGCCTACCCACTTTCTATTTCCTGGGCCTTCCTACAGGGGTTTTCTCAGCGGGGACGCCGACAACCGTATCTCTGATGTGATCAGGGATTACCCATTCATCCTCGTTCCCAACAGGGTAAATAGTATATTTATAAGTGTCCTTCAATGCCTCGATTCTATAGTAAGGGGAACACAATGAGTAAATGTTTATGCTTCTTTTTCTAGCTGTAGCAAAAGCATGTACACAGGGTATCCCAATGGTTTGGAACATGCCACAAGAGCATGATTTGGTGGCCAAGTTCACCTCACCATCACCATTACCATCGACCACAAGAAATTCGTGATGACCAAGGACTTGGACATCTAAAAAGATTGCTTTATCACCTATTTGCTTCAAATCCTTTTCCATCTCAGGTGATAACACAGTTGTTGCTTTTGCATCTCTTTCACGTCTATCTGCAAACCAAGACTGAAGAGTGAATCTTATGAATTCAAGAAAAATGGCCACTGGAAAGCTCCTTGCCTCCTTGGTCTTATTGTTAAAGCTTTCTGCGTAGTTACTCGTCATGATATTGTATCGGTTACCAGGAAAATAAGCACTACTCCACCTTTCAAAGCCAATTCCCTCTAGATATTGAGCAATGGGTGGATCAATTACCTTAATCTTGTCAAAGAACTTATGAAATTCTGTTCTTCGAAATGCGTACGCTGCACACCCCATGATGTCTTGCACGTGGTCAGTTTTGAATTTTGCCACAACATTCATACATATATGATGGTAACATGCACCGTGATACACATATGGGAACACAAGCTCCAAAGCATGATTAATGCTTTTATGCCTGTCCGATACAAAAGCAAGGTTCTCAACGTCCCCTATGACTTCCTTCAATTTTCTCATGAAATAAGTCCAAGAGTTATGGTTCTCACTGTCCACCAATGCAAACACAATTGGAAACAACTGGTTGTTTGCATCCAACGCAACAGCACAGAGCATCTGGCCACCATACTTATTCTTCAAGAATGTGCCATCCACACAAATTACAGGACGACAGTACTGGAAACCACACATAGAAACACCAAGGGAAAAGAAGCAATACAAGAAATGATACGAACTACACCAACACTGTGATGAAACCCGACACCAAATATGGAACAACCACCAAGAACATACGAGATTGGAATGGAACCGCGACCCAATGCTTAGCCAAGCACGAACCTTGGTATGAGGAAGACGCCACAAACGGGGATGGAATCCGTTTGATAAGTCAGGATGAACGCCACAAGGAATCTCCTTGATAAGTTCAAAAGTTTCTTCAAGAACTCAAGAAGAAATAAACTCACAATTTCATTCAACATAATCTAATTTTTTTCCAAATGTTTTCAAGGCCTTATATAGCCGAAAAATACATCAAGACAAGCCCCTTTGTCTTCCTAAAGCAAAACCGGAATTTAAAAAAACAAGCCTTTTTGTCTTCCTAATGAAAACCGAAATTAAAGAAAACAAGCCTTTTGTCTTCCTAATGAAAACCGAAATTAAAGACAAAAGGACTCTTGGACTCACACAAGTCAAGTGTTTGACTTTTTCACAAAATAAACAAAGACTAAATAAAAATATAAGATGACAAAATACAATAAGACTCATCAAGCTCCTAAACTGAGGCTTTTGGCTCGCGCCCTCGTCACCAGGCCAACTGGAACTAGACTTGGATCTTTAGTTTTTGGTGTCCTCATCAAGAAACGACCATCTTCTGCTACAAAATCAGTAATTGTACTTGGGTTCTTATGCTCCAACTGACACAGGTATCCAGGTAACTTGGAGTATGATTCCTCAGGTGTCCCTCTGACATACATAAGAGCCTTTTCTCTGCATCTCCACGCCTTCTCATAGCTCATTTCAACCCGAAAATGGTGCTTCATGTCCTCTCTTATATTGTTTGCCATGTACCAAGTACCATCGGTAGCAAATTTCCTCTTGATTAGGTGCCCAACAACCCACGGTGATGCTTGACGGTGGTCCTTATCTCGAATTTCTTGTGAGCAAGTGTGTACTTTGTTGTATACAGTAATCTCGAACATTTAAGATCGCATTTGTTTCTTACCTCTCAATCTCCAACCACAATCAGAATCCTTGCAGGTAATGTACCACACATCAGTCCCAGATTTCTTCACCATAAACTCAAAATTATTCTTCATCGCAAATATGGATGCTTTGGTTTTCAATTCAAGCTTGTTCTGAAAGAACTTCCCAAGGTGCAATTCTCCTGGAGCTTTGCTGGTTGAGGAATGATGTTGATGTGAGGTCTCTATATCCTCTTTGGTGAACATGGGAGAACTCCATGTTCTACGATCTTCACCTAAGTCCAATGGAGAACTCCATCTAAAACTATCATCGGTTCTACTTGGACCTGGACGACTACTGCTGGTCCTAGGTGTTTGCCGGTCTTTTATTCTGCGCTCCTCATCTACCATAACATCTGAACTCTGTGTTGGAAAATCTGCCCTAACATCTGGCCCACCAAGATCTGTTGCATCAGCAACAAGATCGTCGTTGACATAAGGTTCGTAGCCATAGGGATCGTACTCTGCCGTGTCATGCACATATGAAGGATCTCTAACTGGGATATCATCATGGACTATGACATTTGGATTTGTCTCGGGAACACATGTTCCAACATCACCTTGAGTTCCTTTGAAACCATGACATGGAGGAGAAATGTTCTCTTCAAATCGAACTTCTTTATTAATGCTGGCAGAAGCCGATGCATTTCTTACACCTCCCTTCTTAATCAATGTGACACATAGAGGAATGAGCTTCTCTACAGATTTCGATGCTAACCCAATGAATGCATGCACATGCCTATCATTTTTTATAACGGTAGGTTTGATGGATTGTGATATGCATGTGTACGGGACCTCAATTTTCAAGTCATGCACACATTTATCCACTTCAAGCTCATTGTACAACATGTCAAGTAGTTGCTCATATGTCACACCCTTCTCCATGGGCAGAACTTGGTTTTCAGCATCTCTGAAAATCCACTCCCTATTTTCAAGTTCCCAAACACCATTGAATGCAACAAATACGGAAACAGTCGAATCTGCAAAAAAAAAGGACAAAAAGTTAAACTACAACATAAAACAGAAAATATCGATTTTTATCGATATATGTCGAGTCCTATTGAGGTCACACATATCGAGTTTTATCGAGTACAGTTGAGGACTATCAAGGCAATCAATCCAATTAAACTCGTATACACTCATCGAGTTTTATCGAGTACAATCGAGGCAAAAAATCCAATTAAACTCTTATACACCTATCGAGTTTTATCGAGTACAATCAATTACAATCGAGTTATTAAATCCAATTAAACTCTTATACACCTATCGAGTTTTATTGAGTACAATCGAGTACCATCGAGTTATTAAATCCAATTAAACTCTTATACACGTATCGAGTTTTATCGAGTACAATCGAGTACCATCGAGGTACTAACATCCTAACACTATCGAGGCACGTCGAGGTCCATCGAGCCAGCATGCATGCAACATATCGAGACCTATCGAGTTTCATCGAAACTCTTCGAGGTAGGAAAAAAATCCAGAAAAAAACGCACGAAGTATCCAAAATTAATTTCGTGAAAAATTGCAATAAAACATGAAGGCATACACAAATCTGTTCGAAATAAGACAAGTAATGTAACCAGACAAGTTTCCTCACTACATATAACAAATATATACTTACCCATACGATTGTTTCCCCTAGATCCGAAATCCAAAATGAAGTTTCTTGACTTGAAAGGACTCACAACTTGCCCCTAGATCCGAAATGCAAATTAATGGTGGCTGGCTTTTTTTGTGTGCACGAGAGTTTGAGAGATAGAGAGGGAAATAAGAGATAGAGAGTGAAGACTGAGAAAAAGAGAGGGAAAATTATGCCAGGGGTATTTTGGGTAGTGTGGATGCCAAAAATCCCCCAAATAAGAAATCTCTAGTCCCTGATTAGAACAGAGGGATAAAGGCCACTTAATCATGCAATTGGACTCGAGCCTGTAGGCCCTTTTTGAATACAGGAGATTGTCTCAGGAGAAATGTGGATGCTCGAAATTCAACAGTTATAAAAAGGCCAAAAGCGCGTGATAGGCTCCCATAAACGCCTCATGGGTACGCCCGATATGCTACGGGCATATCGCACCAACTGTTTTAGGGACCCATCTCGCGCCCATGCACGACACGGCCTCGCACCCCAGCAGGCCCTCAGCCTCACGCAGCCACGCCCGCACACCAGGCGGCCTCGCGCCCCAACAAGCCCTTGTCCTCGCGCAGCCATGCCCGCACACCAGGCGACCTCGTGCCCCAGTAGGCCCTCGGCCTCGCGCAGCCACGCCCGCACACTAGGCGGCCTCGTGCCCCAGCAAGTCCTCAGCCTTGCGCCCCAGCAGGCCCTCGGCCTCGCGCAGCCACGCCCGCACACCAGGCGGCCTCGCGAATGGGGGCACGCGTCAAAGGAGCCTCGCCCCCAAGGGCCACGCATACCTAGTGGCCTCGTGTGCCTCGCCTTGCGCACCGGCCACGTCAAAGGCCTCAAGAGACATAGCCTCCACTAAACACCCTTCGGCCATATACCAGGGGCCTCGTAGTGTGGGGGCTGCAAAATGATGATTTCACAAGATGAGACCCTCATCCCATTTGCAGGCGCCATGCTTCATCACACATGTAGCAGGCCCCGTTGAAGAGGCCTTACCTCTCTTCCTGAGGTAAGTGACACCAACGGGGCACCACTCTCCCTATGAGTCACATGAGATGAAGAGCAATAGGAGAGACCCAATAACTATTAGGTATAGAGCCAATAGTGGAATAGATGACTGAGTATATCGTTCATGTCAACACACTAGCTTCCCTACACTTAGTAGGACGTGGAATAGCCTTGAGCAGATACATGCCTTGGAGAGGCGAGAATAACCATCGGGTACATAGTACCCGTACGTGTACGGGTGCATGACGTACAACCATGAGGAGGACAGAAGCATGACCCTGACACCTGTATCACACAGGTAGTGGAGGTACAGATTTGTACAGAGAGTGGAGGCACTATATGCATGCCTCTGACTATGTACCAGGCTGACACTATGATCTTCTGCTCCACCACTCTTCCCATACCACTACCACCTGTGCTATTACCTTGACAGTGTACTTATGTACTATTTTGTCCCAATGGGACACCATGTACAAGGGGCCATTAGAGCCCAGCTATAAAAGGAGCTTGACCCCTCAGAATGAGGGGTTGGAAAATTCATTGTAAGCAGAGGCTATTGAGAAATATACCAAGACTTGCTCCATCATTTATCTGTGTTTACTTTTCCTTAAAGTTTATTCTCAGTTCTTTTATAAACATCACCTGACTTACCTTTGAGTTTTTCGATCTAATTTCGTTGACGAGATTTCACCGTCAACAGGTAGTAACGGCATTAGTAAGACCAAAACGAGAGACTTATAGGGATAATGTATTTTTCAAACGGAGTGTCACTTATTGCATTAAAAATCAAATTTTCCAATAATAACATCAAGAAACTAAGATGGTGTTTGGCTCTTTAACTTAAAAATTAATTTTTTTTAAAACCTAAAAACAGTTTTCTGAAAATAAGTAAGGTTGTTTGGCATTGTTTTCAGAAAACAAATTTTAAAAACAAAGTTATAAAAAACATAAAATTTTGAGAACAACATAAAATTGTTTTTAGTTGTTCTCAATTTTTTTTGTCAATTTTTTTCTCACATAACATTTTTATTATATCACATCACTTTCTCTCTCATTAATATATTTTTAGAAAATATTAATCAAATACCTATTGTTTTTTTAAAACTACAAAAACTGTTTTCTGTTCTCATTTCTGAAAATACAATTTTGAAAATAAAAAACAGAAAACAATGCCAAAATTTTTAAAATAGAGAAATGACACATTTACATTGTTGATTACCTAAATTGTCATTTTCTATATTTTTTTTAATTATTTAGGAGTGTATGACTTTAATATAGTGATATATGTATATTAGTTTTGTTTAATTAGTTTTTATTTTAAAGTTATATTGATTTTTTAAGTTTTTTATGAGTTGTTGATATATTATTTTCCAACTAGTGTATATGTATTTTGTGGTATGATATATCGTTTTTTTTTTATGATATTTAGTTTCTATCTTACTATACATAATGATAATATATAATTTTGTATCATGGTATATACATTTTAATGGTAGTATATAATTTTGTTAGCATAATATATACATTTTTGAGTAATAATTTTGTAAGTTTTGTTAGTATATTATTTTTCAACTCAGTATATGTATTTTGTGGTATGGTATATCATTCAACAACTCATAATAAATAGAAAAAATCAAAATAAATTTAAAATAAAAACTAATTAAATAAAACTAATATATATATCATAATATTAAAATATTTAGAATAAAATAGTAATTTGCTAAATAATATATTTTGTAATTTGTAATAATAAAAAATAGGTTAGACTATTTTACTACAAAATTCAAAATATGGACATTTACTTATTTTCACATATCATTAATGATCATTTTGTACTAAACCCATCTTATAAACCCCAAATATGGAAAATATGTTACATTCTATATTAAAAAAAGAAAAAGAAATTAACAATAGGCGTGTTAAAACAAAGAGCAATTCCCCCTTTTTTGCACATATATAATTTTTATGAAAATGTTAAAATATATTCTTATTAAATTTTAAGATGTTCCAAATTTTGCATGTGTTTATTTGTCAAAATTTAACAAAGATTAATCGATAATTTACAATTCATTTTATCCATTTCAATAAATTTGATGATATTTTGATCAAACATGGCCATAAATTCTTATTTAGTTTTTATTTTTATATTTATTATTTAATTTTTTTGAAATTGGTTGAAATAAGTAGAAAATTTAGAAATTGAAAACGAGTAAATTTTGGTAGGTATGGTATACTTTTACTTGACGAAAATATTATTATTTTGTATTTTGTAGTATATGACTAGATGGTGTTTGTCTTAAGAATGACATATGTAATCTCATTTAAAATGAAATAAATCAAAATTATAATTATTCTAATCATAACTTATATATCAAATATATTCATTAAGGATTTGGTTAAACCATAATTACATCATATAAAATATAATTTTTAAAGGAAAAAGTAGTGTAAAGATTTTTTATAATTTTGTTTTTATTGAAGGAAAATAACTTATCAGTCAATGGTGAAAATGATAAGTTGAGGTCGGTGAAAATGATGCGCGTCTTCCACTTTCTAGTTGCCTTCTTCACAAGCACTGTATTAGCAACCAATATCAAATAAAAGGCTTCTCTAATGAATTCATTATTCTACAGCTTTTTAACTTTCGCTTCCAGAGCTACATATCATTCAACATCTAACAAGAGTTTTTTTTTTCTTAACTCCATTAGCCTTGGGATCTATGTTCAAGGCATAAATGACTACACTAAGGCTGATCCCCACTATATGGTCAGCCAAAAACATCTTGGTTCTCCTTAAAAAAAATACCAACTCGGCTTTAAGTTTATTCTTCAAATGTTTTTGTGATCTTCATTACTTGGGAATGATTCTTCTTGTTAAGCATGAATTCATCGAGCTTTTGCATGAACCCTAAGTTTTCTCGTTCATCCCGAAAGCGGGGGGTTTGTCCTCTAGCTTCTTCACACACTCCTTGAGATTTGTCCTCTTCTGTTCAAGCTCCTCGATCTGGCGCTGTTGCTTGGTCCCAGTCTCCTCGAGCGCCTTAATCACCTTGCCCTTGTTTTCGACCTCGGTGATTCGATCCTTTAGATTATCCTGAAGCTCCTTGCAAAGGTTGTAGTTGATAGTGTTTGAATCCTTGAAGCTCTTCATGGCCACCCATGATTTCTTCAACGAATTTGCAACTTTGAGTGCTTCAGTTTGGGTATTGGCGAGAGTTATCATACCCTGCAAGAACAATAGAAGTTAGATTCGAGAAAGAAACTTAACAACAAATTAATAATTTAAATGGATACTTACCGAAAGGAGCTCAGACATGGCACGACCATGTCCTAGGTCCACAGTCGAATGCTCGTGGTTTATGAAAGATTCAATACTCAGGCAGTATTGGGCAAGCGTCTGGGCCGGGGAGGAGATAGCCTCCACGCGAACTTCAATTTCCCTTTTGCCCGCTCGGTCTGAGCAACAATTGGGTCCATGGCTGGTCAGCCAGCAGGAGAAGGAGCAGGATGGCTAGATGAAGACTCTCGACCAACGGAGGGAGTCTAAATAGGAGAGGATGTAGAAGGTGCCGTCGGAGAGGCAGGAGCAGGTGGATCGCTCCTTGGTTGCTTGGCGGTTAGCTCTTTGCTCGAGCCGGCCTCAGGAGCCACCTTTCTTTTTATGCCTCCTTTGGTTGAGGCTAGAGGTGAAGCATTGAGGTTGAAAATGTTTGACTGAGACATTATTGCAAAAAAAAAAAGATGAACATTAAAGAAAAAATTGAAGATACACAACGAGCAACAAAAAAGAGCCTATGTTAACATTCAACAAAATTAAGCAGTTCGTCAACAACCTGTATTAAATAGAATTTCCTCGTCAAAATGTGAAGAGGAAGACATATCAAGAGGATCGTCCTCCTCCTCCAACACCTGTTTCCCTTCCCTTTGTCCGTGGAAGGTGTTGGAGCCCTTGGGCGAGGAGCATTCTCTTGCTCCCTAATGTTAATCCCTATTATCCTCCTCCTTTGAGGGACAGGGGTCGTTTGGTGTTGTTCGGATTGCCTCACCTCCTTGCCAACTTCTAGATCAACAATTCTTCCACCAGCTGCACCCTCAGTAGTGCCTCCCTCATGGTTCTGGTGGGCATCGAAAGACTGACACTCCTCAAATTGTCCTTCATCACGAGCAATCTGCAGCTCTTCTACTCGAAGGAAAGATTGTTTAAGGCTTCTGCTCGTTTTACCATATCCAACGTAGGAAGAGGTCTTAACCACAGACCTAAAGTATAGTAGTAAAACAAATAAAAATAAGCACTAGTGTAAAGGAAGAATGTGAAAGAGAAAAACTAAGGATTATCATTACTTCCTCGCTGGAAGGCCAAGTTGTCTGCAACCAGGTCAGTCGCCAAAAAGTTGTAACGCCATGGATAACCAAGACCGTTACACTGTGTATTTTAAAATAGTGCAAGACTTGCTAACCAAGTCGTTTGAACAATAATGTGTTCCTAAAGTCATCTATCAGGTTAGGGTTAAAAGATTTTGATTGTAAACAGATTAATTTTCATTAAAACATATGTTTGGTACATGGGATCCCAAAAACAAGATTTAAGTGACAATTTACCATCCTCAAAAGTTTAACACAAACAACATCCACTCTAATGGAAAAATACAAGTTTTAGGCCTCTATCCCTATACTATCCCTTGGCCGTGGCAGTTGAGCAACTGACTATGTACACTCCCCCAAAGCTCTCCAACTCATGGTTGGTCCAGCTTCCCTTTGCCTTTACCTACACCACGTAGCACCCGTGAGCCAAGGCCCAACAAGAAAACCATAAACAATAGCAGCATTTAATTAATCTTAAAACCATCATTCAGAAACTCAACAGATTATAAGCATCAAGCTAGTAATAGTAAACATGTACTTTCAAGAACATATTTTAACCAGTGATACAACTACTTAAGGTTGGTGTCCTTAGGTCGAACCCTCCGTTTACTAAGCCGACCCCAACTCGCTTAGGCCGAGTCTATTGTTTATTTAGCTGACCCCGTCTCATAGTGGCCAAGCCGCGTCTAATGCGCTAATCGTCAGCCCCGACTCCCTTAGGAAGTACTTTAACATTTCACATAATAGTAATACAGTTACATAGCACATATATCCAAATACAGGGAACCTTAGTCCCAAACACAACCACATGGGTGCAGTTTTCTTACCTTGAATCCCGAGCGAAGAATTAAGAACGGTTCCAAGCACGATCCTCACTTCTGAGCCTTAACGATAAACCTAGTCATAGTGTCAATAGGTAACCATCAATTTATAATCCAATTAAATACTTAGGGAACAAATATTAGTCTTTGGGACCTCGAATTCTACTGAACCAGGTAGTAGAATTCATCCTGAGCACCTAAGTTTGAATTTCGAGCCTCCCCGAACCTTAAAATTGATTTCCCCTTAATTCCCTATTGCAGGCCGTGACTTTACCTTGAGGTCCGCAGCCCACCCCTTATACAGAGGCTCAAACCTCCCTGATGGGGGACATGGGCCATGACCTGCCTTCCTCCGAGTTGCGGTGCGCCTGATGAACGGAGCCACCCAGCCTCAAAAACTCATGCGGGCCACGACGCCTGAAGAATAGGGATGCGACCTGAACCCGTAAACCCAGAAAAAATTACCTTTTCTCAGCATTTTCCCCTAGCTAATTCCTAATAATTCAACCCCAATCACACTCCTAGACCCACACCAAGCCTAGCAACGAGTCTAGGTCCCTTAGTCATGTATCTTAAGCATAATATATCCTAGAAAACTCTACTGAAACCACCAATCCAGCCAACAACAATCACCACTAAAGGACCTAAACCAATTGATCATAACACCTAAATCCTTAACAGAAATCAAACAAAATTCTTACCTCAATGGCAGCTAAACCCTCGGCTTCAAACCTTCAATTCTTAAGCTTAAATTCCCAAGTTTTCCAACTGAAGTTCAGCAAAATTCTCAGCTTGGTCTTCTTTTATTTCTTCATATTCACTTGGGTTCTCTAGAGAGAGTGAGAGTGAGAACGTGAGTGAGAGAGAAAGGTTGAGTTTTGAGAGACTTCTAGGATATTTTGATTACTCTTGGAGCCTTAGCTGATCTCACCCTTAATTTAGACAATGCCTAAAATGCCCCTTAGTTAGCACAACCCTTCCTATTGCCTCCAAGGGCATAATGGTCATTTATCCTGATGCTCGCTAACTCCTCAAGTCATCCTACAAATTTCCAAAATTCCCAAAAATACCCCTAGGCTTCCCTCGAGTTGGGTATATATACCCCACTGTTACTATATCGCAAATCCGCTCACTAGGACCGTCTCGAGCCATATACTAAAAATATATCCACATAATAATATGGTCTCAACCATATATCCATAAAATCACATTTATGCCCTTATAAGCTATAAAGGCCCCACATGCATATAATATATTCATATAATCATATTAATCATACATGTCACATAGTCACATATTTAACCAATTAAAAGCACATAAAAACCAATTATGCCCTCCCGACACGCTAATCAAGGCACTAAGCTCTATTAGCAATTTTGGTCGTTACAACTATTCCCACGTACTGAGAATTTTGTCCTCGAAATTTACCTGAATAACTCAGTATGCTGATCCCGCATAACTGACTCAAGCTCCCAGGTCGCTTCCTCGACCATGCTATTCTTCCACAACACCTTAATTAGAGGAATCGTCTTATTCCATAGAACCTTGTCTTTTCTGTCTAGGACCTGAACCGATTGCTCCTTATATGATAAATTAGTCTGCAACTCCATATATTCATACTTCAGCACATGAGTCGTATCTAAGACGTACTTCCGAAGCATAGAAATGTGGAATATGTTGTGAACCACTGATAATGATGGTGGCAGTGCCAACCTGTAGGACACTAGCCCAATCCTCTCCAGGATCTCAAAAGGTCCTATGAATCTAAGGCTCAACTTGCCCTTTTTCCCAAACCTCCTCACCCTTCGCAGTGGTGACACTCGCAGAAACACATGATCCCCTACCTGGAACTCCACGTCCCTATGCTTAGGATTAGCATAGATTTTATGTCTGCCCTGCGAAGTGAGCATTCGACCTCGGATCTTCTTAATAGCTTCATTAGTCTTCTGCATGAACTCCGGTCCCAAATACTTCCTCTCACCCATCTCATCCCAATGAATGGGTGATCTACATCTCCTCCCGTACAACATCTCATATGGAGCTACTCCAATCGTTGATTGATAACTGTTGTTGTATGAAAACTCAATCAACAGAAGGTACTTACTCCAAGACCCCTCAAATTCCAATACACAAATCATGTCTTCCAATACCTGAATTGTCCTCTCACACTGTCCATCAGTTTGAGGATGAAAGGTTGTACTGAATTTTAACTGAGTCCCCATAGCCCTCTGCAAACCACCCCAAAACATGGAGGTAAATATGGGATCTTGGTCTGATACAATAGATTTGGGAACCCCATGAAGGCGTACAATTTCCTTTACATATAACTCTGTGTACTGATCTACTGTATAGGTTGTCCTTAGCTGACTTGGTGTATCTATCTACTATCACCCACACCAAGTCATGTGACCCCATTGTCCTGGGCAAACCTCCCACAAAATCCATAGTAATGTCCTCCCACTTCCATTCGGGAATACCCAAAGGCTGTAGCAACCTCGCTGGTTGCTAGTGCTCAACCTTCACCTGCTGACAAGTCAAACACTTGGCCACGTACTCCACTACATCCTTCTTCATCCCAGGCCACCAATATAACGTCCTTAGATCCTGATACATATTCATGGTACCTGGATGGAGTAAGTATGGTGTAGTATGGGATTCATCATGTGTCTCTCATTTAACACCCACAACTGTTGGGACACAAATCCGACTCTTATACCATAGTAAACGAGTCTCTGAAATGGAATATTCCTTAGCCACCCCAGCTAAGACATTCCCTCTAACCTCTAGCAACTATATATCATCCGTCTGGCCCTCTCTTATCCTCTCTAGAAGGGTCGACTATAAGGTAACATTGGCCAACCGACCCACTACCAGCTCAATCCTTGCTCTAGCCATCTCCTCTGCTAACTCTCTTTATATCTGTGTAGAGCTTAATAACTGTCCCGGGCCCCTCCGGCTCAATGCATTCACCACCATATTGAGTTTCCCTAGGTGGTAAAGGTTATCACAGTGATAATCTTTTACCAACTCCAGCCAACGTCTCTGCCTCATATTCAAGTCCTTCTGGGTGAAGAAATACTTCAAGCTCTTATGATCGGTGTATATCTTGCACTTTTCTCCATATAAATAATGTCGCAAAACTTTCAGTGTGTATACCACCGCTGCCAACTCCAAATCATGGGTAGGGTACTGCTGCTCACATTCCTTCAACTGTCGTGATGCATAGGCAATAACCTTCTCATTTTTCATCAACACGCATCCCAATCCCAATCTCGATGCGTCACAGTATACCACAAACTTTCCTCCCTCTGAAGGGAGAGTCAACATACGAGTGGTAATCAGTCGTCACTTCAGTTCCTGGAAGCTATTCTCACACTTGTCTGCCCAGACGAACTTTAGATTCTTCCGTGTCAATTCTGTCATCGATGCAGCAATCTTTGAAAACCCTTCTACGAATCATTTGTAGTACCCTACTAATCCAAGGAAGCTTCTAACCTCTAAGGCATTCCTTGGCCTCGGGCAATCTCTCACTGCCTTTACCTTAGTTGGATCCACCTTAATCCCTTCTTCACCAACAATGTGTCCAAGGAATGTTAATTCTTGTAGTCAAAACTCGCACTTCTTAAAATTGGCATACAACCGATGCTCTCTCAATCTCTACAATACCTGTCGAAGATGTTGTTTATGCTCTACCTCAGAATTGGAGTAAACCTCGGCGATGAAGACAATCACGAGCTGATCTAAGAAGTCCTTGAATACCCTGTTCATTAGATCCATGAATGCTGCTGGGGCATTGGTCAGACCAAATGACATGACCAAGAACTCATAATGCCCATACCTCATTCAGAAGGCCATCTTCAGTATATCCTTGTCCTTGATCCTCAGCTAATGATAACCAGATCAAAGATCATTTGTCGAGAATACCATCTTTCCTTGCAGTTGATCAAACAGATTATCAATCCTTGGTAAGGGGTATTTGTTCTTAATGGTCAACTTGTTCAACTCCCTGTAATCTATACACATTCTCAGAGTCCCGTCCTTCTTCTTCACAAACAAATCTGGAGCACCCCACTGCGAGAAGCTAGATCTGATAAACTCCAAATCAAGAAGCTATTGCAGTTGTATCTTCAACTCCTTTATTTCTGCCGGAGCCAACCTATATGGTGCCCTCGACACGGGCTCTGTACCCGTCACTAACTCGATGACAAACTGAATTCCCCTGTGCGTCGGAAGTCCTGGTAAATCCTCAAGAAATACATCTAAGAACTCGCATACCAATCTGGCTTCTCCTGGCCCCGCTGGCAAAACTCTGGTGGTATTCACCATGCTGGCTAGAAAGCCTATACAACCTCCCTGTAGTAGGTCCCTAGCCCTCAATGTTGATATCATGGGTATGCGGAGTCTTTACCCTGCACCCACGAAAACAAAGGGATCCTCACCCTTAGGCTCAAAAGTCACCATCTTCTTCCTACAATCTACAGTAGCCCTATATCTGACCAGCCAATCCATCCCTAGAATCATATCAAAGTCATCCATACTCAACTCGATCAAATTTACTGATAGTTCCCTTACTATCCAACATCACTGGCAGTGCTCTAATCCATCTCCTAGAAAGTACTAGTTCCCTTGTAAGCAGTATAGTCCCAAACCCCACAATATAATACTCACTGGGTCTACACAATCTATCAATTACCTTACTAGAAACAAACGAATGTGTAGCACCAGAGTCAATCAATACAGTATATGAAGAGTCAGTGCTAGAAAGTTGGCCTGTCACTACCGAGGGACTAGCCTCGGCCTCTGCCTGTGTCAAGGTGAACACTCGAGCTGAAGTCAAGCTGTCCACCTTCCCTGGTTCCTTTTTCTTCACTGTTGGGCAATCCTTCTTGAAGTGTCCCACCACCTCGTACAGATAACAAGCCTTTGCCCGACATTCGCCCAGATGGCGCTTCTTGCATCTTGTGCACTCTGGATAACTTCTCCATGTCTCACCACCTCCCTGGCAGCCACCCTAAGCACCCCGAACTCTCCTATAAGGAAAAACAGTGGTCGAAGTGTTAGGGGTCTTCCTCTTTAGATCACTGGGGCCTCCGTCCCCACCAGACCTTGTGTATGGAGGCACTGCTCTGCAAACATTCCGTCTCTCCACGCTCTCCCTCCAAATCTTATTCTCTGCCTCCTCAGTGGTAAGAGCCTTCTTAATAACCTGGGCATAGGTCGTTCCCCTAGGTACTGTTGTGATTCTCACATCTCGGGCTATCATAGCATTAGCCATCCGATAAACCTGCCCTGTCTAGCTACATCAGTAGGCACGAAGTCTGGTGCGAACTTTGCAAGCCTTTCAAATTTCAGGCATACTCAATAACTGTCATGCTGCCCTGCACCAACCCAACAAACTCATTCACCTTCGCTGCCCTGACGACAATGTTATAATATTTATGGCTAAACAGGTCTCTGAACCCATCCTAGCCCATACCAGTAATGTCTTGAGTTTGTGATGCCACCTCCCACCAAATACGGGCATCCTCTTGAAGCATATAGGTGGCACAGGCCACCCTGTCACTACCTTCCACCTTCATGAAATCTAGGATGGAAATGATCATACTCATCCACTGCTCAACCGTCAGTGGATCTGGTCCTCCCTCAAAGGTTGGAGGATGCTGTCTCCTAAACCGTTCATAAAGTGGCTCCCACCTGTTCCCAACCTCAGGTGGTTGTACGACTGGTGCCCCAACAGGTGGCACAGTAGGTGCAACACTCCTTGATAGAGCCTACTATCTTAGGAGATAGATTTGCTCTTCTTGACTCTGTAATCGGGATTGCATGTCAGCAAGTATCTGTTGCTAGTTCTCAGGGACTGGCTGAGTGTTCTGACCTTGGTCATCATCTCTACCCTCAGACCTTGTGGTGACTAGTCGTATTGATCACCTTGGACGCATAGCCATCCAAGTTTATCTGTAATCAATGACTTGGCAGTCAAGTAATGATGACAGGTTAACACTCTTTCCATAGACCATCATTGTAACTCAGCAATTCATATGCAATCAAGATGCACACAAGCATTTAAATATTCATTCACATGCAGCAGCAATGCTAATAAGCATGCCTCATTATAATCATACAACAGTCAAGGGCCAAGCCATATTAGTATCTGATGCTCCTTAGTAATCATACAGATTAAAGCATTTTTATTCCATTTAAGCATTTAAGCTCATAGTCACATATATACAAATACCAAACCATGAGAAGATCTTGTCTTTAGCGATGAGTGTACATGCCCAGCTAGTCTTCAGGAACCCTTAAACCTAGATCACTTTGATACCAAGTTGGAATGCTTTGGATAACCAAGACCGTTACACTGTGTATTTTAAAATGGTGCAAGACTTGCTAACCACGTCGTTTGAACAATAATGTGTTCCTAAAATCATCTATCAGGTTAGGGTTATAAACAGATTAATTTTCATTAAAATAGATGTTTGGTACATGGGATCCCAAAAATAGGGTTTAAGTGACAATTTATGTAACGCCCCAAATTTCCTAATAAGGCTTAGGGCCTTGATTAGGGGGCCAGGATGACAAATTAGGTATGTGTATTATCATGTGATTATGTGAATAATATTATAATATGATGTGATATGCATGTTTAGGTGTATTAAATATGTATGTGGGCCCATTTTTGTTTAATTGGGAAATTTTCATAATTTGGCCCTTTTCGGGTATATTTGGCATATATGTGGTATGTGGGTGGTGCTTCATTATTATTTGGTTATGCTAGAGTTACTTAGCACGAGACGATCATATGAAGCAAGCTAGTGGGAAAGTCACAACGGGATCCATACTTGACTTGGAGTGAGTCAAGGGGTATTTAGCACATTACCGGGATATTGGGTAATGGGAATGTTTATTTGATGATAAATTGGGAGTTAGTGAGATCAGGGGAAAATTCTGGGAATTTTAACTATTTTACCTCGGGGGCATTTTCGGGACCCCGAGCATTAGGATTTGCTTGAGATTACTTAAGCTTGAAGTAACCTGTTAGAATAATAAAAGAACGTTCAGAACGTTCTCTCTTCCCCCCGTTCCCTATTCGACACTCGATCACATTTTCAAAGGAAACTTGAGCTTTAGGAGTCAGATTCAAGCAAGAATTGAGGCATAGAGATTCTAGGAAAGATTAGAAGCTTATTAGCTGGAGGATTTAGTTGTGAAATGACTTAATCAGAGCTAATCCAAGTTTTAAGTTCTAAGTTTTTAAAGTTTTTAAGCTTTGATTGGATTTTACGTTTTGATGAGTTTTTGGATGAAATTAAGCTTGGGTTTTATTGGTTTTGGAAAATTAGGATGTTTGGGGACTTTGATTTTGGGATTTGGATATGTTTGAATATGTTTTTGGAGGATTTTAAGTGGGAAAAATCGAAGGATATGGCTGGTTTCATGGTCAAGTCGCGACCTTGTTCTAGCAAGTTGCGACTTGGATGAAGCCAACAGCCAGGAGAAAGAGGCCTGGGGGGTGCGCCGCAACCCAAGAGGGGTCAAGTCGCGGCTCACCCTAGTGCCCAAGCAAGGATGGCTCTCTGACTTGGGGCAAGTCGCGGCTCACCAGGCCAAGTCGCGACCAGCTTGGACATTTTTGCCTAGATTGGGTTTTTAATCATAGGAACTTAACTCTAAGGGCCTGAGATCGATTCTACTACCTAGCTGAGTAGGATTCGATGTCCCAGAGGCTTGGGTTGGGTTTGGAAGTATTTATTTACTCATTTTGATGAGGTTTTATATTATGGTTGTGACTAGGTTATCACTAGGGGCTTGGAAACAAGATCGTGCTTGTGGCTCATTTATTGGTAACCTGTGCTTGGACCAAAGGTAAGAAAACTGCACCCAGTATGTGATGCATGAGATGCATATGATACATGTGGTTATGGCATGGAATATATGTTGAATATGGAATTGATCAGAGCTTAAGTCTCTATAATTGTGCATGATTATGATTATGCTTGTGATTATCGATTAAGCATGTTGAATGCCTTATATCTGGATGTTTGAATGTGCATGGTTATGATTATGCTGGTAATTGTTGATGAGGCATGTTGAGTGCTCTATATATAGACATTGATTGCATAGTAAATGCGTCGTAGCTTTGCTTATCTGTGTATGGTACTGACTTATAAGTCAGCAACGACAATGGTGTCAGTATAGATTGTGAAGCTGTGACTTATTAGTCAAGTTCGACAGTGGTACTGGGCACTGGTAGTATGGTATTGGCTGATGAGTCAAGAACGATATTAGCGTGTTTAACGCAAGTTGAAAAGATTGGATCTAATTGACTTAAGCATTATCAACATGAGCATGAAATGCTTGACCGACCCAAAGCTCGATGAAAACAAAAGCGCTTGTCTAGTCTAAAGGCTAGTTACATAGAGTCAGAGCTATAAGCTCAGGTGACTGATACATCACATGGCTAAGAGGGTGTGGGACCTCAGAGATAGACTTATCAGTCATCTAACCAGAGATAGACTTATCTGTCATCTATACGGAGATAGACTTATCAGTCATCTATACGGAGATAAACTTATCAGTCATCTAAACAGAGATAGACTTATCAGTCATCTAAACAGAGATAGACTTATCAGTCATCTATACAGAGATAGACTTATCAGTCATCTACATAAGGATAGACTTATTAGTCATCTATACAGAGTATGACTTATTATTCATCTATTCAGAGAGAGACTTATTAGTCGTCTACCTCAAAGAGACTTATTAGTCATCTACCTCAGAGCGCAGAACTCTACAAACATTTATTTGTACCTACTTGCATGCATGAGTAGGGTTATTATTGCTAAGCATGCCTATTATGATTTACTGACATGTTATTACCTGTTCATGAGCATATTGAGTTTTCTTGTTGAGCCTCGACTCACGGGTTCTATGTGGTACAAGTAAAGGCAAAAGAAAGCTGGACCATCCTTGAGTTGGAGAGCTTAGGCGACGATGTGTACATATGCGGCTGCTCGACCACCACGGCCGAGGGTTTAAAGAGGAACTAGGGTTAAACCCTATTTTTCTGCTTAGGTCGGCTGGTTGTAAATATTTTATTGTAATTAACCTTTAAAATATATTTTTGGGATCCCAATGTATACCGTAAACGTTTTAGTGAAACGTTGTATCTTTAACAAAAAATTTTAACCCTAAACCATTAATCACATTTAGTTACACGATTATGGACAAATGACTCGGTTAGCGAGTTTAGCATTGTTTAAAATGTACAATGTAACGGTCCCTGGGTAGTAGGGCGTTACAATTTACAATCCTCAAAAGTTTAATGCAAACAACAGCCACTCTAATAGCAAAATACAAGTTTTAGGCCTTTGTCCCTGTACTGTCCCTCGGCCGTGACGGTCGAGCAGCTGACTATGTACACTCCGCTTCTAGTGCTCTCCAATGCATGGTTTGTCCAGCTTCCCTTTGCCTTTTCCTGCACCACGTAGCACCCACGAGCCAAGTCCCAGCAAGAAATCCATAAACAACAAACACATAAACCGTAGTAGCATTTAATCAATCTTAAAACAATCATTCAGAAACTCAACAGATTATAAGCATCAAGCTAGTAATAGTAAACATGTACTTTCAAGAAAATATTTTAACCAGTGATACAAATATTTTAACATGTACTGTCATAGTGTCAATAGGTAACCATCAATTTCTAATCCAATTAAATACTTAGGGAACAAATATTAGACACTAATCCTGTATTGAGTTGGGAGAAGTATCACTTTATGGTGCAACAAGGTATTGTTTTGGGGCATGTTATTTTGGAAAATGGGATTGGAGTGGACAAGGTAAAAATTGATCTCATTCGTTCTCTTCCACCACCATCAAGTGTGAAAGAAATAAGATCATTTCTTGGTCATGCAGGATTCTATAGGCGGTTTATAAAGGATTTCTCAAAGATTGCTTCTCCCTTATGCAATCTTTTTCAAAAGGATGTGGCATTTGAATTTGATGATAAATGTTTGTTTACAATCAAAAAATTGAAGGAATCCTTGATATCAACACCTATTATTCAGCCATCGAACTAGGAGTTACCATTTGAAATAATGTGTGACGCTAGTGACTATGCCGTAGGAGCAGTCCTTGGGCAAAGAGTTTGTAAGGTTCCTCTTGTTATATACTGTAATGCCCTAAACTCCAGGGACCGTTACGATGTGCATTTTGAACCGTGCTAAACTCGCTAATCGAGTCATTTGGCCATAATCGTGTAACTAAGTATGATTAGCGATTTAGGGTTAAAATTTTGGTTAAGATATAACATTTCACTAAAACGTTTCACTAAAATGTTTAACGTATACCTTGGGATCCTAAAAATATAATTTAAAGGTTAATTACAACAAAATATTTACAACCAGCCGACCTAAGCGGAAAAATAAGGTTTAACCCTAGTTCCTCCTCAAAACCCTCGACCGTGGTGGTCAAGCAGCCACATATGTACACATCGTCACCTAAGCTCTCCAACTCAAGGATGGTCTGGCTTTCTTTTGCCTTTACCTGCACCACATAGCATCCGTGACCCGAAGCCCAGCAAGAAAACTCAATATGTTCACGAACAGTAATAACATGTCATCAAATCATAATGTGCATGCCTATCAATAATAGCCTTAATCACGCATGCAAATAAGTTTAGATAATGATGGTTGTGGGCCCTGCCCTCCTGTATGGATGACTATTAAGTCAATCCAAAACAAATAAGTAATTTACACTTGAGGTTCTGATAACCATGCTGGGGCTTATAGCCCTAATCAAATGAGTGACTGACGAGTAAGTCACTAACATGGGATCTGCACCCTTAGATGAGTGACTGATAAGCAAGTCACTAACATGGGACCTGCACCCTGAGATGAGTAACTGATAAGCAAGTCACTAACATGGGATCTGCACACTGAGATGAGTGACTGGTAAGCAAGTCACTAACATGGGATCTGCACCTTGAGATGAGTGACTGATAAGCAAGTCACTAACATGGGATCTGCACCCTTAGCCATGTGACGATACGGTCATCTGGGCCTTCTGGCCCTGTCTCTGAGTAACTAGTCATAGACTAGACAAGTGCTTTTAGTTTTCATCAAACTTGGGGTCGGTCCAACATTAATGCTCATGATGATTCATTCAATGCAAATGTCGATTAGATATAATCTTTCATCTACTATGCGTTCACGACGCTTATGCCACTCCTGACTCTTAGGTTAGTAACATACGACCAGTGCTCAAAACTACTATCGAACATGACTAGTAAGTCACAGCTTCACAACTAGTTCTGACACCATTGCTCATTCTGACTAGTAAGTCAGTGCCACGCACAAGTAAGCAATGCTACCAGGCATATATCATATGTCAAATATCTGAATATAGGGCATTCAACATGCTTACTTAACAATTGCTAGCATAATTAGGACCATGCACAAACACAAAGACTCAAGCTCTGATCAATCTCATATTTAACATTCATGGCATGCCCTAACCACATGTTTCTCATACATCACATACTGGGTGCAGTTTTCTTACCTTTGGTCTAAGCACAGGTTACCAATAAATGAGCCACAAGCATGATCCTGATTCCAAGCCCCTAGTGAAACCTAGTCACAACCATAATATAAAAACTCATCAAAATGAGTAATAAAAGGTTCCCGGACCAAGACCTAGCCTCCGGGATGTCGAATCCCACTAAACCGGGTAGTAGGAACGATCCTGAGGCCTAAGGTTTGAGTTCCCATAATCAAAACACAATTTTGGCCACAAATGGCCTCAAGCATCGTGGCCCTACCTCCCAAGCGCCGCGGCCCGCCTCCAAATAGAGGAAGAATCCTTTTTTGCCTGAGCCTAGCGTCGCGGTGCTCCACCTTGTACCGCGGCCCTAATAACCCATCAACAACCTTCACCTTCTTCATCGAGCCTGGGCCGCGACGCCCAAGAATAGGGCCACGTCCCAACCACGAACCAGCCATTTCCCCTCGATTTTCCTCTTTTAAAACCTTCCAAAATCCTATCCAAACATCTCCAAATCCAAAAATGAAAGTTCCTAAACATCCTAATCATCCAAAACCATTAAAACCCAAGTCTCAAATCATCCAAAAACTCATCAAAATACAAAATCCAATTCTAGCTTAAAAACTTTAAAAACTTAGAACTTAAAACTTAAATTACCTCCGATTAAGTTGTCTTCCAACTTAATCTTCTGGCTAATAAGCTTCTAATCTTCACGAGAATTGATATGCCTCAATCCTCGCTTGAATCCGAGTCCTAGAACTCAAGTTTTCTTCGAAAAATGCGATCGGGTGTCGAAATGGAACTTTTAGGAAGAGAGAACGTTCTGAACATTCTTTTTACTTCTTAACAGGTCACTTCAAGCTTAAGTATCCTCAATCAAATCCTAATGCTCGTGGTCCCAAAAACGCCCTCAGAGGTAAAATAATCAAAACTTCCAGAATTTCCCCTCGATCATCTCCCAATTTATCATCAAGTATTTATTACCATTACCCAATATCCTGGTAATTTGCTAAATACCCCTTGACTTACTCCAAGTCAAGTATAAATCCCGTTGTAACTTTCCCACTAGCTTACCTCCTAGGATCGTCTCGTGCTGAGTAATCGTAGCACAACCAAATAATAATGAAGCACCACACACATATCACA
Source organism: Humulus lupulus (assembly GCF_963169125.1). Taxonomy (NCBI): domain Eukaryota; kingdom Viridiplantae; phylum Streptophyta; class Magnoliopsida; order Rosales; family Cannabaceae; genus Humulus; species Humulus lupulus. The sequence goes on along the minus strand of NC_084794.1, from coordinate 155,433,608 downwards.
TATATGCCAAATATGCTCGAAATGGCCAAAGTATGAAAATCACCCAATTAATCAGAAATGGGTTCACATGCATATAATCATTTAATAGCACACAATAAATCAATTATGGCCCTCCTGGCATCCTAATCAAGGTCCTAAACCTTATTAGGAAAATTTGGGGCATTACAATACTCCTCAAGACAATTGCTCATGAGGGTACTAGCATGGACTATATACCGGGCACATTCTTCCTCTTACGAAGCCCTTGCTTGCAATAGAGCCTTATGGTGTTGGTCAACTACTCTTGTTCTTGTGGTTGTTGTTGTTGCTATTGTTCTCGATGCTGCCTTTGTTGTTGTTGTGGAGGTTGTTGTTGTCGTTGTGGTGGTTGTTGCTCATTGGTCGCATGCCTTGCAACCTGGGGATCTACAACCGATATTTGTCTAGTTGTTTTTTTAGTCCTATCCATATCTGGGGAACAAAAAGCAATAGTTATAGCCTCTTTAACAAATATAGACCTGCTTGTTGCCCTCCCACTGGTCATAATTTTGACCCGGGATGGATCAACAGAGTAAGGGTAGATAAAAAAAGTCCAATTAGTTGGAAGGAATTTTCTTATTCCTTAGTTTAATTCCTCAATCATTCAGCAATATTCCTGATCAGGAACAAAATGAAAATCATAATGAGAATGCTCACCAAATTCATCAGTATGTTCTGAAATATCGTGATTGAGATCATTGATTGGTCAAGTCCGTTCCACTTCATTGACCAAAATTTGTAGCAAATCCGGGTTAATTGAATAATCACATCCCTAATGATCGCGTGCGTACTTCTAATAACAAGTAAAGGGGGAGCGAGTTATTCGACCAATTTATGTGTGTGCCTAATAAATGTGAGCTACTCGAGAAATACAATTCTACGCTCAAGTAGAAGCTAGGTTGGATCGAAAAGGAAGTTAAAAAAATTTTTACGAGGGAAAGTTTCAATTCACTTACCTTTTTTGAGGGAAAGTTCCCACCATTTTTTCCAGAAGAGAACGAGCACTTTCTTCTCAATTTTTAAGAATTTTCTGATGTATCAACATGATCAAGTTTATCCCAAAGCCTAAACCATTTTCTTACTTCCAATTAGGTACTTTCCCAGAAAATCGTTGATTTGTACAAGAAAAAAGCAAAAAGTTTCATGTGGAGATCAAGAACACAGAAAATTCAAAAGTTCAAAATTCTTAAGAAAGATGTGAAATCAAAGAAAGAGGTTAAAAAATTGAAGATTGAGAAAAAAGGTCTTGAGTAAAAATTGAATTTGGGGTTTGGAGAGTGAAGAACAAGGCTTCGGTTTGAGAGGATTTCAGAGAGAAGAGGCTTGAGAATTTTATGAAAGTGTAAAGAATGAAAAGGGAAAAGTCGGAGCTATTTATAGGTCATGACTTGCACGCGAGTAGTTGAAGTCATAGGAAAACTTTTTATCATGAGTTTCTGGTTGGTATGACGTTAGACATGTGAGGGAGTGAAAAGTTGCCTCATTTTTCTGAAAAGTACAATCATTGTTGTATTGGGAAGAGCTTTCAGGTTACATAAGGAGCCCAAAAACGGTCAGTTCTATAACCAAGGAGGTGTGATCATTACCTATAAAAGTGATGCTACAAATTTTAAATGTGTTAGAATCTGAAGAATCACCAACCTGGTCAAAGCATGCAAGTTCATCTAGTACTGGTCGCCACTGGATAAACTTGGGGGGCAAATGTCTAACCCAATTTTGGACTCGGTGATGTGGCATTTGAAGATGACACATGACAATAAAATGACATCAAATGTTGAGAGCTGGTCGAAATGAGATAGCTGCTCGAGGAAGCCATAACATAGCAAAGAGTCATAATCTGCTTGGTCCAAGTATCCTGGTCAAGAAGAAGCAAGTAAGTGCTATCCATTGAAGCTTTTCGGAGACAAGCCGTGCTTAATATACAAGACAATTTCACCTGAGGATCCGAATTTCACGAGAAATTGTGAAATATCCCAAGATATTTTTGTAACTGATATTTGAATGTATTTCTCCAATATTATTTGAATTTGTAATTAGTTAAACAACCTCACACTACACATGTAGAGCCTAAATTAATTTGTAAGGGCCCATATCCCAATAAGAGACTATAAATAGATATCTCTTTTAGTCCTTATCTCTAAGCTGAATTTTTGCGCACTTTACATACAAAACCCTACTAAATTGTATTCTTTCTCAGGCTTAAGAAACTCAGTTGAACCCTGTTTCTTCTTGCTCTTCGGTTAGAGACATTCTTGATTAATATAAGCGCAAGTGGACGTAGGTCATTACCAACTCTTGGGGCCAAACCACTATAAATTGTTTGTGTCATTTACTTGATTTTAATTCTTTAAATTTATTTCTGCCGTTCATATTGACTCAGTGTTTTTGACCAAAACGCTGGCCAAATCTTTAGAGTAGATAACTTATTCACAATAACTTGTAGCTCATGTACTTGGAGAAGTAAGAGTTTTCCATTAAAGAATTTAAATTCCATGTATTGAGTTATGAGGAATTTCTTGGTACCTTCTTCTTCAATTTTGTACTTCTGCTCAAGTACATCCCATATCTTCTTTGTCGATTTTGTATTGGTTTATAGATCATAGAGATGATCCGAGAGGGCATTGAGTATGTGACCTCTATATATAAGCCATCTTTTTCCCTTTTCTTCCTTTCCTTGATAACTTCTTCAGTATCATCATCCATTGGGGCTTCCAAATCTCCAAATCTTTGTCAAGGATGTAGTGAACCTTCAATGTTGTGAGAAGAAACTTGATCTTGTCTTGACAACGAACAAAGTTTGAGTCATCAAATCGATCTAGTCTCACTAGATCTTTAGACATGAACTTGAGGGTTGAGATCGAAGAGCTTTCTTCCATAGTTTTGATGAGTAGATAAACCTTAGAGATAGTCAATCTTTGATACAAAACTTAGGTTTGGGGTTAGAGATTTTTTATTGTTGGGATTTGAGGCTATAAACCAAGCTTTGTAAATTACAACTCAAAAAATCAAATGATGATAATTTATACTCTAAAGAAGAATAATAAAAAAATCATAACACAAATAAAACAAGTGGTAGAATTGACCTTTGGTGTTGAAGAATCTTGAACAAAATGTAACAAAGGTGTGACAGAAATGAAGATTTTTTGTCCAAAAATATCTATTCATAGCCTCCTCCTTAAGATTGCTTGAAGTTACAACAATGGAATGAGATTGAGATTCACAAGCCCAGAATCTTCATGCAATTCAAGCTTTCTTGATGAAGATCTTGAAATAAATTAGTAATCTTGAAAGCTAGAAAGAGAGAGAGAGAGAGAGAGAGAGAGAGAGAGAGAGAGAGAGAGAGAGAGAGAGAGAGAGAGAGAGAGAGAGAGAGAGAGAGAGGGAGGGAGAGAGAGAGAGAGAGAGAGAGGTGAGTGATCAATTTACCAATTAACTCAAATGGCCCCTTTAAATAGTATAGGAAACCTCATTAGACTCAACCAATGAGATTTGAGCATTTTAATTTGAATTTTGGAGCAAAAACCACGTCATTGTACGGTCCCGTACGGACCGCCCAGGCGATGCATCTCTTGTAAGCAGGCGATGTGTTGCCTGTGTAGTCCTTCATGGGACCAGCAATGCATCACCTACCAGAGGTGACACAACTAAGATCTCATTGACTTGGCACTCCAAAACTTATTTTAAAACATCCCTAGATGCTCCCAAACATTTTGAGTACTCTTATATACTCCAAAGAAATACTTTGGACCCAAAAAGATGATTTATAAATGCCTATACCAAAAGTTAACTCACACATGTTGACTTTAGTGAAACCGTTATGGTTTTTGCACCTCTTTGTGCCTAACCAATTTCACTATGTATTGAATAAATCATAACAACAAATACATGGTCATCACCTAACCGTCCACGATTGCCAGCCTATGTATGCAAGGTACCAGATACGATAGCTAATGTGGTTACGATCTGTGGGGGACCACACTTCGCTGGGGAAAGTAGCAAGTGACGGGAGAGATATGCATAGGAGTTGTGCCATCAGACAGACAAAGTGATGATGAATGAAGAGAGACTAAGCAAGGTTTTAGGCATGGAAGACTAAGACATCACCTTCACTCAAGAATATTTGAAGCATGTCCACCACCCGGACAATGACCCCATGATCATCATAGCTCAGATCACCAATTTGAAGGTTTTGAGAGTATTGGTTAACAATGGAAGCTCTGTCAATATTTTGTACAAGTCTTGCTTAGACAAAATGAATCTGTCTATTCGGGACCTCGCACCATGCTCAACGATAATCTATGGGCTCAACCCCTATAAAATCCATTAAGCTCCCAGTGACGCAAGACGACCCCCCTCGAAGGGTGACTTGCAGGCAAAAAATCATGGTCATCGATTGCCCCTCAACATATAATGTCGTATTGGGGCAACCCATGCTCATTAATTTACGAGCCATAATGTCGATTTGGCACCTCACAATCAAGTTCCCCACGAGCGAAGGTATCAGCTGCGTAAGAGTAAATTGGTGAGAGTCGCGATAATGTTACAATGTGTCAATCAACAAAGCTAGGAAGGGAAGCTCTATTTGTGCAAATATGATATTCAATGATCAAGTCTCCCAAGGCAGTGAGGAGTTGTTTGAAAAAGAATTCGCTTTGATGATAGATAAAATTTTGGGCAACAAGACCATGATTGGTGAGATCGAGATCAGCAAGGCTATGATTGGCGAGGCCACGATTAGTGACGTCGGAGTAGGCAAGGCCACCCTTGGCAAGGTCACCATTGGCAATGCCATATTCAACAATGTCACTGATAGCAACCCAAATCCTAATATCTTATGAAATGAGTCCCAAAGTGGGGAGCAGTTGGATCCTCGCTTGAGGATGAAGAAAGATTAGTGGAACAAGTCGAGGAGTTAAAGAAAGTAGAGTTGAAGGAAGGTGCCCCATTCGAATGGTGAGGGAAGAGAAGAACTTGAATGGTGATGTGAAGGCCGAATGGATTGATTTCTTGTGGAAAAATCAAGACGTCTTCGCATGGTCGCTCAACAACATGGTAGGCATCAACCCGTAAATCAAAAGCATGTACTGATCATAGAACCGAAGGCGGTAGAAACGACAGTCACTGGACGCAGAGAGGTACGAGGTGATAAAGGTAGAAGTGAAGAAATTGGAAGAGAATGGTTTCATCTAAGAAGCCTTCTACCCCATATGGGTTGAAAACTCATTGCTTGTGCGAAACTGAATGGAACTTGGAAAGTATGCATCGACTTCAACAACCTCAACAATGCATGCCCTTAACGTTGAATTTCGCTTCCTCGGATTGACCAGCTCGTCGATGCAACCTCGGTGCAAGAGTTAGTGTCATTCATGTACACCTACTCTAGATATAATCAAATAGCGATGAATCCTTCAGACTAAGAGCACACGTCATTTATGACAAAATATGGGTCTGTATTGCTACAAGGTCATGCCTTTTTCCCTCAAGAATGTGAGAGCCACCTATCAACAACTAGTCAAAAAGATGTTCAAAGATCAAATTAGAAGGAATATGGAGGTTTACGTCAATGACATGCTGGTGAAGTCCAGGAATACTAGGGGCGTGTCACCGATCCAGGGGAAACTTTTGCCATCCTACGCTGATACAACATGATTACGTGAGTTATATTATAATATGACTAGAAATACATGTTTTGGTGTATTAAATATGCATGTGGGCCCGTTTCTTATTATAAGGGAAACTTTCGTAATTCGGCCCATTACACGTATATTTGGAGTATATGTGCATATATGTGTGATACCACATTGTTATGTGGGTATATTTGAGTTATTCGACACGAGACGATCATAGGGAGCAAGTTAGTGGTTTAGTCGCAACGGGGAGTAATACCCGACTTGAGGCAAGCCAAGGGGTATTTTGGGTGATCAAGAGAGTCATCGGGACTCATTGTAGGGTGAGTCTTATTTTGGGAGAAATAGCAATATTCCGGGTTTGGCAGAATTATTTGGGGAGATTTGGGTATAGAGCGGGATTAGAGTGTGAAAATGAAAATTTTGACCTTATGGGGTGTTGAGAGAGAAGCGGGTTGAGTGGGGGTATTTTGGTCATTTGGGACTATATGAATATAAGGTTAAGGATGAGTTTATCAAGTCAGGAAAAACATAGAAATCTCTCTCGTTCTCTCATTTCCGCTCGTTAGCATTTTCGAAGGAAACTCGAGTTTTAGAGCCCGGATTCAAGTGAGGATAGGGTCATAACGATTCTAGGGAAGATTAGAAGCTTGATAACCTAGGGATTTAGTTGGAAAATGACTTAATCAGAGGTAATTTAAGCTTTTAAGTTTCTGAGTTTTGTTTTCCTTAAGTTTCTTAAGCTTTGATTGGATTTTATGGTTTTGGTGAGTTTTTGATGTGTTTGTTAGTTGGGTTTTGTTGCCTGGGATGCAGTGGTGGTGTTTTGGGATTCAATTATGGGTTTGGAACTATTTTGGGGTGATTTTTGGAGGAATTGGCTCGAAGGAAACGTTTGAAAATTTGGGTTTGCGAGGTCGTGCCGCAACCTTGTTCTTGGGGGGCTTTGGCCCTCATGAACCCAAGAGCTTGGACAGTTCTCTAAACCGCTATCATGCCACGGTGCTTGTGGAGATGCACCGCGACCTGTGTCTAGAGAAGTTGAGGGTTGGGCTCTTTGATTTATGGAGAGCCATGACTCTAATTGTGGGAGGTGTCGCGGTGAAAATAAAGGTTTTTGGCCAAAGTAGGTTTTGGGTGGCAGGAACTTAAACCTAAGGGCTCGAAAAGGATTCTACTACCCGGTTTAGTAGAATTCGAGGTCCCGGAGACTAGGACCTGGTCCGGAAGTCTTTATTTACTCGGTATTGATGAATATCATTTATTATGGTTGTGACTAGGGTACCGCTAGAGCATAGGACAAGATTGTGCTTAGGGGTCGTGGTTAACTAACTGGTGCTTGGATCAGAGGTAAGAAAACTGCACCCAATATGTGACATATGTGATTAGGGCTTTGCTCGGTCATTAAACAGGGATATGAATAGGGCTCAGGCCCCTGAGAATGAGCATGATTATGATTATGATTATGCATGTGATTATTGATTAAGCATGCTTCAATGCTTTGTATCTGGATAATTGATTAATTGATATATGCTTGTTTGCATTATCTGATTGAAAAGCATTGACTCATAAGTCAAGGGCAGCAATAGCACACTGAGTGCTGGTCAAAATGGTTAAGCCTACTCAGGAGCATGACATATGCTTGACCGACCCATTGGTCGTGGAAAATTAAAGCGCCAGGTAAGCTGGACCATCCATAAGTTGGAGTGCTTCGGTGACGATGTGTACATATGTGGCTGCTTGACTGCCACGGTTGGAGTTTCTCACAGGAACTAGGGTCAAACCCTATTTTGCCGCTTAGGTCAGCTGGTTGTAACTTTTCAATGATAATTAACCTTTTTAAATGTTAGTTTTTGATCCCATGTATGGAAGTAAACGTTTAAGTGAAATGGTTATTCCTTTTGACAAAAAAATTTAACCCTAAATTGGTAATAATGTTTAGTACACATTTATGACCAAGAGGGACTTGATTAGCAAGTCTAGTACTATTTAAAATACATAGTGTAATTGTCTTGGACATCCAGAGCATTACAACTTGGTATCAGAGAGAGCCAAGGTTAAGGGTTTTTGAAGATTGGCTGGGCATGTACACTCACCACCAAAGACAAGCTCAATTCAGGGTTTGGGAACTATTTGTGTGGTTATGTGTTTAACTACCTTAATAGGATATAAATGCCTTATCTGTTATATTATTTTACAATATAATGTTTTAGATTAAATAAATGTGACAAAGAGTGTCATATATTGTAATATATAACAGAGAGTTACAATATTTAGATATGTGTGAATATCCAAATATGTAACATATTTGGTGTTACAAATTCAGTCACAAATTTGCAACTTCCAAATATTGCCCATTATTGTGTAGATTTGATGTTACACAATATTGAGATGAATTTCTTAAAGCCATATGTGAAATGGCTATTAGAGATATGATTTTAACCAGTAATATGTTTTGGGGGTTACAAAATCAATTGGGAGTGGATTGGAACCGTTTGGAAAAACAACACATTTTTGTGTGCTGAAATTGGTCAGTGGTCGCGACCAGAAGATTTTGGTGGCCGCGGTCTGGGGAACAGAGACCAGTGGCCACAGCCACTGATACTCCTGGCCACGGCCACAGGTGCTTGACTAGCCAATTTTTTTTCTTCTGTTTTTTCCAACCTTTTTGAACGGCTCCAAAAATCCAAATAACTGCCAAATCTCATTTTTAATTCCACAAACATCCAATTAATCATTGGTTACAGCCATAGGGATTGGTGGAATTTGAAATTCAAAGGGTGTATCTAAACTCTATAAATAGGAGCCTATTGCTCACTTGTAAGACACAACTTTTCTATCCATTAGAGTACTTGGCTAGAAAACACATAGAGGCTTGATTATTCCAGAAAGCAATTTTCAAAATATGTGAGAGATCCCTTAGTGCTTGAGTTAGGGGGAAATAAGCTTTTGGACAAATGTTTCAAACCTTGTTCAAGTTGGTGATCCCCAACACTCTTCACTTTAGTTGTGTGAGTGAGAGTTTCTTGTTATTTGTTCTTGTTCTTATATTTTCTACTATTGCTTTTCGTATTATTCTTCTTGTTCTATTTACTTGTATTTTTATTTAGAGTTGTAATCCTCTCATTTCTTTTGTTACAAATTTTTTGACTTTATTTGTATCATTTTGCTTAGAGTTGTATTTCACCATTCTCTTCTTCTAATTGTTCTCTTATTTATTTTCAGTTATAGAGTTGTAACACTTTTTATTCAATCTAAAGTTTAGTTGTATTATTTTTTCTAGAGTTGTAATATTTCGTACCAATTTCCATTTGATACAACATATATTTTCCTAACATTATCTGTCTGCCTTATTAGGGAGCATGAGATATTCTGATCGGGCCTGCCCTAGACTGTTCAATGATTGATAAATACATGTTTATAAGTATTGATATTGCTTGCGAATGCAAAGGAAACACTTATTACTGATGTTATATGAACTTGTTACATGTGAATGTGGTGTTGTTTGGTTTTCCCGTGGGAAGGCTTCTTGATGTGATCTTCATGCCTAATGGGTCAAGTCATTGACTGCAGATGAACCCAGAGGATATGTACCCAAGACAGTCAATGGGACCCGTCAGTGTTTTTGTTAAGGTCGAAAATTATAGTCAGGGCCAGAGCCCTCCACGTGCCCCTCAAAATTGGCAGCAGATGTTTATAGACATGAAAGCAAGATTACAGAGGCAAGAGGAAGAGATCAGGTGGTTGAAGCAACATGTTCTGCCAGTGAACATTTCTTCCTTTGTTATGCCAAGAGTGGCACTAGTTTTGGGCCAGCCTAGGGTTGACTACAGAAGGGAAATAATATATGAGAGGTTTCAGAAACATTACCCTCTAGTTTTTTAGGGAGGCCTAGATCCATTCAAAGCTGAACAATGGATGGGCATGGTTAGCTCCATCCTCGACTTTATGGGGTGGTAGGTCATGATAGGGTGATCTATGCTACGTATGTGTTATGGGAGGATGCCCAGACTTGGTGTGAAGTGGTATCCCAGACACGAGATACAACTATGATGAACTGGGAAGAATTTAGGCAGTTGTTTAATGAGAGATATTATAGTGACGCAGTTAAGACCGCAAAGACAAATGAGTTTCTTAATCTGGTTTAGGGAAATATGACATTAACAAAATATGTTAACAAATTTGATGGGTTGGCCAAGTTTGCTTTTGATGTGGTACCCACGGATGTGGCTCGGAAAGAGTGATTTATCTAAAGATTGAATTTCGGGATAGCTTAGGGCGTTAGGATCGCCCCAATACATGAGATATATACCTATGCTCAAGTGTTAGGGAGGGTCCTTGTTGTTGAGGGCACATGAAATGAGATATGGAGGGAGAGCGCCGGAGAGAGCAGAGCTCAGGCAATGATACCTTCGTTTATTGGATCAGGCAAGGTTAGGGCCCCCAGTGATTAGAAAGGAAAATTTATCGACATATTCAGTACCCCTGGACTGGAAAAGGGGTTCTGAAATGCTCAGATAGGCCATCAAGGCGAGGGTGAGGATTGGAAACTCTACCCGAAATACGCTCGGTGCAGGAGGCACCATCTGGGATAATGTTGGGCAATGGCATGTTTCTTATGTGCGATGGTTGGGAACCTCAGGAAGAATGTCCCAAGGCTGAGCAAGAAAGAACCAAAGAGGGTGGACAGTTTGACTCCAGCTCGAGTGTTCGCTCTAATGCAGTCAGAGGCTGAGGCTAGTCCCTCATTAGTGACAGGTCAGCCTCCTAGTTCTGATTCTTATATTGTGTCTATTGGTTTTGGTGCCATGTTTTTCTTTGTTTTATTGCATCTAGTAGAGGCATAGACTTAGTATGTAAATTACGTAGTTATGTTGTGATGAGAATTTGGAACCCTATCACCCACTGAGGAACTGGTAACTTTTTAAGAGATGGGTTAGATTATTGTGGGAAAAGATTCATCTATTGACTTGATAGAGTTGGTTATGATTGACTTTGATATGATCTTGGATATGGATTGGTTAGCCAAGTATGAGACAACGATAGATTGCAAGGGGGATGCGTAGAATTCTTAGCTAGTGCGGTGGGTACCACTCAGGTCGTGCTAGTGGGACCAGGATGAACCAGATGGGTGTGTGAGTTTCTAGATGTGTTTCTAGAGGATCTACCAAAGTTACCTCTACACAGGGAGATAAAGTTTGTGATTAAGTTGGCACCAGAGACGGAACCAGTGTCTAGGGCACCATATAGGATGGCTTCAGCAGAGTTGAAGGAACTAAAGGTTCAGTTTCAGGAATGACTAGACTAGGATTTTATTAGGCCTAGTTTCTCGCCATTGGGCGCACCAGTTCCCTTCGTGAAGAAGAAAGATAGTTCTCTGAGGATGTGTATTGTAACGCCGTACAACTCAGGGACTGTTGCACTATGTATTTTAAATATTGCTAAACTCGCTAAATGAGTCATTTGGCCATAATCGTGTAACTAAATGTGATTAATGGCTTAGGGTTACAAATTTTGGTCAAATGATACAACCGTTTCACTAAAACATTTACTTCCATACATGGGATCCCAAACTAACATTTAAAAAGGTTAATCATAATTGAAAAGTTACAACCAGTCGACCTAAGCGGTAAAATAGGGTTTGACCTTAGTTCCTCTTTGAAATACCTCGGCCGTGGTGGTCGAGCAGCCGCATATGTAGACATCATCACCTAAGCTCTCCAACTCAAGGATGGTCCAACTTTCTTTTCCCCTTACCTGCACCACAAAGCACTCGTGAGCCAAGGCTCAACAAAAAAATTAAGCATGCTCATAAGCAGTTAATATACCAAACCATAATAAGCATGCATAGTAGTAATAATCCTACTCATGCATGCATACCATTCATATAAATGACTACAATGTCATATGGGGCCGATTTCCATAATTAACTGACTAATAAGTTAGACTGAGGCCCAGTGCACTAGAATATGGGACGAATAAGTCACCCCAGGGCCCATTGCCCTATCCTCTATATAACCAACCTTGGATCTGGCCCAGCATACCTTGCACTGAATTTATCCATGACCAATAGATTGGACAAGCGTATGATGCGCTCCTGGTTAGGCTAACCATATTGACCAGTGCTAAGCACGCTATTGTCACCCTTGACTTATAAGTCAATGCTTTTGACCAGCACTCAATGTGCTTATGCCATTCTTGACTTATAAGTCATGTCCGGATCCCATCCCTAGGATATGGGACTAATAAGTCACCCTGGGGCCCTTATCCCTATCCTCTGTATAACTAGCCTTGGAGCTGGCCTAGCCTACCTGGCACTGAATTTTCTATGACCATTGTGTCAGACAAGCGTATAATGCACTCTAGATTAGGCCTAACCGAAACGACCAGTGCTCAGCACACTATTGTAGTCCTTGACTCATAAGTCAATTCTTTTCGACCAGCACTCAACGCTATTATCGTCCTTGACTCATAAGTCAATGCTTTTCAACCAGAGCTTAGCACTATTGTCATCCTGTACTCATAAGTCAATGCTTTTCGACCAATGCTCAGCGCTATTGTCGTCCTTGGCTAATAAGTCAATGCTAACATGCATTCATAATATAACAAATATCCAAATACATAGCATTCAACATGCTTAATCAATCATTCACATGCATAATCATAATCATGCACATTCTCCAAGGCCCAAGCTCTAATCAAATCTATATTTAACATTCAGACCATGCCCTAATCACGTACATAACGTATTGGGTGCAATTTTCTTCTTTTGGTCCAAGCATAGGTTACGAATGAACGACCCTCGAGAACGATCTTGATCCTAAGCTCCTAGCGACAACCTAGTCATAACCAAGTATAGAATCCCATCGATAATGAGTAAACAAAGGCTTCCGGACTGAGTCTTAGCCTCCGGGACGCCAAATTCTACTAAACCGGGTAGTGGAATCGATCTTGAGCCCTAAGGTTTGAATTCCCACACTCAAAACCTTCATTGGTAGAAAACCACCATTTACGCTGCGACACACCCAAATAGGGTTGCGCCGCCCCACCATTTAGAGCCTCAGATCTCAAAACCAGAGAGCCCAGCCCCAAAATACGCTAGACACGAGCTGCACTGTAGCCCAGCAGGCACCGCAGCGCAACCCCAGATTAAGAAACTGCTTGACTTCTGAGTTCACGTGGGCCGCTGCGCAACCTCGCGAACTCAGATTTCTCAACTCCAAATTCACCCAAAGCTTACCCCAAATCTGTACCAAACCCACCATTTAATCTCACAACATCCCTATAACCAACCAAGCAACAAAACCCTCGTTTCAAATGGATCAAAAACTCATCAAACCGTAAAATTCAATTCAAAAATCAAGAAACTAAAGGAAATGGAAACTCATAAATTCAACTAAGTTGTTTTCCAGCCAACTCCTCCGGCTATCAAGATTCTAATCTTCCCTAGAATCGTTATGACTCTAACCGTGCTTGAATCCGAGCCCTAAAACTCGAGTTTCCTTCGAAAACACAAACGAGCATCAAGCGAGAGAATGGGAAAGATAACGAGACTATTTTATGAGTTTTTATAGTTCTGAGAGGTTACTTCAAGCTTAAGTAACCTCAAGCAAATCCCGAGGCTCGGGGTCCCCAAAAACATTCCCGAGGGCAAAAATATTCAAAATCCCAAGAATTCCTCCTAATCTCACTAACTCAAAATATATCCTCAAATATTCATTCCCACTACCCAATATCTCAGTAATGTACTAAATACCCAAAATACCCCTTGACTCACCTTGAGTCAAGTATTGGTCCCATTATGACTTTCCCACTAGCTTGCTCCCTAGGATCGCCTCGTGTAGAGTAACCCAAATATATCCACATAATAATGTGGTCCCACACATATATCACATATATGCCAAATATACCCATAACTGGTCAAATTACGAAAATTTCCCTTTTATCAAAAACGGGCCCACATGCATATTTAATATACCTCAACATGCATATCGAGTCATATTATAATATAACTCACATTATCATATAATGATGCATATATATATCACATAACACATAATTTCCATAATTTTTCATCATGGCCCCCTAATCAAGGCCCTAAGCCTTATTAGGTAATTTGGGATGTTACATGTATCGATTATAGAGAACTAAATAAGTTAACTATTGAGAACAGGTATCCTCTACAAAGGATTGGTGATTTGTTTGATCAGTTACAGGGTAAGATAGTATTCTCAAAGATAGATCTTTGATCGAGTTATCACCAGCTGAGGATCAAGGAGGGAGATATACCAAAGATTGCTTTTCATACCATATACAGGCATTATGAGTTCTTAGTCATGTCATTTGGATTGACAAATGCCCCAGCAACACTTATGGATTTGATGAACAGAGTGTTCAATGATTATCTAGATCGGTTCATCAATGTTTTTAGCAATGGTATACTGGTACACTCTCAGTCAGAGACAGAGCATAAGCAACATCTCAAATTAATATTATAGACGCTTTGTGGAGGGGTTTTCCAAGATTGTGTCACCACTGACAGAGTTGACACGCAAGAATCAGAGGTTCATATGATCAGACAAGGGTAAGGACAACTTCTAGAGACTGAAGAGGAGTCTAGTCACCGCTCAAGTTCTGAGTCTTCCTATAGATCAAGACAAGTTTGTGGTATATTGTGATTCCTGGAGGCAGGGCCTAGGTTGTGTCATTATTCAGATAGAAATGATGATTGCCTATGCATCACGTGAGCTAAAGGAGTATGAGCTGAGGTACCCCACACATGATCTAGAACCTGGAACAGTGATTTTTGCACTGAAGGTGTGGCGGCACTACTAGTATGGTGAGAAGTGTAAGATATACACAGATCACAAGAGTTTGAAATACTTCTTCACCCAAAAGGACTTGAACATGAAGCAGAGACGTGGGTTAGAGCTGGTGAAGGATTATGATTGTGAGATCCTCTATCTCAGGGAAAGCCAATGTGGTGGCAGATGCCTTAAGACGAAAGGGTCCGAGACAATTGTATAGTGCGAGAAAGATATCTAAGGAGTTGGCAGAGGATATGACTAGAGCAAGTATTAAGTTAGTGGTGGGATAGTTAGCCAACATAACCCTGCAGTCTACTCTTTTTGAGAGGATCAAAGTGAAACTGTTGATTGGCCCACAGTTGGGAACAATCAGAGGGACGTCCTTGCTGGAGTGGCTAAGGACTATACAGAGTCGAACATAGGTTTATTAAGGTACAAGGATCAGATTTGTGTTTCGATGGAGACTGGGATCAGACGAGAGATTCTGGATGAATCTCATACTACCCCTCACTCTCTACATCCAGGCACCATGAAAATCTACCAGGATCTAAAAGCCTTATATTGGTGGCTTGGGATGAAGAGGGATGTGACTGAGTACGTGGCAAAGTGTCTGACCTGTCAGTAGGTCAAGGTAAAGCATCAAAGATCAGCAGGGCTATTACAGCCTCTGGATATCCCAGAGTGGAAATGAGAGGATATCACAATGAATTTTTTGGTTGGGTTACTTAGGACCATGGGTCAACATGATTTGGTGTGGGTTATTATAGATCGATACACCAAATCAGCTCACTTCTTACCAGTGAGGACGAAATATACAGTTGACCAGTACGCATATCTCTATGTGAGAGAGATTGCGCGCCTTCATGGGGCTTCGAGGTCGATTGTGCTAGATCAAAACCCCACATTTACTTCCAAGTTTTGGGGAGGTTTGCAAAAGGCTATGGGTACACAGTTGAAATTTAGTACAACCTATCATGATGCGAGCATGTGCACTGGACTTTGAAAGGTCCTGGAGTAATTATTTGCCCTTGATAGCATTTTCCTACAATAACAGCTATCAGTCGACCATTGGAGTAGCTCCATATGAGATGCTATATGGTAGGAAATGTAGATCTCCCATTCATTGGGAAGAGAAATGAGAAAGGAAATACTTGGTTCCTAAGGCAGTTCAGAGAACTAATGGGGCTATTGAGAAGATCAGATCTCGGATGCTTGCTTATCAGAGTAGATAGAAAAGTTATGCTGACCTGAAGCATAGGAACATGGAGTTCCAAGAGGGAGACTATGTCTTCCTTAGGGTTTCACCACTGAGGGGGTGAAGAGATTTAGGAAGAATGGCAAGTTGAGCCTTAGGATTGTTGGACCATTTGAGATCCTGGTGAGGATCGGTCAGGTGCCCTATAGGTTGGCCTTACCCTGACACTGTCTTATGTGCACAACATATTTCATATTTCCAATTTGAGGAAGTATGTATCAGATGAGACTCATGTGTTGAGTTATGAGGATCTGGAACTGGAGGCAGATTAATCCTATGAGGAGCAGCCAGTTAAGATTTTAGATAGGAAGGACAAGGTCCTGAGGTACAAGACTATTCCTTTAGTTAAGGTATTATGGAGAAACAGGAAGGTTGAGGAAGCGACCTGGGAGCTGAATGCAGATATGTAGATTCAGTATGCCGAGCAGTTCAAGTAAAATTTTGAGGACAAAATTTCTGTAAGGAGTGGATAGTTGTAGCACGTCAAATTGCCTAATAAGTCTTAGGGCCTTGATTAGGGAGCCAGTATGATGAATTATGGAAAATTATGTGTTTATGTGATATATATGTGTATCATTATATGATTACGTGAGTTATATTATAATATGACTAGAAATACATGTTCCAGTGTATTAAATATGCATGTGGGCCCGTTTCTTATTAGAAGGACAAATTTCATAATTTGGCTCGTTACAGGTATATTTGGAGTATATGTGATATATGTGTGATACCACATTGTTATGTGGGTACATTTGAGTTATTCGACACGAGACGATCCTAGGGAGCAAGTTAGTGGTTTAGTCACAATGGGGAGTAATACTCGGCTCGAGGCGAGCCAAGGGGTATTTTGGGCGATCAAGAGTCACTGGGACTCATTGTAGCATGAGTCGTATTTTGCGAGAAATAGCAATATTCTAGGTTTGGCAGAATTATTTGGGGAGATTTAGAGGGATTAGAGTGTGAAAATGAAAATTTTGACCTTATAGGGTGTTGAGAGAGAAGCAGGTCGAGTGGAGGTATTTTGGTAATTTGGGACTGTTTGAATATAAGGTTAAGGTTGAGTTTATTAACTCAGGAAAAACACAGAAATCTCTCCCGTTCTCTCTCTCGTTCTCTCATTTCCGCTTGTTAGCATTTTCGAAGGAAACCCGAGTTTTAGAGCCTGAATTCAAGCGTGGTTAGGGTCATAACAATTCTAGGGAAGATTAGAAGCTTGATAACTTGGGAATTCAGCTAGAAAACGACTTAATCAGTGGTAATTTAAGCTTTTAAGTTTCTGATCTTTGTTTTCCTTACATTTAAGCTTTGATTGGATTGTATATTTTCGGTGAGTTTTTTATCCGTTTGTAAGTTGGGTTTTGCTGCCTGGAATGTACGATGATGTTTTGGGATTCAATTATCGGTTTGGTACTATTTTGGGGTGAGTTTTGGAGGAATTGGCTCAGAGGAAAGGTTCAAAAAATTGGGTTCGTGAGGTCGCGCTGGGCAATTCTCTGAACTGCTATTGCGCAGCAGCACTTGTGGAGCTGTGTTGCGGGCAGTGTCAAGAAAAGTTGAGGATTAGGCTCTCTGATTTGTGGAGAGTCGCGACTCTAATTTTGGGGGGTGCCTCAACTATATTTAAGGGGTGTCGCGACGAAAATAGAGGTTCTTGGTCAAAGTAGGTTTTGGGTGGCGGGAACACAAACCTAAGGTCTTGGAAAGGATTCTACTACCCTGTATAGTAGAATTCTAAGTCCCAGAGACTAGGACCCGGACTAGAAGAATTTATTTACTCGATATTGATGAATATCATTTATTATGGTTGTGACTAGAGACCGCTAGGGCTCGGGACATGATCGTGCTCGGGGGACATGGTTAACTAACTAGTGCTTGGACCAGAGGTAAGAAAACTACACCCAATATGTGATATATGTGATTAGGACTTGGCCTGGTTGTTAAAGAGGGATATGAATAGGGCTTAGGCCCCTGAGAATGAGCATGATTATGCCTATGATTGTAGATTAAGCATGTTTGAATGCTCTGTATCTTGTTAATTGATTGAATGATATATGCTTGTTTGAATTATCTGATTGAAAAGCGTTGACTCATAAGTCAAGGGCGGAAATAACACACTGAGCGCTGGTCGAAATGGTTAGACCTTATCAGAAGCTTGGCATACGCTTTACCGACCCATTAGTCATGGAAAATTAAAGCGCTAGGTACGCTGGACTAGTTTGAAGGCTGGTTATACAGAGGATAGGGCAAAGGGCCCGGGGTGAATCATTAGTCCCATATCCGAGGGCGCTAATCCCCTGTATGACTTATTAATCATTTATCTAGGGCAGAAGTCCCTAATATGACTTGGTAGTCATTTATCTGCATAGAATGCATGCATGAGTAGAGTTATTACTTCTAGGCATGCTTAAGTTTTCTTGCTGAGCCTTGGCTCACGGGTGCTATGTGGTGCAGGTAAGGGGAAAGGGAAGCTAGACCATCATGATTTGGAGAGCTTCGGTGACAATGTGTACATATGCGACTGCTCGACCACCACGGTAGGGTTTTCTCAGAGGAACTAGGGTCAAACCCTATTTTGTTACTTAGGTTGGCTTGTTGTAACTTTTCAATTGTAATTATCCTTTTTAAATGTTAGTTTGGGATCATATGTATGGAAGTAAATGTTTCAGGGAAATGGTTATTCCTTTTGACCAAATTTTTTAACCCTAAACTGGTAATCACGTTTAGTATACGTTTATGAAAAAGATGGACTTGATTAGCAAGTCTAGCACTAGTCTCAAGTGCCATAAATACGTCATATAATTGTTATTGATCTTTTGACGTTTATTGGTCCTAAGTTTAGCTACTTTGAATAAATCATTGTTAAGAGTGAGGGGTTCATTAGGTCGTAGAATATAAAGCCCATTTTCCAAACATGCAATACACAATTGTGATCCATTGAAAAAAATGGATATATTTGAACTTGTGAAAGTCATAACAAATTGTTCAAATTGCAACATGGAAGTTGAAATTAAATTTCTACTAAAATCTAGAATAAATTTACATCATTTAAAATTAAAAATTTATTTATGAACTTTAGATGAGTTCTTCCTCTAGCTTGGACCGCAACGAATGCTCTAATCCCAACTCTAAGCTTTAAGCCACCTTCGTCCACTTCCTCCCACGATTCAAGAAGCTATAAATAGTTGCAAACATGGTTGGTAGATCCAGAATCAATAATCCAAACAGATTTATCATTCTCTAAAACACATGTTTCTAAGATAAATGAACTATAATCATTACCTCTTTTTTTTCGCTGCTAGAAACTTGGGGCAATCTCGTTTCCAATGCCCTTTCTCTTTGCAGTGAAAACACTTATCTTTACCATTCTTGTTTTTCTTTTTTATCCCCTTAGGCGTCTGTGCATTTGGTTGTGCACTCATCTTTGCGGCCTTTGCAGGCTTGGGGTTGTTGTTTTGTCTGTCTTTCCTCTTATTTCCAACTTTCGAAGACGAAGATTGATTAGCTTCAGCCTTAACTGGATCAGCAGCAACAATAGTAGTCTTATTTTCTCCCCCCTTACTAGGTCCACCCATGATAAACTCGAAAGTATGATGTTCATTCACGAGCTGCGTCAGACCATAGTTGAGTTGATCACGAACGTTCGAACATGGTGCCATCATGAACTTGCAGAGACGGTGCTCGTTCTGGGGATTCATCAGTCATGATGAATTCAGAGTTGTCACCAATCAAAACAATGTTGATGTTTTGTTTCCATTTAAGGAAGTTTTCTCCATTGAGTTTCTCAATCGAAAGTTGAGAATAGATGGAAGTAGACACAATCATACATAAAATTACCAATTATCTATAAAATAGAAATCAATCACATTTGTGCAATAAAACTCCTATTCACTCTAATTTCAAGAAATAGCATCACATATATAAAAAATATGTAAGATATGAGAAAAAATACTAAAAACAATCATATCTCTATTTTTTAGGTTTTTAACTAATCTATGATATCCTTGTTCTAGTTGGCGAGAGTAAAAAATACCACTAGTTAAATAAAGTTGTAAACTTATTTAATAATGGACACCATTATTAACAACCTACTATTCTATCAAAATAGGAAAAAAAAATCTCTTATTTTATGAGCTAGACCCACGGTTTCGATAATCAATAGATTTAGTCCTAGTAGTCACCGTAGGGGGAGTCTAGTAGAATTTGACCTATAATTATCTATCTTTCGAAATCTAACCTTGTCAAAATAACTAATGAACACCTTCCGTAGGGGGACGAATCAAAGCGTCTCAAGGCCCCATTAAGCTATTGACTTTGTTAATAAACTAATGGTAGAGATCGAATATAATTCTTAACATAAGCTCATTATAAAATTAAAAATAGTATTTTTATTATTTATTTTTAGAAAATTAATCACTATGGTTCTCCAAAAAAAATTGAAAAGATTAAAATTTTTAAACCAAAGTCCTATAATTTCCTATTAATCCTAAAGTGTCACATTAAAACAAATTCAATTAATTTGTTGCTAATCAATATTTATGTTTAACTAATATAATGAACCTATACAATTAAGTCCAACTCAGGTAAATGGGCCTTAACAATTGGGCTTGTGTGGAGGAAGGCTGGGTCCAGTATGTCGTTCTCACAACAAAGACCCCCATACTTCCATACAAGGTCTAGAAGACAGGAATTTAAACCTTTGTTTTATTAATTGATTAGGCCCACTATAGTCATGCAAAGCAAATGAGCATTCACAAGTGGAACCACCTATAAGAGAGCAATTTAAACTTTACATTTTCTAATGGGCCCAAATAAAACCTATTATTTTATGAAAATTTTATTTGGCAAAATCCATATATCTAACAAACACATTGGCCACTATATGCATCTAAGCCCAATTGTAAAAATACCACATATAGTTCATACATACATGTTATAATTTGATGGACTTAATCGTGTTACTATATCAGCAAGTCTGAATTTATGCAAAAATACCACAATTTATTTCATTAGCAAAAATATCACAATTAATTATCTAGAATTTATCAAAAATTCGAATTAATTAAATGTTTACAAAAATAAGTCAATTTAAATGAAATTTATCAACAATTAACAATAGTTAATTTAAATTTCATTTATCAATAATTAACTTAGTTTAGGTTAATTTGAAAAAAAATATCAATTTAATTTAAATAAGATTTATCAATAATTAACCAAAGTAAATTTAAATCTCATTTATTATAAAAAAAAATATATATTTTATTAATTGGTTGAAAAAATGATATTTTTTAAAATTTAACCAATTTTAAACTTTAAAATCATTATCTTAACTCTTTTTTTTAAAATATCTTGTATTGTTACAACAATAAGCTAATATTTTAACCATTAAATATATATATATATATTAATAGTTATAACAACTCTAAAATATCTCAAAACAGTTAAACAAATTCAAATATCCATAAAAATATCTAACTAACAAATTTCAAATAATTTAAATATTAAAAATTATAGAATAAATAGATATTTAAATTTTCAAAAAAATAAATAATAAAAATAACAAGTATTTAAAGTAAAATATATGATATCTTAATTCTAATATTTTAATATATTAAAATATTTAAAATTAAGTTGTTAGTCTATTTTAAATTTGAATTTGAATATTTGTAAAAATATTTAATTATTTAAATCTCAACGAACAAAAATATATTATTTTAAAAAACATTTTTAAATGATAAAACAAATATGATATTTTTGGCTTTGATTATATATAATTAATTTTCACATTTTAATTTCTTTAATTTAAATAAAATAAAATAAAATTGATGAACAATACCCGAAACGTGTATTGTTCACCTAGCTGCTAGGTGGTGACGCATGCGCGCAAAGGGTGGGTGCTGTGCGCAAGGCATGCACACGGAGGAGCAGGCGGTGTGCGCAGGGGTGCGCGCGGGTGTGCGCACGGTGCGTGCGGGTGTGCGCACGCATGGGCAACCAGGCCAACAAATTTCGAAAAAATGTTTTGTGCAATTTTTCAAACCAAAAACGTTTTCTAATTAATTTTTATCATGTTTTACACAAAATAAAGCATATATAAAAAATAGTGGCATAGAAAACACAACAAAATAACCTAAAAATTGCTAATAATCACATAAAATCACTATGTTTCATAAAAACATGAAAATCCATCCAATAATTAATTAATTAAATAATTATTTAAATCCTTTATCAAATTAATTATTTATAATTTGAACCTTGATTTAAACTTATTTATTAATTTAGATACAAATTTATCTTAATTAATA
This sequence comes from Humulus lupulus, assembly GCF_963169125.1. Classification (NCBI taxonomy): domain Eukaryota; kingdom Viridiplantae; phylum Streptophyta; class Magnoliopsida; order Rosales; family Cannabaceae; genus Humulus; species Humulus lupulus. Next base: position 155,411,599 of record NC_084794.1, on the reverse strand, counting down.
ATTCTGCCATAATTTCTCTTTTCTTCTCAAAATTACATAACTCTGTGAAACTATCCAAAATTGACTTGGTCAACATTGATAATTCTAATAGATAATTAAATCAGTTAATTGAGACTTTCTAGATGATTTTATCCAAGGTACAGTGGGGACCATGGGCCTATGAAATCAAGCTCCAATAAGTTATCATAAATATAACAAAGAAATTTACTAACTTATTAATTTCTCGTCAATCCACTAAAGACTCAGAATTGCACTATTAAATTCATAGAATGCTCTATAACAAATATAGATACGCTATTAATTATCCATTGTTACAACCATAATTGTCATTTAATTCTCTATAGACGGTCTACAATGAGATGGGACTAAAATATCGTTTTACCAACATTGTATTTTATCCTTTAAACACTTAGTTCCTTGTAAATGATATTTTAGTAAACTAATATTAATTATTGAAATGAGATCTCTGTAACGCCTTGGTTACTCCAAGACCGTTACTGTGAGTTTTGAATCGTGCTTAGCTCACTAATCGAGTCATGTGGTTATAAACGTGCATCTAGGTGTTATTAATTGGCTAAGGTGAAAAACTTGATCAAAAGAAAAGGATATATATTTTTTAAAATATAAAATTGTACATGGGCCCATAAAAACGTTTACAAGTTATTTACAACTCAAAATGGTCATTACAGTGTAAAAATTACAATCCGCCGACCTAAGCGGTAAAAATAGGGTTAACCCCTAGTTCCTCTGAGAAACACCTTGGCCGTGGTGGTCAAGCGGCCGCATATGTACACATCACTACCTAAGCTCTCCACTCAAGGCTGGGTGAGCTTTTCTTTCCCTTTACCAGCACCACATAGCACTTGTGAGCCAAGGCTCAGCAAGAAAACTCATTACAACATGTATACAATATCAGATGATGATCATGATAATCATACAGAGCTTATAGCCCTAAATAGGTGAGTGAATATCACTACAAGATTCTAGTAACCATGTTGGGTCTTGTAGCCCGAATCAGATAATATCGAGATTCTGATAATCATGCTGGGGCGTGTAGCCCTAATCAGATGAGTGACTGATGAGTAAGTCACTAGCTTAAATCAGATGAGTAACTGATGAGTAAGTCACTAACATAAATCAGATGAGTGACTGATGAGTGAGTCACTAACTTGGGCTTCGCACCCTTAGCCATGTGACGATGCAGTCACCTGGCCCTTGTGGCCCTGGCTCTAAGTAACTAGCCATTAGACTAGACAAGCGCTTTTGTTTTTCATCGAACATAAGGTCATTCAAGCATTTCATGCTCAGGACGATAATGCTTATTTCGATTAGATCTAATCTTTTCGGCTTGCGTTAAACATGCTAATACCGTTCTTGACTCATAAGTCATTACCATACGACCAGTGCTTAGTACTATTGTTGAACTTGATTAATGAGTCACATATTCATAGTTAATACTGACACCATTGCAGATTCCTGACTCATAGGTCAGTGCCATACACAAGTAAGCAAGATTTGCTAAGCATTTGATATGAAATCAATGTCCACATATACATCACTCAACATGTCTCATGAATAACCATGCATGTCATATATGGGGTGCAGTTTTCTTACCTCTGGTTCGATCGTGAATTAATAAAAGAACGACCCTTGAGAATGATCAATCCTTTGATTCCTTAGAGGTCACCTAATCATAACCAAATATAACCTCCATCAATGAAAATGAGCAATAAAAACGTTCTTGACCTAACCTCACTCCTGGGACCCCGAATTGTAACCAAACGGTGAGTAGATTCGATCCCGAGCCTTAGGAATTGAAACCCCGAGCCAAAAACCCTCAAAAGTGCTCAAAATAGAATCTGGAAAAGCAGGGTAGCACTACAGCGCTGTCCCCCTAGCGCCCCAACGATACAAGCAGGGGAGTTTTGCCCTCGCTAGCATTGTAGCGCCCTCCTTTAGGCGTTGTAGTGCTAAGACTAGGCAGAACTACCCTGGTTTTTCCCTCCTTCGATTCTTCCATTTCGAACCTGAAAAAAATACTCCCAAACCTCATTCAAACTCCCAATTGAATCCAAATATCCACTCTACAAGTACTAGGCATCATAACCCAATCAATCATAGCTAAAAACTCCCAATAATCCTCCACTATCCAACTCAAAATCCAAGCTGAAAACCAAATGAAAAAATAGTATAAAACCAGAATTTTAATGGCTAGAAACTTACCTCAAGCTCAGTATGGAACCCTCTTCAATAGTGGAACACAACCCTGTGATGGGTTTTATGCCCTTATAAAGCCATGTCGGACATGTAGCACGATTTCACATTATCAATAAAAGTAGTAGAAATCATATAGTTTGACAACTGTGTTGCTTGCTTGTTTTATTACATGATTACTGTATTAATACAAACATTTATAAAATCTCGAACATATGGATAGTTACAATTATAGTGACTAGGTCACAGTGGATTATAGTTGTAATTATATGTTCAAAAGAACGAGTCCTAAGATTAGATCAGTGCATTAGATTTTCATTGATTAGGAAATCTACGATATGATCTACTTACACATTCGGGGTGTGATGTCTTCTCCAAGGCATTGACCAAGTAGATAAGATCGGATGTATTTGGTTACATCAGACTAGGACTGATATTGATTATTGATTGATAAATAAGTATCGTTGTTATCAAATCTAGTCAATGTCACAACGTTGACCATAGGTTAAGTCGATCTTAATTCTGAATGATAATATTCTGCTAATTATATTATTTAAATCTTTTGACTTGTTCGTTACCAGCTTACCCTATGATCTAGCCCATACTTACATCTTGGAGATTTAGTAGTGTAATTGAGTGGGAGTATTATTCATAGATATGAAATCTTTAACTTCTATATGAGAAGTGAAAATATGATTTTGTTAATTGCTTTGTTCAAAAGGTTAAATGATTGAGATCTCATTTCTGTGATTAAGTTCACAAAAATATCATTTATAAGGAACTTAGTGGGAGTTAAGGATAATATACTGATGAGGGGTAAAACGGTAATTTGCACCCATCTCGTTAGTAAGTCATTGATAGAGGATTGACTGATTGTAATGGTTATAACAATGGATAACATATTTATGGTTTTGAAAATATGTTCTATGAATTCAAGAGTTCAATTTCGAGTCTATAGTGGAGTCACGAGGAATTAATAATGTAGTGAAATTATTCGTAAATAAATTCACGGTAACTTGTTGGAGCTTGATTTCATGGATCCATGGTCCCCGCATTACATTTGAGTAAATCATCTAGAAAATACATTTAATTGATTTAATTATCAATTAGAATTTTAAAAGTTGACTAGGTCAATTTTGGAAAATTTACAGAGATATGAGATTTAGAGAATAAAAGAGAATCTTTTGGTAAATTTATTAATATTGATAAATTGGTGTCAATATAAATAAATAATATTAAATCAAGTTTCAAATTATAATTAGTTCATTTGAATAAGGATTTAATTAATTAATTAAAAATAAATAAATAAAAGGTTTTGATGCCGATTGGGATTTAAATTCAAAACAAAGAAATTGGGCCCAAGTCCATTTATGGCAGCCCAAGGATTTTATTTTTGTTTATTATTTTTAATTAATTTAAATTTAAATAAAGCCCATTAAGTTGCCTATATAAGGAATATGATATCTAGGGTTTTCATAAGGAAGCCAGTTTCAGTTGATTCATAGGGTAAGTGAAAACCTAGACACTCTAATTCTTTCTTAGCCACTATCTATTCTTCTCTTCTAGATCTCTATCTCACGTGTTGAGAACCAACCCACACTATATCTAGGTTGATCAAAGGCTTTGTGAGGAAGACTGTGTTGCTGATCTTGTTCAATCTCTTGATAATACTCTGCTACAAAAAGGAATCAAGGGAGAGATTGAATGATGGAGTTGTTCTAGTTATGCTGCTTAATGTAAGTTTTTACTTTACTCTGTATTTGTAACAATTTCATAGGAGCATGTTCTAGGAATTTGCATGTTTATTTGATAATATATAAATTGCATGAAAATAAGTAAAGATCGTGCAATCAGTATTTCCAACACCCTAAGCCCTCAAGACTTACTTCCTTAGCTTGAATCCTCAAAAGAAGCTCAAAAAGTTCAAAGGAAAAGGAAGGAAATATGGTGCTCAGGAGAAGAATAAACTTACTCTGTTTTTGCAAGTTCTACAACTTTCTAATGGATGTATTTATCCTTAGGGTGAAAAGACTCTATTGCCCCTAAGCTTAAATAAAACCCTAAACAACCTCCAAGGGCAAAATCGTCCTCTCCCGCCTATCTCATTAATCTTAATTAACGCTCTCCAATTCTCGTTATTCCCAATATTCTCAAATACCAATAAGTCATATCCCATTACCCTTTAATTCCCGGTAACGTTCTAATCACCAAATTACCCCGAGACTCATCCCGAGCCCCGAAATCAACCCTGTTATGACCAAACCGCTAACTTGCATTAAAAGATTGTCTCATGTCGAAAAGCTCGAACAAATCCATATTATATTGTGGCCTCATCAATAATTCATCAACATGCATGAAAATACACAGTTATGCCCTCAACGACCAAATTACAAAAATGCCCCTATCGAGAAATGTGGACCCACATGTGTTGACCCTCGTTTTGGTCAACAACACGGAGTCTAGAAAACGATAGAAAAATAATATTGAGCTTGAGAAAACGATCTAATGGAAAATAAAGAACACAGAGAATTATAGTGGTTCGGCCCCAGTGATTGGTAATAACCTACGTCCACTTGATACTATTATTAGTATTCAGCTCCAAAGGCGTGATCAAAGAACTAGAGTTCCTGAGTTTGACAGACCTTCGAAGAAGAAAACAATACAAACAATAGATAATAGTAATCTAATTCGGAAAAAGAAAAAAGATCCCTTCCTTGAGCTATTTCTTGTGTATTTATAGGCTCAGGAAGGGTTACATGAATCAAGTAATAATATCTTCCCTTAATAAACAGATTTTCAGGTCATAATGAAGAGATATTCTCGGATATCATTACAATTGTACAGATCTTTTCATAAATGAACGGAGTATATGACCAGTCTGGTCGTATATAAAACTTGAACTTCGTATGTAGAAATATTTATGGTCGATAAGCGAGCAGTATCTTTGCCACGTGTCGAAAATTCTTGCCACGTCATCAACAACTATTTTTTGGATAAACAACATGCATGCATTTAACATCATATAATAATATAATTCACATAAACATGCATATAATCATTATTGGCATAATAAATCAATTATGGCCCTCCCGGCCTACTAATCCAACCATTAAGCCTCATTAGGGATTTTGGGGCATTATATTTATCTGCTTCTTACAGAAATTTCATCCTTGAAATTTACCTGAACAGCTCGGGATACTGATTCTGCATATCTGACTCCAGCTCCCAGGTCGCTTCCTCGACCTTGTTGTTCCTCCAAAATACTTAACCAAAGGTATCGTCTTATTCCTGAGGACCTTATCCTTTCTGTCAAGTATCTGAACTGGTTGTTCCTCATAGGAGAGATTTACCTCAAGATCCAGATCTTCGTAGCTCAAAACATGAGTCACATCAGATACATACCTCTGAAGAGCTGAAACATGAAATACATTATGCACGACCGACAATGCCGGTGGTAAGGCCAACCTGTAAGCCACCTGACCAATCCTCTCCAGGATCTCAAATGGACCTACAAATCTAAGGCTCAATTTGCCCTTCTTCCTAAATCTTCTCACCCCTTTCCATGGCGAGACTCTAAGGAAGATGTAGCCTCCTACCTGGAACTCCACATTCCTGCGTTTTGGATCTGCATAACTTTTCTGCCTACTCTGAGAAGCGAGCATCCGAGATCTAATCTTCTCAATAGCCTCACTGGTCCTCTGAACTGCCTCAGGACCCAAGTATCTCCTTTCTCCTGTCTCATCCCAATGAATGGGAGATCTGCATTTCCTACCATACAACATCTCATAAGGTGTTACTCCAATGGTCGACTAATAACTGTTGTTGTAGGAAAACTCTATCAAAGGTAGATACTTACTCCAGGATCCACCAAAGTCCAGCACACGCGCTCGCAGCATGTCCTCTAGTATCTGGATCATCCTCTCAGATTGTCCATCTGTCTAAGGATGATAAGTAGTACTAAACTTCAACTGTGTTCCGATGACCTTCTGTAAACTCCCCCAGAACTTGGAAGTAAAAGTGGGGTCCCGATCTGACACGATCTACCTCGGTGCTCCATGGAGGCGCACGATCTCTCTCACATAGAGATCTGCATACTGGTCAACTGTATAAGTAGTCCTCACTAGTAAGAAGTAAGCTCACTTGGTGTAGCGATCCATAATAACCTGTACTGAATCATGTTGACCAATAGTCCTTGGTAACCCCACCATGAAATCCATCGTGATATCCTCCCATATCCACTCTGGGATATCCAGAGGCTGTAATAGCCCTGCTGGCCTCTGATGCTCAGCCTTGACCTGTTGACATGTCAAGGACTTAGCCACATATTCCACTACACCCCTCTTCATCCCCAGCCACCATTACAATGATCTCACATCCTGATACATCTTCGTGGTGCCTGGATGCAAAGAGTAAGGAGTAGTATGAGATTCATCTAGAATCCCTCGTCTCAAAGCAGTGTCTAATGGAACACATATCCGACCCTTGTATCTCAGCAAGCCCAAATCAGACACTGTATAATCTCTGGATACTCCAACCAAAACTTCTTCTCTAATCTTGATCAGTTGTGGATCACCCAACTGACCCTCCTTTATTCTTTCCAACAGTGTAGACTGTAGCGTAATATTGGCCAACTGGCCCACCAGCAACTCTATACCAGCTCTGGTCATATCCTCTGCTAACTCTCTGGCTATCAGCCTCGTACTATAAATCTGTCCCAGACCCTTCCGACTTAAAGCATCAGCTACCACGTTGGCCTTTCCTCGATGATACTGAATCTCACAATCATATTCTTTTACTAACTCTAGCGAATGCCTTTGTCTCATATTCAGGTCTTTCTGCGTGAAGAAGTATTTCAGGCTCTTGTGGTTAGTGTAGATCTCACACTTCTCCCCATAAAGGTAATGCCTCCATACCTTCAAAGTAAAGACCAGAGCCGCCAACTTTAGATCATGAGTAGGATATCTCTGTTCATACTCCTTTAGTTGACGTGAGGCATAAGCAATCACCTTCCCTGATTGCATCAGGACACAACCCAAACCTTGACGTGAGGAATCACAGTATATGACAAACTTCTCCTGATCTGTTGGAAGACTCAGAACTGGAGCTGTAATCAACCTCTGCTTCAGTTCCTGGAAGTTGTTCTCACACCTGTCTGACCACGCAAACTTCTGATTCTTGCGTTTCAGCTTAGTCAATGAAGTAGGAATCTTAGAGAACCCTTCCACGAAATGTCTATAATAACCTGCCAATCCAAGGAAACTTCTCACCTATGAAGCATTCTTTGGCCTTGGCCAATCTCTGACTGCCTCTATCTTGGCTGGATCTACCTTAATCCCCTCCTTACTGACAATGTGCCCAAGGAAAGATACATGAGATAACCAGAACTCACATTTCTTGAACGTTGCAAACAATATGTGTTCCCTCAGTCTCTGTAGAACCAATCTCAGATGTTGTTCATGTTCTGACTCTGACTGAGAATAAACCAGGATATCATCGATGAAGACGATCACAAACTGGTCCAGATAATCCTTGAAGACTCTGTTCATCAAATCCATAAAAGTAGCTGGGGCATTAGTCAATCTAAAAGACATGACTAAGAAATCATAATGCCCACATCTAGTGTGAAAAGCAGTCTTTGGTATATCTCCCTCCTTGACCCTCAACTTATGATAACCAGAACGAAGGTCTATCTTTGAGAATACCCTTTTACCTTGCAATTAATCAAACAGATCATCTATCATTGGCAGAGGATACTTGTTCTTAATGATCAACTTATTCAGTTCTCTGTAATCAATACACATTCTCAGAGAACCATCATTCTTTTTCACAAACAGAATTTGCGCATCACAAGGTGAGAAACTAGATCCAATAAAACCCAAATCCAGCAGCTCTTGCAACTGTACTTTCAATTCTTTTAACTCAACTGGGGCCATTCTGTAAGGTACTGTAGACACTGGCTCCGTCCCTGGTGCCAATTCTATTACAAACTCAATTTCTCCATGTGGTGGCAACCCTGGTAAATCTTCTGGAAACACATCCAGAAATTCACAGACTAGTCTGGTCTCTTTTAGTCTCACTGGAATGACCTGAGTGGTATCCACCACACTGGCTAAGAATCCTATGCAACCTCCTTGCAATAGGTCTCTAGCCCTCAAAACAGAATTCATAGGTATGCGAAGTCCATGCACAGTACCAACAAACACAAAAGGATCCTCACCTTCAGGCTCAAAGGTGACCATCTTCCTTCTGCAATCAATGGTTTCCCCATACTTCACTAACCAGTCCATACCCAAAATCATGTTAAAGTCAGTCATAACTAACTCTATAAAATCCACTGACAACTCTCTGCCCTCCACTATCACTGGCAAGGATCTAACCCATCTCCTGGATACTACTAACTCCTCAGTGGGTAATAAGGTCCCGAACCCCACAACATAATAATCACATGGTCTACACAGTCTATCAATAATTCAACATGCAACAAAAGAATGTGTAGCACAAGAATCAATCAAAACAGTGTAAGGGGTTCCAGCACTAAGAAGCTGACTTGTAACTACTGAGGGTGAAGCCTCAGCTTCTGCTTGTGTCAATGCGAACACTCAAGCTGGGACCGAGATGTCACTTTTCTGGTTTCTTCCTTTCTTGCTTTAGGGCATTCTTTCTTGAAATGACCAACTGCCCCACATAAAAAGCATGCCTTTGCCCTACACTCTCCCAAATGGCGCCTCTTGCACCTAGGGCACTTTGGATAAGTCTTCCAGGCCTCACTGCCACCCTGACGGCCAATTGAAATACCACGTGGTTGCCTGTCAGGACCTGGAGCTAGGAAGGTATCGGGAACCTTCCTCTTTTGATCACTAGGGCCTCCACCCCTACCTGAACCCACAAATGGAGGACTTGTCCTCCTCAACTCTCTTCTAGTTGCACTGTCTGGCTAGATCTTGTTCTCTACACTCTTAGTTGTGAGCACCTTCTCCACCACCTGTGCATAAGTAGTAACTCCTGCCATAGTGGTGATACGAACATTCTGGTCTAATCTAGGTTATAGTCCCTGGAGAAACCTCTCTCTTCTGGTCCCATCAGTGGGCACCAACTCCATGGAAAACTTGGCCAATCTGTCAAACTTCAGGGCATACTCAGTCACTGATAAACTCCCCTGAAGTAACATGATAAACTTGTCAGCTTTAGCAGCCCTGATGTCATCATTATAATACTTCTTGTTGAACAGAGTTTGAAACTCTTCCCAACTCAAGGCATTGATGTTTCTGGTCTGAGATATAACCTCCCATCAAATTCGGGCATCCTCCCGAAACATGTACGTGGCAAAGCCACCCTCTCATTACCAGACACCCTCATGAATTCAAGGATGGTGATAATCATGCTCATCCACTGCTCTGCCTTAGCTGGATCTGTACTACCCTAAAACACTAGAGGTTGTTGTTTCCTGAACCTTTCATAAAGAGGCTCCCATTTGTTACCAACCTCAGGCAGCTGCTCAACTGCTGACACCGATACAAGTGGTGCCTCAGGTTAAATGTTCCTTGTAGGAACTTGTTGTTGTCTCAGGAGGCGAATTTCTTCTTCCTGTCTCAAAACTCTGGCCTGCAAGTCATTAAACAACTGCTACCAGTTATATGGAGCTGGCTATGGAATCTAATTTTGGTCATTCTCTTGACCCTGACTGTTATTTTGGCCTTGATCATCATGGCCAGCTGATGAATCTGTTTGTCTTGGAATCATTCTTATCAACCTATACTATGTTGCAATAGCCAATGTGGCCAGTTAGGCAGTAATAACTAAACCTCTTGCCGCCTCACGGTCCAAGATCAACAGATAATCACCCATATTCCAGAATTATACAAATATACAAATGGATACATGATCATAGAATTTACCGTTTAACATGTATCAGTTGATAATACACAATGAACAATACTAATGAGTATGTTCTAGCAATACCAGTACTAAGAAGCACATTCTTGCTGATGATGCAGTAGTAAAAGCTCAACCTTATCAAGGTATCTCATGTAGACAGGTAAAGCATTTATACTTTATTTAAGTAAAACATATAACTACATAAATAGTTACCAAACCATTAGTCGAGCTTGTCTTCAGTGGCGAGTGTACATGCTCAGCTAGTCTACAGGAACCCTAAACCTTGGCACGCTCTGATACCAAGTTGTAACGCCCTGGTTACTCCAATACCGTTACTATGAGCTTTGAATGGTGCTTAACTCGCTAATTGAGTCATTTGGTTATAAACGTGCATCTAGGTGTTATTAATAGGCTAAGGTGAAAAACTCGATCAAAAGTAAATGATATATTTTATTTAAAACATAAAACTGTACATGGGCCCATAAAAGCGTTTACAAGATATTTACAACTCAAAATGGTCATTACAGTGTAAAAATTACAACCCGCCGACCTAAGCAGCAAAAATAGGGTTAACCGCTAGTTCCTCTGAGAAACACCTTGGCCGTGGTGGTCAAGCGGCCGCATATGTACACATCACCACCTAAGCTCTCCACTCAAGGATGGGTGAGATTTTCTTTCCCTTTACCTGCAACACATAGCATCCGTGAGCCAAGGCTCAGCAAGAAAACTCATTACTGCATGTATACAATATCAAATGATGATCATGATAATCATACATGACTTATAGCCCTAAATAGATGAGTGAATATCACTTCAAGATTCTAGTAACCATCTGGGGCTTGTAGCCCTAATCAGAGAATATCGATATTGTAATAATCATGCTGGGGCGTGTAGGCCTAATTAGATGAGTAACTGATGAGTAAGTCACTAGCTTAAATCAGATGAGTGACTGATGAGTAAGTCACTAACATAAACCAGATGATTGACTGATGAGTGAGTCACTAACTTGGGCTCCACACCCTTAGCCATGTGACGCTGCAGTCACCTGGGCCTTCTGGCCCTCACTGTAAGTAACTACCCATTAGACTAAACAAGCGCTTTTGTTTTTCATCGAACTTAAGGTCGATCAAGCATTTCATGCTCAGAACGATAATGCTTATGTCGATTAGATCTAATCTTTTCAGCTTGCGTTAAACACTCTAATATCGTTCTTGACTCATAAGTCAATACCATACGACCAGTGCTCAATACTGCTGCCGAACTTGACTAATGAGTCACAGCTTCACAGTCAACATTGACACCATTGCCGATTCCTGACTCATAGGTCAGTACGATACACAAGTAAGCAAGATTTGTTAAGCATTTGATATGCAATCAATGTCCACATATACATCACTCAACATGCCTCATGAATAACCATGCATGTCACATATGGGGTGCAGTTTTCTTACCTCTGGTTCGAGCGAGAATTAATAAAAGAAGGACCCTTGAGAACAATCGATCCTTTGATTCCATAGCGGTCACCTAGTCATAACCAAATATAACATCCATCAATGAAAATGAGCAATAAAAATAATCTTGACCTAACCTCACTTCCGAGACCCAGAATTGTACCCTAATGGTGAGTAGATTCGATCTCGAGCCTTAAGAATTGAAACCTCGTGCCAAAAACCCTCAAAAGTGCTCAAAATAGAACTCTGGAAATGCAGGGTAGCGCTACAATGCTGCCCCCTAGCGCCCCAGCACTACAAGCAGGGGAGTTTTGCCCTGGCTAGCGCTGTAGCGCCCTCCTTTGGGCACTGTAGCGCTAGGACCAGGCAGAAATGCCCTGGTTTTTCCCTCCTTCGATAATAACCCAATCAATCATAGCCAAATACACCCATCAATCCTCCACTTTCCAACTCAAAATCCAAGCTAAAATCCAAATTAAAACATAGTATAAAACCAGAGTTTTAATTGCTAGAAAGTTACCTCAAGCTCAGTATGGAACCATCTTCAATGGTGGAACACAACCCTATGCCCTCAAGACTCACTTCCCTAGCTTGAATCCTCAAAAGAAGCTAAAAAATTTCAAAGGAAAAGGAAGGAAAATTGGTGCTCGGGAGAAGAAGAAACTTACTCTGCTCTTGCAAGTTCTACAACTTTCTAATGGCTGTATCTATCCTTAGGGTGAAAAGACTATATTGCCCCTAAGCTTAAATAATACTCTAAACAGACTCCAAGGGCAAAACCATCCTTTCCCGCCTATCTCGTTAATCTTAATTAACGCTATCCAATTCCCGTTATTCCCAATATTCTCAAATACCAATAAGTCATATCCCATTACCCTTTAATTCACAATAATGTTCTTATCGTTAAATTACCCCAAGACTCACCCCGAGCCCCAAAATCAACCTCGTTTTGACCAAACTACTAACTTGCATCAAAAGATCGTCTCATGCCGAAAAGCTCGAACAAATCCACATTATAATGTGGCCTCATCAATAATTCACCAACATGCATGAAAATACACAATTATGCCCTCAATGGGCCAAATTACCAAAATGCCCCTATCAAGAAATGTGGACCCACATGCATGCATTTAACATCATATAATAATATGATTCACATAAACATGCATATAATCATTTAATGGAATAATAAATCAGTTATGGCCATCCCGGACTACTAATCCGACCATTAGACCTCATTAGGGATTTTGGGGCATTACAATCTCTATCATTTAACACCTTGAACCAAACTAAAAGGAAACCATCGTTTCGCTTCTTCATCAGAAGCTATAGATGTTCATATCTATGATTAATACTCCCACTCAATTATACTACCGAGTTCCCAAGATGTAAGTATGGGTTAGTCCATAGGGTAAGCTAGTAACAAACAAGTCAAAGAACTCAAATAATACAATCAGTTAGAATACTAACCACTCAGAATTGAGATTAAATTGACCTATGATCAACTATATGATATGACTAGAATAGATAATAACGGTATGTTTACTTATCCTATAAACTATCAATATCGATTCTGTCCGATGCAACAAATTCATCCGATCTTATCTACTTTGCTAATGTTTTGGAAAGAACATAACACTACAATGTGTAAGTAGATTATGTTGATGCTCATAATCTCATCAAGGGAAAATGCAAGGTCGTCACCTGGGCGTACTCCCTCCCCCCCATTTCGCATGGCCATCAAATGGGCGAGGCCACCGAGTCGCCTTCCGCGAGGCCACCCTAGGGGCGAGGCCCTCCTGATCCGCGAGGCCATCCTATGGCGAGGCGCCCTATTCCGCGAGGCCACCCTAGGGGCGAGGCCCTCCTGATCCGCGAGGCCATCCTATGGCGAGGCGCCCTATTCCGCGAGGCCACCCTAGGGGTGAGGCCCTCCTGATCCGCGAGGCCATCCTATGGCGAGGCGCCCTATTCCGCGAGGCCACCCTAGGGGCGAGGCCCTCCTGATCCGCGAGGCCATCCTATGGCGAGGCGCCCTATTCCGCGAGGCCACCCTAGGGGCGAGGCCCTCCTGATCCGCGAGGCCATCCTATGGCGAGGCGCCCTATTCCGCGAGGCCACCCTAGGGGCGAGGCCCTCCTGATCCGCGAGGCCATCCTAGGGGCGAGGCGCCCTATTCCGCGAGGCCATCACAAGGGCGAGGCCATCATATGGCGAGGCCCTCATATGGCGAAGCTGTCCCGTTCCGTGAAGCCCCTGGGCCACTCCTACCATGCCCATGCGTGGGGCCGAGGGATGCTGCGAGACGTTAATTCATCTCGCGAGGCCCATCCCGCGAGGCCATTTTGCGGGGCCGTCGCATGGGCAAAACCTCTCCACCTCGCGAGGCCATCTCACGGAGCCTTCGCGTGGGCGAGGCCCCCCTATCTCACGGGGCCCTTAGGCCACTCCAACCGCGCTAGGCCATCAGCAGTGCCCCGTACGCGGGGCCGCGCAAGGCCCCGCACGCGCATCCCTGAAAGTCTATCAACCCACCATCTTCTCGGGACGCCGACGCCCCGTAACTTGACACGTATGGCCCGGAGGCGTTTTGCCTCGTACGCTAAGACGTAGAGCAAGGCCAAGCGCTTATCGCCCATGCCCGTGGGTAACCTTAGAATGCTCCAGGCATCCTGTACCAAAGGTCCCGTTCTCTACACCTCGGGATCCCCATGTTTAGGAGGTCTCGTACGGGTCGAATGCGACATATTTGTACGACCAAGTACTAGGTACGGATACCAGTGCCAGTGAGGTTGCTGAGGTAAGGATCATGGTCCGTACGTCTACGGCCATGGGTCAGAACCGACACCACTACCCTCTGCACCAATACACCTGCTGCCACACCTCAGGAAGGGGTACAGACAAGTAGTGGAAACATCCCCCTGACACCTGCTCCTGTACGGGATGTACAACCACTACCACTGAGACCGTACCCCTAATGCAGTACGTTTGTACCACCTGGTCCCCTGGACCACTATGTACCTAAGGCCATTAGAGCCTACTATAAAATGAATTCCAAGGCCACCTGAAAGGGGGTTGGAAATTTTACTGTAGCAGAGGCATTAGTGTGAATGAGATACTGAATTCTTCATTGTTGTTATACCATTGTTCTTGAGTTATTGTTCAAGTTTTCATAGCTTTCCAATTAGCGATTTTAATTTGATAATTTTTCCAACTTAACTTCGTTGACGAGTTCTTACCGTCAACAGTTTGGCGCCGTCTGTGGGAACGTTAGTTTTAAGCTACTGTTCCACCATTATTTCCGACAAGAAGAAGATGCCGAGACGCTCGAAGCGACTAAGGGAGACGCAGGAGGTCGAAGTTCACTTAAACGGAGTCCAGCTGAAGGCCTCCATGAAGGACGCTCCTCCACCCAGGGACGTGGAGCCCCCGAAAGACCCTGAGGTTCAAGGAGGAGACAGGGTGGCCTCGTCACCGGCTGCTCCACCTGGGGGGAGTCCTCCCAGAGCACCACCGGTGCACGCTGATGAGTTCCCTCCTCCGAAACCACCGCGGGCACCGAACTCCGGCCGGCAAGACCCGGGTCCTTCTACTCATAGGCCAGACAAACACCCCCGGGTCCACTCCGTGAGCTCGAGTTCAAAGTCCCGATTTTACGAAGAGGAGATACGTGAGCTCCACCGTAAAAACCAAAGGTTAGAAACTACCTTGGAGAACATGCAAGAGGTCCTTAACGGCCTACTGCAGGGTAAATCCAGCATAACCTTGCCCAAGGGAAAGGAGAAGGGCAAGGGTGGGGTGGAGACCACTGTGCCAGTAGATGATGGAAGAACCCGACACTCGACTAGCAACACCCCCCGCACGAAGCAACGTGATCACCCCGAACCACCTAAGCAGGCCCAAAAGCCAACGCCGAGAACCACGGCTGCCCCTCGACGCGAGGATGAGGTCACCTCCAAAAGAACGCCCCCAGACTTGCGGGAGGAGATCAATAGGAAAAGGGCAGGCAAAGGGACCACACCCCCTGAGGCGCCTCGAGAAGGCAAGGGAAAGGCGGGTCTTAGCCCGTCCACTCTAAGAGACTCCCTCAGCAAAAGGAGGCAAGACTTAGACACAGAGATGCGGAGTTTGCGGAGCAAGATTGTCACCGCGTCGGGTGGCCAGGCCTTTGAGGAAGAATTCGACCACGAGTCACCCTTCGTGCGAGAAATTCAGGCAATCCGGCTCCCTGCCAATTTTAAGGAGCCCAACATGACCCCTTACGAAGGGAGCACGGATCCAAAGTACCACCTGGATGCGTTTAACGATCTCATGAAATTGAGGGGGATTGGAAGTGGTGCCAGGTGCCATTGCTTCGCTGTTACTCTGAAAGGACCCGCCTACAAATGGTTCAAAAGGCTAAGGCCGGGGTCCATCAGGTCCTGGCAGCAGTTCTCTGATGAGTTCCTCCAGCAGCACCATGCCGTGCGGGACTACACGATGCCAGGCACCAGCTTAGCCAACGTGAAGCAAGGGGAAAAGGAGAGCCTAAAAAGCTACATTCACCGGTTCAATATGGAGGCCGCGAAAGTGGAGAGCCTGACGCGCCGGGAGTTAAAAATGGCCATTACTGCTGGGGTACTCCCAGGGAGCAAGTTGTGGGACAACATGCTGAAGAGGGAAGTCACCGACTTGGACGACTTCTATGAAAGGGCACAGAAGTACATCCGTGTGGAGGATGGCCACGCAAACCTGAAGGCCGGAAAGGAGGAGTCCCATGCAAAGCCCCCAATTAACGACGGGCCGAATATAGCTAAGAAGAAGAGGACGTATGAGGGGTCGAGAGATGACCAGCAGAGAAAAACCAAACGAGGGGGTGATCATAGGCCAGCGACCTATACTTACTATACGAACCTCACTGACACCAGGGAGCATATTTACGTCACCAACGAAGATCGAGTGCCCTTCAAGAAGCCCCCACCAATGAGAAAGGATCGGTCCAAGAGGGACCCCAGTAAATACTGCCAATACCACAAAGACATTGGACACACCACGGCAGAGTGCATCCACTTGAAAGAGGAAATTGAGGAGCTCATCCGCCGGGGGCACTTAGGCCGTTATGTCAAGAAAGAAAGGCAAAGGCCAGAAAACGAGCCCAGAGCACCCCAGGCACAGGAGCGAGCCCCAGAAATACAAGGGGAGGTCCGCACCATTTTTGGAGGCCCAGGATTTGGAGGAGATTCTCGGAAGGGACGAGATAAATATGCAAGGGAGGCTCGACGAAGTCCGCCCCCCTGTGTCATGAGTTTAGAACAGCGACCCCCGAAGAGTTTCAAGGGGGAAAACGACTCAATAACGTTCACTGAGGAAGATGCACGGGGGGTACACTTCCCCCACAATGATCCGCTGGTGCTGACAGTTCAGTTGGCAAATATGCGTGTGCATCGAGTCCTGGTGGACAACGGGAGCTCAGTGGACATCCTATATCGCCCAGCTTTGGAAAAAATGGGACTGGGCATTCGTCACCTAAAGCCTTGCCAGTCGTCACTATACGGATTCACAGGGGATTCAGTGCAACCCCTTGGAATGATTGAGTTGACACTTACCATGGGGGAGCAGCCCCGCCAAACCACAATTATGTCTAACTTTGTTGTGGTAGATTGCGCATCAGCTTTCAACGCGGTATTAGGGAGGCCATCCCTGAGAGAATTGAAAGCCATAACTTCAATATATCACTTAGTTGTCAAGTTCCTGACCCCAGGAGGGATCGCGAGTATGAAAGGAGAACAGAAGGAAGCAAGGGAGTGTTACAACACCTCACTCCGCACGCCTGCAAAGCCACGCGAGCCGATGGCCATGGTGGTACACGAGGCGATAAGTATGCCCACAGGGGGTCCGCAGGAGCTGGACCCTCGGGTCGTGGATGAGGCAAGAGAAGAACCGGAAGAAGAAGTAGAGGAGGCTACGGTGACGGAGGAGCCTTTAAGGAAATTGAAGATAGGGAGAAGCCTACAAGGTGGCGTGAAGGAAGAATTGATAAGATTTTTGAAGGATAATCTGGACGTGTTTGCATGGAGTCATGAGGACATGGTGGGCATAGACCCCAGCGTAATGTGCCACCACCTGAACATCTCCCCAGGAGCAAGGCCCGTCAGGCAGAAGAGGCGGGCGCTCGATCCAACAAGGTACGCAGCGTTAAAGGAAGAGGTTGACAAATTGAAGGCCAACGGGTTCATCCGTGAGTCTTTCTATCCTGTGTGGGTATCAAACCCAGTACTCGTGCCGAAGCCAAACGGGAAGTGGAGGACTTGCGTCGATTTCACGAATTTGAATAAAGCTTGTCCTAAGGACAGCTTCCCACTCCCCAGGATAGATCAGTTAGTAGACGCAACAGCGGGGCATGAGTTACTAAGTTTTATGGACGCCTACTCGGGATACAACCAAATCCCAATGAACCCTGCAGATGAGGAACACACGTCATTCATTACAGACAAAGGGCTCTACTGTTATAAGGTGATGCCCTTCGGGCTCAAAAACGTGGGAGCCACCTATCAAAGGCTGGTGAATAAAATGTTCGCAAATCAGATAGGGAGGAATATGGAAGTGTATGTGGATGACATGCTGGTGAAGACCAAAGTAGCTGCAGAACTCAACAAAGACCTTGGTGAGATGTTTGACACGCTCAGGAAATATCGGATGAAACTGAACCCAGCCAAATGCACCTTCGGGGTATCCTCGGGAAAATTCTTGGGCTTCATGGTCAACTCCAGAGGAATCGAGGCCAACCCCGACAAGATAAAGGCGCTCATAGAAATGAGCCCGCCGAAGAATAAGAAGGAGGTACAATGCCTAACAGGAAGGGTGGCGGCCCTTAACAGGTTCATCTCAAGGTCCACCGACAAGTGCCTCCAATTCTTTGACATCCTCAAAGGGAGCAAAAAGTTCGCTTGGGATGAAAGATGTGAGGAAGCCTTTGTCAGGTTGAAAGAGCACCTGGGGAAGCCGCCCCTGTTAGCAAAGCCAGAGAAGGGCGAGAAGCTGTACCTATACTTGGCGGTGTCGGAGCATGCCATCAGCGCAGCCTTAGTTAAGGGAGAGAAGAAGCAACAACAGCCCGTATACTATATCAGCAAGCGTCTGGTGGACGCAGAGAGCCGGTATCCAGAGATCGAAAAACTGGCCTATGCGCTAGTAGTGGCGTCGAGGAAGTTGAAGCCTTACTTCCATGCGCATACGATTGATGTCTTAACGGATAGTCCTTTGAGACAAGTCTTACATAAGCCAGAGACCTCAGGGAGGCTAATGAAATGGTCGATTGAGCTAAGTCAGTTTGATATTGTCTACACCCCAAGGGCCTCCATCAATGGGCAGGTGCTGGCAGATTTCATAGTAGAATTCACTCATCAGCCGAATGAAGGACAGAGTGAAGGAGGGGCGCAGCCTGTTGTGGAGGATGAACTGGGAAATGTAGAGAAGTGGAGTTTGCATGTTGATGGGGCGTCAAATGAAGGAGGATCAGGAGCGGGCATCATGATGACTGGGCCCGAGGGACACAGAATGTACTGCGCAATCCGGTTTGGGTTCGAGGCCTCCAATAATGAGGCGGAGTACGAGGCGCTCTTAGCTGGCCTGCGCCTAGCCCAGGAATTGAAAGTAACGCGCCTCCATATTTTCAGTGACTCACAATTGGTGGTATGCCAAATAAAGGGGGAGTACCAGGCAAGGGGGCCCAAGATGGCAGCATATTTAGAGAAGGTGAAGGGCTACTTGGGGCGAATGGTGGCATATACTATAGAGCAAATCCCCAGAGAAAAGAACACCCATGCCGATGCACTTGCAAAGCTGGCATCCACCAAGGATGGTGACGTCTTGGAATCAATACCCGTGGAGTACTTGCCAAAGCCCAGCATCGGAGGCGTAGATGTGCACATGATCAGCGTCCCAAAGAAATCATGGACCGAGCCAATCAAGAAGTACCTGGAGGAAGGAGTCTTGCCTGCGGATAAAAACGAATCTCGGAGGTTGGTGTACAAGGCCGCGAGGTACGCCTTGGTAGATGGGGTCCTTTACAAAAGAGGATTCTCCATGCCTCTCCTGCGGTGTGTAGAAGGAGAGGAGGCGTTGAAGGTGTTACAAGAGATCCATGAGGGAGAGTGCGGCAACCACGAAAGTGGACCCTCCACGGCTAGGAAGGCCGTAAGACAAGGATACTACTGGCCTTCCATGGAGAAAGACGCGCAGGACTTTGCCACGAAATGTGACAAGTGCCAGAGGCACTCTAATTACTCTCGAAGACCCCCGAGCGAACTGACCAGCATGCTCAGCCCCTGGCCCTTCGCCATCTGGGGGATAGACCTGATCGGCGCTCTGCCTACAGGTAGAGGTGGAGCAAAGTACGCGGTGGTGGCAGTAGATTATTTCACCAAATGGGTAGAAGCGGAACCCCTTGTGAAAATAACCGCTAGGCACATCACCTCTTTTGTCAACAAATTCATTGTGTGCCGGTATGGGGTACCCTACAAAATTATTTCCGACAATGGTACCCAATTTGAAGGAGGAGCCTTCGATGAATATTGTAAGAAAAGAGGTATAAGGAGGAGCTTCTCCGCAGTGGTACACCCCCAGGCCAATGGGCAAGTGGAGGCCATCAACAGGGTCCTAAAGAAGAACCTAAAGACAAAGCTAGAGAAGATGAAAGGAGCCTGGGCAGATGAGCTACCAAATGTGCTGTGGGCTTACAGAACCACCCCACGCACGACGACTGGGGAGTCCCCATTCTCCTTGGCCTATGGATGCGAGGCTGTGCTCCCAGTCGAAATGAGAGTCATATCCCACAGGGTGCAGGTGTATGAAGACGAAGCCAACCACACAGCCCTGACCGAAAGCTTAGACCTCCTGGAGGAAAAGAGAGAAAAAGCCCAGATGAGGGTGGCAGTATACCAGCAACGCGCCGCAAGGTACTACAATTCGAGGGTCCGAGAGAGAACTTTCAGAGTCGGCGACCTAGTGCTGAGGAAGGTGCTCCCAAACACACGAGACCCGAGTGCAGGAGTGCTGGGGGAAAATTGGGAGGGACCCTACCAAGTCGCTCAGTGCATCCCCCCAAACACTTACAAGCTGGCGCGCATGGACGACACCATCGTGCCCCGGGCATGGAACGCGGAACACCTGAGGAAGTACTACCAGTAAGACGCCAGTGCCCACGGATAAAAGCACAAGTGTGGCACGCTGCCTTGATATGGTAGGAAGAAATCAAAGAGGTTACCTAGATAACCTCCTAAGTAGGCGTGAGCCATTTTATTTCGTTTTATGTGAAAATCACCTATGTACCGTTGCAACTACGTGTATGAAACCATTATGTTACGAATATAATGAATGAAACCACGTATTATAAGTAAGACTGTTAGCCTCTTCGTGTGTTATTTTTTCTTCAATACCAGGGCATCAGCCAAAGTGTCCGCCGAAATAAATTTCACCAAACACTTGGGGGGCAGGACAGGGGGCGATAACGCAGCTAGCAAGGGAGGCCTGAAAAGGACCCTCTAACGGAGGGTCTTGAAAAGGACCCCTCGCCCTCCTAAAAAAGAGGCTCCTAAAAAAGACCCTCTGATAAGGGATCTTGAAAAGGGCCCTCGATTAGGAGTAGCCCAAAAGCGACCCCCTATGCATCAGGAGGACCCGAGAAGGACCGTAGCCCTAAAAAGGACCGTTCAATGGGAGTTCCTAGAAGGACCCCTTATATCGGGGCCCTAGACGAAGTTCCTAAACATAGAAAGTAGTAAAAAGACCTTGCAAGGCCTCCCCTGAGTTTACAAGGATTAGCTACCCTCGTGAACATCAAGGAGGCCAAAAGGCCTTACGAAAGAAAAATATATATATAGTGACAACACTAATAAGTCTGGAGCGGCCACCAAGCCGCCCAGCCAAAAAGGGTCCCAAAAGAGACCCTTGCCGAAATAGTACTATGCAAAAGGACGAGAGGGACGCCTCTCGCAATGAAATAATAAGCGCGCGCAAGAAAAACCCAAAAGGATAGCTAAGACCCAAGGGGTCAAAATATCCTTACAAAAACCGCCAAGAGGCACCAAAAGAGGTCCCAGTGAACCCTCTCACATGGGATCCAAAGGACCTCCAGCCTGACAAATAAAAGAAGGGAACCAACCAAACCGCGTCATACAGGCATAAAAGGGCCTCAAATGCAGTAGAACAAGAAATAAACAACAACATCACATGTATTCATACATAAAAAAGAAAGGAGTTCTCAAGACAATACAAGGGTTACTAACAGAAAAGTAGCACTAGTAATGACGTTACAAAAAAAAAAAAAAAAAGGAGCAAAACTAGTTCAAGGCCTCCTGTAGTGGGCACTCCACCAGGCCGCTCGGGCAACAGCTTGCTCGCCAAAAGAGGAGAAGTCGAAGTTGGGATCCTGCTTCCACACATTGTAAAGAGCCCGGTCTATAGACTTGCGCTCGATTACAGCCTTCTCCGCCTCCAAGGAAGCGACTTTCTCCTGAGCCGACTGTAGTTCAGTCCTAAGGGCCTCAACTTCAGTCCCCTGTCGAACAACCATCTCATGCGACCCGGATGCAGCGATCTTGGCCTCCTTGAGCTCGCGCTCCAAACATTTAGCCTTGCCCTTCAGCACCTTGATCTTAGCTTTCAGCTGCTCATTCTTCGAGTCCGACTTGGTGTACTTAGTCCGGGCTTTTGACAATTGGACCTTGGTTGCGCTAAGCTCATTTTCGAGCTCCTGGACCTGGACTATGAGGCCGTCCCTCTCAGTGGTAGATGCGGAAAGGATGCCAGTTGAGTCAGCATGTCGAAGAGACACGATATAGACCTGCACAAGAAAACCAATGGCATCAGCAATAAGTAACAAAAAGAAGAACACAGGTGCATCTATGCATAATACTAATCAACGCAAAGTGAAAAGCCTCACCCAGGCCGAAGCACGCCTTAGCATCTCCCCGAGGTCTGATTGAGTCACGTTCCCTAGGCCCCTCCAGTCGGAGACAGGGAGACTCTCAGCTATTGGAACGAAACGCTGCCCATAAACTGAGGCCATCCTGGTCACCCAAGCCTCTGCCCCCACGCTAGGAGCATCTGGTTGGACTGGGACAGACGACCCACTCGCCGAGGCAGGAGGAGGTGCAGCAGAAGAGAAAAATTGAGACTCTGGTGCATCGGCAGGGGGCTCCGCGAGCCCGACGAAATCAGCAGCCGGTATGCCGAGATCATGATGAATTGGAGGGAAGGCATCGCCGCCACCGCAACCAGGAGAGGCGTAGCATCCTGCCGCGGCCTGCGGGCCTAGAGGGTGAAAGGCCGTGTCCTGGTCATGGGAGTCATGAGGAGGATGTCCCCTGGGGGACAGGGGGGCATCCTCCATCTCCACCTCAGCCTCATCTTCGTGCAGTGATGGCCCAGCCGGTGTAGCCACAACCTTCTTAGACCCGGTGATTGACCATAGGAACTTGGGGTTAGAGACCGGAGACAATTGGTGGCGATTGAGATTCGTCATGGTAAATAGGACTGCTGCTTTCTTCAGGGCGGGGTCTGCTGCAATGAGTCTGTTTATCGCCTCCGCCTCCGACCCGATGACCGAGGGATCAGCAAATTGCCCTGCAAGAACCGCACCAATATCAGTACAAGCGAGAGTGCAAAATGGTGAGTTCTAATAAGAAAAAGAAAAAGACTGGATACTTACTAGGTTCAGCGCGAAAGCCTTCACGAACTGAAAGAGGCCCCTGTACCCAGAAAAAATCCTGTTTCCAGGACCCTGGGTTAGACACTGAGCCATCTATCAAGGGTAGCTCACTATTGGCCTTCTGCAAGTAATAGAAGCCCTTGGAATTGTGCACCCCAATAAGGTTGTACAAGGAATGCACCTCTTGCGCCGTCGGGGCGCGTTGCTCATTATTCTTGAACCAAAGAAAGAGGCAACTTAAAGTCAACCAACTGTTGGGTGACAGTTGGAGAGGGGCCAAATCAAAATAGTTGAGAACCGCCACAAAGAACGGGTGTAGAGGAACGGTGCCACCCGCCTTCATAATCTGCTCACTCAAAGCCACAAAGCCCTTCTCAGGGCGGTCGGCCCGGCAGGTCTCCTGAGGAACATGCAAGGCGTATTCTGGAGGAGTTCGGTAGCGCTTCACGATGGTCTTCAGTTTGTTCGAAGACATATGGGACACTAGGCTGGACGCCAGTAGGGGGGCGTCGTCTTCTTCCTGGACGGACACCTGTCTGCGTACCTTCGACATATCTGCAAAATCAAAAGAAACATGTGAGGAAGAGGCAGAGCACTTAACCCTCCATTTTCTCTTCCTAGCAAGGGTTTTCCATCGAGGGAGCGATGGCGGAAGCGCTAAGCCAGGATCAACGGAGACTAGGGGCTGAGGAGAGGAGTTGATAGCCCCGTGATCGTCATCAGGCGAAGGGGGAGTGGGAGGTTCTGGCGGAATGTGTCCCTCCATAAACTCTAACTCCCACCGCAATTCAAAAAGAGCCGTCCTAAGACGCGCTATATGGTCGCTAAGGCCCGGGGGTGAAGGTCCCCCGTCTCCCCTCGACACCGAGTCAATTTCGCTCTCTACCACCCAAATTTTATGCCTAAAATCAGCCATGCACTCGAGGTGGCGAATGCGGGCCTGCCTCAAAGACTCATAGTCCTGGTAAGGGCTGCCCTCAGGGGACTCAGGATCTGAAGACAGGTCGATAAACTCAGCCCTCGAGGGTATGTCGGATGGGCCCTCACTGGCCATGAAACCGCGTCCCAACAACAAAAAGGGGGTCACGTTTAAACAAGGGGAAGACTACAAAACACAAAGGAACAGGCTTAATACCCCTAGGTGCAAACGCCCTAAATGGATTACTACAAGGTACATGTATAAAAAGAAAGAGGAGGGGCGCGCGTGTGGTCAAAACAAGCTCGGGCTAACGTACCCCATCCCAAGTGTTGTTGGTCTGAATCCGATAAAATAAGTAAATAAACAGGAGAAGAAAAGAAAATATACCTCAAGCAATTGAAAGAACGAAGTCGGAGTCCAAGGAAGGTTGGGAGGCGAAAAGCACCAAAGCGTTGAAAATGCGCGTCTGCAAGAGTTAATCAGAAAAGTGTGTTAGCCCAAAAATGTACACACCAAGAAATTAGCTAAAAATAAAAAAAAAATGAAAAAAAAAAATGAAAAAAATGATGAATGATGATGATGGAAAAATGGAAAAGTGATGAAATTGTAGAGAAAGTGTAGTTGTGGGGGGTTGAACCCTTTACCTCTTGAAAGGAGCAAGGGTCTAACTACCACTAAGCCAAGGAGGTAAGAGGTAAATATTAAGCCATGCATGAAGGCCTATTTATAGGAACCAAGATGAATAGTCTACAAGAGCACCTTAAGGCCCTCTCCTAGACTAGGGGGGCAAGTGTTGATGCTCATAATCTCATCAAGGGAAAATGCAAGGTCGTCACCTGGGCGTACTCCCTCCCCCCCATTTCGTATGGCCATCAAATGGGCGAGGCCACCGAGTCGCCTTCCGCGAGGCCACCCTAGGGGCGAGGCCCTCCTGATCCGCGAGGCCATCCTATGGCGAGGCGCCCTATTCCGCGAGGCCACCCTAGGGGCGAGGCCCTCCTGATCCGCGAGGCCATCCTATGGCGAGGCGCCCTATTCCGCGAGGCCACCCTAGGGGCGAGGCCCTCCTGATCCGCGAGGCCATCCTATGGCGAGGCGCCCTATTCCGCGAGGCCACCCTAGGGGCGAGGCCCTCCTGATCCGCGAGGCCATCCTATGGCGAGGCGCCCTATTCCGCGAGGCCACCCTAGGGGCGAGGCCCTCCTGATCCGCGAGGCCATCCTAGGGGCGAGGCGCCCTATTCCGCGAGGCCATCACAAGGGCGAGGCCATCATATGGCGAGGCCCTCATATGGCGAAGCCGTCCCGTTCCGTGAAGCCCCTGGGCCACTCCTACCATGCCCATGCGTGGGGCCGAGGGATGCTGCGAGACGTTAATTCATCTCGCGAGGCCCATCCCGCGAGGCCATTTTGCGGGGCCGTCGCATGGGCAAAACCTCTCCACCTCGCGAGGCCATCTCACGGAGCCTTCGCGTGGGCGAGGCCCCCCTATCTCACGGGGCCCTTAGGCCACTCCAACCGCGCGAGGCCATCAGCAGTGCCCCGTACGCGGGGCCGCGCAAGGCCCCGCACGCGCATCCCTGAAAGTCTATCAACCCACCATCTTCTCGGGACGCCGACGCCCCGTAACTTGACACGTATGGCCCGGAGGCGTTTTGCCTCGTACGCTAAGACGTAGAGCAAGGCCAAGCGCTTATCGCCCATGCCCGTGGGTAACCTTAGAATGCTCCAGGCATCCTGTACCAAAGGTCCCGTTCTCTACACCTCGGGATCCCCATGTTTAGGAGGTCTCGTACGGGTCGAATGCGACATATTTGTACGACCAAGTACTAGGTACGGATACCAGTGCCAGTGAGGTTGCTGGGGTAAGGATCATGGTCCGTACGTCTACGGCCATGGGTCAGAACCGACACCACTACCCTCTGCACCAATACACCTGCTGCCACACCTCAGGAAGGGGTACAGACAAGTAGTGGAAACATCCCCCTGACACCTGCTCCTGTACGGGATGTACAACCACTACCACTGAGACCGTACCCCTAATGCAGTACGTTTGTACCACCTGGTCCCCTGGACCACTATGTACCTAAGGCCATTAGAGCCTACTATAAAATGAATTCCAAGGCCACCTGAAAGGGGGTTGGAAATTTTACTGTAGCAGAGGCATTAGTGTGAATGAGATACTGAATTCTTCATTGTTGTTATACCATTGTTCTTGAGTTATTGTTCAAGTTTTCATAGCTTTCCAATTAGCGATTTTAATTTGATAATTTTTCCAACTTAACTTCGTTGACGAGTTCTTACCGTCAACAGATTATATCGTATATTGGCAAGTCAGTGTAAATCTTGTGCACTGACTAATCTTAGGACTAACTTATTTTGAACATATAATCATATTTATATTCCACTGTGATTACGTCACTATAAATACGATTAGCTATATGCTTGGGATTTAATAGAAGTTTATATTAAACAAATAAACATGAAAATAAAACATATGAGCAAAGTGATTGACCAAGTCAAAAAATGATTTCTATTCTTTTATTGATAATAAATGAGATTACAAAGAAATTGGGTTTTAATTAGGGCATAAAACCCCAACAAGCAGCTCCTGGACAACCTATGGCCCTAGGTGCACCTGAATCGTACCAACCTCCGCATGAGGGTACGCTATAGAATCGGGAGCATAGGCCCTCTCGGGGGCCCCAATAGTGAAAGCACTTGGGCCCAGAATGCCATATCCTCCCAGAACCGCTCCTCCACGAGTTGATGGCCACGTGTCCACCATATCAGGAGGCCCACATCTGGGAGGGCCATCCTAGAATGATAAAAAAAAGGTACCTCAGCGAGCTCGTCACGACCATGAGGTATGTGCCGTGGTCCAAACTCCAGCCCAGCGCCCGAAGTTGATGAACCTGCCCATCACATTCACAGAATAGGATGCCTAGAATATTCATTTCCTGCATCATGACCCCTTAGTAATTGATGCCCAAATCACCAACAAAAGGGTATCACGAGTGTTGGTGGATGGCGGGAGCTCCGTCAAAGTGCTGTTCAAGTCGACATTCACAACAATTGGATTGATAGAGGCAGATATGGCCTCATTCCAAACACAGATCTACGACTTCAATGGGAATTCATTGCTCCCGATGGGTAAGATTCAACTACCCGTGACGTCGGGGAATGAGGTTCAGGGCTCGTTCAAATATTGCACTTTCATAGTGGTAGACTACCCCACTGCGTACGACGTAATTTTTGGTCGTCCCACTTTAATCAATTTCGGTGTCATCATCTCCATCTGCCCTCTTTGCATGAAGTTCCCACGCGATAACGGAGGAGTGGGAATTGTGCGGGGAGATCAAAAAAGCACCTGAAAGTGCTATCATGTCTCTGCCCGACCAATCTTCATGGTCCGTGAAGATCCTCTTGAAGAGGAAAACGCTAGTCCAATCCCACCACCACAGCCAGCACGGAGGGTGGTCCAGGAGGAGGACGAATTGGATTCGCGAATAGAAGTGGATAGGGCATTAGAACCCATGGAGGAGGTGGAAGAGGTGTGCATCAATGACAGCAACCCGACCAAAGTAATCCGAGTCAGGAGAAACCTGAACTTGGAGGTCAGGGCTGCCATAATTTCTCGGAGGTCACGATGTCTCATTCGAATATGACCAGGATTTACCACAACCTCATATGTCACGCCCTGAACATTTACAAAACTGCAACTCCCATCCGAAAAAAGTGGGGACCCCTAGGGATAGAGAGGGCAGAAACCCTCAAGTTAGAAGTCGAGAAGTTGTCCTCGATCAACTTCTTTCGGGAGGCTCGTTTCCGTTTGGCTGGCTAATCCGGTGTTGGTACCAAAGTCGAACGGGACATGGAGGACCTGCATTGACTTCATCGATCTTAACCAGGCCTGCCTAAAAGATTGTTTCCCTCTAGCCCGGATTGACCAAATGGTTGATGCTATATCCGGGTATGAGTTGTTGAGTTTCATGGATGCCCGCTCCGACTACTACCAGATCTTAATGCATGTAGCAGACCAGGAATACACCAGCTTCCAGATGGACAAAGGTGTGTACTGCTACATCGTCATGTCCTTTGAGCTTAAGAACGCTGGGGCCACCTATCAGAGGCTGATCAATAGGATGTTCTGAAACCAACTGGGGAAAAATATTGAATTCTACATAGACGACATGTTGGTCAAGTCCAAGACCTCGGCCGAACACGCGAATGACCTGGCAGAAGCATTTGCCATCATCCAAAAATATGGGATGAAGCTAAACCCCAAAAAGTGCACATTTGGCGTGGCATCCGGGAAGTTTCTGGGCTTCATACTAAGCTCGAGGGAAATAGAAGCCAACTCAGACAAGATCAGAGTGTTGATCGAGATGCCTTCACCGTGGAAGCACAAACACGTTCAAAGCTTGACGGGAAGAATAACAGCTTTAATCCGCTTCGTCTCGAAGTCCACGAAGAAGTGCTTCCCATTCTTCAATATACTTCGCGGAAGCTAGAGGTTTGAATGGATGGTCGAGTGTGAAGAGGCCTTCTAGAAATTAAAGGAGGATTTGGCCCAAGCGCCAATCTTGTCGAAACCAGTGGATGGGGAGCCATTGTACCTGTATTTGGCAGTGTTGGAACATGCCATCAACTTTGCTTTAGTATGAGAAGAGGGGAAGGTCCAGCTCCCGGTCTATTACGTAAGCAAAAGGTTGTTGGGCGCAGAGTTCAGATGCCCATTAATCGAGAAGCTGACATTTTGCTTACTGACCGCCTCCAAGAAGCTGAGACCTTACTTTCATGCCCACGCCATTAAGGTACTGACGAACCATCCCCTACGACAAGTACTACAGAAACCTAAATCATCGAGGAGACTCTTGAAGTGGGACATGGAGCTTAGCCAGTTTGACATAGCATATGTCCCTAAGTTTTCTATCAAGGGACAGGCCCTAGCCAATTTTATCTTAGAATGCACTGGGATAACCGAAGATGAAGAACCTGTAGACCCCATAATGCATCTGTGGAAAATCTTCGTAGATGGAGCCTCAAATGAAAATGGGGGCGAGGATGGGATCATCTTGATATCCCCACAGGTCACCAGTTGGAAAGTTCCCTACGCTTCCAGTTTGAAGCATTAAACAACGAGACTGAGCACAGGCCCATGCTGGCTGGACTACGCTTGGCCTGGGTGGTAGGAGCAGCAAATATAGAAGTCCACAGTGATTGCCAACTGGTGGTCAGGTAGATTTTGGGAGAATACCAAATGAAGGGGTAGAAGCTGGCCGCATACGTGACACGATCCCAGGAGTTACTCTAATCTTTCAAGAAATACGACATCCGCCAAATCCCCGGGGAACAGAATGTGTTTGCAGACACATTGGAAAATTTGGCCATGGATGTTGAAGTAGAACTCTCTGGGGTGGTCCCTATTGACCATCTACCTGAGCCTAGTATTCAAGCCCCCACAATCATCAATGACATAGATTACTCTACGTCCTTGATGGGCCCTCTCATCTAGCACCTGACCACTGGGGAATTTCCTGCAGATAGGGCTACCACTAGGAAACTTCAGTTCCAGGCTCCCAGATACGTCATGATGATGGAAAACTCTATCACAGAGGGTTGTCCATGCCCTATCTTTGATGCGTATCCAAGACAGAAATGAGTGTAATCATGCACGAAGTGCACGAAGGTTTCTGTGGGGATCACACAGCCAGACTCAACTTCTCCAAGAAAATCCTAAGGCAAGGATATTTCTGGCAAACGATGAAGAAGGATTGTCTTGATTATGTTCGCAAATGTGAACAGTGCCAAAGGTATGTGAAGATCCCGCGAGCCCCTCCAACAAAAATAACCCTGATGACCAGTCCCTGGTCTTTTGCAATGTGGGGAATCGATTTAGTAGGATCGCCCCCAACGGGGAAGGGTGAAGTAAAATACGCCATTGTAGTCGTCGACTATTACACCAAGTGGGTCGAAGCGGAACCAATGAGTACCATCACCTCCAAAAGGGCCCTGGATTTTGTCATCAACAACATTGTGTGTCGATACGGTCTCCCTCACAAAATTGTGTCTGACAACGAGAAGAAATTTGATAGCATCCACTTCACCAACTTCTGTGAAAGACATGGCAACATCAAAAGCTTCTTCGCTGTCGCAAGGCCTCAAGAAAACGGGCAAACAAAGGCCGTGAACAAGAAAAAATCCAAGCCTGCAAGAGAAAGTGGCCGGAAGAGTTGCCCCGCGTACTATGGGCCAACCGAACCACAGAAAGAACGTCGAATGAACATACTCCCTATTCGATGGTATACGAATGTGAAGTGGTCATCCCAGTACTAATGGTGGTCCCATCTCACAAACAAGACACATACGATCCCATCTAGAACCACACCTTACTCCAAGAATCCCTAGATCTCGTCGAAGATATCTGAGAGGACTCACAGGTGCAGTTGAAGATGTATTAGGGAAAGATCGCCAGACACTTTAACTCTAAAGTTAAAAGTCGAAGGTTCGAAACTGGAGATCTAGTCTTTAGAGAGTTTTCCCAACAACTCAAGATCCAGGAGTGGGGGTTCTGGGACCAAACTGGGAAGGACCATATGAAATCCAAAATGAAATATGTTTGGGAACGTATCGCTTAAGGCAAAAGACGGAACAGAGATCTCAAGGGCCTGGAACGCAGAACACCTTTGCCAATACTATTAGTAGTCAGGAGGATCCAATGGAAATGGTGTATACAAAACATCATAAGAAATGTTATAAGGAAAGAAAAGTTCGCTCCCGTCTTGATTTTTTTACACATACAAGTGACCTAAGACTACACTCTTCGGTCACTTGGGGGGGGGGGGGGGGGGGGGTAAAGCCATCTATATAAGTCCAGGATTAATAACAAAAGAGGATGCAAAGCTCGGGGCTTAGTCCAGATCCGGATTTGTATAGACTGGGGGTTCGAAACCTAACTCCCAACAAAAAGGATACAAGGCTAAAAGCCCAGTCCTACTCGGACCCACATCATCCGGGGAGTTCAAAACCTAAAAGGATGCAAGGATAAAAGCCCAATCCTACCTAGACCCACATCGTCCAGGGGGTTCAAAACCTAAAAGGATGCAAGGCTCTGTCCTAACTTGAACCCATATCGTCCGGGGGTTTCAAAACCTAAAAGGATGCAAGGCTCAAAGCCCAAACCTAACCCGGACCTACATGGTCCGGGGGGTTCAAAACCTAACTCCCAACAAAAAGGATGCAAAGCTCAAATCCCAATCCTAATCTGGACTGGTATGGTGCGAGGGTTTGAAACCCTACTCCTAAGAATTGGTCCAAACCTAATGTGGTCCCAGATAACCAAATCCCTATTCATGTTATCCTTAGAATGGCCTAGAACCATTGAAACATGAATATTAGGCTTAAATTGGTTAAAGTTAGTCTTATAAACGACCCAAGTCATTGGAACCTGAACCTCAGGTTCGAAATAAGCTAATCAACTAATCTCTGATAGTCTAGACCATTGGAACCTGAACACCAGAGTCAGGACAAGTAAATCAAACGACAGTTATTAACTCCTTAACAATCCAGGTCATTGGAACTTGAAACTCGGGTATGGAACGAGTTAACTAATTAAGTCATATCTAAAACAAATCTCTAATGGTCCAAGCCGTTGGAACCTAAACCATAGATTCAGGATAAATCAGTTAAGTTATATTGATAAAGTCCAAAACGGTCCAGGCCTTCAAGACCCGAGCGTGGGTCTCAATACAAGTTAAATACCTTCTACAATATTTCCCTAGTGATCTTGGCCATTGGAAACAAGACCCAATATTCAACTTGGATTCATGCAGAGTGATAAAACTATTAGTGAATTTAGAAAAAGAAAATAAACGAATATAAAGTGGAAACCATTATGTAGAGAAAAATCAATATATAAATACAAATGATAAAAATTGTCTTGGACGCATCTTCGTCCATAAATACAATACAACTACAAAAACAGAAAGGAAGCCCTAACTAAAATACAGAGGCCTAAACCTAGGCTTCGTTATGATCCAAGACATTCAGAGCATTTTCACCCTGTTCATCCCCAGCTAGGAGCTCCGCATCAACTTTCTCTTTGGCTTCAAACTTAGCCCTCTTTGCAGCCGGACCCGGATAGAGGAAGAGATTCATGTTCTTGTCCTAGAGCCATTCCATGTAAATGGCCTCGTCAAAAGTGATTGCCAACATCTCATCATCCTGTTCCTTCTCCTGGCGAGCCTCTTCACTCTGCTTCGTCTAAAGTTGGACCATGCTCTCTAAAGCTTGGTTCCGGGACCCAAGGTTTGCTACCTTTTCCCGTTCCTGGCGAAGTTGGGCCTCATCCGCCTGAAGAAGGGCTTTAGTCATTGCCTCTGAGCCACGAACATGAGAAAGCTCCGCCTTCAGTTCGTCCACCAACTTCTTATGTTCGACGTCTATCCTGGACAAAGTTTCCTCGTGCTGAGCCCAAACCCGGGCAGCCTCCTTGGCAAGGGCCTCCCAGACAGCTTCCCACGGATTGACAGCCCCCTCCAGCTCCATTTGGGTCGTCTCCAGCTTCACCGCCATCTCCTTCACAAACTCCACATTCCTATGGGCCAACAAGGCATGCTGGAACAAATCAAAGTTAGAAAATTCTCAAGAAATAATGATGATGGAAGAAAAGACAAAGAGGATATGTGGCTTACCGCAGTGGCTTGATGACGAATGGCCTGGGAGACAAAGAGGGCATCCTGGCTAGCTAAAGTGGCATACCACTTTAGCTGAAGGATGGACATAGTAGTCCCACCTGGGCCAACAAGTCCACAGTAAGTGGGGCCATGTCCTGGCCCAACTAAGGCTGAAACCCGATCTCGGCTACCAATTGATCCACAATCGGTTGGGGAGCATTGAAGGTCTCCGGGCGATCAACAAACTCCACCTTCCACCGGGTGAGCAAGGCCTGGGCCACCTCATCCCGTTGGTCTTGACCTTCGTCCTAAGCTCGGGACACCATCTTCATCCTCTCTTCCTGGAGGATCAATTCCCCTTCCTCGGGAAGGGCTGGGTTGATGGGAAGCCTAGGAGCCTCCGGAACCTCCTGCTTGACGATGAGGCTTTCCCCAAAGGAATGTTCATCGGCCAAGGCAGGATCCTTGGTCCTAGCCTTCTTGGCCCGCTTTGAGTACTCCGTGGCGACCGAGTCTACCTTCCTCTTGTCTGCCCCTCCTCCTTCAGAAGGCTCCTGCTCTAAGTTAATAACCTGGAGAGGAACGACTTGGGGCAGATTTTTCTCGATTAGCGCCATCGGAGTGGGGACTGCAGCTGGGACTCCCTTAGAAGCCTCTGGGACTGGCTCTGAGTTTCTAAGTATCAACTCAATGAAATTCTTTTTGGCCTAGCCCTTGGCGTCCCTCTTTGCTGAAGCCTTGGTCGCAGCCGCCCTGGCCTCGATCATCTCCTTCATTTTTCCCACTGGATTGGACATATCCGGATCACTTGAGATCGAAAGAAAAATAAAACCGACCGGTAATGTAAAGGAATAGAGATCTCAAGCAGACAAAGAAAACATATAAGGCTAAGTCCTCTGGGATAGACCCTTATCCATAGATCGGGCCTGACTTAACTCCCCAAGTGTGAACGCATGAATCTGATCCCCCATGTCATCCGGGTCCAAAAAATGGTCGTATTGAAGAAACCAGGATGAATGCATGAGGGACAGCATGTCCACGACGATGTGGCAAGGAAGCCCCACGTCGCTAATGGTCCCGATCACATAATTGTGGCACCGTTGCCTATTCCTAACAAAGTCCTCAATATGGGGGGCATAAGTGAAGATTGGAGGCGTTTTACCTTGCCCCAAAATACTAGCCTCGGGAGCTCCAGTGTTAGGTTGCCTCCCTTCGAGAAGGGTGTCTAGTTCATCAAATTCAGCCCTCTCCACTTAATGGGCCTGCACCTTTTTCACATTCTGCATGTACACCTTGCTCGCGACCTCCACTGTAACGCCCTACTGCCTTAGATCCATTACTAAGTGAGTTTAAAATGTGCAGTTAACTAGCTAATCAAGGATTTTAGGAGAAAAGTGTAATTAAACCCTGATCAGAGTCATAAGCTTGAAAATAAACCATTCATTGAAAATTATAAAGCGTTTAACATTTGGGATCCCAAAAATATTGTTTAGAAATATTTACAATTCATAAATATAACCAGAGTCGGCTAAACGACAAAATTTAAGTTTAGTACAATCATCCCCCAAAAGTACCCCTGGCCATGGCAGCCAGGCAGACCAGACATGTACGCGCTGCTCATCACGCTCACCATACTCAAGGTTGGTCATCTTTCCCCTTGCCTTTACCTGCACCAGAGAGCACCTGTGAGCCGAAGCCCAGCAAGAAAACCCTCACAAGCAGATAGTATATACATATCAAACACTTAACATATAAACAAGCCATCAAGAGGCTATACACGTATGACCATGCCGTCCCAGCCGCTTTACCGGGCCCTGGGTTCGCGGTCCGCAGCATGAGGATATCCCAGGTATCCTTTGGGGTCTCGCCCTGGCAACTCGCACTCCGCGTGCTAAACGCTGCTCCCGGGCCCTGCCGTTCTTGGCCTTCGCCTTTCCTGGCCTTCGCCATTCCCAGCCATCGTCGTTCATTCATTTATATGTACACATAATATAACTAAACAGACACTTAAACACATATAAATTCAGTCATAGGGCTACGCCCTACAACACACTCATATAGGGCCGAGCCCTACAACTCAGTCATATAGGGTCGAGCCCTGCAACTCAAGCTCTATGGGAATAGTAGTTTTCTTACCTGTATCCCAAGCTGTGCAAGCATCGATGTCCCGAGCACAGTCCCCTAGTCCGAGCCTCACAGAAACCCTAGTCACAACGCACCAACAATATCCATCCATCAAGTTCTAATCCATTAAATAAGTTTGGGTCAAAATTTTAGTCTCTGGAACATTGAATTCTATCAATCCGGGTGATAAAATCCATTCCGAGCCTTCACTATTGAATTCCCGAGCCTAAAACCTCTTTAGAACCCAAAAATG
Organism: Humulus lupulus; assembly: GCF_963169125.1. NCBI lineage: Eukaryota > Viridiplantae > Streptophyta > Magnoliopsida > Rosales > Cannabaceae > Humulus > Humulus lupulus. The sequence goes on along the minus strand of NC_084794.1, from coordinate 155,376,397 downwards.
CACTAAGCGCCACGGCCCTAGGAGCTCATGCTGCGGCCCCCAGCTCAATCCGAGGCCCTACCTCAAATAAGCCTACACGCGCTGCAGCCCTTCCTGAAGGGCGCCGCGGCGCGCCTCCAATTCCAGACACCCCTATGTTCTAAGGGGTCGCGACTCAGCAAGAACAGCGCCGCGGCCCGACCCCTCAAGCCTAGAAAAACTCACCATTTTTACCTCAAAAACCAATCCAACTAACCCCAAAATCAAGCCAACAATCCAAACTAATCATCACAGAGGTTATACTATAGATTCAGCAACAAAACCTAACAAGAATTCTAGCTCAAAGCCTCATCAAACTCAAGGATGAATCTTCATCTCTCCAACATGCAAAACTCTTAACACACCAGCAGAAATTTCAAGCACAATTCAAATAATTTAAAAGCTTACCCTTGCTTAGTTGATTCTCTAAGTTGATCTCCTAAGCTCCAAGCTCCTAGCCTCCAAAGTTCTAACTTGATTCTTAGTTTCCAATTAGTTTTCACAAAAAGAACCTCCAAGCTTCCAAGGAAGAAGATAAGAGAGAGAGATAGAGTGGGTGGGTTGGTTCCTAAGTTCTGAGTGTTTCCTTAACTTTGTTTTATTCAACTTAAGCTTCTAAGGTTACCTCAAAGCTCGGGGTGCCAAAAACGTCCCCGAGGGAAAAATAGTAAATTTCCCCAATTTTCCCTTTTAAACAATCTAACATCAAATATATCTCCAAATGTTTATTTCCATAACCCGATAACCCCATAAAACATCTAGTACCCGAAATGCCCCTCAACTCGTCCCGAGTCGGATTTTCGACCCCGTTGTGACTTTCTAGCTAACCGCTCCCTAGGACTGTCTCGGATCGTGCAACACAGACATATCACAATTATCACATTTATGCCCTCAACGGGCTAAAATTGCAAACATGCCCCTAATATTCAAATGGGGCCCACATGAATATTTAATTCAACTAAACATGCATCTCTAATCACATATTCACATAAATTCACATATTATAACAATAATTCACTTATTGCCCTCCAGGCACGCTAATCAAGGCCCTAAGCCTTATTAACAAATTTGGGTCATTACAACTATCCCCTCCTTACAGAAATTTCGTCCTCGAAATTACCTGAACAACTCGGGATACCGATCCCGCATCTCTGATTCAAGTTCTCATGTTGCCTCCTCAACCTTGCTGTTCTTCCACAACACTTTCACTAGGGCGATGGTCTCGCTTCGCAAGACTTTCTCCTTCTGGTCAAGAATCAGAACTGGCCTCTCTTCATATGACAAATCCTGGTCCAACTCCAAATTCTCATAACTCAGTATATACGTTGAATCTGACACATACATGCAGAGCATGGACACACAAAACACATCATGAACCCCTGATAAGGCTGGAGGCATCGCCAACCTGTAAGCTACCTCTCCAATGCGCTCCAGAATCTCAAAGGGGCCAACAAATCTAGGGCTCAGCTTGCCCCGAACACCAAATCGTTTCACTCCCCTCAAAGGTGAAACCCTAAGGAACACATGGTCACCAACCTGAAACTCCACGCTCCTGTGTTTCAGGTCCGAGTAACTCTTCTGGCGACTCTGGGAGGTAAGAATTCGAGCTCTAATCTTCTCAACCACCTCATTGGTCCTCTGAACCATCTCAGGACCTAAGTATTTCCTCTCACCGGTCTCATCCCAATGGATAGGTGATCTTCACTTTCTCCCATAAAGCATCTAATACAGAGTCACTCCGGTAGTCGCCTGATAACTGTTGTTATACGAGAACTCGATCAAGGGAAGATACTTACTCCAAGATCCCCCAAAATCCAGCACACAGGCTCGTAACATGTCTTCCAGTATCTGAATAATCCTCTCAGTTTGACCATCTTTCTGAGGATGATAAGGGGTACTAAACCATAACTGTGTGCCCATAGCCTTTTGCAGACTCTCCCAGGACTTGGAGGTGAAGGTGGGGTCCATGTCGGATACTATTGACCTTGGAGCCCCATGCAGTCGAACAATCTCCTTCACATATAACTCAGCATACTGCTCCACAGTATAAGTCGTTCTGATTGGTAAAAAGTGGGCGGACTTGGTGTACCTATCCACAATCACCCACATCGAGTCATGCTGTCCCATGGTCTTTGGAATACCAACCACGAAGTCCATGGCAATATCCTCCCACTTCCACTCCGGAATCCCTAGAGGCTGCAACAACCCTGTTGGCCTCTGATGTTCAGCCTTGACCTGCTGAAAAGTTAAGCATTTGGCCACATAATCCAATACATCCCTCTTCATGCCCGACCACCAATACAAAGCTCTCAAATCCTGATACATCTTCGTCGTACCTGGATGTAAGGAATAGGGAGTGGTATGCATTTTATCTAGGATCTCTCGCCGGATATCTGATTCCATCGAAACACAGATCCAACACTTATACCTCAGTAACCCCATCTCCGAGACAGAGAAGTCCTTAGCCGCTCCGACTAAGACGTTCTCCCTATGACCTTTCAACTAGAAATCATTCTCCTGCGCTTCCTTGATCCTCTCAAGGAGTGTAGACTGAAGAGTGATGTTGGCTAACCGGCCAACCACCAACTCTATACCCGCTCTAGTCATCTCCTCCACTAGCTTATCGGATATCTATCTTGAACTGAACAACTGTCCTGGGCCTTTCTGACTCAATGCATCAGCCACTACATTAGCCTTCCCAGGATGGTATAGGATGTCACAATCATAATCCTTAACCAACTCTAGCCACCGTCTCTGGCACATATTCAGATCCTTCTGAGTGAAGAAGTACTTCGAACTCTTATGGTTGGTGTATATCTCGCACTTCTCACCATACAGATAGTGTCTCCAAATCTTAAGTTCGAATACCACCGCTGCCAATTCTAGATCATGCGTGGGATATCTTTGTTCATACTCCTTTAACTGTCTCGATGCGTAGGTTATCACCTTCCCAGCTTGCATTAGCACACACCCTAAACCCTGTCTAGAAGCATCACAATAAACCATGAACTTCTTGTTGTTTGTCGGCAGACTCAACACTGGCGCGGTGATCAGTCGCTGCTTCAACTCTTTGAAACTGTTCTCACATCTGTCTGTCCAAACATACTTTGTCTTCTTCTTTGTCAATTCTGTTAATGGCGTAGCTATCCTGGAGAACCCCTCAACAAACCGCCGATGATACCCTACCAATCCCAGAAAACTCCTCACTTCAAGAACACTGCTCGTTCTAGGCCAGTCTCTCACTACCTCAAACTTACTTGGGTTGACCAGAATCCCCTCCTTACTGACGAAATGGCCCAGAAATGTAACTTGCAGTAACTAGAATTCGAACTTGCTAAACTTAGCATATAACCTATGCTCCCTTAACTGCTGCAAGACCAGACGTAGATGTTGCTCATGCTCTGCCTCTGACTGAGAGTACACCAGAATATCGTCGATGAAAAAAATCACGAACTTATCTAAATAGTCCTTGAAAACCCTATTCATCATGTCCATAAAAGCTACTGGGGAATTGGTTAATCTGAAGGACATAACCAGGAATTCATATTGTCCATACCTTGTGCGGAAAACAGTCTTTGGTATGTCCTCCTCTTTGATCCTTAACTGATGGTAACTTGACTGGAGATCTATCTTGGAAAACACTGTCCTTCCCTGTAGCTGGTCAAACAAATCATCAATCCTAGGCAGTGGATACTTATTCTTATTGGTCAACTTGTTCAGCTCCCTGTAGTCAATACACATCCTAAGAGATCCATCCTTCTTCTTGACAAACAACACTGGAGCACCCCATGGCGAGAAACTCGGTCTGATGAATCCCAAATCCAGTAACTCTTGCAACTGAATCTTCAACTCCTTCAACTCCGTCGGAGCCATTCTATAAGGTGTCCTAGATACTGGCTCCGCTCCTGGTACCAAATCTATAACAAAATCAATCTCCCACTGCGGCAGCAGCCTTGGTAGATCTGCTGGAAATAAATCTGGAAACTCGCATACCAATCTGGTCTCCCCCGGTCCAACCGACTTAACCCTAGAGGTATCCACAACATTCGATATGAACCCTATGCAACCTCCCTGCACCAGGTCTCTAGCCTTCAATGCTGAAATCATAGGTACTCGTGGTCCACTAACTGTTCCCACAAATACAAAGGGCACCTCCCCTTCCAGTTCAAAGGTCACCATCCTGCGCTTGCAGTCAATCGTTGCCCCATACTTCGATAGCCAATCCATCCCTAGGATCACATCGAAGTCATCCATCGCAAGCTCAATCAGATCAGCCAACAATTCCCTACCATCTACCTCTACTGGTAAAGCTCTAATCCACCTCCTAGAGACTACCAATTCCCCAGTCGGCAACAAAGTTTGAAAACCCCTAGCATACAAAACACTAGGTCTACACAGCTGATCTATCACTCTAGTAGACACAAACGAATAAGTAGCTCTCGAATCAAACAATGCAGTATAAGAAGAACCAGCACTAGAAATCTGACATGTCACAACTGAGGGGCTAGCCTCCGCCTCAGTCTGAGCCAAAGTAAACACCCTGGCAGGAGCGAGACTGTCGCCCTACTTCGACTCCTCCTTCCTGGCTTGTGGGCAGTCCTTCTTCAGATGATTGGCACTCCCATAGATAAAGCAAGCCCTAATCCTACACTCACCCTGATGTCATCGTCTGCACCGAAAACACACTAGAAAACTCCTCTAGTTGTCACTTCCGCCCTGACGGCCACTAGAATTACCCCGTGCCCTCCTATCTGAACTGGGAGGAACAAAGGAATCTGGGGCCTTCCTCTTCTACTCACTGGAGCCACTACCCCGACTGGATCCAATAAAATGAGGCACCATCCTCCTGGCATCGCGCTTAATAATGTTCTCTCTCCTAATCTGGTCCTCGACCCCCTCAGCTGTAAGGGCCTTGTCTACAACCTGAGCGTAGGTAGTAGTCTCTGGATCCAAGGTGATCTTCACATCACGGGCAATCATAACGTTCAATCCTCGTACAAAAATGCCTCTTCTTGCCGCATTTTTCGGCACTAAATCTGGCGCAAACTTCGCCAATCGGTCAAATTTAAGAGCATACTCTGTCACGATCAACCAGTTCTGGGTCAGATTGATAAACTCATCAACCTTCGCAGCTCGGACTGCAACACTATAATACTTCTCGTTGAAGATGTTCCTGAACTCTTCCCAGGTCATAGCTGTCACATTTCTCTTCTGAACTACTACATCCCACCAGATGAGGGCATCCTCTCTGAACATGTAGCTTGCACAAGCTACCCTCTCGTTCCCCTCAACCCTCATAAAGTCGGGAATAGAGGAAATCATATTCATCCACTGCTCTGCCCGTAGTGGGTCTGGTCCACCCTCAAAGGTGGGAGGATGCTGCTTTCTGAACCTCTCATATAAAGGTTCCCACTTGTTCTCCACAATAGGTTGAATTGGCACTAGCGCCATAACCTCCTGAATTGGCAACCCAGTGACCTGTGGAGGGGCCTATTGCCTCAACTATCGAAGTTCTTCTTCTATTCGTTGTAGTCTTGCTTCCATTTTGGCAAACATCTGTTGCCAATTCTGTGGGGCAGGTGGAGGGTCCTGACCCTGTTTATCATCCTCAACCCAACTGCCGCAGAGTCTAGATGATTGTCGAGGCATCTCAACAAATATGCCTGCAATCAATGACGTCGCTCATCAGGCATGATAACAACATCCAAAACCACCTCCCAATCACACCAGTCAACCATAAGCAACAATCCACATAACACATAGATAGCATATAACACACAACGGGCCATGCCCTGACATCATGCATACGTTAAATCATTCATCATGATCTATATGGAATAAGCAGGCAAACAGGGCATTTAAGCACATAATCAGATATACAATTCAATTATTACCAACCAACCCTGAGTCGAGCTTTCCACTGACAGCGAACGTACATGTTCGGTCATTCTCTAGAAACCATAAACCTTGGCTCGCTCTGATACCAAGTTGTAACGCCCTACTGCCTTAGAGTCATTACTAAGTGAGTTTAAAATGTGCAGTTAACTCGCTAATCGAGGATTTTAGGACAAAAGTATAATTAAACCCTGATCAGAGTCATAAGCTTGAAAATAAATCATTCATTAGAAATTATAAAGCGTTTAACATTTGGGATCCCAAAAATATTGTTTAGAAATATTTACAATTCAGAAATATAACCAGAGTCGGCTAAACGACAAAATTTAAGTTTAGTACAATCATCCCCAAAAAGTACCCCTGGCCGTGGCAGCTAGGCAAACCAGACATGTACGCGCCGCTCACACGCTCACCATACTCAAGGTTGGTCGTCTTTCCCCTTGCCTTTACCTGCACCATAGAGCACCCATGAGCCAAGCCCATCAAGAAAACCCTCACAAGCATATAGTATATGCATATCAAACACTTAACATATAAACAAGCCATCAACAGGCAATACACGTACGGCCATGTCGTCCCAGGCGCTTTACCAGGCCCTGGGTTCGCGGTCCACAGCATGAGGATATCCCAGGTATCCTTTGGGGTCTCGCCCTAGCTACTCGCACTCCACGTGCTAAACGCTGCTCCCGGCCTTCGCCATTCCCGGCCATCGCCGTTCATTCATTTATATGTACACATAATATAACTAAACAGACACTTAAACACATATAAATTCAATCAAACGGCTACGCCCTACAACACAGTCATATAAAGCCAAGCCCTACAACTCAGTCATATAGGGTCGAGCCCTGCAACTCAAGCTCTATGGGAACAGTAGTTTTCTTACCTATATCCCAAGCTTTCCAAGCACCGATGTCCCGCGCACAGTCCCCTAGTCCGAGCCTCACAGAAACCCTAGTCACAACGCACCAACAATATCCATCCATCAAGTTCTAATCCATTAAATAAGTTTGGGTCATAATTTTAGTCTCCGGAACATTGAATTCTATCAATCCGGGTGATAAAATCCATTTCGAGCCTTAACTATTGAATTCCCGAGCCTAAAACCTCTTTAGAACCCAAAAATGCACTAAGCGCCACGGCCCTAGGAGCTCATGCTGCGGCCCCCAGCTCAATCCGAGGCCCTGCCTCAAATAAGCCTACACGCGCTGCAGCCCTTCCTGAAGGGCGCCGCAGTGCGCCTCCAATTCCAGACACCCCTATGTTCTAAGGGGTCGCGACTCAGCAAGAACAGCGCCGCGGCCCGACCCCTCAAGCCTAGAAAAACTCACCATTTTTACCTCAAAAACCAATCCAACTAACCCCAAAATCAAGCCAACAATCCAAACTAATCATCACAGAGGTTATACTATAGATTCAGCAACAAAACCTAACAAGAATTCTAGCTCAAAGCCTCATCAAACTCAAGGATGAATCTTCATCTCTCCAACATGCAAAACTCTTAACACACCAGCAGAAATTTCAAGCACAATTCAAATAATTTAAAAGCTTACCCTTGCTTAGTTGATTCTCTAAGTTGATCTCCTAAGCTCCAAGCTCCTAGCCTCCAAAGTTCTAACTTAATTCTTAGTTTCCAATTAGTTTTCACAAAAAGAACCTCCAAGCTTCCAAGGAAGAAGATAAGAGAGAGAGATAGAGTGGGTGGGTTGGTTCCTAAGTTCTGAGTGTTTCCTTAACTTTGTTTTATTCAACTTAAGCTTCTAAGGTTACCTCAAAGCTCAGGGTGCCAAAAACGTCCCCGAGGGCAAAATAGTAAATTTCCCCAATTTTCCCTCCTAAACATTCTAACCTCAAATATATCTCCAAATGTTTATTTCCATAACCCGATAACCCCATAAAACATTTAGTACCCGAAATGCCCCTCGACTCGTCCTGAGTCAGATTTTCGACCCCGTTGTGACTTTCTAGCTAACCGCTCCCTAGAACTGTCTCAGATCGTGCAACACAGATATATCACAATTATCACATTTATGCCCTCAACGGGCTAAACTTGCAAACATGCCCCTAATATTCAAACGGGGCCCACATGCATATTTAATTCAACTAAATATGCATATCTAATCACATATTATAACAATAATTCACTTATTGCCCTCTAGGCACGCTAATCAAGGCCCTAAGCCTTATTAGCAAATTTGGGTCATTACATCCATTACCTCGATGTGGATAAGGGCCAGCTCCTTCCTTAGGGAAGGATCCCTCTTGCATTGTAGCCCCAGGAAGCTAGGGGCATCTATCGACTGGTTCGCGATAATCAACTTGACCAGCCGAAGGTTCTCCGTAGTCACGAAGCCACCCACATCCAACTCCTCGTCACTAAGAGTGGCATAGATCTTTTTTCGATCCAGGATCAATTTACTGAGTCAAGTCTGAGCATATGGACCTATTTTCCAGGATTGTGAGTGTCCAGTAAATAAAACTAAAGGCTAGGTAAAAAAGTGAAGAAGAATAACTTACCCACACGCTGAGGAACCCGGGTGTTATGAACCAATAATGCCTAACAGCAGGGCCGGGGGGGTGCTTCCTTTGACGCACAGAATATGCGCCATCCCGCGAGCAATTTGTATGCCTGGGGGAGAAGCTGGAAAGGGGCGATCCCCACAAACTTGAGGAATCGCACAAAATAGTTGTGGAGCGGGTATGGGCCTTCTCCTCCTTCCAAGGCAGACGGTTGTAGAAAAGTCCCAGAGTCGACTCTACTCTAAGAGCTTTTTCCAGTTGGTGTAACATCCAGTAATTTCGAAACTCATTCTTCTCCCCGTCCATTTCCCACGTGTTGCCAGTGGGAAGTTTGGTCCCTTCCAAGACAACAGGGCCCACCTAGACAAAATCCTCTGCATATAAAGTCACGTCGCGACTCATGATCAAGGATCTGGAAGTAACAAAGATAATGAGAACCAAGCAGTTAGCACCAAAACCGAAGAAAACTAGTTGAGGTACGGGGATTCTCCTAAAACTTCTTAGAGAAGCCCTCTCCGGACCTAGATCCGAGACCAAAAGAGATCCCTGGATCTTAAGTCGGGACTAAAAGCCAAAGGATTTTATAATTCACCCCAAAAGATCCCGAGGCATCTGAATAAATCCAGGACAACCAAAAATAGGAGTTATCACCTAGAAAATCTATGGTTCAGGTCTACCACTATCCTACCTAGAACCACCCTACACGGTGGTCACAACCCTAACAGTTTTATGGTCATAGGAATAGCATGACAATAAAAACAACTAAAAAGGAACAAAAAGATGAGAAAATGACCAGAAAACTTACTTGAGGTATTGGATTTGAGATTCGTAAGGTTTCAGGAGAAAAATTCGGTAGAATCTCAGTCTTAAATATGAGAAGATGATGAAGTAGTTCATTTGTTGGTTGAACCAAGATAGAGTTGTCTGCTAGTTGAATGAAAAAAGGTCTCATTGGAAATAGGTGGACTCGAAGGTGTATTAGTCGTCGGAGAATCTCTCCAGTAATGGTGGACATACGAAGCTCTCTTTTCTCTCTAGTTTGAATGTATGGGATGAGTAAAGTTTGAAAATGAGCCTGTTGAGGTATTTATAGGGCAGAAATCCACTATTTGATACAACGGTCCACAGTGGGTATCCCAAGATTATCTCCATCCGACGATCCTGAATGATGCAGAGGCTTCAATTGGCCTTATCGAATACTGAATCACAGATTCTTCAATCCACGATCCACACCTACCTCATCCAACAGTCCATGTTGAAAATCTCAAGGCTATCCCCATCCAACGGTTCCAGATGGTGCAGAAGCAGTAAACAACTCACTCGAGTACCCAATAAACATTTTTTGTATAGATGGGACGTCTCGAGAATTGTGCTGACACCCATCAGTCACTTGGGCAATCAAAATATTATTTCCAGATCTTTAGGGCGTTGGCGTAGACACGCCATCTACCAGAAGACACGTGTCTGAAACATTGAGAATTTGAAAGGATGGGGATCGCCCAAATGGCCCCCAAGTAAATGAACCCGACTCTTGGTAAACAAACCGGGATATTTGAGATTGATCTGGGAGAGCGAGGCAAGTCTCCACTGTGTGAACACAGATGAAGACTTGGGGGGTAAATGTTATCCCTGTTTTCCATCTGTGACACGTGGCATGACCCAATGGGTCCGTTGGCCCTCTTAAATGGTCTGGGCTCATCCTAAACCTGGTGAACGAGGAAGGATGAAACCCCAGATAGCCCAAGCACCATCGAGCCCAATAACATTCGATGGGCTTGAGCATAACTAAGGAATCGAGACTAAGATGCAAGCCCGACTCATCTTCCTGGTCCTGACCTACCTATATCCTCCGAGATGCCAACTAAGGTGGCAAACTAACTAGTCGATGGAGATAGACCTTATCAAGAATCCAGGGGAGATACTCAGTGTCATGATGTCCATCTTGGCAAATGAACTCGAGTCCTGGTGAATGAACCAGGACTTCGGTAAGTGAACCGGGACATTATTAAACGAACCCGGACTAGACTTCTGGATGGGGCAAGCCTAACTAGCCCCAATGCTGACCTGTCCCCATGAAATCTGGCAGTTGGTCTCCTCAACTAACCTGCAGAAGAGGGTACGCATGGAACTTTCATTGTTCCTAGGGAACAGTACTGCCATTACTCTAAAAGATCCTGTCCCCAGGATCCCCTTAGAAGCCCACATAGACCAGTCTGAGCTAACGTACAATGGGCAGTTGTAAGGCTTGGCCATGCCTGAGCCGGCCCAATGGGCCTAGATTAACTACACTTTATTATGTCACATTCTTTGTATTATGGCTCCATTAGCGAGCAAACCATGATTACATCCCTATTAGCGAGCAAGCCCTCTACTCTTGACTACCTATAAATAGGGTTAGTTGTGCACTGTAGCAGAGGCCCCAGATTTTTCTTTTGTAAGCAATTACTCTGCTAAAACTTGTAGAAAACTCCATTGTCAAAATCACTCTAAGGAACTCGTGGACTAAGGCTCATTAACTCCCTAACCACGTAAAAACTCTGATTGTTCATCTCTAATTGTTTATTTTTAGCTCTTGCTTCTTAATATATTTATAGTTTCCAAAAAACTCGGTAAACACCCACTAAACACCAGATTGGGCACTCCAATATGAGCACGAAGGTGGTAAAAGCCTTTGTTCCTCCCGTCTGGGTTGAAATGGAGGTGATAGAGATAATGGATCTCACGCAGCGTGGGAGGTTCCCAACCTATGCTCCTCAACAATACATTAAGCCTAGTAATGATCCAGTAGACATTGAGAGCTAACTGAAATGGCGCTACCTGAAAATTAGTTGGTAATGCTGAGCAAATAATCATGTAGTGAGTGTATGGTCTTGGGGTCGCAATGTTTGGGACTCCAAGCCTACCAAACCTCGGGAGAATGGTCGCTGCACTCATTAGGCCCGAGAAGCCTGTACTCAGGCATAGTGGACAAATTATGGTGACTAATCATCTGACTCAGTTGTGCCTCGGTCATGTCAGAAGGAAGGGTAATGGAATTACCTTCGACCAATGATGGGGTTGTATCGCGAGCTTGCCAAACGACCTTAGTTGAATCAGCATTAGAAGAAGACCTCGACTCCATTATGGCGGGGCGGACTGCTCCCCGCCTTGGCCGAGCCTAGGCCCATGGATTTTGTTGAGGGGCCATATCAATGTAGCAGACATCTCTCCCTAGAATCTACTACTCCACGTGGATACTTGAAAATAAAATGTAACATGCAATGGGTTAGCATCAAAAGTTCAAAGATAATCAAGCAAGACGAGCTCGCTCTCTGTTCATGAAAGCACAAACAGAGAGTGGCAATGTTCTAAGTTTGACCTAGCTCAGTTTGTGAGCTAAAGAAAGTATCAATGTTATAAGTTTGAGCTAGCTCAGTTGGTGAGTGGCAAAGCTCTTTTGATTGAGGAGGTCTTTGAGGCTAATCACCTTAGTATAAAATGTCCCGATGATAAAAATTGTTCGTATTATTTTCAATTTCTATGTATCACTGTGGATAATGTGTTGATGCATATTTCTAGTTATGATTTTGTGTTGCATGTTTTGCTTCCTTACTAGGCTTAATAACTCAATTAGTTACTCTATGTGCAAGTATAGATAAAGCCTAGTGTCTCAGTGTCAGTGTACTATAGGGGAAATAATCTAAAGTATGCATATTGTGATTAACCAGACTTGTAGGGTTGGCGGGTTCTAAGTCTTTCGCATAAGTAATTTTACTAAGTTTAGTTCTAAAGTTTTTTTCTAAGTTACAGTATGACTTGTTGGTCAAGTAAATCTGTTTTATGCATGCAGACTATAAGTTCTAAACTGTTAGGATCCCAAGACTTTGCATTTTAACTTGGTTAGTGTTTGGAAATACTTTGCAAAGGATTTAGATATTTTAAATGTAGTCTTAACGACCGATTTTCAAGTATTTGACATTTCTTAAGGGTATTGGCCACTAGAAATACACAGTCGTATTCTAGTGGGTCAACCGGATAGAATTTTTGGTCGTTACATTGAAGGTCGGACATGTTCGGATAAGGTCAGATCTCACTTGGTCCAAGCTGTGAAGATAGATATTTCCACCATGTTTAGTGTAATGGCATGGACCAATAAGCTCCATTCATACCTTTAACCACTTTATTTATCTATAAATATCACTTCAAGGGACCAAAAATGGGACCTTGGATTCATTATTCACTCATTCTATATTTCTTGTGAGATTTAGAGAGATAATCTCTACTAACTTGAGTGTCGGAGTGCCTTCTTGCAGGTTCCACCAAGAGGTTTCTTTCAAGTTCTTTCAAGACTTTGTGGATGAATCATGGAACAATACAATTGATCATTCCAACGATATCAATCTATAATCAACCCTTATCCGAAATATAGATTGGTATCGCTTGCGAATGTTTTGGATCAAACAACATTAAGGTTTTTTCTTTGATTATTCTGAAGAATATGGCCTTATTCATGCCCCTAACACAGGTAATCCTAGTTAGGTTTCGATCACATTGTCATTTGGATGTGAAAAGTAGCTGCAAAGAGGTTACAAATATCCTTGGGAGTGTTTGGAGTGAAATATAGAAGTGACTAATAAAATGTAATTGTAACTAATAAAGAAATACCTCAAACCTGATGAGATATTAGCTCAACCTCTCAACCTCATGTCATTATAAATAGGGGTTGTGGCATTGTAAAGAGGAGGACCCTTCCTGCATGCAAAACTTTATAGAATTTGTATTCCAAACAAGATAAACCAATAAAACATTTATATAGACATAGTCTACTTTTTTGGACCGAACACATAAAATTTGGGAGTTTCTTAAGTTCATTATTTTTCTTTTTCAATTGTGGCTGACAATTTCTAGTGTCAACATAAGCATTTTTAAACTTTTAAATGTCTAGACTTAATAATGCTACAATTGAAATATAGTTTTATATATATGTTGATAACCAACTAAATAGTTAGCTCAACTTAGTTGGTTTAGGCTTATTTTTTATGTTAGTTTTGCTTCCTGTACTGTTTGTAACTAATTCTGTTATAACATAATTCTAATTCATGTAAAGCCTACGTATATAAATAAAATCTTCTCTCTGAATAATGCTATGGTTTTCAAGCATTTTTCGGAGGTTTTCTCTCTGTAATATTCTTCATGGTATCCAAGCCACTCTAACTCATGTCCATGGCTTCTTCCGGCGACAACTCGTCTCCAGTTGGGGTCACCGATCCTCTGCCTCAAGCTACTCCATTCACTCAACAAGTTCCTGTTGTTCAACAATGGAATACTTTCTCTAATTCTCTCTCATCTTCTCTTACTGTCAAGCTCGATCGAGCTAATTTTCTTGCTTGGAATTCCCAAGTTGTCCCTACTGTCATCGGTCACGATCTGGATGAGATCCTGTTCAGTGATATCCCTCCACCTTCCAAGCTTCTCAATGGTGAAAATAACCCTCTGTTTTTGCAATGGCGACGTAAAGATCAACTACTACTATCATGGCTTCGATTGTCCATGACCGAAGGTGTTCTTGGTACTGTTTCGAGTTACAAGAGCTCTTATGCTGTGTGGAAAGCTCTTGAACAGAAGTTCTCTAGTTAGTCCAAAGCAAGATTGCTCCAACTCAAAAGTCAGCTCTCAAACCTCCAAAAAGGTACTCTTAGCATCTCTGACTATATTGATAAAATAAAATCTATATGTGATTCTTTAGCCATTGCTGAACACTCGATCACTGATCTTGACATGATTCTTCATCTCCTTAATGGTCTTGGTCTGGAGTTTGATCCTGTTGTGTCTGGAATCACTTCTCGGAGTGATACCTTATCGCTCGAAGAAGTTCAAGCTCTTCTCATGTCCCATGAAACTCGACTTGAACGCCATACCTCTATGCTAGATCTGTCTACCAAAATGTCGGCCAATCTCACTTTTGGATCAAGAAATGGGTCTTATCGACCTCCTTTTAATTCTGGCAGAAGTACAGGTCCTGAAATCCAGTCAAGATTCTATCCTTGTGGCTTTGTTCGACCACCTAACACCAATAGACCTCTGTGTCAAGTTTGCATGAAATATGGGCACACTGCTGCCATCTGTCACTACAAATTCGACAAGAATTGGGTCACTCCTAAAACTACTTCATCTCAACCCCAGGCTCATCTAACCGAACACCTACTTGACTATGATCCTCTAGTTCATGTGACTCAATCTATTCCTGATTTTGGAGATGATGCAGGATGGTATGTTGATACTGGTGCTACAAATCATGTAGCCTTTAGTGTGGATAATCTTGACTTTGCCACTCCCTACACTGGCCAAGAAACTGTTGCTGTTGATGATGGTAAGCGACTTGTCATCTCTCATGTTGGTAAAGCTACTCTTTCTCCTCACTCCTTTAATCCATTAAAATTGGATTCAGTTTTACAAGTCCCTTCCATTACTAAAAACTTGGTTAGTGTCTCTAAATTGACCAGTGATAATGATGTTTTCTTAGAGTTTCATAAATCTTGTTGTTTTGTCAAGGACAAACAATCAGGTGTTGTTCTGCTCAAAGGGAAGCTTAAGAATGGTATTTATCTTCTAGGAGAGGATAGCTCAAATCTGTCTCAGCATTCGTTGGAGTGTCATCTTGCCACATCTACTCTTACACATTGTAATGCTCCCATTCAATGTAATAATACTTGTATTCACACTGCTTCTGCAGTTTCTCCATGTACTACATCTTCAATCAATAAAGAAAATACTTCTTCTTATGTTGCTTCTTTGTCTCCCACTGTTCATTTCAACTATTTTACACTCATATATTAACTTGTGGCATTGCAAGTTAGGCCATCCAGCCCCCGCAACTCTAAGTAAAATTCTGTCTCAATCTAATATCCCTCATTCCCTTAAAAATCTAAAATTCTGTAATACTTGTCTGCTAGGTAAAAGCCATAAGCTTCCCTTTCCTCGGTCATTTAGTAGGGCTTCTCAACCCCTTGAACTTATTCATACGGATCTATGGGGTCCCTCACACATTGTGTCCAAAGATAATTACAAATACTACATTCTGTTTATTGATGACTATAGCAGGTTTTCTTGGATTTTTCCTCTTACTCTCAAATCTCAGGCTTTTGACATTTTCATTCGATTTAAAAGTTTGGTGGAAAAGCAATTTAATTTGCCAATTAAGGGTGTGCAAGCTGATGGAGGGGGAGAATATAGACCCTTTGAGAAATTTTTAGGGGATCAAGGGATTATGTTTCAACTGTCATGTCCTCATACACATGAGCAAAGTGGGAGAGTGGAAAGGAAACATAGGCATGTGACAGAAACTGGTTTGACTTTACTTGCTCAATCTAGTTTAGACATGTCTTATTGGTGGCATGCTTTTCAATGTGTTTTATATTCTATTAACAGAATGCCTACTCCTATTATTGGTAATATTAGTCCCTTTGAGTGCTTGTTCAAATAGAAGCCTGACTACACAATTTTGAGACCTTTTGGATGTGTCTGTTTTCCTCATTTGAGACCCTATTCTCATCACAAATTGCAGTTCAGATCTGAGCAGTGTACTTTCTTGGGCTATTCTCCTAAGCACAAAGGATATCTGTGTGAAAATGCTACAGGCAGACTCTTCATTTCTCGAAACGTGATCTTCAATGAAACTCATTTTCCAGCATCTTCCTGCTCATCCAACCAACAAGTACCTACTGTTTCTGCTACTTTCTTTCCAACTGCTCAATTTTACACCAATACTACTCATACTGGTACTCATCCAACTGTTCCTTCTGTTGTTTCATTTGAGTCCCCTTCTCCTACTGCTGTTGCATCTGAATCTCCGTCTCTTCCTGCTGCTATCTCCAACTCAACACCTGAACCTGCATCACCTACTTCAGATGTTCCTTTTAGTAGTTCAGATGCTTCAAATGCCTCTCATGAGCAGTCTTCATTGCCATATCCTGTTGGTAGCATGTCTCCATCTTCTTCACCAAGCAATCCAGTTGTCTCTGGGTTCGCATCTTCTTCATCAGCTCATGTTATCTCTGAAGTTGCTGCTCCTCAGCGGACTCACACTATGATTACTAGATCTCAACATGGTATTTACAAGCCTAAGGCATACTTAGTGACTAAGCACAAGCTTGCTGAGTCTCTTTTGCCTAGAGAACCTACATCTGTCAAAGCCGCTCTTCGTGATCCTGCTTGGAATGCTGCTATGAATACTGAATTTAATGCTCTTGTTGCTAATGGTACCTGGACACTTGTACCATATGAACCTCATATGCATCTTATAGGGAACAAATGGGTTCATCGAATTAAACTCAAGGCTAATGGTACTATTGACAGATTCAAATCAAGGCTTGTAGCTAAGGGATATCTCCAAGCACCTGGTATTGACTATGAAGAGACCTTCAGCCCTGTTGTGAAACCAGTTACTGTTCGAATGGTTCTCCCTTTAGCGATGTCATTCAATTGGGCAGTTCACCAAATCGATGTTTCTAATGCATTTCTTAATGGCACTCTACAAGAAACAGTTAACATGACTCAACCTCAAGGTTTGGAAAACTCTTCTAAACCTACTCATGCCTGTCATCTGCATAAAGCTATCTATGGCCTTAAGCAGGCCCCTAGAGCTTGGAATGATAAGCTTAAAACTACTTTTCTTAGCTGGGGTTTCCGAGCTTCCAAAGCTGACTCTTCACTCTTTGTTTTTGGTACTGCTGACACTTTGGTTCTTTTACTGGTTTATGTAGATGATATCCTTATTACAGGTCCAAACACTCAACTGATTACACGATTGATTACTGATTTGAACACTTCCTTTGCTTTAAAAGATCTTGGACAGGTGCATTATTTTCTTGGTGTGGAGATTCATAGAGATTCAGAGGGAATGTATTTGTCTCAAAGTAAATACATTACTGATTTGTTAGTTAAGGTGAAATTAGAAGGAGCTAAAATCTGTTCCAGCCCTACCAGTGGTGTTCACAAACTTTCACTCTCTGAAGGTACTCCTTTTCAAGACAAGACACTGTACAAAAGTACTTTGGGTGCCTTGCAGTACTTAACTCTCACTCGGCTTGATGTTGCGTTCATCATAAATAAGCTATCCCAATTCATTCATGCTCCTACTACTGTCCATTGGGAAGCATGTAAACGATTGCTGAGATACTTAAAAGGAACGATCTCTGAAGGTCTTTTTCGTCGACCAGCTCCTCGATTGTCCATTGAAGCTTAGTCTGATGCTGATTGGGCCAGCTGCATCGATGATAGGCGTTCCACTGGAGGGTATGCAGTGTTTCTTGGACCTAATCTCATATCTTGGTCTGCTAAGAAGCAGCAAGTGGTTGCTCGATCCTCAACTGAGTCTGAGTTCAGGGCTTTGGCTAATACAGCCGCAGAAATCAAGTGGCTTCTCTCCTTACTCACTGAACTTCAGGTTCAACTTGCTGATATTCCCATCATCTGGGTTGATAATCAAGGTGCCGCTGCATTAGCTGCTAATCCCGTATTTCATGCCAGGTGTAAGCACATTGAGATTGATCAACATTTTGTGTGTGATCAACATTTTGAATAATGAAATCTCTGTTCGTTATGTCCCTTCTGTTGATCAAGTTGCAGATGTTCTCACCAAATCACTGCCTAAGGACCGGTTTCATTATCTCAAGACCAAACTCAAAGTTGTGAATACCCCTTTTCGTTTGAGGGGGATGATAACCAACTAAATAGTTAGCTCAACTTAGTTGGTTTAGGCTTATTTTTTCTGTTATTTTTGCTTCCTCTACTATTTGTAACTAATTCTGTTATAACAGAATTCTAATTCCTGTAAAGCCTACTTATATAAATAAAATCTTCTGTCTGAATAATGCTATGGTTTTCAAGCATTGTTATGAGGTTTTCTCTCTAAACTTCTTCTCTATGTAATATTCTTCATATGTATTCTTCGTTAATGCATTATTTTTTTTTTAAAAAAAATTCAAACAAAAGAATAAATAAAAATTACTAAACTACCCTAATCAATGTACTAGAACAATAATGTTTAATACTTTTAATACTAATTTTTTATTTTATTTTTAAATTTGATATATGGGTATCGATATGTACATAATATGAACTAAAACATTAGATATAATGATGTGATGACTTTCTTTTTTTTTTAACTAAATATATATATTTAAGATGAGTTATACTATATTAAAATAACTTGGCAGGTGTCATTTTGTGTAATATTTTAGGATGTATATATTTAAATATTATATTTTTATTAATTAAAATAATATAAAAGAATTAAAAAATAAAAAAATAATTCATTTAGAGAAAGAAACAAAATTCATGGAATAAAAAAATATATAAATTGTTTAAAGTAAATGTAAACCATCTCTATGTAGAGATGGAAATGTGTTAGAGGTAGAATAGAGTATTGCTTTAGTTCATTCTATGGAAGAGTCAAAAACATTCTTTCTTAAATTTTTTAAAATTTAAGCTATTATACAACACTTATTGGGAGTAGAAGAGCTAAAATAGCTTTTTTTTTTCCTTTCTAAAATATAGAGTTAAAATTATAAAAGAAGGATAAAATGATCTAATTCACATTTTTTTAATAGTAATGAGCACTAACTGCTTTACTTTTGAATAATACATTCATTGCGCTAAACATATTATATTGTTTTCCTTTTATATATTTTTTGAAGGAGCAATAATTTTTTTGACTTATAATATGTGTAAAATAAATAAAAAACATTTTAAAAAAAATAACTAAATGATGTAAAGAAATTATAGAAACTAACATGTAAAATGTTTAATATAAAAGGAAAAAAGAGATTAAAAAAAGGATTTTTGATGTATTTCTATTAAATTTTTTATTTAAAAAATTAATTCAAATTAATATAAATTATAAAAAATATATATGTCAAAATAAAAAATGATTTTTATTTAAAATATAAAAAAAAATTAACATTTAACTCTTTTTCTTCTTCTCTTCTTCTCCTCACTAAAATTTGAGATGAACACCCAAATTAAAACCCAATGTTTTACAAATCTCACATCAATAAACAACAAATTAACCTAAAATTTACAATTAGACATGAATTACTACTACATATTATCACCAAAAACTCAGATTTTAACACTTACATACCTATGAAACTTAGATTTCAATGAAAACTCAAACCCAAGAAACCCAGATTTTGTTGCCTCAGATTTCGTTGTCCAATTCCCAACGCCTACCCTCTCGTCCAGCAAGCTCTGCCCCACCCAAAGCCCAAATCTTCCATCGAATCACCAAGTTTGAGCACCTGAGCTTCAAAATCCAACCCCCGACCCTTCAAAACCCCAACCTTGCCATGAATTGCGAGTTAATGGGCTCGGAAATGGTGAGGCAAAGGCGGAGATGGAGGCCCAACCATGGATCGCGGGTCGCTAGGCTCGGAAGCATCGAAGCAAAGGCGAAGATGGAGGCTCAAACATGGATCGCAGGTCGTTGGGCTTGGAAACGGCGAGACAAATGCAGAGATGGAGGCTCAACCATGGATCGTGGGTCGCTGGGCTCAAAAACGACGAGGCAAAGGCAGAGATGGAGGCTTGGGGCTAGGCCACGTTGGGTTGGGCGAGACAGGGCAAAGGCTAGCGAGTGGAGAAGTTGCAAGGAGAAGGGTTAGAAGAAGAGGAAGGAAAGAAGAAGAAGAATGAGAAAGGAAAGAAGAAGAAAAGGATGGGGATGAAAGTGGGAAATATTTAGGGTTTTTTTTTTTAATTTTAATATATATTATTAGTTCTTTAATATTTTTAAGTAATTTTTTATTTTAATTAATCTATTTTAAATTAGAATGATTTTTATTTATTTTTTAATTTAAAATAATTAAAAAATTATGACATGACTTTGTATTTAATATGTGGTGCAATAAATTATGAGCGCGATTTTTATTAACTAAAATAATAACTACAACAAATAAAGATTTTAGATTTGCTAAAAGAACTATAAATTGAGATATTTTACCCAGGAAAACAAGAATTGAGATTAATTGTATAAGGAGGTTAAGATGATAAAGATTATGAGATTTTGGAGGTAAAGATGTGAGATTTTGGAGTAAGTTTTTTTTTTAAAAAAAGGTCAGAAATAGTGAAAGCTACCGGCAGATTCAGTTACCGGTATACGGCAATTTCAAAGTCATACAACAGTGGACCCGTAGCTGTAGATTCTTTTCACGCGCGATTATAGGTATCCCAATTTTCTATCAGTTTTTATTTTTTTTTATTCTTTTTCCCACAACTGCACTTTTTGTTCTGGTGATAATTCAACTTTCTAATATATTTTTTTAAGGGAAACTTTCTAGTTTTGTTTTTCTTTATTTTTATATGATTCGTTAAATTAAAACAAATTGCCTCTATAATTAAGTTTGTTAAATCAACATTATAAGAAATATACTGATACATGAGAATCTAGACACTCCACTAAGTTTTTTCAAAATATTTAATTCATTGACTCGTAACATTAATTGAGTTACGTCCTAAAGAATCTAAAATTAAAATTTGAATGATTAAAATGTAAAATAATCAAATAGCCTGATTTTTGTCCATATTGTTCACAAATTAGTTAGTATATTAATGAAATTGACTAAATTGATTTTTTATAAGTAAAATAAATAAAAACCATACAATACATTTCGGAATACTTTTATAATTCCAACACTACTAGAGACAGAGCCGCACTATAAAAAGAGGGGGATAGCACCCTCTGTTTCACGACTCTGTATTGTATACCATCACTGAGAGAGAGAGATCTTCTTCTTCTTTCTGCGTGTAAGATTTTTCAGTCTGTCTACATATGGCGCTACTTTCAGATCTCGTTAACCTAAACCTTTCTGACTCCACTGAGAAGATCATCGCAGAGTACATATGGTTAGTTAGTCCCCTTCCACTATTTTTCTCCTTGTTTTGTGTTCATGGAAATGATCTTCTGTCCTGTGCACTGACTCTTTCTGCTCCAAAATGTGGTTTTTGGTAGTTGTGATCTGTTGTTATGGTTGTAAAATATGAATCCGCTTCTTCCTTCTCCTTGTTTGGTTGCTGAGAAAGTATTACAACTTTTCCATGAGTTTGGATTCTGTAGATTAGTATAAGAAAAATATTTTGTTTACGGTTTGTTTTGGAGCAAGTGTACATATTTTGTTTTTCTTATATAGTACTTATGTGGCTTGATCGATCAGCAAAGTTAATACAGAAACCATTATATATATATATATATATATGAAATTATATTGATGTATATTTTCTTCAATTCTTCCGTTTTCAAGAATTTTATTTACTATAACTTATTTGTTACTGATCCCTGAGTTGTTCAGTGATCTGTGTTATTTTCCTTCATTTTAAAGAGTTTTGGGGCTAGTAATTTCTTGACGATTAATAATGGTTCTGCTCTATTTTATTTTTTCTTATCTTTAAAAAAACAAGATCGTTTGAAATCGAAATTAATTGGATTTATAATGATTATTTTCCCACAATTGTTATATTATCTATTTATTTATTTTCATTTTCTCTGGTTAATTTTGGTGTTTAATTTTTTCTTTGAACAGGGTCGGTGGATCCGGTATGGACCTAAGAAGCAAAGCAAGAGTAAGAAATTCTATATAAACATTCCGTTTGATATAAAAATTCTTATTTATTTCTTCAAATAATCATGTCAAATTTTTGGCTGCCTGTAAAGACTCTTGAAGGACCAGTTGATGATCCTTCAAAGCTACCGAAATGGAATTACGATGGTTCAAGCACAGGTCAAGCTCCCGGAGAAGACAGTGAAGTGATTATATAGTAAGAATCATTTTTAGTTTATTTTCTCCACTTTTATTCATTTTTGGGTACCACTTTTATTCTATTAATTATTTTGCTATTGCCATTGTTTTGATGTAGCCCTCAAGCAATTTTCAAGGACCCATTTAGGAGAGGCAATAACATATTGGTAAGGAGAGTTTTGTACCTTCAGTCCAAGAATTGATATTAATAGATCATACAGAGCAGGGTTTCAGTTTTTCTAAATCGTCTTTGCTTTCGATGATATGATCACAGGTCATCTGTGACGCTTATACTCCAGCAGGAGAACCTATTCCAACTAACAAGAGAAGTGCTGCTGCGAAGATTTTCAGCCATCCTGATGTAGTTGCTGAGGAACCCTGGTTTGTTCCTTTTAGGCTATTCTTTCTCTTATTTTATCATGATCATTTTAGTTATTATGCTTCAATATATTTCTTTCAGTCAATGTTTTTGATATTTGAGTCTTACGATGTTGGAAGCAGGTATGGTATTGAGCAGGAATACACCTTGCTCCAGAAAGAAGTCAAGTGGCCCATTGGGTGGCCTGTCGGTGGTTACCCTGGCCCTCAGGTACTGGAGCTGTCCACCTTCTTATACTTTTTTTTCACTCCTATTATGCTTTATGTGGTCAATTGTTGGCTCCTGTCTGTTTTAAAAAAAAAATTTGCTGCTAAAGAGTTTATGAGCGTCTCAGTCAATACAAACGTCTTTATTCTAAGTAATTTCTGGTAGTCACATTTCATTATAATAGCTAATTATATTTTTGATCTCTTTTAATTTGAAGTCTTTAACTTTTGCTTTAAAATCTGCTCACCGTTCTTGTTTTAAGTTTTTTTTTATACTTGCATGCTTATATATTTGTACGAGAGATTTTGTGCGTGTGTTCTATTTTGATGTCTAATGATCCCTGATTTGGTTACATATTATCTATTGCTTAGTCTGCTATAATTAAAGACTCTGGATTACTTCTCAACAGGGACCATACTACTGTGGTGTTGGTGCTGACAAAGCTTTCGGGCGTGACATTGTTGATGCTCACTACAAGGCCTGCTTGTATGCAGGCATCAACATTAGTGGTATAAACGGAGAAGTTATGCCAGGGCAGGCAAGAGATCATTACTTTTGTATATGCAATCTATTATTTTTTTCCTTCTTTTGGTCTGTTCTTCTTACATTCTTACTGTATATTATTTTTTAGTATAATGGCATTAAATTGTTGCTTCTACAATGTAGTGGGAATTCCAAGTAGGTCCTTCTGTCGGTATATCTGCTGGAGACGAGTTGTGGGCTGCTCGTTACATTCTAGAGGTAGCATTAAGTGCTCGATTTGAACTCCTTTCGCTACGTTTTATTTCTTTTTTTTTTTGTCTTTGTCCAATTTATTTATTTATTTTCTTGAACTAACAGAGGGTAACAGAAATTGCTGGAGTTGTCCTTTCCTTTGATCCAAAGCCAATTCAGGTATTATTATCTAGTCTGTGTTTTCAATTTTTTGTTTTCTGTTTCTCCTTTACGCCATTACATGGATATATTTTCCATGCAATATTTCAATCTTGTTTTGCGATCGTACTTGTATTTTTTATTTGGTTTTGATCATTTTACTACCAGGGTGATTGGAATGGTGCTGGTGCTCACACAAATTACAGGTTTGTATTTCCCTTTTCATCATTGATAGATGATATATTTGGTATATTCTATTGGTTAATAGATAAATTGTACCATTATGTTTCAGTACCAAGTCTATGAGGAACGATGGAGGTTATGAGGTCATCAAGAAGGCCATTGAAAAGCTTGGATTGAAGCACAAAGAGCACATTTCTGCATATGGAGAAGGCAATGAGCGTCGTCTTACTGGTCGACATGAAACTGCTGACATCAACACTTTCTTATGGGTAAATATCAGAACAAGATTCTATTATTTATGTGGATTTTTCAGCGTAGTTGTCATTGTTTGGGTTAGATTTGATCCTTGTTTATATTTGGATTACTTTCTATTAACAGGGTGTTGCAAACCGAGGTGCATCTATTCGAGTTGGCCGTGACACCGAGAAGGCAGGCAAAGGCTATTTTGAAGACAGGAGACCTGCTTCCAACATGGACCCATACGTAGTTACTTCCATGATCGCCGAAACCACCCTCCTTTGGAAGCCATAAGTGACAAGCTGTGCCACGTTTGCTACCGTCATTGTCTTTTGATGGTTTGGGAAAGAAAGCATTCGTTGCATCCATTTAGTTGAAAATATGCGTTGCTCGCATTAGGCTAGCTCTTTTTTAATTTTTCCTTTCCCCGTTGTCTTCATTGGGTTATTTCCCAGCTCTCTCGAGTATCAAGTTGAGTGCTATCGCCTGTGTTTCGAATAATGGTCAAATAAGACAGCATGAAAATGGCTTGTTCAAGTAGTTGATTCTCTATTGTGTTACTATTTGAATGCTCGTGACTTGTCTCTTTTTCCAAATGAAATGTATTCACGTTTTTATCATTTCTGCCAGACCAAAATCCAATTGGTATCAGAATTTCTAATTTCTAATAGTAATTAAACTGAGGTAAGCCCCCTAGTATGTTTTTTTTAATTTCGTGGGCGATTCCTTTGTCATGGAATATTGATGTTGGGAAGGAGCCAATCATAAGTGAAAAAGATGACGTTGATATAGCTACTGCTGAATATTTAGATTCCAATAGTAAAACTAGGAAGAAAAACGGCAGTTGTTTGTCTCGGTAATGACTTACAAACATTACATCCTATAAATAAATGAAAAAGCTTTTAATAGTGTTTGATTGGTGTTTAGCTTGTACACCACCATGATTCTATAAACAAATGAAAAAGCTTTGAAAAAGCATTAGATTCTGTTCATGCTTGTACACTACCATCCAACTTATATATGGATGGGATGTGGTGTGACCGGCCTCTTGCTATTTAATTAGTCTCCTAAATCTATGGTAGAATCTAATGCCTGCTCCACATATTCTTCGTGCACAATCCACGTTATACGAACCAAAAGATTTATTTAGGGACCTAATAAAATTTTTAATATTTTAGGGGGCTATCTCCTCCTCGGTATAAGATTTATCGTGCCTGTTCTAAAGTCTGAATTTGATACATATGAACAAAATATTCTGTACAAAACGAAAACTTCTTTTTCAAATTTTTGTTTATGGGTTTTCCTTTGCAGACCCAACACATTATTTTTTATTGTTTCATTGTTTCCTATGAAATCGCTTGAAAGCTGCATTTCTCTCTCATTGGTGAGGTAGAAGTCTAACCAGTCCTGCAAGAAGAAAATCCTAAGCCTAGAGATTGCACTCTTACATGGAACTTCACTTATCATATCGCTCTTAACCTGTTCGATAAAATTACCTAAAGCAGTAAATGACAAAGTACAGTTTTAAAACAAATTCCCCCTAAGAGGGCTCCTGGTACACTATTTGTGATTTTAGTATGTAGATAGTTAGAATCTTAATTATTTTTGTATAATTGTATGCATTGTAGTTATAACATGCATCATACAAATTTGGAAAATTATGAATAATTTAAGGTACCGAAAACACGGTTCAAACATTTATGTTAACACACGTGTTTGTTTTTTTTTTATACACGAGTGCAACAAAATATTTGAACTGTAATTTCGACACCGTAAATAATTCAAAATTTTCAAATATATATATAAATTTAAATAGGAGTATAATTATTTCCTAAAAAAAATACGTTATCAGAAATTAAATGTAAATTTTTTCTATATAAAAGTGGGTAGATAACAGAAATTCTTGATTTTAACATTTTTTTTATGAATAATGATATGTGCACTCAAACATTACACACAATGACGTAGCAGCGTTTTTTAAAACAGTGGGTCCCAGTTTTAATAAATGTGATTGGCTAAGCTGGTCTACCACGTCACTGTGTGTAATGTTTAAGTGCATATTTTGGGTGCACATATCATTACTTTTTTTTATTTATTTTTTCCGTTAACTTTAACAGAATATTCTTATATTTAACGAAATATTCTTATATTTAACGGTAGATTGTAAACATGTCTTAAACTTAAATAAATAAATAATCAAACAAATTAAAATAAGATGTTTTTGAGATATTTTACAGTGATAATTATTTTAAAATAATAAAACTATACATTTTTTAACTTAAATAAAATTTAATTAAACTTAAACTTAATATTATATTTGAACATATAATATATAATACATATAATATATAATCTTTTGTTGTCACTGCCAAATTAAAAAGTAGAACAAACATAAACTTAAACAAAAATAAATAAATAAATAAATTAAAATAAGATAATTTTAAGATATTTTATGATAATTTAAATAATTAAATCATATTTATTTTAAAAAAAAAAGACATACATATCATTTTTTTATGGGAATATACTCATTTGGTACCCTGTGTTTTTGCAAAGTATCATTTTGGTACCCTCTGTTTTCAATAATGCTCATATAGTACCCTGTATTTTAAAATCGTACATATTTAGTACCCTAAACTCAGATTTGATAGATAAAATTTTGTCAATATGATCAAACTGTCAACAGTTATATGTAATTATGTAATTAAATTTAAATTTGTAACTTACATAATTGACAAAATTTTATCTATCAAATCTGAGTTTAGGGTACCAAATATGTACGATTTTAAAATACAGGGTACCATATGAGCATTATTGAAAACAGAGGGTACCAAAATGATACTTTGCAAAAACATAGGGTACCAAATGAGTATATTCCCTTTTTTTATCTTATAAATTTATGTGATAGTTTGTTTTTTTATCAAGTGAATGAAGCTCTTTTTCTTCATCAAATTCACCAAATGACATTGTGAGATCATTAGAAACTAAAAATAGCTTATGCATACATACTACTGTAACGCCATCCTAATCCAGGACCGTTACACTGTGTAGTTTAAATGGTGCATAACTTGCTAAACGAGTCATTTGAGTTTAAATCGTGTAATTAAAACTAACCACAGGTTTAGGTATTAAAAATTTCGGTCAAAAGTCAACCATTTTATTAAAAGCGTTTAACTTCCTTACATGGAATCCCAACGTAGTTTAAAACAGTTACAAACCCAAAAATGAGTACAAAAGCCAACCTAGGCGGCAAAATCAGGGTCCAACCCTAGTTCCAATTGATATCCTTAGCCATGGCGGATGAGAAGGCTGCATGTGTACACTCAACCCCTAAAGCTTTCCAACTCATGGCTGGTCCAACATTTCCTTTCCTTTACCTGCACCAATTAGCACCTGTGAGCCGATGCTCAGCAAGAAAGCATAATCATGCTTATAAGCAATACATTATCATATCACAGATTCATAATTAACATAGCTAGTAGTAATAATCATACTCATGCATGCAATTAACCTAGATGAGTGACTATAGAGTCACACAAGAGTCTGTTGTCCATCTTTCATACAACCAGCCTTAGGACTGCCCAAGAGGGTCTAATGCTTAATATTTTAGACGACCCTAGGAGCGTTATGTTGGGGTTGTATGCCCTATTTAAAACCCAATTTCTTTGTAATCTCATTTTATTATCAATAAAAGAATAGAAATCAATTTTTGACTTGGTCAATCACTTTGCTCACATGTTTTATTTTCATGATTATTTGTTTAATATAAACTTATATTAAACCTCGAACATATATAGCTAATCATTTTTATAGTGACGTAATCACTGTGGAATATAAATATGATTATATGTTCAAAATAAGTTAGTTCTAAGATTAGTCAGTGCATAGGATTTACACTAACTTGCCAATCTACAATATGATTTACTTACACATTGTAGTGTTATAATCTTTCCAGAACATTAGCAAAGTAGATAAGATCAGATGTATTTGTTACATTAGACTGGACTGATATTGACAGTAGATAGGATAAGTAAACATACCGTTATTATCTATTCTAGTCATATCATATAGTTGATCATAGGTCAATTCAATCTCAATTCTGAGTGGTTAGTATTCTAACTGATTGTATTATTTGAGTTCTTTGACTTGTTTGTTACTAGCTTACCCTACGAACTAACCCATACTTACATCTTGGGAACACGGTAGTATAATTGAGTGGAAGTGTTAATCATAGATATGAACATCTATAACTTCTGATGAAGAAGTGAAACGATGGTTTCTTTTTAGTTTGGTTCAAGGTGCTAAATGATAGAGATCTCATTTCAGTAATTAATATTAGTTTACTGAAATATCATTTACAAGGAACTAAGTGTTTTAAGGATAAAATACAATGAGGGGTAAAACAGTATTTTAGTCCCATCTCATTGTAGACCGTCTATAGAGGATTGAGTGATAATTATGGTTGTAACAATGGATAATTAATAATGTATCCATATTTCTTATAGATCTTTCTATGAATTCAAGAGTGCAATTCCGAGTCTTTAGTAGAGTCACAATGAATTAATAAGTTAGTAAATTTATTTGTTAAAATATATGCTAACTTATTGGAGCTTGATTTCATAGGCCCATGGTCCCCACTATACCTTGGATAAAACCATCTAGATAGTCTCAATTAATTAATTTAATTATCAATTAGAATTATCAAAGTTGACTAGGTCAATTTTGGATTGTTTCATAGAATTATGTAATTTAGAGAAGAAAAGAGAAATTATGACAAATTTATTAATTAAGATAAATTTGTATCTAAATTAATAAATAAGTTTAAAGCAATGTTGAAATTATAAATAATTAATTTGATAAATTATTTAAATAATTATTTAATTAATTAAATCAATAGAAAATAATACAGACTTTGATTTTAAGTCCAATGGGCTTATAATTAAATGATAAATTGCATGGGCCTAAAGCCCATGATAATTTCAACCTATGGCTGATTATTGGATATTATTTTATTGATTTTTTAATTAAATAAATGACCTAATTGAGCCTATAAAAGGAATGCTAAGTGAGAGTTGAAAAAACAGAGATGTTTTAGATGACAAAAAGACTATCTGATAGAAAATCAGAAGATCTATTCTTGATGCTCTAGGTTTTAGATTCTCTCTACAGCATAAGTCATTTTCTAAGCCTCAATATTATTTTCTCTTCTTCTCTTTGTATCTATCTCATGTGTTGAGAATTGTCCACTCTAGTCTAGGTGATTCTAAGGATACTTTGGAAGGCAGTGAAGAAAATTGAAGATATGTTCAGTTTTGTGGTGATACCCTGCGACATAAAGGATACAATGGTTAAAGAAACTGAAGAAATGACTCAATCATTCCGCTGCACAATAATGTAAGTGTTCTTATCATTATCTCTGTATGAATTTAATTTTAGAAACATGTTCTATGTTGTCTCATATTAATTTATTTAATATAAGATCTACATGAAAATAAATAAGATCATGTATACGTCTTACCAACAACTGGCCTCAGAACCTTTGGTAATCTTTATTTTCATGCATGAACATGGTAAAATTGAATTATTTGATGTGATGAGTAATTGGATGGATTTCATGTTTTTTATGAAGCGTACTGAATTTTATGTGATTATTAGCATATTTGAGTTATTTTGTTGTGTTTTCTTTACAAATATATTTTTTTATATAAATGCTTTATTTGATGTAAAACATGGTAAAAGTTATTTAGAAAACGTTTTTGGGTTGAAAAATTACACAAATTTTATTTAATTTTTTTTCATTCGGGCAGTGACCGCGGCCACCATCAATCCCTTGTCGCGGTCAGCATGCGATTTTTTGCCCAGATACTCCCGTGGTCTACATTAATTTTACAATTTTTTTGGAGAACCATAGTCATTAATTTTTGAAAATTAATAATAAAAATACTATTTTTATAATGAGCTTATTTTAAAAGAATAATATTCGATCTCCACCGTTGGTTTAACAAGGTCAATAGCTTAATGGGGCCTCAAGACACTTTGATTTGCCCCCCTACGAAAGGTGTTCATTAGTTATTTTGACAAAGTTAGATTTCGAAAGATAGATAATTATAGGTCAAATTCTACTAAACTCACCCCTACGGTGACTACTAGGACTAAATCTATTGATTATCGAAACCGTGGGTCTAGTTCATAAAATAAGAGATTTTGTTTTCTTATTTTGATCGAATAATAGGTTGTTAATAATGGTGTCTATTATTAAATAAGTTTACAACTTTATTTAACTAGTGGTATTTTTTATTCTCGCCAACCGGGATAAGGATATCATAGATTAGTTAAAAACCTAAAGAAATAGAGATATGATAGTTTTTGGTACTTTTTTCTCATATCTTACATATTTTGGTATATGTTATGCTATTTCTTGAAATTTGTGTGAATAGAATTTTTATTGAGCAAAAGTGATTGATTTCTATTTTATTGGTAATTGGTAGTTTTAAGTATGACAGTGTCTGCTCCCATCCTTTCTCAACATTCGATGGAGAAACTTACTGGAGAAAACTTCCTTAAGTGGGAGTAGAATATCAACATAGTGTTGATTGGTGACAACGTCGAGTTCATCATGACTGAAGAATCCCCAGAAGTTCCAGCTGAAGGAGTTCCCAAGTCTGAAAGAGATAAATATGAGCGTTGGCAGGCAGCTAATAACAAGGCACGACACTACATGTTGACTAGTATGATCGACACTCTCAAGACAAAGATGGAGACTAACGAGACGACCTAAAGAATCATGGATTTGCTCCAAGACATGTTCGGTGCAAAGTCTGTGCAGACTCGTTTTGAGGGCACCAAGAAATATGCCAATGCTCAGATGGCACCATCTCCACACGTTCATGATCAACTCAACTGTGGTATGACACAGCTTATGAATGAGCTTCAGACTTTCGAGTCTATCATGGGTGGACCAAGTAAGGGAGGAGAAAGGATGATTATTGCTGCTTCTACTGATCCAGCTAAGGCTGAAGCTAACCAAACTTTATCTTCGAAAGCTGGAAACAAGAGGAAAGATGGACAAAACAACAACCCCAGGCCTGCAAAGGCTGCAAAGACGAGTGCACAACCAACTGTACAGACGCCTAAGGGGAAGAACAAGAAAAACGGGAAAGGTAAAAGTAAGTGTTTTCACTACAAAGAGAAGGGACATTGGAAACAGGATTGTCCCAAGTTTCTAGCAGCGAAAAACAAAGCTTCTTGAATTGTGGGAGGAAGTGGATGAAGGTGGCTTAAAGCATAGAGTTGGGAATGGAGCGTTCGTTACGGTCCAAGCTAGAGGAAAAGTTCGCCTGAAGTTCGGAAATAAATTTTTAATTTTGAATGATGTATTTTTTATTCCAGATGTTTGTAGAGATTTAATTTCAGTTTCCATGTTGCAATCAGAACAATTTGCTATGACTTTCACAAGTTCTAATATATCTATTTATTTCAATGGATCACAATTGTGCATTGCATGTTTGGAAAGCGGGCTTTATAATCTATGACCTAACTCTTAACAATGATTTATTCAAAGTAGCTAAACCTAGGACTAATAAACGTCAAAAGACTGATAACGATAACATGGTGTATTTATGGCATTTGAGACTAGGTCACATTGGCTATGATAGAATTCAAAGACTTACAAAGGACGAGCCTTTGAGGGAAATCACCTTATGTGAATTACTTGTCTGTGAATCTTGTCTAGAAGGCAAATTGACCAAGCGTCCATTCTCTGCAAAGGGTGATAGGGCCAAGGAACGACTTGGACTTGTTCATTCAGATGTTTGTGGACCTTTGAATGTACAATCCAGGGGTGGTCTTGAGTATTTCATCACTTTCATTGATGATTACTCTAGATACTCATGTCTTTACCTAATGCATAAACAATCAAAAACATTTTCAAAGTTTCAAGAATTCTTAGCTATGGCTCAGAACCAATTAGGTAAAACGTTAAAGATCTTGTGATCTAATAGGGGTGGAGAATATTTGGATATGCAGTTCCAAGATGATTTAACTGAACTTGGGTTTTTATCACAACTTACTACCCCGGGTACTCCGCAACAAAATGGTGTAGTGGAATGCTGGAATAGAACTTTATTGGAAATGGTTAGATGCATGCTTAGTTACTCAACTCTACCAACTTCGTTCTGGGGACATGCAATTAAAACTGCGAACGGCATTCTCAATGTCGTGCCTTCCAAATCAATCCTCAAAACACCTTTAGAACGTTAGAATGGCCGTGAACCTAATTTATGCCATTATAGAATCTGGGGGTGTCCCGCCCACGTCCTGAGGAAAAAGGAAGGAAATCTAGAACCGCAAACCGAAGTTTGCATGTTTGTTGGCTATCCTAAAGGTACTCAAGGTGGGCTTTTCTATAGTCATTCAGAAAAGAAAGTGTTTACTTCTACGAATGCTACTTTTCTAGAAAATGACTATGTCCAAAACTTCAAACCATGCAGCAAAGTAGTTTTGGAGGAGTTGGTTGAAGAATTGACTCCAACCAATGTTCCATCATCATCAACATGAGTTGATGATGAAATTCCCACTCTTCATGTTCAACCAACACAAGTCGATTTAAATGAAGAAAGTACCACTGTTCCTGAGAAACACAGTCACAGAGCCTCGTCATAGAGGGAGGGTTTCTAGGAACCCAGTTCACTATGGTTTGGATGGTGAAACCAATATGGTTGTTGGTGACACTGGTGATGATGATCCATTGTCTTTCAAGCAGGCAATGGCTAGCCCTGAAAAGGAACTATGGCTTGAAGCCATGAAACAGGAAATG
The DNA here is from genome assembly GCF_963169125.1 of Humulus lupulus. Lineage (NCBI taxonomy): Eukaryota > Viridiplantae > Streptophyta > Magnoliopsida > Rosales > Cannabaceae > Humulus > Humulus lupulus. Next base: position 155,343,498 of record NC_084794.1, on the reverse strand, counting down.
AAGTCCATGTACTCAAATTTCATTTGGGAACTTGTGGAAGCACCTGGTGACTTTAGGGCCATTGAGTGCAAGTGGATCTACAAGAAGAAACGAGGTGTTGATGGAAATATCAAAACTTATAAAGCTCAATTAGTGGAAAATGGTTATACCCAAAGAGAAGGTGTGGACTATGAGGAAACTTTTAGTCTGGTAGCCATGCTCAAGTCCATTCGCATCCTCCTATCCATAGCAGCCGCTCTCGACTATGAGATCTGGCAAATGGACGTTAAGACAACTTTTCTTAATGGGAAGCTTGACGAAGTCATTTATATGGATCAGCCAGAAGGATTTAAAGTAGCTGGATAAGAAGAAAAAGTTTGCAAGTTGAATAGGTCCATTTATGGACTTAAGCAAGCTTCTCGTTCATGGAATCTTAGGTTTGATGAAATAATCAAAACCTATGGCTTTGAACAAAATACTAACGAGCCTTGTGTTTACCAATTGAAGGCAAATCAAATAATGGTATTCTTCGTACTTTATGTAGATGATATCTTACTCATTGGAAACAATGTTAAGAAAATATCAGATGTAAAGAATTGGTTGAGCACTCAATTGCAGATGAAAGATTTGGGTGAACCAAGTTATGTTCTAGGTATCCAGATGATTAGGGATAGAAATAACAAACTCTTAGTTCTATCTCAAGCAGCTTACATAGATAAAGTGCTTGAATGTTTCTAATGAAAAATTCCAAGAAAGGCTGTCTACCGTCCTGCCATGGAATTCATCCTTCAAAGAAGCAGTCTCCCTAGACTCTTGAAGAGGAAGATGCAATGAGAAAAGTTTCTAATGAAAAGTTTCTTACGCATGTGCAATTGGAAGTCTAATGTATGCTATGCTGTGTAGTAGACCAGATATCTGCTATGCAGTGGTAGTAGTGAGCAGGTTTCAGTCAAACCCAGGACCGGAACATTGGATACAGTTAAGCATATCATGAAGTATTTAAGGCAGACTAGAGACTATATGTTAGTCTACAAGGGTGGTGTTTTGAACCTTGTAGGCTACATCGATTCAGATTTTCATACTGGTGTCGATGATAGGAAGTTTACTTCTAGAATGGTGTTGTAATGACCCAAAATTACTATTAAGGCTTAAGGGCCTTGATTAGTGTGTCGGGAGGGCATAATTGGTATTTATGTGAATTAATGATAAAATGCATGATTATGTGGCATGCTTGATTTTATGATTATGTGAAAATGATTAAATGCATGTTTATGAGTATTAAATATGCATGTGGGCCCTGTTTAGCTTGTAAGGGCATATTTGTTGTTGACGCGGTTCTTCGGCAACAGGTAATTAAGAGAAGAAGAGAAAGAGATTAGTACTTAAAAGTAGAACCGCCGCAGATATGAAATCTTTGTGAAAAGAACTAGGTGACCTTAAACACGTTTTTAAGTGGTTCGAAGGTTAAAAATCCTTCTACTCCACTAGTCAATATTATTGATCTTTTCTGGGTAATTGGTTTACTAAATATATAGTTCTTACAAGACTATTTTTTCCAACCCCTATCAATTCCCAGGGTCTCCATATTTATAGGAGAAGGCACCTGGAAATTGGTAGGGAGGTCATCCCGTGACCTTACCATTTGTCATATCAAGTCTGTGATATTCATGATTACTTCCTAAACCTGACACACAAGTGTGGTCTAATCAGTATGGAAGGAGATAATGGGCCGCACGGCCCAACCCGTCCGTGGGTGTCTGAATACGCACGTTCCTGCGGCGTGTCCGAGAAGTCAGGGGGATATCGGACACGTGATGGCAGGATTATGCACGTTTATCTTGCGTGTTGACTTCCCATAGGGTCAGAGCTTCCTGAGAAGCTCGCTACCGGAGCAATCCATAACCCGAGCTGATCCGTCAGTGGTCGCCGGATGTTGTTCCCAGCTCCTGGAACAACAAGAGGGAGCAGGAAACTCCATCCCCTCGAGCTAGAAAGGGCCCGTCCTGAAGATAAAGCCTCTGGCCTGTGGGAGCCTCGGGCTAAATCATGTTTAGTCCGAGGATCGTCTTGCTAAACAGCCCGTGGGAAATCCAGGGCGTACATCTTCCCCCCAAGCTCCTGCTCGTGGTCCATGACGTCAGACATGGGAGACCACAGTAGGAGCTTTTAGACTTCTCCCACAACCCTTCGCATTCCATGCTTTTCGCATGCGTCTGATACGTGGAACGCCGTGGGTGGCGACGGTACACTCTACGAGAACCGCATTAAATGGCCTAGCCTACTGTCCAGCCGTCGTTTCACATTTCGAGTGGAGGGTCTCCCAGGAGCCTTTTACACGTGATCCCCCCTTGTATAAAAAGGGGGTGGTCATCCCACGCACGGACCACCTTACCATTCAGAACCTCTCAAATTTCCTTCTTTTCTCTCTGACCTTCCGAAGAACAAAACCCTCATTTCCATTGCTCTCATCTTCTCCGTTCACGAAGCTTAAGCGTGCGAGTTCCTTCAAGGCCTTGGAGACTACTGTGCCAACGAAGCTCCTACCAGCGCAGCAACCTCGCTCACCATCCAACCCTATACTGTAAGTCTTCTGTCCCTGTTTATTTTTGAAAGCATGCCACTGTAGCCTAGGTAAAATTTTTTACTGTAGCCACATGCAGAGGTTTTCTGGGTCGCGCGGATATGGAGGGTGATGGCCCTTCTTTGATTAGGGCACACTTGCCATGGGACATCTCCTTAGAACATGGGTTCCATGATTCTCTCTTAGGAACAATTTCTGGGTAGGATCCGTAGGAACTTTGGGTGCAAAAACCGGGTAGCTTAGGGAATACGCCTTAAAAGCGGTTTTGCCACGCCTTGCCTGTTGAAACTTTCCCCCCAAGGCAAAAAATTTTTTTTTTTTACTCTGAGCCATCTGACACACGAATTCCGAGTAATCTGGGATCTGTTGAGGGCATAGGCGCGTGTTCCTTGGAACGCGTGGCACCATTCTCCACGAGCTGGGCTTACCCCAGCTCGTGTACTTAATACTTGCCTCACTCTCCTGCTTGGGTCGCCTTTTCTAAAGTGTTTTCTTTTGTTCGATAGGCGACCAGATGGCTCCAAAGAGAAATCTGCCACAGAAGAATGTGGGAAGTTCGGCCTCCCAGAAGGATAAAGGAAAGGCGGTGGTGACCAGCTCGCCAATTCCTCACTTTGGACCGGCGGTGGAGAAGCAGGCCGAGGTGGCTCCTGACGCGTTTTTCGAGGCGGAGAGAATCGTCTTGAAGATAACCAGCCAGGCAAAGATCACCAAAATCTTCCTTAACCACAACATTCCTCTGGGGAAGACCTCCGTGATCGCCCGACCTGCTGCGGATGGGGAGAGGAGCTGCACGCCGCTCGACGAGTCGTTCGCGGCCTGGAGCGGGGAACACTTCAAGGCAGGGGCCTTCCTCCCCCTGGATCAGTATTTTGTTGATTTTCTGAACTATGTGGGGTTGGCCCCATTTCAGCTCCCCCCCAATTCCTACCGTCTGCTGGCGGGACTGAGGTATTTGTTCCAAAAGCATGAGTGGGAGGTCCCCACTCCTGCTGATATCTTATATTTCTTCTGCCTCAAAGCCAGCCCGGACCAGCGGGGGCGAGGCGACGGGTTCTATTACTTAACCCGCTTCCCTAACACAGCAGCAGTGATCGAGCTGCCGAGCCATCCAAACGACTTCAAAGACCAGTTTTTTATGTCTACTGGGTTCCGAAACTGCGATCATCATTATTTCAACCGCCCTCGTAAGTAATCCTCCATTTAGCTCGCCTTTTAACGGTTATCTTATTTTAGCTCGTCCCTTATTCCAATTCTGATTTCAACCAACCTTGCAGCCATCTACTCGAGGACCGAAAAGTTCGTGACCCTCGGGGGTCAATACGACACACTGGCGAACCTGCCTCCCAGTGAGAAAGACTACCGCGTGCTCGTGACAGACGAGGCGATGGTATTCTGCAAGCTAATTTTCCCAAATCAGACTTTGAATTTGAAAAGGCCCCGGGGTCCTCCCCCAGCCCGCGACAACAGGCCGACCGTCGCGGAGGAGGTCGCAGATGACGAAGGCGAGGAAGAAGGTGAGGAAGTTCCTCTGGTGAGGAACAGGAAGAGGAGCTTGGAGGTCGCCCAGGGGATGATCGAGGAGAGGGCCCAATCCGGAGCAGCCGCGGGTCCTTCCGGTCAAGGTAACTTTTACTTATTTAAGAACGTAGATAGGGCCACTGCAGACCCCCGGCTGGTTAGGTTCAACCCTAGGCAGCTCGTCCATCGTCACCCAAGGAATCCGAACCTGGACACGCTTCTGCTCCACTGCGTTGACCAGCTCGTGCTGGACAACCAAGAGAGTCGGCCCAAGGGTACCGTAGTAGTAGATAATACCCTAGCCTTTAGGTCGGCCATTTTTGAGGAGTACGGGACCAATTTACGCACGTGGCCTGCGCTCCAGAGGGGCGTCTATGCTCCGGGGATTAGGCAGTACGTAGAAGAGTCCAGCCCCGATTCAGAACCGGACCTAGAACCTTCGCCAGTTCGTGAGATAATCGTCCTAGGCTCTTCCAGCTCGGGGGGTAGGGCTCCCTTAGTATTTGCTTTCTTATTGCCTTTATTTCTGTATGATTGCTGATAACCGTGTTTTTTGCTCTTTGGCAGAAGAGATGTCTCAGCCCGGGAATAGTCTGCGGGGCGTTGTGTTTCGTGGGAATCCCCCAGCGGGGCCGAGGTTAAAGAGGCTTCGCGAGTCCAAGAGCTCGACCGGGGTCTCCACCAAATCCCCAGCTACGGAGAAGGAGAGAGACCCGTCATCCCAGGTCGCGGGGGTGAACCTCCCTGTCGCCAGGACATGACTCATGCATTCGCCACCCCAACGATCTCCACTGGCCGGCCAGGACGGGGTAATAGAGGTCGGGAATCTGGCCGCGGCAGCCCCGGACGTGCGTATCCCGGTCGACCCCCGGGCTCTGGAGAAGATGCCCGAAGCATTCCGGGGTACGGTGTACGAGTCGGCCAGCTACGCCGTCAGCCACTATTACAATATCAGGGAGAAGGAGCTCCGGGCCATCGAAACAACGAGCCCGGTCCGAGTTATAGAGTCCGCTATGGACATGACTTTAACGGTAAAGTGCCCCCTTCTTCTAAGGCTTTGACACTCACACGTCGCCTTTCTCCTTCCAGTTTGCTAATTTATCACTCTTTTCTTGCAGGGCATGGCTGCCGCCTATAGAGGCATCGTTAGGACCAAGGCCCAGCTCGAGGGTTTGGAAGCAGATCGCCAGACTGCCCTCCAGGAGTCTCAGGAGGCGAGAGACGCCTTGGCGGCCTCAAAAGCCGAGTTAGAGAAGGTCCGCTCGGAGAACCAAGAGCTTAAACGCTCCCTGGCCGCATCCGAGCTAGAGAAGCTTCGCTCCGAGAACCTAGAGCTTAAAAACTCCCTGGCCGCATCGCGGGCAGACCTTGAGGTGGCGAAGGCCGAAGTCCAGACCTCCCAGGCCGCCCTGAAAGACGAGCGGGTCGTGTCGGAGCAGTCCTTACAGGACCTATTCTATCACTGCTGGTCCCACAATCCGGACGCGGACTTCTCCTTCATGCCGCCGGACCTCTGGGCATTCCTGTTGCCGCGGCTTCAAGCCCGCCTGAATAAGGAGGCTCCTCCATCGGAGACTGGAGAGGCCTCTGCCGCGGCGGAGCAGGGTGAGACCGCGACCTCCAAAGGGCCAGCCGATGGGGCTTAGGATGCTTCTTGTTTTTGTATTTTGAACACTTTTTTTTTTTTTTATTGTAATTCTCTTTTTTATGTGAGGCGTTTCCGCCTCGAGACAATTTTCTCAACCAGTTTTACATATATATTTTTATGCATTTGGTCATAATTTATCTCTTTATTTTTATGAACGTAGTTCGAGTTAACTTTATCCGTATCCCGGGCTCTTTAAATAAGATCCGCGTTCAACAAATTTTTAGTTCACTCCTAAGTTTTCTGACCTGGTTAAGACCAGGAACTTATTTTGAAAAAACTTAGTTCGCGTCAACTTTTATCCGTATCTCGGGCTCTTTAAAGAAGAACCTCGGTCAACAAATTTTAGCTAACTTCTAAGTTTTCTGACCTGGTTACGACCAGGAACTTATTTTGAAAAAACTTAGTTCGCGTCAACTTTTATCCGTATCCCGGGCTCTTTAAAGAAGAACCTCGGTCAACAAATTTTAGCTAACTTCTAAGTTTTATGACCTGGTTAAGACCAGGATCTTATTTTGAAAAAACTTAGTTCGCGTCAACTTTTATCCGTATCCCGGGCTCTTTAAAGAAGAACCTCGGTCAACAAATTTTAGCTAACTTCTAAGTAATATGACCTGGTTAAGACCAGGAACTTATTTTGAAAGAACTCAGATCGCGTCAACTTTTATCCGTATCCCGGGCTCTTTAAAGAAGAACCACGGTCAACAAATTTTTGTTAACTTCCAAGTTTTATGACCTGGTTAAGACCAGGATAGGACTTAGTTTGTGATAACTCTTATCCATAGATAAAAATTAACACCTAAGTCGTTAAGGAGACCTGGATATATCCGGGTACCATATGCCCCCCAAGTAACTGGGAAAGGGTCTTTCGTTGTTACTTTAAAATTACCCTTGCAAATAACGAGAAACATTTGATTTTTATTTATACATGGAAGGTGACCTTCTAGGTCTTACAAATGTTTATTGATAATATTTCTTTAGGTGGATTGCATTCCAAGTCCGCGGGACCGCCCCTCCACCAAGTCGAGCTAATTTATACGTCCCTTCTTTGATGACTTCGATGACCTGGTATGGTCCTTCCCAGCTTGGTCCCAAAACCCCATCTTTGGGATCTTTCCCGGCCAGGAAAACTCTCCTCAAGACCAAATCGCCGACGCTAAAGGCACGTCTTTTGACCTTAGTGTTGAAGTAGCGAGTGATTTTCTGTTGATAATGGGCGAGCTGGAGTTGTGAATCCTCTCGCCTCTCATCCATCAAGTCTAAGGAGTGGCATAGGAGCTCGTGGTTCTTGTCTTGTTCGTAGGACCGGACCCTGTGCGACAGGACCTTTACCTCCACGGGGAGGACCGCTTCACTTCCAAAGGTTAGGGAGAAAGGAGTGTGACCCGTGGGAGTCCGATGTGAGGTCCTATAGGCCCACAGAACTTGGGGGAGCTGTTCTGGCCAGATCCCCTTTGCCTCACCTAACCTCTTCTTGAGGCTTGCCTTCAGAGTTTTATTGACAGCTTTGACCTGGCCGTTCGCCTGGGGATAGGCCACGGATGAGAAACTTTTCACAATTCTGTTCTTTTCGCAAAATTCGGTGAACAGGTCGCTGTCAAATTGAGTGCCATTGTCGGAAACGATCTTTTTGGGTAGGCCGAATCGACAAACGATGCTTTTAACCACGAAGTCTAGCACCTTTTTCGATGTTATTGTCGCCAACGGCTCTGCTTCGGCCCACTTTGTGAAGTAGTCAATGGCTACCACGGCGTAACGGACCCCGCCCTTTCCGGTGGGCAGGGCGCCTATTAGATCTATGCCCCAAATGGCGAAGGGCCAGGGAGACGATATCATTTTTAGCTCGGCCGGGGGTGCTCGTGCAACCGCGGCGAACCGCTGACATTTGTCGCACTTTTTTACGTATGAGATTGAGTCTTTGGACAGAGTCGGCCAGTAAAAACCCTGCCGAAGGATCTTCAAGGCCAGGCTTTGCCCCCCAGTGTGATCTCCGCAGAATCCGTCATGAACTTCCTGCAGGATGGCCTTCGCCTCACTTGGAAGAACACACCGGAGGAGAGGTAATGAATGCCCACGTCGGTACAACACCCCCTCGACTAGCGTATATCTCGGAGCTTGATAAAGGACTCGCCGTACGTCGTTGCGCCCTTCGGGTAACTTGCCCTCGACGAGGTACTCAACAATGGGAGTCATCCAGGTCGGCCTGATGTCAATCATCTCAATATCCGCTCGATCTCCGTCTATGCTTGGTTTGTCCAAGAACTCAATTGGCACCAACCCCAGGGTTTCTGCCTCCCCCGAGGTGGCGAGCTTGGCGAGAGCATCTGCATTGGCGTTCTGCTCCCGAGGTATCTGCTCGATCGACCCTTGCCCAAACGTAGACAATTCGGATTTTACCTTAGCCAAATAAGAGGCCATCTTGGGACCCCGCGCCTGATACTCGCCTAAGACCTGATTCACCACGAGCTGGGAGTCGCTGAAGCATTGGACAGAGCTTGCCTTTAGCTCGCTAGCTATCCTAAGTCCGGCTAACAAGGCCTCATACTCTGCCTCGTTGTTGGACGCCTTGAACCCGAACCTCAGCGCCGAATGGAATCTATGTCCTTCTAGGGATATCAGAATGATTCCGGCCCCGGAGCCGTTCTCGTTAGATGAGCCATCAACGAAGATCCTCCACGATGAGCCTGAGGATGTGAGCTGCTGTGAATCTTCCGATGGGATCTCACGGAATCCCGCGCATTCTGCCACGAAGTCGGCCAAGGCTTGACTTTTTATGGTAGTTCGGGGAGTATAGAAAATCTCGAACTGACTGAGTTCGACCGCCCACTTTAGCAAGCGTCCCGAGGTTTCAGGCTTTTGCAAAACCTGCCTTAGAGGCTGATCGGTCATGACGTGTACAGAGTGGGACTGGAAGTATGGCCTGAGTTTTCGCGAGGCCGTGATTAGGCAGAACGCCAGCTTTTCCATCAACGGGTACCTTGACTCAGCTCCGAGGAGTCTCTTGCTGATGTAATAAACCGGTTTCTGAGCCTGGTCCTCTTCTCGCACCAGAACGGCACTAGCTGCGTCCTCAGTCACGGCCATGTAGAGGAAAAGAGGTTCTCCTACCCTGGGCTTTGATAGCACAGGTGGCTCAGCTAGGTGCGTTTTTAGGTCGAGGAATGCGCCCTCGCACTCTACTGTCCATTCGAACTTCTTGTTTCCGCGGAGCAGGTTGTAGAAAGGCAGGCACTTGTCGGTCGATTTGGAAATGAACCGGTTCAGTGCCGCCACCCTTCCTGTGAGGCCTTGGACATCTTTCCGCGACCTGGGGGATGGAAGCTCGAGCAGTGACCTAATCTTGTCGGGATTTGCCTCGATTCCTCGGGTATTGACTATGAAACCCAAGAACTTCCCCGATGCGACACCGAAAGTGCATTTCTGAGGATTGAGCCTCATGCCATATTCTCGCAGTATGTTAAAACATTCTTCCAGGTCGGCAACGTGGTTGGTGGCAGTCTTTGATTTGACAAGCATATCATCGATGTACACTTCCATGTTCTTCCCGATCTGATCTGCGAACATTCTATTTACCAGCCTTTGGTAGGTTGCCCCGGCATTCTTAAGACCGAACGGCATGACCTTATAACAATAGACATTAGTCGGGGTCATAAAGCTGGTATGATCCTGGTCTGCTGGATTCATCGCGATCTGATTGTAGCCCGAGTACGCGTCCATGAAGGACATGAGCTCGTGCCCCGCCGTGGCATCCACCAGTTGATCGATCCTCGGCAATGGAAAGCAATCCTTGGGGCAGGCTTTATTCAGGTCGGAAAAATCAATACAGGTCCGCCACTTGCCATTGGGCTTTGGAACTAACACGGGATTGGCAACCCAAATGGGAAATCTGGCTTCGCGGATAAAGCCACATTTTTTGAGCCGGGCCACTTCTTCTTTAAGGGCCTCGGCTCGGGTTGTCCCTAAACGCCTCTGCTTTTGAGACTTTGCAGGGACGCTTTTGTCTAGGTGGAGCGTGTGCATGATTACGCTCGGACTGATCCCTATCATGTCCTCGTGCGACCATGCGAATACGTCTAGGTTCTTTTTCAGAAACGCGGTCAGATCCGCCTTTCTTCTATCGCAGAGGTTCTTTCCAAGCTTCACCGTCCGTGAAGGATTTTGTTCATCGACGCCTACCTCCTCGAGATCTTCAATAGCTTGGAGCTCGGACCTGTCCTCGCCTACTCGGGGGTCAATGTCCTTGCTTAAGGCGAGCTTTTCGTCTTCGGAAACCCGAGGTTTTTCAATCTCAGGGGCCGCCTTGGGTCCCTGCGATTCCTCTTCATCCTGAATGGCCATCGCCACCTGCCCGGGTTTAGATTTTCCCTTCATGGAAATGCTGTAGAATTCCCTGGCAGCGAGCTGATCGCCCTTGATAGTGCAGACCCCTGTCGAAGTAGGGAACTTCATGGCGAGGTGCCGGACGGATGTGATAGCTTCGAAAGCAACGAGCGTTGGTCGGCCCAAAATTGCATTGTAGGCAGCGGAGCAGTCAATGACTACGAATTCGAGCAGTTTGGACACTGTTCGGGACTCGTCGCCTAGGGTGATCACCAGCTCGATCGTTCCTATCGCTGCTAACCCTTCGCCTGAAAAACCATATAGCATCATCGAGGTTGCCTTTAGCTCGGAGACGGTCAGACCCATTTTTTCTAAGGTTGAACGGAATAGGAGATTCACCGAGCTCCCATTGTCCACTAACACCCTCCTTACTCTCCGGTTGGCGAGCTAGACTGCTACGACCAAGGGATCGTTATGAGGGAATTGGACATGGCCCGCGTCCTCCTCCGTGAAAGTGACTGGTTGTTTCTCTAATCTTTGTTGTTTTGATTGACGCTGTTCCGGGACGAACTCCCCTCCATTGTGGGCCTTCAACTCATTTATGTACCTCTTCTGGGCGCCTCTGCTCGTGCCAGCCATGTGTGGCCCTCCAGAGATGGTGGAAATCTCTCCCTCGATCACGGGGGGAGGGACGTCCTGATCTACTCGAGGTCCAGGTTGACTGGCTGGGATCTCCGGAGCGGGTCGACCTGTGGGGACCCTGTTCCGCGAGTATTGCGCCAACGGACCTGCTCGGATGAGAGTCTCGATTTCATCTTTGAGGTGCCTGCAGTCGTCGGTATTGTGCCCGACGTCGTTATGAAAACGGCAGAATTTGGAAGCGTCTCTCTTTCCCTTAGGGTGCTTTATTGGCTCCGGTCTTCTCCAGGGGACTCGCGTAGCGTTGGCCAGGAAAATATTCTCTCTGGTTTGGGTGAGCTCGGTATACGCTGTGAACACAGGCTTGAATTTATCCACGGACTTATTCTTCTTTTGACCGTGCTGGACGTTTTCACCATTTCCTTTTCTTTTGCCGCCACCGGGCTGGTTGCTCTGCGTGACGTCGGGAGTCGCTACTACGATCTCTGTTCCCGCCCCAGCGGGCTTCTCGAGGACCTGGCTGGTCCCCGCGGCTGAAGCTTCAGCTTCCTCCAAGTTTATCCATTCTTGGGCTCTGTTAAGGAATTCACTAACTGAGCTGACCCCCCTCCTTTGAATATCCTTCCACAGATCTCCGCCTACTAGGATCCCGGTCCTCATAGCCATGAGTTTGGAGCTGTCGTCGGCGTCTCTGGCTCGAGCAGCGACATTTGCAAATCTGCTCAAGTAGGCTTTTAGCGTTTCTCCAGGTTGCTGTCTCACGTTAGCTAGGGAGTCGGCCTGGACCCTGGCGGCTTGAGAGGCGCGGAATGCCCTCTTGAAGTCAGCCGAAAAGGTCTTCCAGGAGCTGATTGACTGCCTTTTACTTTGTTTGAACCACTGCCTGGCAAGTCCAGTTAGGGTGGAAGGAAAGATCAAGCAACGAAGCTCTGGCCCGATGTTATGAGCCATCATTAGGGTGTTGAACATCCCTAAGTGGTCAGATGGGTCTCCATCCCCGTTGAACTTTGACAAGTGAGGCATACGAAAGCCAGAAGGGTATGCCGTTGCTGCTATGTTGGGGGCGAAGAGCTCCATCTCATCCCCTGAATCATATTCGTCTTTTTCTTTCTCCGACAAGAGCTTCTTCATCAACTCCTCCATTTGAGTTAAGCGCTCTAGGGTTTTGTCCTGAGATCCTGGGTTATTCCGGGGCTGTTCAACAGCTCCGGACCCGTTGTACATATTAGGCGGGTTATTGCCCCTCCTATCTAGAGATAGGTCATTTGGGGCATTCCCGCCATTACGTACTTCGGATCGGACCCCAACTGAGCGGGCCTGGCTACCATCCCTAACTCGATCCTCTCTGTGAGAGTTGAGGCGATCTCGAAGGTCGCCTCCATGGGTATTATGGTGACTTTGTGCTGAACTTAGTCGTTGTCGCAGGTCTCCTCCCGAAAGATCACTCCGTGCACTACCGGTCCAGTGACTCCTGCTGGACAGGCTCGATGTGCGTCTTTGGCGGCTCCGACCTGATCCTTCCCCCGGCACCCTGCTGCGCCGGGAAGGCCCGGCCGATGGCGGGTCTCTCCTACTATTTATGTAGGTCGGGATGTCTCGGACGGGCTGAGGAGACGGGTATCTGATGGGAGAAGGAGGATGCCTGACCGGAGAGGCGATCCTAGTGCCATCTGGACGGACTAAATTTGGTGGGGGCCTCTCGGCCCTGCCAGCTTTATGGTTTCGCGCTGGGCGATCTGGACGAGGAACTGGACGCTCTTCGGGGACGGGCTGACGTCTCCGGATCTCCTCGGCCCTCCTTTGGGAATTTCCCCTATCTCTTCTGGGTGTCCTCGAGGAAGGCTGAGAGCTAGGGGTTGATGTCCTAACCGAACGGCTGTACTGCTGCGGTTCGGCCTGAGGCATTTCCCTGAAGTTCGCCTCTTGATGGCGTGATGAAGGGGTGGAGTTGGCTGCAGGGAGTCTACCCGAACGTCTATACCTGGATCGATTACTCCGTCGAGACTTAGGAGCCTCGCCTTGCCTCTCTCCAACGTTACCGTTGGTTGTGAGAGGGGGTAGTCGACTCAGAATATCCTGGATTTGCTGACCAGCTGCTGCTAGCTGGCTCCTCAGTTGAGCATTCTCCATCTCCACCGCAGTATAATAACCTGGATTCGGATTAGGCGGCCGGGGCGTCGAACTACCAGTGTCGTCTTGGCCGGCCGGCTGCTTTCCTGGCCTTTGCTGGACTTCAGGAACTTGCTCCTCGGGGAGGGCAACATGGCGGGCCTCCTGCCCATCATGCTGTTCTGTCTCGTTGCCATGTTTGGATCGAGTGGTCACCATAGTTGTATGTTTGTGGTAGTACTGATTGGACTTGCTCTCAATGAAAGCACCAAACTGTTGACGCGGTTCTTCGGCAACAGGTAATTAAGAGAAGAAGAGAAAGAGATTAGTACTTAAAAGTAGAACCGCCGCAGATATGAAATCTTTGTGAAAAGAACTAGGTGACCTTAAACACGTTTTTAAGTGGTTCGAAGGTTAAAAATCCTTCTACTCCACTAGTCAATATTATTGATCTTTTCTGGGTAATTGGTTTACTAAATATATAGTTCTTACAAGACTATTTTTTCCAACCCCTATCAATTCCCAGGGTCTCCATATTTATAGGAGAAGGCACCTGGAAATTGGTAGGGAGGTCATCCCGTGACCTTACCATTTGTCATATCAAGTCTGTGATATTCATGATTACTTCCTAAACCTGACACACAAGTGTGGTCTAATCAGTATGGAAGGAGATAATGGGCCGCACGGCCCAACCCGTCCGTGGGTGTCTGAATACGCACGTTCCTGCGGCGTGTCCGAGAAGTCAGGGGGATATCGGACACGTGATGGCAGGATTATGCACGTTTATCTTGCGTGTTGACTTCCCATAGGGTCAGAGCTTCCTGAGAAGCTCGCTACCGGAGCAATCCATAACCCGAGCTGATCCGTCAGTGGTCGCCGGATGTTGTTCCCAGCTCCTGGAACAACAAGAGGGAGCAGGAAACTCCATCCCCTCGAGCTAGAAAGGGCCCGTCCTGAAGATAAAGCCTCTGGCCTGTGGGAGCCTCGGGCTAAATCATGTTTAGTCCGAGGATCGTCTTGCTAAACAGCCCGTGGGAAATCCAGGGCGTACATTTGTAATTTTGGCCCATTGAGGACATAAATGTAGTTATGTGTGATAAATTGCTGAGACCACATTATTATGTGGATATATTTGTAGCATATGGCGCGAGACGGTACTAGTGAGCGGATTGGCGAAATAGTCACGGTGGAGATTAATACCCGGCTCGGGGGAGCCTGGGGGTATTTTTGGGAATTTAGGGAATTTGTTGAGAATTATTAAGTGTTGGATAAATAACTGGTAAATAACTGGATGATGGGATTAAATGATAAATATTATGAATACTTGAGGCATTAGCGGGAACCGGGAGTAAAATGACCAATTTACCCTTAAAGCAATTAAGGAACTAAGTCTTGTGAGGGAGGGCAAAATGGTCTTTCACCTAGGTACTAAAGGATATACTTAGAATTACTGAGGGATAAAACATAAGGAATTACAACCTCCTGCTCATTTCCTTTCTCTTTATCGATTTCTTCCTTTCCTCTCGCTCTCCTTGGTGTTTTGAAGTAAGGGAAAAAGGGCAATGGAACTTAGGCATTTAACTGTGATTTTGAGAGCAAAATTGAAGGGAGGTTTCTGGGAAAAATTTAAGGGAAGGCTTGAAGAGTTGAAGCTAAGAAACCAGAAAACTTAGCTGGGAATTAGGCTCCAATTAGAGGTGTTTTGATCTCTGTATTTTTACTGGGTTGTTGAGTAGAGTTATGAGAATTCAAGTAGTGAATTATTTGTAACGACCCAAATTCGCTAATAAGGCTTAAGTGCCTTGATTAGTGTGCCTGGAGGGCATAATGGGAATAATGTTTGATTTAAATGAGTAAAATGCATGAATATGTGAAAAGCATGATTATATGGTTATCTGTATATTTGAGATGCATGACTATGTGTATTAGTATGCATGTAGGCCCTGATTAGGTTAGAAGGGCATAATCATAATTTTGTTCGTTGCGGGCATAACTGTGTATATATGTGATAATTGTTGAGACCACATTATTATGTGGATATATTTATAATCGGTGATTCAAGACGATCCTTGTGAGCGAGTTAGCGGAAAAGTCACGGTGGAGATTTATACCCGGCTCGGGGCAAGCCAGGGGGTATTTCTGGGAATGTAGGTAATATATTGGCAATTATTTGATAATGAGGAACATAATTGGTGATTAATTAGGTACTGGAAATTAAGCGGAAAATATTAGAGACATTTGAGGAATTAGCGGGAATTGGGGTGAAATGACCAAAACGCCCTAGATACACTTAAAGGTTTAAAATTAAAAGGGAGGGCATTATGGTCATTTGTCTTGCAAGAGATAAGTATGCTGAGGCTTTATACTTAGTGGGAATTGTAGAAAAAGGTAGAAGGCTAAGGGAAGAAGGAAAAGAAAGAAAAAGAAAAGGAAGGAAAACAGAGCAGTTTTCTTAGGGTCGGTTGGTGATTTTCTCACCCTTTCTCTTCAATTTTCTTGGAGAAAAACTCAGAAGGGAGCTAGGTTATGCTGAGCAACAGGATTATTGAGCTAAAATTGAAAGGTTGGCAAGGGATTAGCAAGAACACATCAATATTTGAGGTAAGCCTTTAGAGTTTTCAGTTTCTGGTTTGGTTAGTTTAAACTATGGTGTCTAAGCTGAGTGATGGGAACTTTAGGGGAATTCAAGCCAAGGAATTGGGGAAGAACAAGCTAAGGAGGTCAAGAAGTTAACTTGAAATTGAATTTCCATCAAAGGTATAAATTCTGAACTTTAAACTTTGAAGTTTTGACTGTGTTTTGCTGAATTCTGAAGTCTAGGAGTGACTATGGTTAATTTTTGGATTAGAGGTGCATGTGGTTAGATTTTATGTGGTTATGATGCTTGGGATGAGTTAGACATGTTAGTGAGCTTGATTTTGAGTTTGGTGAAGTTTTGGAGAAGTTTTGGTTAAGTTTGGCTCGGGGAAATCGCAGGAAGGGAAATGTGGTGTTGGAAGTCTGTGACTAGCGTTACAGCGCTAGCCTTTGGGCACTGTAGCGCTAGGTCGAGCTTTCTGAGGGCATTTTGGTTCTATTTGTAGCGATGTAGTGCCCTCCAATGAGCGCTGTAGCGCTACCCTGCGTTCAGAAAGAGATTTTAGGGTTATTTTCAAGGGTTTTTGGCCATGGGTTCGGGGTTCGATTCCACCACCCTGTTTGGTGGAATTAGGACTTCCCAAGGGCTCGAGATTGGTCCCGAGGCTAGGTTATGGACTTAAGGGTTGGTGATAACTTTGGTCTATGATTGTGGCTAGGTTCGCGCTAGGGCTCGGGAAGGATCGTGCTTAAGGATCACAGTGAACAAAGCTTGCAAATCCAAAGGTAAGAAAACTGCACCCGGTTATATGTTTGTGATGGGACTAAGTGCTCCCGGTATCTGTATAATGTCAATGATGGTATCATGCCATGGGACATGTGATAGCGGCCTAAGGGTGCCGTACACAATATTTGCGCACAGGGCGCGGCTTGGGCACTGGTAGCCGAGAACAGCTTAATATTCACTGAGCTTGGTTTAAGCGGGACGGAGTCAGTGGGATAACGGAGGGTGCGGCATGAGGGCGCTAAACCTAGTTATCATTTGTGAATTGATGTATGATATGTTTGGTATGATGAATACTTGGTTATTCTGAGTGTTTAAATGGTTGAGAACATGTTTATGGAATATGTGATATTGAATTGTCTGTTGATTGCTTACGCTCTGTTATTGTGTTTTCTTGTTGGGCCTTGGCTCACGGGTGCTACGTGGTGCAAATAAGGGCAAAGGCAAGTTAGACCCGTCCTGAGATGGAGAGCTGTGGGGCTGAATGTACATAGCCAGCTGTTCACTCACCATGGCCGAGGAGTGGATCAGGATAGGGATTACCTAATTGTTTGTTTTGCCTTAATATGACTAATACTGTATTTAATTCTTGAATCTTTTGTAAATGGTTTTAATCTTAATATTTTTGGGATCCCGTGTAAACTGGAAATGTTTCTTTATAAGAAATGTGACTTTTAAGACCAAAATGTTTTAACCCTAGTTCCATTATAGTATCAGTAACACATTTTTAATTAAATGACTTCTTTAGCAAGTCTTGCACTTTTACAAACACACAGTGTAACGGTCTTGGCTATCCAGGGCGTTACATTATTGCTGAGGTTTTTAGTGTTTAAGATAAGTAGTTTAGGTTGAATATGAGCTTTAACCTCTGGAATTTTTGTCTTTGTGGTGTTTGGGTTTGAGAGTTTGAATATGGGTTTTGGGGATTGATTGGAGTTTTTGGGAAAAACTTGGTTGGGTTTTGTTGCCTGTGGTGAGTAGAGTGTAGTTCTAAGGCTAATTTTAAGTTTGAATGATGATTGGAGTGAGTTTTTGGAGTTTTGGCTCGGGAAAGTTCGAAGGGAGAAACCTAGAAATTTCCATTTCTGGTGCTAATGCTGTAGCACTAGGTTGGGAGCGCTACAACGCTAGGCTGCATTTCTGGGGGGGCTTTGGTTTCTGTTGGTAGCGCTGTAGCACCCTATAGGTAGCGCTGTAGCGCTACCTTGCCTCTAGAACTTGGTTTTTAGGTACTTTCTAGGGTTTTTCTTGGGGGCTCGGAGGGACAGTTTCACCACTTCGTTTGGTGGAATTAGAGGTCCTGAGAGTGTGAGTTTGGTCCTGTGATTGTCTTTTTGGAATTTAAACTCATCAAGGAACCATTTATGAATTGTGACTAGGTTTATCGCCAAGGCTCAGAGCTAAGGATCGTGCTGGAACCATTTCGCATTCTCCGCTCGGAATTTAAAGGTAAGAAAATTGCACCCTTTTATGTGGATAAGTTGGGACTAAGAGTTCCCTATATTTTTATGCAATATTGTATGGTGGTATTATGCCATGTGAGTATGAAATAAACGACTTAAGAGTGTCAGAATTAATATTGGCGCATAAGGATGCGGCTCGGGCATTGGCAGCTGAGGTTAATTAAATAATCGCTGAGCTTGGCCTAAGCAAGCCAGAGTTAGTGGATTGAACATTGGGCTCGACCTAAGTGAGCCAAAGACAGTGACTTGGTCAATCACTTTGCCCACATGTTTTATTTTCATGATTATTTGCTTAATATAAACTTTTATTAAATCCCGACCATAGAGCTAATCATATTTATAGTGACGTAATCATAGTGGAATATAAATATGATTATATGTTCAACATAAGTTAGTCCTAAGATTAGTTAGTGCACAGGAATTACATTGACTTGACAATCTACGATATGATCTACTTACACATTTTGGTGTTATGTTCTTTCCAAAACATTAGCAAAGTAGATAAGATCGGATGTATTTGTTACATTGGACTGGACCGATATTTACAGTAGATACGATAAGTAAACATACCGATATTATCTATTGTAGTCATATCATATAGTTGATCATAGGTCAATTCATTCTCAATTTTGAGTGGTTAGTATTCTAACTGATTGTATTATTTGAGTTCTTTGACTTGTTCGTTACCAGCTTACGCTACGGACTAGCCCATACTTACATCTTGGGAACTCGGTAGTATAACGATGGTTTCCTTTTAGTTTGGTTCAAGGTGCTAAATGATAGAGATCTCATTTTAGTAATTAATATTAGTTTTCTGAAATATCATTTGCAAGGAACTAAGTGTTTTAAGGATAAAATACAATGAGGGGAAGACAGTATTTTAGTCCCATCTCATTGTAGATTGTTTATAGAGGATTGAGTGATAATTATGGTTGTAACAATGGATAATTAATAACGTATCCATATTTCTTATAGATCGTTCTATGAATTCTAGAGTGCAATTCCGAGTCTTTAGTGGAGTCACGGAGAATTAATAAGTTAGTAAATTTATTTGTTAAATTTATGATAACTTATTGGAACTTGATTTCATAGGCCCATGGTCTCCACTGTACCTTGGATAAAATCATCTAGATAGTCTCAATTAATTGATTTAATTATCAATTAGAATTATCAAAGTTGACCAGGTCAATTTTGGATAGTTTCATAGAGTTATGTATATGGAAAAGAAAAGAAAAATTAGGACAGATTTATTAATTAAGATAAATTGGTATCTAAATTAATAAATAAGTTTAAATGAATGTTCAAATTATAAATAATTAATTTGATAAAAGATTTAAATAATGATTTAATTAATTAAATCAATAAAAAATAATACAGGCATTGATTTTAAGTCCAATGAGCTTATAATTAAATAGAAAATTTCACGGGTCTAAAGCCCATGATAATTTGGACTTAGGTTTGATTATTGAATATTATTTTATTAATTTTTTAATTAAATAAATGACTTAATTGAGCCTATAAAAGGAATGCTAAGTGAGAGTTGAAAAAATAGAGATGTTTTAGAAGATAGAAAGACTATTTGATAGAAAATCAAAAGATCTATTCTTGATGCTCTAGGTTTTAGATTCTCTCTACATCATAAGTCCTTTTCTAAGCCTCAATATTCTTTTATCTTCTTCTCTGTATTTATCTCATGTGTTGAGAATTGCCCACTCTAGTCTAGGTGATTCTAAGGATACTTTGGAAGGTTGTGAAGAAAATTGAATATCGGTTCAGTTTCTTGTTGATACCCTGGGACAGAAATGATTCAAGGGTTAGAGAAACTGAAAGAATGACTCAATCATTCTGCTGCACAATAATGTAAGTGTTCTTATCATTATCTCTGTATGAATTCAATTTTAGAAACATGTTCTAAGTTTTCTCATATTAATTTGTTTAATATAAGATCTACATGAAAATAAATAAGATCATGTATAAGTCTTACCAACACGTTCAAGTGTATATCTCGCTTCTGGGTTGGCTTAACCTTTTCGGCTAACATTTGGCACGTTACTGTTGCGCTGGACTCCTGAGTCGAGCCTTTATACCCTCGAATTATATGCCGAGTCCATCAGCCTTTGACTGATAAGCCGAGTCTTTTAGAGTTCGACTGGTAAGCCAAGTCCTTTAACTCTCGACTGATAAGTCGAGTTATTTACCTTCTACTAATAAGTGAAGTCCTTGTTCTTTGACTGATAAGTCGCGTTCGTATCCTTCGACTGATAAGTCGCGTCTGTGATCTTCGACTGATAAGTCGAGTCCTTTAACCTTCAACTGATAAGTTGCGTCTGTAGTCTTCGACTGATAAGTCGTGTCCTTTAACCTTTGACTGATAAGTCGAGTCTGTAGTCTTCAACTAATAAGTCTAGTCTATGGTCTTCGACTGATAAGTCGAGTCTGTGGTCTTCGACTAATAAGTATAGTCTGTGGTCTTCGACTAATAAGTCAAGTTCATAGAACCTGTTATACCATTGACTATTAAGCCAAGCCCTTCATCAGATAACATATATAAATCTTTAGCTTATAAGCTAAACTTCCCCAATTAGATATACAGATCAACAACATTACATAACATAGATAAATAGAACACATTCCATATGTTTAATAAAAAATTCTCACATAATATTAATTCTGTACTATAATCGGGTTGAGCCCTGAATGCAGATTGGGTGCAGTTTTCTTATCTCAGGTCTGAGTATAGCGTAAAAATAAGAACGACCCTCGAGCATGATCCTGATTCCGAGCCCCTAGTGATAACCTAGTCACAATCATAATATACAATACCGTCAATAACGAGCAATTAAAGGCTTCCAGATCGAGTCCTAGTCTCCAAGACGTTGAATTATACTAAACCGGGTAGTAGGATCAATCCCGAGCCCTTAGGGTTGAGTTCCCACACTCAAAAACCCTCTTGGGGCTCAAAACTTCTTAAGCATCGCGGCCCCAGGCACCTATGCCGTGACCCACCCAAGTCAGAGGCCCCAACCTCCTTTTTCACTGAATACGCGCTGCAGTACAACCTAACAGGCGCCGTGGTGCGCCCTTGCGTCAGAACCCTTCCTTGGCCCCTGAGTTCAAGAGGGTCGCGACACCCCAAGAACAGGGTCGCGACCCGACCCTACGAACCCATAATTCTCTGGTTTTTCTTCAGCTAAACCCAATCAAAATTACCCCAAATAAAACCTAGAATCTCAATTCAATCCCCATAGCAGATTTAACATCTTCCCAAAAACAAAACCTCAACTCAACACACTTAAACCTCCACCCAAAATTCAAATTCATAACCTTGAGCCACAAGCTCAAGAACATCAAATCTTAAACATAATTTAATTGAAACAGAGGTTAAAACTTTACCTCAACTGTGATCTAAGTCCCCTAGCTGTAGCTAATCCAATTCTAGAGCTAAACCTCCAATCTCCCAAGCTTCAGCCAATAATCCCGAGGCTTGGGGTACCAAAAACGTTCTCGACGACAAAATCGCCAAAATCCTTGGTATTCCTACCTAATCTCACTAACTCCAAAAATATCATCAATTATTCATTCTCGTTACCCGATAACCTGATAACGTGCTAGATACCCAAAATACCCCTTGACTCACCCCGAGTTGGGTATTAGGTCCCGTTGTGACTTTCCCGCTAACTTGCTCCCTAGGATTGTCTCGTGCTGAGTAACCCAAATAAATCCACATAATAATGTGGTCTCACACATATATCACATATATGCACATATATACAATTATACCCATAACGAGCAAAATTATGAAAATTGCCCTTCTAATAAGAAGCGGACCCATATGCATATTTAATACTCCTAACACATGCATTTCTAGTCATATTATCATATAACTCACATAATTACATAATTACACACGAATATATCTCATATAAGCATACAATTCCATAGATTGACATCCTGGACCCCTAATCAAGGCCCTAAGCCTTATTGGGTAATTTGGAACGTTACAACTATTGTCTACACTATGACTTTTTCTATTCTTATTTTATTTATATTATTAATTTCTTTTTTAATATTATTGTATTTTATATATATAATTAAACAAAGGAATGCATATTTTTAAATTAATTAAAATATGATATTTTAAAGATATTTTATGATAATTTAAATAATTAAATTATATTTATTTAAAAATAATAATGACATACATATATATATATTTTTTTATCTTATAAATTTTTGTGATAATTTATTTTTTATCAAGTGATTTGAGCTATTTTTCTTCATCAAATTCACCAAAGGACATTGCAAGATACATTAGAAACTAAAAATAGTTGATGCATATATACTGAAATTCCGATTTTTATGATTACCAACTTAATTATTCAATTTAAATAACTAATTGCTAAACTGTTACAGAAATGTTTAAACAGACTATCACCAGAAGATAAAAACGAACATAAGGTAAATAACACACGAAATTATACGTGGTATCAGCAATCTTTGCAAATTGCTACTAGTCCACAAGGCCATGCCCAAAGAATGAAATTTATCAGAAGAATATCTAAATGATTACAAAACCAAATTGACTTATACAAATAAAGACTCCCTCTTGAATTTGTCGTAACTGTTGTAATCTAAACTCCTAATCAAATTTCTGAAGTGCTAAGATCTTGAACTCCCTTCAAATCATAACACTTGCACTTTTCCTCCCGAAAAGTGACTCACGAACAAGACTTCTCCCGAAGCTTGATGAACAATGTCCAAGTGTGTTCAACCTGCACTATTAACACAAAGAAAACAATACAGAAGTACACTGTAATAAACCACTAAGAACTTGCTGGACTCAAGTTCTTCACATAATAAAAAGTCTCTCTAAAACTTGAAAATATTTGGAAAATAATACACCAAGAGAGATGATAAAAAAACCAACAACCTAAGAATGATTATATACCATTTATAATCCCTTTAGGTTGTGGAAAACAAATCAAAAACCAATAAGCCAATAAATGGAAAATCTTCCCAAACAGGAAAGTCAGAATCTGTTCAAATAGACTGGCAATCCATTCAAACAGATTCATTGAACCTGGAAAGTTTTTAAACCCAGTTTCTTTAAATAAATAAGGAAACAATATATACATTATCTCTGCAAGTTGTACACGATTCTTGGACAAACAAATCAGATCAAGAAATAAATATCAATAATTTCCATATATACAAAAGTTAAGACAAGATAATCTTTTATAGGAAATTATATATTTATTCTATTAACATATATAAAATAATCTGATTTAGAAAACATTTATCAACAAACACAGGAAACTGCCCATTTCGAAAAATCTTCTTAAATTAATTTTGTCAAATATGCCAATAAATGTTTTTACATATACTATTGTCTACATTATGATTTTTTCTGTTCTTATTTTATTTCTATTATTAATTTCTTTTTAAATATTATTGTATTATATATATATGTCATGTAGCCATGTAAATATATATCTATGTCAATATTGTGTTTATATGTCATATATGTAGAGATTATTGATATATATATATATATATATGACAATTCTTCTATAGGGGCTTCACTTTAAGCCCTACTGGTAGGGTTTTCAGTGTTTCTCGACCCGTGAATAGTTTTCGGCACGACTTTTTTTTATGACCATGTATATTGTAGCTATTTAGAGCATTTCCGAATAGTTTACAGTACTGAAAACAATGTTCAAACATGTTGTTTTCCACGCGCATAAAAAAAATTAGTCACGCGTGCAACAACATGTTTGAACCTAGTTTTCGGTACTGTAAACTATTCAGAATTTTCTGAAAATTTGCAGGATGCTCTAAATAGCTACAATATACACGGTCATAAAAAAAAATCGCGCCGAAAACTATTCACGGGTTGTAAACACTGAGAGCCCTACTAGTAGGGCTTAAAGTGAAGCCCCGATAAGAGAATTCCCCTATATATATATACTATAGAACTATAATTCATTCTATAAAATATATATATATTAAAAAAAAACAGTGAA